>NC_072001.2:92587445-93190257 GCF_028885655.2 Pongo abelii
GCTCCTGGATCAAAACAAAATCTTAAAAAAAACGCTATTGGAACAACTGAGGAAAATGAACTAGGAATGGTATATTAACTAATGGGATTTATTAATGCAAAGTTTTTTAAGGGTTATCATTGTATTGTTTTTATATGGGAGGCTGCTCTTTTTCCTAGGAGATGCCTGGTTTCGAGGTAAAATGTCATATGTCTCCAAAACACACAAACATATATACTGAGAGAAAGAAACAAAAGTGGTGAATCCAGGTGAAGGGTATATGCATGTTCATTGTGCTATTCTTGCAACTTCTCTGTTGGTTTGATAATATGTAAAACAAAAAGTTGGGAGAAAAGCCATTGTAGTGCTATCAACCGGAGTCTCTGATATCTACTAGAAAATATCAGCCTATCCAAGGCCAGGAGCAGAAGCCAAAGTCAGAGACCCAAGGGGAGTCCCACACACCCTCTACCTAATTACAGTTCAAACCCTGTGGGGCTTTCTGTGTTTTGTACAGCATAGGGTGAGCACATACCAGGCGCTCAGCACGTACCCCATCCCTGGCACTGTAAAGGCACTGAGATATCAAGATGTGACTTCTGTTCTTTCAGTGCACATGGTTCAAGGGAGGGTCTTCACTCACTTCTTCATGCTACTGCAGAGTATGTTGTCCATACAGCAGTCCAAAGACTCACAGATAAACCTCAGGATTCCCAGGGGAAGATGGAAACAGATTAGTAACAGCAGCAGCGTCTATGAACTGGGTGCTCCTAGGAGTCAAACATGAAGCTAAGCCTTGTCTTGGTCTGCCCATCACCATGTGTCCTTTTCATGACAGCTGACCATGCAGGAAGGGATTTTTTTTTTTACAAGGTAGAAACTCTGGCTCAGAGAGGTCAGATCACTTGTCTAAAAGTCACCCAGCTACAGGGTGGCAGATCTGAAGAAGAAAGTAGCAATGATCTCAGCCGTGAAGAGGTTTAACAAGTTGGCTTAGTGGAGAAAGGCATGCCAGGAGCAGCTTGAGGGAAGATGTGGAGGAAAGAAGGTGAGGGCAGGGTTCCTCAACTTCAGCGCCAATGACATTTGGGGCCTGATCAGTCTCTGTTGTGGGGGCTGTCCTGTGCGTTAGCAGCACCCCTGGCCTCTACCCACTGGATGCGAGTGGTCAGGAGTATGACCACTCCCTCATTGTGACAACAAAAAAGGTATTCAGATATTACCAGATGTCTCCTGGGAGATAAAACTGCCCCAGTTGAGAACCACTGGGGTATGGCATCTACACTTTGCCCTAAGCTGAAGGGAATCTCTTGGCACAGCCTTGCTCTTGGCTGGAGGACTGTATCTGTGCCCCTGAGGGTGGGCAGGTGGACAGGGCCAGGTAAGCTCTGCATTATCTCTGTAGGACCTCCCGCAGGGCAGAGCCTCAGGTGCTGGCTGCAGCTCCTCCACCACCACTGTCTCACTTCCATTTCTGCCTTGGCTGCTATGATGGTTAATTTTACGGGTCAACTTGACTGGGCATGGGGTGGCCAGACATTTGGTCAAACACCATTCTTTCTGGGTGCGTCTATGAGGGTGTTTGTGGATGAGATCATCATTTCAGTAAAGCAGATTCCCTCAAATGTGGTTGGGCCTCATCTAATCAGCTGAGGGTCTGAATGGAATGAAGAGGTTGACCCTCACTACGAAGGAGAAGGGAACTCCTTCTGTTAACTGCCTTCCAGCTGTGGTATCAGTGCTTTTCCTGCTTTCAGACTTGAACTTTAACATTGGCTCTTCTTTGGTCTCTAGCCTGCTGACATTCAGACTAGAACTTCACCATCAACTCTCCTGGGTCTCCAGCTTGCTGACTGCAGATCTTGGGACTTGGCAGCCTCCATAATCATGTGAGCCAATTCCTTATAAGAGTTTTCTCTCTCCTTCTCTCTCTCTCTCTACACACACACACACACACACACACACACAGTTGACCCATGAACAACACAGGTTTGAGCTGCATGGATTCACTTATATGCAAATTTTTCTCAATAAAAAGTGCACTGGCCAGGTGCAGTAGCTCACACCTGTAATCCCAACACTTTGGGAAGCTGAGGCAGGTGGATCACGAGGTCAGGAGATTGAAACAAACCTGGCCGACATGGTGAAACCCTGTCTCTACTGAAAATACAAAAATTATTCGGGTGCGGAGGTTGGTGCCTGTAATCCCAGCTACTCAGGAGGCTGAGGTAGGAGAATTGCTTGAACCCGGGAGGTGGAGGTTGCAGTGAGCCAAGATCATGCCATTGCACTCCAGCCTGGTTGATAGAGCGAGACTCTGTCTCAAAAAAACAAAACAAAACAACAACAACAAAAATGAACTTAGTGTGCCTGCTTCTCCTGCCTCCCCTTCCACTTCCCCCACCTCTTTCTCCTCTGCCATTTCTGAGACAGCAAGACCAACCCCTCCTCCTCCTCCTCCTCTGCCTACTCAACATGAAGATGAGAATGAAGACCTTTATGATGATCCACTTCCACCTAATGAATACGAAATATATTTCCTCTTTCTTATGATTTTCTTAACATTTTCTTTTCTCTTGCTTACTTTATTGTAAGAATACAATATATCATACATATTACATATGAAATATGTGTTAATTGACTGTTCATGTTATTGAAGGCTTCTGATCTACAGTAGCCTATTAGTAGTTAAGTTTTTGGGGATCAAAAGTTATATGTGAATTTTTGATTGCCTGGGTAGTTGGTGCCCCTAATCCCTGTGTTGTTCAAGGGTCAAATATTTGTGTATATAGATAAATGTTATATATATTATATATATGATATGATATATGTCAATGTTATATATAATATATATGATATGATATATATCAATATTATATGTTATATATAATATGATATATAAATGTTATATATTATATATAATATGACATATAAATGTTATATACAACATGATATATAAATGTTATATATAATATATCATATTATATATACATAATATGATATATAAATGTTATATATAATATGATATATAACTGTTATATATAATATGATATATAACTGTTATATATAATATGATATATAACTGTTATATATAATATACCAAATTATATATACATAATATGATATATAAATGTTACATATAATATATAACATGATATATAAATGTTATATATTATATATAACATGATATATAAATGTTATATATTATATATAACATGATATATAAATGTTATATATTATATATAACATGATATATAAATGTTATATATTATATATAACATGATATATAAATGTTATATATTATATATAACATGATATATAAATGTTATATATTATATATAACATGATATATATAAATGTTATATATTATATATAACATGATATATATAAATGTTATATATTATATATAACATGATATATATAAATGTTATATATTATATATAACATGATATATATAAATGTTATATATTATATATAACATGATATATATAAATGTTATATATTATATATAACCATGATATATATAAATGTTATATATTATATATAACATTGATATATATAAATGTTATATATTATATATAACATGATATATATAAATGTTATATATTATATATAACCATGATATATATAAATGTTATATATTATATATAACATGATATATATAAATGTTATATATTATATATAACATGATATATATAAATGTTATATATTATATATAACATATATATATAAATGTTATATATTATATATAACATGATATATATAAATGTTATATATTATATATAACATGATATATATAAATGTTATATATTATATATAATATGATATATAAATGTTATATATTATATATGGTATATAAATGTTATATATCATATATAATATGACATTTATAAATTTTATATATATCATATATAATATGATATATATAAATTTTATATATGTCATATATAATTTATATATATAAATTTTATATATGTCATATATAATATGATATATATAAATGTTATATTATATATAATATGATATATAAATGTTATATTATATATGATATGATATATATAAATGTTATATTATATATGATATGATATATATAAATGTTATATTATATATAATATGATATATATAAATGTTATATTATATATACAATAGGATATATATAAATGTTAATTTTTATGGGGACACCTGAAACACAGTATATATACATACATATATATATATTTATGCAAAATAAAATCTCACATGTCTAGTTCGTGCACCATGGTCAGACTGGGATTGGGTTAAAGGCCTTCTTTGGAAAGGTGAATGAGATGGGAAAAGAAGACTGGCTTGAGCTTTGACTGCAGAGGCATACTATATATATATAGTATGTTTTGAGTGTCTCCATAAAAACTTATGCTGAAATTTAATTGCCACTGATGGAACTGGGAGGTGGGGCCTTAAAAGGTGATTGGGTCATGAGGGTAGAGCCCTCATGAATGGATTAATGCCATTAACACAGGAGTGAGTTAGTTCTAGGAAGTGCATTAGTTCTCATGAGAGCAGCTCATCATAAAGGTGAGCTCAGCTTGCCCTTGCGGTCTCTTCTGCATGTACTTCTTTGCCCTCTCCCCTTCTGCCATGAAAGCCTTCACCAGATAGATGGTCAAGCAGATGCTGGTGCCATGCCCTTGAACTTCCCACCGCCATCCCCCACCCAGCCACTATATGGGTTGTTAGATATTTTGACCACCTCCTCTTTGCTCACTCCACTATTCAACTCACTGCATCATCAATACATTTATTACAAACCTGTCACAAGCCAGGTCTTATGCTAGGTGCTCCTCTCAACAGGTTATTGACCTGGCAGGGGAGAGAGAGACATTCAAACACCAAGGATTAATATACCATGACAGGTTTGTTTTTTTTTTTGAGATGGAGTCTTGCTCTTTCGCCCAGGCCAGAGTGCAGTGGCGCTATCTCGGCTCACTGCAAGCTCCGCCTCCTGGGCTCATGCCATTCTCCTGCCTCAGCCTCCCGAGTAGCTGGGACTACAGGCTTCCGCCACCGCGCCCGGCTAATTTTTTTTGTATTTTTAGTAGAGATGGGGTTCCACTGTGTTAGCCAGGATGGTCTCGATCTCCTGACCTCGTGATCCAGCCACCTCGGCCTCCCAAAGTGCTGGGATTACAGGCATGAGCCACTGTGCCCGGCCACCATGACAGGTATAAAGACAGAGGCCTATAAGGGTCCCCTGGCAGTGCCATGGAGGCAGGGCATGGTCGGCTCCACCTGTAGAGGCATCTAAAGGGAGGCTTGCAAGCTGCATCTTGAAGGACGAACAGAAAATTGTGCATGAGGACAAGTAGGAAGGGAATTCCAGGAGGAGGGATCAGCATGTGTAAAGGCATGGAGGTTGTCCATAGAATGTAGACAGAAAATATTAAAACCTATATTTATACTAATTTTTGGCCTCATACTTTTATATTTTCTGTTTTATAACCATTTAATAATGCACATAACATATTAACAGTGATTCATATGCATGCTTTTTTTAAATATACATATTTTGGGGTATACACTCCCCACAGTTTTTACTAACGCATGATCAAAAATGTTGCCAAGGCTGGTTTGGGACATGCTATGTTTGAAAGGCCTGTGGATGTCCAAGAGGTAACATCTAGGCTTGGGGCTAGATATGGGTCTGGGGGTTGGGGAGACAGTCTTGAGCGTTGGGGGTGAGGAAGAGAGAGGGGCTGAGATGGCCGTGAGTACAGAGGAACATGGCAGGGTGGAGGACAGAGCAAGTGGTTTGAGGCCTGGCTGCACTTTGAATCACCCGGGGAGCTTTTAAACTATTCCCTCTAGGCTTTTCTGATTTAATTGGCCTGGGGAGAAGCACAGGCATCATCATCTTTTGAACTTTCCAAGTGATTCCAATTGCAACCGGAGTTGAGAACCACTGCCTTAGACTAGTGGTCTTCAACATTTCCTGTTGTACATCCCCTAAATAAATTTTGGAAAACTGCATACTCTGTTACACAATTTTAAGTTGACATCTAAATTTCATATCATAATTTTAACAGCTGCAAAAAAACATAATTTCCCTCATGTTGTGTATATTTTCTCCAGAACCTCAGAGTTGCATATTTCGTTTGTTTAATTTATGGAAAATGTCTGCCATATAAGCTAATTGGCAAAGCCAGAATTCATCGCCAACCCAGTCAGCCCAATTAGTCTTACTAACCATCAAAAGAAAATCTGAAGTCATTTTCAAACTCAAATAAATGTGTTAATGCACAGCCTCAAGACAAAGCCCGCCCATAACATTTCAATTCTAAATTCTAATTCTAAGCAAAATAGACAGACAACGCACAGAGTCTTGCCACCTGGAATTTGTCCCTTAAATGGAACAAGGTGCTGTTCCCCTCAATGTCTACAGCAGACATTGCTCTCTGTGCTTTGAAGGGGTCTCTCTCTCAGGGGTGTGCATTCTCCAATCACCACTTTGTTTGGGTTCCCAGCGGTTTGCACATGTCTAGTTCAGGCACCATGGTCAGACTGGGATTGGGTTAAAGGCCTTATTTGGAAAGGTGAATGAGATGGGAAAAGAAGACTGGCTTGAGGTTTGACTGCAGAGGCAAATAGATCCACATCAGAAAAGAAGACATAGAGAAGTTGAGGATCTGGAAATCTATACTTTTAAAACTGTCTGTGATGAATCCATGCATATATGGTCACTTGATTTACAACAAAGGAGCTGATGCAATTCTATAGAGAGAAGGATGTTCTTTTCTATGCATAGTCATAGGGGAAAAAAGGAACTCTGACCCCTCCCTCACACCATACACATTAATTCAAGATAAATCATAGACTTCAATGTGAAAAGTAAACCAATAAACCTCCTAGAAGCAAACAGAGTAGGGTGGGGGGCAGTCTCCATGACCAAGCAAAGATCTTTTAAGCTGGACATAAAAGGCACTTACTATAAATTTTTAAAAATTTTAAGTTAGACTTCATTAAAACAAAACCCTCTTTTAATCAAAAGATTAAGAAGAGGACAAGAGATTTTCCCAATGCATATATCTGACAAAGGACTCATATCCTGAATATATAAAGGTTTCCTACAAATCAGTAAGAAAAAGGCAACCAAACCAACAAACATTGGGGGCAAAAGACTTGAATAAACATTTTACCAAAAAGGGTGCCTAAAGGGCCAGTAAGCACCTGAAAAGGCACTCAACACCATTAGTTGTCAGGGAAATGCAAAATAAAATCTCAATGAGATTCTATGATACGCTCATCAGAATGGCTTAAAATGGTAAAGACGGACAATGCCAAGAGTTGTTGAGGAGGTGGAGGAGATAAAGCTCTCATACATTACTGGTGGGAAAATAAACTGGTAAAAGCCAACATACCCCTATTCTAATTCCCAGCAATTCCACTCCCATGCATTTATCCAGGACATGGCAGGTGCTGTGGTTTACCCAGTGTGCAGGACACAAGGAGGGATGTTGTTGCAGAGAATTTAGGACAGTAATAAAAATGGCCAAGTCAGTTTGCTTTTTATTATCTATTAATGCATAACAAATCACTTCAAAATGCAGTGGATTTAAACAGCAATAATCTTTTTTAAAAAAATCGGTCATAATTTTTGTGGATTTGGAAGTGTCATGGCTGGGCAGCTCTTGTTTGAGATCTCTCATGTAGTTGCAATCATATGTCATCTGAGTGCTTGATTGGGGCTGGGGGTCTACTTCTAGGGTAGGCACTCACATGGCTGGAAAATGAACGCTAGCTATTGTCCAGGGGCTCAGTATCTTTCCCTATGGAGTTTATATTGTCCAGGGGCTCAGTATCTTTCCCTATGGAGTTTATGGAGGTGCTTGAGTGTCCTCATGGTCTAGTGGCTGGCTTTCCCTGGAACGAGCCATTCAGGAGAGCAAGGTGGAAACTACAATGCCTTCACCTTGGAAGTCATCTGCTGAGATTTCTACTGTAATCCAGTAATCAAGGCCAGCCCTGATTCAACGTGAGAGGGGGCCGAGGAGTGTGTGAATGCCAGAAGCAAGGATCCCTGGGATACATCTTGGAGGCTGGCTACAAAAGATGGTGTGTTATTAAGCCCTGTATCCTTAGCCACTTGCAGAGCCACCATGGGGTGGCTCTGCAGCACTTGCTGGATGAGTACAGAGTAGAATAGAAGGATAGGGCTTGTCCACATGGCTCTCTCCTGTGAAGCAGTGCCATGGCAGGGTGTGCTCACAAGGAAGAGAGGACCCACAGACTACTGCTGGCCACCCTTGCCTGGAGTGTGGTTTGTAGGGGGTGAGGGAGTTGGGGCACAGGCTGCCTTCTACCTCTAAGAACAGAGCAAAGGCCCTGAGAGGGGTCTCTGACTGTCCTGCCTCTGGACCTAACAGCCAGTTAAAGACCAGTGATATGCCCCATGGTGGCTCCCAGTCACCTCCTCTCTGGACTGAATTGATTTCGGCATGAGGGAAGACACCAGAAAACACCATGGGCACAAGCAGGTGAAGCTGCATGCATGGGATGAATCAGAAGTTAAAGGTGCAGGGAGAGGGCAAAAGTCACATGGGTGTGCATGTCACAACTTATTTCTCCAACTCCCTACAGGAACTTAAAGTGGGTAGAGCACTGGACCTACAGAGCACTGAGGATGCACTCAAAGGGCTTTGACAGATGAACATAAGAGTGGAGTAGGAGGATAGGGCTTGCCCATGTGGCCTCTCCATTGAAGGCTACCACCCACGATGACAGAATACAGGAAGGAGATAAAGGCCTGCGTAGCCACGCTGACCCCAAAGTCATTTGCGTCCCCCAACCTCAGGGTCCCTCTGTCTCTACTGGCTCTGGTGGGAGCTGCCCAGGCAGCAGTTCCGGATTCTGTTCCATCCTGGCAAGACTCCCGCCTCCGACCTTATTCCAACTCTTCCAAACCAACTTCCCCAATGGATGCTTCCTTCTGACTGTATCTAGCACTTCCCTCCAAACCATCTTTCCCTCTCCTTTGTTGAATAGAATGTATGTTTTCTTGTTTTGTTTTTTGTTTTGTTTTTGTTTTTTTGAGACGGAGTCTCACTCTATCGCCCAGGCTGGAGTGCAGTGGTGCAATCTCGGCTCACTCCAACCTCTGCCTCCCGGGTTCAAGAGATTCTCCTGCCTCAGCCTCATGAGTGGCTGGGATTACAGGCATGCGCCACCACACCTGGCTAATTTTTGTATTTTTAGTAGAGATGAGGTTTTGCCATGTTGGCCAGGCTGGTCTCAAACTCCTGGCTTCAAGTAATCTGCCCACCTGGGCCTCCCAAAGCGCTGGGATTACAGGTGTGAGCCTCCACACCCCATGAGTAGAATGTATTAAAACATTTCAAAATTACACAACAATGGATGTTTATTTGTTCTCCTTTGAACAATCTTAGGGAGCCTCCTCACCCTTGCTGCAATACTCCTATCCTGGTCTCCAGCTCCCATGTCTAACTTCAAGGTTGACTCATCCCGAAACTGACCTCTCCAACGTCTATCTTCTTAAGTGATACTTTTTAAAACTGTTACTAGTTACGGGATACTTTTTAAAACTGTTACTAGTTACGGGATACTTTTTAAAACTGTTACTAGTTACTAGGAGAAAATTGGAGAAGGTAGTGGATTTATTCACAGAGACAATCAATGTTCCATATGAGCTAATAACCTCTGAATTGGTCTTTAATTCAATTATAGCCCCCAAATGGCAAATGGATCTGAGTGCCCAGGGTGGTCCATGGTCGAAGCGAGAGTAATGAGAAAGATCCCAAATACTTTCTTGCTTAAAGCAGTCCTCACATCTTTGCTTAAAGCCCAAGGGCTTAACAATGAAGGAGGGACAGCTTTCTAGATGAACAGCTGTTCTCCTATAGAACAAGGAGACCAGTTTTTCTTCATTTTTTAAAACCTTGGGGATACAGCAAAAGACACTGGATTGAATGCAGCAGGAAGGATCTGGATTCCAAAGAAGGAAGAATTGCCAAGCTGATGGTGAGAACTATAAAACCTGGGCATGACCTGGCAGGAGCAGTTGTGCAAGCCCCTCCAGGAAGTCCTGAGCATGGAAACATACCCTGACTCAGCTGCATTTATGGGGTGAGCATCAGCCAAGCCCTGCTGCCATCATAGGGCCAGGTGGGCTGGGCTGCCAGGGAGGCGGTGGTGTGAGATGGCCAGAGAGCTCAGCCCAGCCAACGAATGGCTTAAAGCCATTTCCTGGGCAGGATTGGTCCTGTGGAACAGGAGGGCCAGTCAGGAACCTGAAGCAGCAACCAACTTGCCCATGAGGATTGGGCTCTTGTCCACTGTCTTTCCTGACCAACTCCTTCTCATCCTTCAGGATTTAAGGCAGATGTCACTTCCTCCAGGAGGCCCTCCCTCAGGGCACAGAGCACACAGAGGTGGACTCCAGGACTCACCTGCTTCCCTCTCTAGTTGCAGGTCCCTTAAGGGGGACTGTGGGTGATTCATCATTGTGTCCCTTGTGACCTCCAGGTGCTTGGGAGATGTGGAGAAAATGAGGGAAGGGAAGTGGAAGCAAGCGAAGGAAAGTTGAAGCGAGGAAAGAAAAGAGAAAGGGACGAGGAAAAGAGGGAAGACAGAGAAAGGAAAACTCTTGCGCCCAGAGATTGTACAGATGTCTAAAGAGTCTCACCCCTGCTGGATGGACAGTGGCTTTATCAGCAGCAACACTACCTCAGCCTCCCCGGCAGCTGGGACTCTGGCTCCATGCAGGCCCAGCTTAGGGAGAGGTGCTGAGGCCCAGGCTGGTGGTGCTGAGTGCCAGGACTTGGAGTTAAGGGGGCTTGCTGTGGGCACAGGTTGGCAAGTGAAGACGGACAGCTCTGGGGGCCACAAGAGAGCTGGGCAACAGAAAACTTTATGAAACCTGTATTAGATCTAGTTCTTGTTCATTTCTACTTACTCACGTTATAATTCCAGAGCTGTGTTCTCAGAGGGAAATGTACTTTTATTGAAATGTTTTTCATAAGATGACAGTAGCCTTTCCTGATTATGAAGAAACCCTGTTGGCTGGGCATGGTGGCTCATGCCTGTAATCCCAGCACTTTGGGAGGCTGAGGAGGGTGGATCACCTGAGGTCAGGAGTTCAAGACCAACCCGGTCAACATGGTGAGACCTTGTCTCTACTAAATATACAAAAATTAGCTGGGCGTGGTGGCAGGCACGTGTAATCCCAGCTACTCAGGAGGCTGAGGCTGGAGAATCACTTGAACCCAGGAGGCAGAGGTTGCAGTAAGCCGAGATTACAACACTGCGCTCCAGCCTGGATGACAGAGACATACTACATCTCAAAAAAATAAATAAAATAAAAATAAAAAATAAAGAAAGAAACCCTGTTATAACAAATACAAAGAATACAAAAATGATTTGAAATCCTAGAGATAACCATTGTCAACATTTTGTTGTATATTGTTCTAGAATGTTTATATACTTATATTTAGGTATTCTTATATTTGCATATTAATATATTTAAATATATAAAATATTTTTTAAAAACAAAAGGTGGAATCACATTATACACAGTGTTTTATAAACTGATTTTTTCCCCACTCAGTAATGCCTTACGAACTTTTCTTACCAGTAAATAAAATTTCACATCATTATAGTGGCTGCAAATATTTTACTTAATGAAGGTAACATAATTTATTTAACCTCTTTGGCCATGTATGATTTCCCCCCAGTGTTTTACTCTTAAAAACTACTTTTGGAAAAAGTTAACCCCGGCAACATCATTAAAAACAAAAACAACCATACCACAAATGTCAGGTGAAAAAATCAGATGTGATTTTGAACTACAGTTTTAGAAATAACTTCCTTGTAAATAATCGACTGTATTGTTAATTAAGTCAAATATTGTGGGAGAAACAGAACGGGGCATATCTGAGACTGAAATAATTGATAGTGAGGTATGGAAAAGGAAAGTTTTCATTTTGAAAGGAACACTGGGCTTTCATTGTTTTGCAAAAATACACTTGCCTAAATATAGTTGTTTTGAACAATCTGTTGCTGGTAATCATTACCTCTACCAATCCCCTGTGGTACTGTGTCCTTTCAGGGTACGAGTGTTGGTCTGTCTATAAACACTAGAGATTTCTCCCTCTTCCAGGCACTTTGCTAGCCTCTGAGGATGGAGCAGTGAATAAAACCCACCCACACCTTAGCCTCCTGGCAGTTAGCCTTAGTGGAGAGGCACAAGGGCTGCCTGTCTGGTGAATGAGATGATACTGCTAAGCACATCAGGATGCTGGAATCTCCTGCCTCTTTCTGGCAGATAACCTGCCGCTCCCAGAACTTAGAGAATACTAAGTGCACAGGACATACCAGCCACCAGACCATTCAGGTACACGGTGTTTTCACTACCATTCCTGAGATCAGGCAAGTTTCAGATCTGTTTTCATGAAGCTAGAAGAGGGCTTAAAGGTCACCTTGTCCAACTGACCTGGCCTGTTGAGACTTGAATCTTCTCTCTGTAAACCTGAAAGAATTAAAAGGATCAGAATTAAAAGAATTCAGTCTCAGATATGCCCCATTAAAGTTTATTCAAGTGAAAAGGTGAAAATGATCATCCAGGAGACAAAGACTCCAGAGTAATGGGATCCGTGCTCCAAAGTTAAGAGTTAAGTTCTTGCTTATACAGGTAGAAAACAAAGAAATTTAATGGGATTACAGCATTTTCTATACAAGAGTGGTATAAGAGTTACAACAAATTAATTAGTGATAGTCTGTTTTCTTTTCTCTACAGTTTGTTTTCCTTTCTTTACAGCTGATTTTCATTTCCTCACTCAATTTAAAAGTGTATTTAACATTCCATCTTAAGAAAATGTGATAGCCATAAAGTCTTTATGTAAGAAAGGTAAGAGGGAAGTTAATCTATAATGAAGATTAACAATAAAAGGGAAGGGTCAACATAAAAAAATCAAATAAATTTCTATATATTAGCAATAAACAATTGGAATTTTAAAAAAAATTGAAGCTTTATTTACAGTAGTACCAGAAAACATGAAATACTTAGGTATAAATCTAACAAAATATGCGCAAGGTCTGCTGAAAACTATAAACTAATGAAAAAAAATCAAAGAGGCCAGGTGCAGTGGCTCACACCTGTAATCCCAGCACTTTGGAAGTCCAAGGTGGGTGGATCACCTGAGGTCAGGAGTTCAAGACCAGCCTGGCCAACATGGTGAAACCCCGTCTTTACTAAAAATACAAAAAATTAGCCAGGACCATGGTGGCTGGTGCCTGTAATCCCAGCTACTTGGGAGGCTGAGGCAGGAGAATTGCTTGAGCCGGGGAGGCAGAGGTTGCAGTGAACCGAGACTGCGCCACTGCACTCCAGCCTGGGCAACAGGAGCAAAACTCCATCTCAAAACAAAATAAAACAAAACAATACAAAACAAAAACAAAGAAAACCTTAAAAAAAAAGAAGAAGAGGCATACCATGTTCACAGATTGGAAAATTCAATATTGCTAAGATATAAATTCTTCCCACACTGATTTAGATTCAATGCAATTCTAATAAAACTTCCAGCAGAATTTTTTTTTTTTTTTTGTAAAAGTAGACAAGCTGCCAGGCGTGGTGGCTCACACCTGTAATCCCAGTACTTTGGGAGGCTGAGGCGGGTGGATCACAAGGTCAGGAGATCAAGACCATCCTGGCCAACATGGTGAAACCCCGTCTCTACTAAAAATGAATACAAAAATTAGCCGGGCATGGTGCCGTGCGCCTGTAATATCAGCTACTTGGGAGGCTGAGGCAGGAGAATCACTTGAACCCGGCAGGCAAAGTTTTCAGTGAGCCAAGATCACGCTGTTGCACTCCAGCCTGGGTGACAGAGAGAGATTCTGTCTCAAAAAACAAACAACAACAACAACAAAAAAGTAGACAAACTGATTTTAAAGTTTGTATGAAAAGGCAATGGGGCTGGGCATGGTGGCTCACACCTGTAATCCCAGTACTTTGGGAGGCCAAGGTGGGTGGATCACTGGAAGCCAGGAGTTCGAGCCCAGCCTGGCCAACATGGCAAAACCCCGTCTCTACTAAAAATACAAAAAATTAGCCAGGTGTGGTGGCGGGCACCTGTAATCTCAGCTACTCGGGAGGCTGAGGCAAGAGAATTGCTTGAATCCAGGAGGTGGAGGCTGCAGTGAGCCAAGATTGCACCATTGCACTTCAGCCTGGGCAACAAGAGCGAAACTCCATCTCAAAAAAAAAAAAAAAAAAAAAAAATGGAACTAGAATAGTCAGAATAATTTCAATCAAGAACTACAAAGTTAGAGAATTTATACTAATTTCATGACTTACTCCAAATCTATAACAATCAAGATAGTTGGTCCTGGTGAGAGGATAGTATACATCAAGCCCGTCCAACCTGCAGCCCATGGGCCGCATGCAGCCAGGATGGCTTTGAATGTGGCCTAACACGAATTCATAAACTTTCTTAAAACATTATGAGGTGGTTTTTTTTTTTGCAATTTTTAAAAGCTCATCAGCTATCGTTAGTGTTAGTGTATTTTATGTGTGGCCCAAGACATCTCTTCTTTTTCCCATGTGGCCCAGGGAAGCCAAAAGATTGGACACTCCTGGTGTATATCAATAGAACAAAATAGAGTCCAGAAACAGACTCACACATATATGGTCAATTGAATTTTGACAAAGCTGCAAAGGCATTTCAATAAGGAAAGAATAAACTTTTATTTTCATTTTTTTGAGACAGGGTCTCTCTCTCCAATGTCCAGGCTACAGTACAGTGGCCTGATCACAGCTCACTGCAGCCTTGACCTCTGGGGCTCAGGCGATCCTCCCACCTCAGCCTTCCAAGTAGCTGGGACTACAGGTGTGCACCGCCATGCCCAGCTAAATTTTTTTTGTATTTTTTGTAGAGATGGGATTTCACCATGTTACTTAACCTGGTCTCAAACTCCTGGGCTCAAGCAATCTGCCTGCCTCAGCCTCCCAAAGTGCTGGGATTACAGGTATGGGCCACTGCGCCCAGCCAAGAATAAACTTTTCAACAAATGGTGCTAGAACAAATGGACATCCATATGAAAAACAAAACAAAACGAACCTCAATCTATACCTCACATTACTTACAACATTTAACTTAATGTGGATCGTAGGCCTAAACGTAAAATCGAAAACAATAGGACTTCTCAAAGAAAAGATTTCTTAGACATGACACCAAAAGCATAATCCATAAATTTTGGGGGATAAATTGTACTTCAACAAAATTAAGAAGTTCTGATTTTTTAAAGACTCTGCTAAGAGAATTAAAAGATAAGTAACGGCCTGGAAGAAAATATTTTCAATTTACATATCTGATAAGTGACTTGTATTTAAAATATGAAAGAACTCTCAAAACTCAATAATATAGCTCCTCAAAAAATTAAAAATAGAATTACCATATAACCCAACAATTCTACTTTTGGGTCTATAGCCAAAAGAATTAAAAGAAGGGTCTTGAAGAGATATTTGTACATCCATGTTTATAGCAGCATTATTCACAATAGCCAAAAGGTGGAAGCAACCCAGATGTCCATCTATGAATGAGTGAATACATAAAACGTGGCGGGTGTAGTGGCTCACATCTGTAATTCCAGCACTTTGGGAGGCTGAGGTGGGAGGATTACTTGAGTCCAGGCGTTCAAGACCAGACTGGGCAACATAGCCAGACACGATTTCCATAATATATATAAAAATACAAAAAAACCCCACAAAATGTGGTGTCTACATATAATGGAATATTATTCAGTCTTAAAAATGAAGGGAATTCTGACATATGATACAACACGAATGAACCTTGAAGACATAATACCCAGTGAAATAAACCAGTCACAAAAGGGCAATACTGTATGATTCCACTTACATGAGGTATCTAGAGTAATTAAATTCATAGAAAGAAAGTTGAACGTTGGTTGCCAGGGGTGGGGGAAGGGGAGAATGGGAAGTTCCTGTCTGATGAGTACAGTGTGTCAGTTTCGCAGGACGAAAAATTTCTGGGCCCAGGGCAGGGGCTCATGCCTGTAATCCCAGCACTTTGGGAGGCTGAGGCGGGGGGATCACTTGAGGTCAGAAGTTCATGACCAGCCTGGCCAACATGGTGAAATCCCATCTCTATTAAAAATACAAAAAAATTAGCTGGCTGTGATGGTGGGCACCTGTAATCTCAGCTACTCAGGAGGCTGAGGCAGGAGAATCATTTGAACCTGGGAGGTAGAGGTTGCAGTGAGGCAAGATCACACCACTGCACTCCAACCTGGGAGACAGAGCAAGACTCCGTCTCAAAAAAATAAAGAAAGAAAATAAAAATAAATAAATAAATAAAAGAAAAAAGTTCTGGAGCCGGATGGTGGCGATGTTCACACAACAATGTGAAAGTATTTAATGTCACTAAACCACACACTTAAAAATGGTTAAAATGGTAGATTTTATGTTATGTGAATCTTAACACAATTTTTAAAGTAAATTTTATCTTTCTTTTTTTTTTTTTTTTAAGACGGAGTCTCATTCCGTCTCCCAGGCTGGAGGGCAGTGGTGCGATCACTGCAGTCTATCTCCCGGACTCAAGCAATTCTCCCAACCTCTGCCTCCTGAGTAGCTGGGACTGCAGGTGTACATCACCACACCCGGCTTTTTTTTTTTTTTTTTTTTTTTTGGAGCGATGGGGTCTCACTTATAGGCATGAGCCACCACACTTGGCCAAAAGTAAAATTCAAAAACTCAAAAGGAAAAATAATCTATGGGAACATAAACAAGACACTATTAAGACTAGCATCAGGAGTGAAGGTGGGGAATTAAGTAAGGGGTAAGTGGATAAAGAACAGTAGTGGGAGGGAGACTTTCATAGCATTGCTTTTAGTATTTTTTCAATGACTGCATTACCTACTCAAAACACTAAACATAAAATTTTTTAAAAATTTAAGTTCTTCCTGGTATTGAGCCAAAAATCTGTCCTACAACTACGTGTGTTGAACAAATCAAATTCCTTCTCAAAGTGCCAGTCCTTTAATATTTTGAGGATATTCTGCTCCCTCTGAGCTTCCTCTTCAGCTCTCTGTCCCTTGTAGTAATGTGGGCATTAACTACAGCAGGTGGGGTGTCTGAGTCTGTGGGTTCTCTGGTGGACATTTGCCGTTTGCGAATATCCAACATCTACCCACCCTTCCCCCACTCAGCCCCCAAAGCATTCTACCTCTCCTTTACAGAATCTCACACTGAGCACAGTCTCTGTGGGAGGACGTCCTAGCTTCCCACTAGGAAAGCAAGAGGTCCAAATGGCTCCTCCCTCTGTCTATGCTGGTCCAATCAGGAGGCAAGCATGTGACTCAACCAATCAACTCGCTCTTCCTAAGTGTTGCTCTTCAGAGCTGGGTATGTGGAGGTCATATTTATTTTAGCAGTGGCCGCTCAGGCTATTTGGACTGGACAGCCCCTATGCTCTCTGCTTTGTTGGGGCACCTGCCGCCCAGTCTTCCAGAACTCCGTGGTTCTGGCCCATTTTCCAATCTTGTTCTTCCAACCTCCATCAATTCTGTGAGTCCTAAAGGTCTTCAAATAAGTTATCTTCACTTTAACTAGAGCCAGTTTCTGTAGTTTATGAGCAAGAATCCTGACTGCTAAAAAGCTCACATTTACATATGACTTTGGGAGATGTGACAAATTGTATTTCACAGGATGGCCTCAATAATCTTCCATCGACATGCTGGTCAACAATGTAACTTTGCTATTCCTTCCAAGGAGAAGTGCGCTCTATGTCCCCTCCCTGAATCTGGTTTCCGCAAATAAGTATGGCAGAAGTGATGGCGAGACAGCCAGGTGGGAGGGGCTCCCCGGAAAAAGCTCCAACCAGCCTGGGCACTGGGTGGAGCCACAGAAGTTCATGCCCTTTGCAGCAGGAAGGAGTCAGGCTCCTCCTCTTCCTTTGTGGAACCTGGGATTCGAAAGACGGGGGCAGGAAGTGCTCTAAGGGAGAGACTCTGGCCTTGCGAGAGTCACTGTTTCCCCCTTTTTTCCCCTTTTCACCCAATAAAATCCTGCTTTACTCACCCTCCAAACCATCTGTGAACTTAAATTTTCATGGCCATAGGACGGACAAGAACCCCATCTTTAACTGAACTAAGGAAAAGTCCTGCAACAATGGTATGTAACTGTTGAGACTTAGGTCATAAAAAGTCATGCAGTTTTTGCTCGGTCTCCTTGAGTTGCTTGCTCCTGGGGAAAGTCAGCCTCCATGTAACAAATCCAACTAGCCAAGACTGTCATGCCGTAGAGGCACATGTAGGTGGTCTGGTTGACAGTCTCAAATGGAGTCCTCTGCCAACTGTCAGCATTGTCTGCCAGTGGTGAGTGAGTCATCTTGGATACCCAGCCCATTTGAGCCTTCAGATGATGATAGCACCATCTAGTATCTGACCATAACTACATGAGAAATCCTCAGCAAGACCTGCCCAGAGAAGCCTCCCAAATTTCTGGCCCACAAAATCATGAGCAAAAAACCTATTGCTTCAAGCAGGTATGTTTGGGGATCATTTGTTTTGCAGCAATAGAAACTAGAACATTAAAACTCTTGCTTTCTTATCTTGCCCCACAGAAAAGTATATATTCTCAGCAATCAGAAAGACAACAGGGCAATAGGCAGGGAAAGCTCTAAGTTTATTGAGTCCTACCACAGGACAGATACTTTACAATCCCATCTAGCATAACCCTCATGATTCTGTGAGTTGGGGACAATGTTTCTTTGTCAAAAAGAGAAAGGTAGAGTTCAGAGGGGACAAGGCTGTCAGATTGCAGAGATGGTGCTCTTTCTGCTGGAGCAAAACGTCCCAAAGTAAGACCGCAGAAGCAAGAGTCAGGCAAGAAAGTTTGATTTCACAACATGGTGTTGCTAGGATAAAGCCCTCAGGAGCTATGTGATCCTTTTAAAGGATAAAGTGTCCATTTTGCTTCCCTCCTTCCTCCCTGCAATTAGTCAAATGGCAGGTGGAGCATGTAGTCTGTGAGGCAGAGCTGAGGAATGAGAACTTTCATAGAAACTTCCACTTACAACCAGGTATGGTGACTCATGCCTGTACGCCCAGCACTTTGGGAGGCCAAGGCAGGAAGATCACTTGAAGCCAGGAGTTTGAGATCAGCCTGGGCAATATAGTGAGATTCTGTCTCTACAAAATATTTTTTTTTAATTAACTGAGTATGGTGGCACATGCCTGTAGTACCACCTACTTGGGAAGCTGAGGCATGAGGATAGCTTGAGCCTAGGAGTTGGAGGCTGCAGTAAGATGTGATCACACCACTGCACTCTGCCCTGGGTGACAGAGAAATAGCCTGTCTCTAAGTAAATGAACAAGTAAATAATTTTTTTTAAAAAACGAAATGTTCAGAGCGTTGCAGAGTGTTACAGAGAGGAAACTTCTAGAGCCTTCACACTTGCAAATCACTTCCTTTAGTTCTCAACTCATTGAAGACTTGAGCTGAGCCCTCCAGGTGGTCAATTTGAAGACATATGAGGCACAGAAGTGCCTTGGTGAGTCCCTATTACGGGCCGGACACCGTGTGCACTATCCATGATCCTGCAAGAATGACATTGCTATCTCACATGGCAGATGGAGAAACAGTCACAGGTGATTAAGTTATTTGTCCCAAATGTCACACAACTAGGAAGTACAGGCTAAAGAAGGGTCCCAGTGGAGCAGAGTATGGGGGAGTAGGCAGGCGGACAGGCAGTGCAGCCCCACTGGCACAGAGCCCCAAGGCAGAGCCTCAGAGACACCAGTTCAGGATTCCTGCAAGCTGCAGACCAGGAGAGGAACTAGCAGAATGTGGGGTCCCCAGAGGACATAGAATCAAAGATGCTAGAGAGAGAACAATGTCCTCATCAACATGGAGCTGATGGAGCAGAACCCCCAAGGATAATGTTTCACATTCATTTACTCCACAGCTAGCAGGGATTGTCTGATCCAACCCCTCGATTCTGACATATAAGGCAACTGAAGCCAGAAGGAAAAAGGGACATGCCTGAGGTCCCCCAGCTCGCCAGAAGCAGGCCAAGACAAGAGTTCCTATTCCTGATTCAGGGTCCAGTGCTCTTTCAGAGGCACCTTCCTGAATTCTGAGATTAAACTCAGGCTTTAACTAGGGTGACCCTTTCAATTTATGATCCAAACCAGAATGAGAAGGGGCATTATTAATAATTACAACAGGATGGCAGGTATCAACAGGACTGCCCTGTGCAAATGGGACACACAGTCATTCTAGCATGGCATTCTAGAATGCCACCCACTTGCCCACCAGGAAAGCCTCTTCACAGCCTTGTGGCTGTGGACCTGACAACTCACTATCATCCTCCATGCCAGGTGAGGGGCTGACAGACCAAGCAGCCCTGAGGGTCTGGCTTTCCTAGGGGTCTTTAGGGAGCTCAGAACTGGCTGCTCCAACACTGGCCTCTGTCCCCACCTGGCACTGTGTATGCATAAACAGAGGCCCCATTTGTTCCCACCTATCAGGGGCAAGCTCCCTGCCAAGCCCAGTGGAACTCCAGTTTTAGGTGCTTGCCTCTGGGTGATACCCACTGAACCAAAGCTGTCCTCACTGTAAGACTGTGAATGTGGGGCTCTCCTATGGAGCCCCAGGACAGTGGAAGAAGGCCCCCTGCTGGCTTGGTAGCCAGGTCATGGCAGAAACTATGAGGATGTGAGAAGCACACCAAGTGGCATAAACTAGCTGTGCTGTTTCTTCCCCCTCCTTCACTCCTCTGTCCCCCCAATAGTCATCAGCTTCTGAAACTTTACTTTACACACACATCTCCTGAGGATCTTGTTAAACTGTAGATTCTGATTTAGGAGACCTGCAGTGGAGCCTGAGATGCTGGATTTCTCACAAGTCCCAGGTGATGCCAATGCTGCTGGCCCAGGTGCCACTTGGAATAGTAACCCTCTCTCACAGTATCCTGCTCACTCTCTTCAGAGCAGTAATCATAACTTGTCATTGCTTTCTTATGTGGTTGTTGCTGATTGCAGCAGATGTTGCAGTACAGCCCGGATAATCCCAGGCTTGAAAAGCACATGTGTGTTGGGCTTGTCCTCTTGGAACCCTGTTGCTGAGTGAAGAGCCCATGCTAGCCTTCTGGCGGCCCCTGGCTCAGCCAACAGGCAACATCAACAGCCAGACCTAGGAGTGAGACCATTTAGATCATCCAGCTCCAATTGCAGCCACATGAATTAGTCCAGAAGAATCACCCAGCTGAGCCCAGCCCAAATTGCTGACTTGTACAATGGTGAGCACATAAAATGGTCATTGTTTAGGTCACTAGGTTTTGGAGTGGTTTGTTATACGGCAATAGATAACTGATGCACTGGTTTAATGTCTCTGTTAGGGGTGGGACTAGATATGTTTTATTTGGTACGTTACACCCAGTGTTTTGAATTGATGAATAAATGAACTAACCTGGATCTGTCTGATTCTAAAACCCAAGAGTTTCTGCTTCACTGTTTCTGCTCCCTGTTCCCAGACAAGTTGCTCATCCTGGGTCTAGTGAGGTCAAAGTTAGGATATGTAATCTAGCCTAGGTTAATTAGTGCTTTCCAGTCTACAGTGATCGGTTAAGGGATGAGTGTGTGACCTAATCTAATCCAATCAGATTGAAACTCAGGACTTTCACTGAGAACGATGGGGAAAACACCTTCTCTTCCCGGATCAATATAAAGAAGAAATATAGGAATAGTTTCCAAAATCTGACTAATCAGACCTAATCTGACAAGTCACTATAGGAAGGAAGGATTTACACCGGCCCACTGCTATGCTGGGCTTTAACTTTTTAGTTGCATTTTGCGGAGGTCCAGGATACTCCCATACTTGGAGGGTGAGAACATTTAAGCTCTGAGTAAAGTCTTGTCTGATGCTGAAACTACCACTGAGCTTCTAAATCACATGAGTCCAGAAATATATTTGTTTCAGCCAATAGGGCTGGACTTCCTGTTGCTTGCAATTATCAAGCAACAGAATGCTTCCTAACTGGCCGACCTTCTTTCTTCTGGGAATCTAACTCTCCTTTAAGGTCAACCAGATGATCCAGACACTCTAAAATTAACCCGGGTTTAAGCCAGAACAAGAGAAGAATGAATCCCTGGGTGGACTCACAACATTCCCTACAGAATCAGCTTTACTCTTCTGTGTTTTGCCAAAAGAAACATTTCATAAAACTTGTCTTTGAATCTATTGGAAAGATGTTCTTGAGGGTGTGGCTTCCCACTTTCCACAGGGTCTTTTTGGTCTTTCAGCTGTAGATCCCTAAGCAGTAGATTAATTTTCTACCACATGGACAGTTATGAACTATGTAACTAACTAGTTTTCCCTTTTGGTCTTGGCTGCCAGGAAACTTTACACCAAATATGTACCCACTTGCAGCAAAAATGAACAACTCCATGGTGTGTCTTTTTACAGCAGCTTCATTACTGGTTCAATTTGATGTCGTTAGCCTTGTACTGTATTCATTCTTACTTCCTTTGACTTATATATTCTTGCTTCATTTTGTGTATCCCTATAAGAAAATAGTTATAATTTTTTAAAAAATCACTTTGATTTAGGTTTGGTTAAAATGAAAAGAAACTACAGGGGGTACTGTTATATCAATCACTTTGAATTTCAGTGAAGGAAACAGAAGGGAGGTATAGAAGAACATATACATTCCAAGGATCTCAAGAGCATAAAGAATCGACACCAAGGCCAGGTGCGGTGGCTCAGGCCTGTAATCCTAGCACTTTGGGAGGCCAAGGCGGGCAGATCACTTGAGGTCAGGAGTTCAAGACCAGCCTGGTCAATATAGCGAAACCCCATCTCTACTAAAAATACAAAAATTAGGTGGGCGTGGTGGCAGGCACCTGTGGCCCCAGCTATTCGGGAGGCTGAGGCATGGGAATTGCTTGAACCTCGGAGGCAGAGGTTACAGTGAGCTGAGATTGCACCGCTACACTCCAGCCTAGGTGACAAAGACTCTGTCTCAAAAAAAAAAAAAAAAAAAAAGAATCGAGACACCAGACAAAGTGGGAAAAAGCTTTTAAGTGCAGGTGGCCTCTAGAAGAGGGGGCAAGCAAGGAAACAGATTCTCCCTGAGCCTCTAGAAGGAACACAGCCAACACTTTGATGGTAGCCCAGTGCGACTCATTTTTAATTTCATAACTCCAGAATTGTAAGAGAACAGATTTCTGTTGGTTAAGCCACAGAGTTTGTGGTGATTTGTTACAGCAGCTACAGGAAATGAATACAGGCCCCATTCAGACCTGCTGGGTGGGAAACTCTGCAGGTGGGGTCTGGCGTCCTGTATTTACCAAACTCTTCAGGGGGTTCAGAGGCACGCCAAAGTTTGAGAACCACTGCTCTTAAATGGTGGTTCTTGACCTTCGTGGCACATCACACTCATCTGGGGTGTTTCCAAAAACACTCGTACCCAGCTCTACTCCCAGAAATTCCGATTTGATTGCCTACAATAAGGTTCAGGCATTCCATTTTCAAAAGCTCCATCTACTGTTCTAGTGCTCTGTACTGCCAGAACTGGAAAGCTGGGCTTCCCCTCCCACTTCCTGCTTCCCACTTCCTGCTTCTGCCTCTGCTTCCTCCTTCTCTCCTCTAGATGTTGGGTCCATCTTAGTCTCCTCTTTCCTTCTTGGCTGAACAGTCAGTGAGGCTTCTTCCTGAAATGGCAAGGGATGAGTTTGCCAGTATTTCTGACTAAAGAAAAATTAATTTATAATATGCTATATAATTTTTATTATATGTTAATATAATAAACTCAATACTGTCACAAACCCAATATTCTGGTGCAAGGGACATATTTAGTCACACACTCCTAGAATAGAAAGATCTTGGAGAGTGTCTAGCCCTACAACACCCTTCCTAGTTGGGGAAACTGAGGCCCAGAAAGAGAAAGTGACTAGTCCAAGGTTATAGGAGGGAGGCACAGAGCCTGGGACCAAACCCTGGTCTTCTGGTCTAAAGCCCGCTGTCCTTTCATCTTCTAACTTTACTCTGGCTCTGTTCCCTGCGCTGGAATATAGAGGACTCCAGGCAAGGATCTGGCTCGTAAAAAAAAAAAAAAAAATAGCCACCCCCTCTCTCCCCATTTCTAGGCAAGGCAGAAGGGGGCCTGTGCAGCAAGCGGGTGCTGGAACCTTCTGGGGATGACCTTGAGCTGGGTCTGGATGGCAGGAATGATTCTGATGACCGATAAGTCTCGATCTTGGGGGAGGAGAGGCAGCCAGCTGAGACTATCGCACCTAGGAAGCAACCAGCCAGGTTCCCACCTGCCCTGGGCAGGACAGCAGCCCAGAGAGAGAGAAAGATGGTGGGGAGGGGTGGGGAGAGGCCAGGCCTGGGCCAAGGGCCTGCAAATAGCCCCCTCCTGACTGCAGGGGCCCTGGGCTAATAGAGGCAGAGAACTGCGGTGAGGTCAGGTCCTCTGGCCCCTGGTGCCTGTCTACACCCTCTGTTAACACGTGCAGGACCGCCCCCTGCCCCCCTCCCCGGCAAGGTTGTACAGGAGAAAGAGGGGTGAGATGGAGGTAGTGAGTGGGTATAGGGAACTCACCTTGGCTGCCTTGTGGCAAGTTTGGGAGAGGCAGTCATGTGGAGTCCTTAAAGGCACAGGCAGTGTTTGGAATCACAGAATCTGTCACTTTCAGCTGTGTGACCTGGAACAAGTCCCTGAGCCTCTCTGGGCCAGTCTCCTCTCCTGTAAAATGGGGATGATTCCTGGTTTTTGTGAGGAGTCTGAGAAAATACATGTACATGTGTGTACATTTGGGGCTCAGAAAATGGCAGGCAGCAAGCATCGTGAAGTGTCCAAACTGCCTGGGTTCACATCCCAGCCGCACCCCTTTCTACCTGGCCGTGACCATGCTGTGTCTATTTCCTCTTCCGGAAAATGGGCTGGCAGTAGCACCTACCTTATAGAAGTCAGTGAATTAACAGATGCAAAATGCTTAGGACAGGGGCCTGGCTCAGTGGGTGCTCCAAACCACCACCTTTAGTTTGGCTTCTGATATCATTGCTGCTGTGTACCCACCGAGGACCTTTGTGGCAAGACTGGGAGAGGCAGTAGTGTGAAGTCCTTAAAGTGCTAGGTCCTAGGAGGTTTTCATACTCACATAAACATTTATAAGATTGGAGAAAAAAAATTACTGGCTTCAAAATATGAAAGGAAAACTGCAAAGTCAAAATTAGTGACCCTTTTGCTAAATGTCCACAAAACACACTATTACTTCAACTTTATAAACTATATCTGAAACATGTCATAACACATGAAATCAATTTATTGGCTAGATTTTTCTCCTTCTTCAAGAATTTAAGTGAGTAACGATGACTAAAAAATCAGAACAATCATAACTATGTAACTCGTAACAAAATAACTTCACATGCAAAATTACAAAAATTATTTTAATGGATCATTGTAATAGAATTGAAAAAAAGGCAAACACTTTAGATCTCTGTAAGGAATATATATAAAGTTTAAGGAAATGAATGGGAACAATATCCTCCAAATTTAGGGTGGTAGTTATCTCTGCTGTAAGGAGAGTGGATCAGAGAGACCACACAGGATGTTTCAACCCTCTGGGTAACATTTTATTTCTTAAGTTAGGTGGTGAATCCCACAGATTTGTATTGTATTATTCTTTGTCTCCTTTTTGTACATATGAAAACTGTTGCAACAAAATTTAAAAGTACGCTTTGGTAGCAAAAAGAAGAGAAAGAAATGTCCCCGGATAATTTCAAATTATTTTATGGCAAAATTGTATTTAATGTGAAATGTTAGGGATTTCACATTCCTACATAATATCAGGCAGGGTTTCCAAAAGCAAGTCCCCAAGGCCCTGACTCTACCAATGGTCCTCCAGGCCCCAGACCCCTCACCTGGTGTCTTAGCTTGCTCAGGCTGCTGTAATGAAAATGGATGGCTTAACAGAAATTTATTTCTCACAGTTCTGGAGGCGGGAAAGTCCAAGATCAAAACACTGGTGAACTCAGTATCTGGCGAGAGAGGTGAGGGCTGGGAGATGGGGTGGAAGACTGGACTCAGGGGCAGCCTCAGGATGGAGCAGGCAGCCTAGACCCTTGGCTAATGCCAGTCTCTGCTAAGTTCAACCCTGGGGGAGTTTGTCCAGTTCATAGCAGACGCAGTCCCTGTTGTCAAGGGTCTAAAGGTCAGTGGAGAGAGATCCACAAATAGGCATGAAAGAAGGTAAACACACTGATTACCTTAATTTACTGAAAGGCTATGGCAGGGGTCCCCCATCACCACCCTGTACTGATCTGTGGCCTGTTGGGAACCAGGCTGCACAGCTGGAGGTGAGTGGCAGGCTAGCGAGCATTACCACCTCAGCTCCACCTTCTGTCAGATCAGCTGCGGGATTCGATTCTTGCAGGAGCTCCAACCCTGTTGTGAACTGTGCATGTGAGGGATCTAGGTTGCATGCTCCTTATGAGAAACCATATCCGCCGCCCCTACTCCCTCCATGGAAACATTGTCTTCCATAAAACCAGTTCCTGGTGCCAAAAAGTTTGGGGAACTCTGGGCTATGGGAACACATCATTCTTTGTGGGGAATATAGAAAGCATCTCCTTTAAAATCCACATGAGGACAATGCCCACTGTCACCCCTTCTACCTAGTATGGCTGCAGAGGTCAAAGTCAGGTCATAAGACAAGATAATGAAATTAAAGGAGTAAAGTTCAGACAGGAGGAAACAAAACTATAGTGGCAGTTTATGCGATTACATTGAAAACCAAAAGAATCAATAAATTATTAGAAATAAAAGAATTAGCAAGATGGCTGACTATACAATCAATAATAATCATTTTAATTTACATTGACTCCCATTATACATACTAATAATAGCAATAGTTAACCTTTCCTTTTTTTTTTTTTATTTTTTGAGACAGAGTCTCACTCTGTCACCCAGACTGGAGTGTAGTGGCGCAATCTCAGCTCACTGCAACCTCTGCCTCCCAGGTTCAGGTGATTCTCCTGCCTCAGCTTCCCGAGTAGCTGGGATTACAGGTGCCCACCACCACGTCCAGCTAATTTTTGTATGCTTGGTACAGACGGGTTTCACTGTGTTGGCTAGGCTGGTCTTGAACACCTGACCTCAAGTGATCCACTCGCCTCAGCCTCCCAAAGTGCTGAGATTACAGATGTGAGCCACTGCGCCTGGCCTAGTTAACCTTTCTTAAATCAACATGCTTTGCACTCACTCTATGCTAAAAGCTTTCTATAGATCAGCTGTGTGCTTAGAACTACCCTGTGGAGCTGGCACTATCATCATCCCCATGTTAAGAAGGAGAAAACTGACAGTCAGAGAGAGCAAGCAAATTTCCTATGGCTACATAGCTGGTGTGTGGTGGAGGTGGGACTGCCTCCCTTTTACCTGCTACATCATCCTGCACACTCCAGTGCACAAATCTCTGATGTCCAGGGTGGGACTCCAGATCTCAGGCCTTTCTCTCATTCTCTGCACATCATGAAAGTTTCCAATATTACTGTGTGAGCAGAGAGAGAGGGAAGGAAGGAAGGAAGGCCCAGTAGGGGCAACGAAACTTCCCTCCAGCCTACTGCAGTCAGACTTAACCTGAACTAAAGAAAATAAGTAAGTGTGATGTTTCTTGTGCACCTGAATTGTGGCTGCAAAGTTTTACGCGGTGCATTTCCTTTAATCTTATTCAAGCCTCAAAAGAGCTGTCTCCATTTTACCAGTGAGGAAAGTGAAGCTCTGAGAAATTCAGAGACTTGCTCAAAGTCATGGAGATGGAAAGTGGCAGAGGCACCGTTGGATCCTAAGCTCACCCCCCAGACATCAAGCCTGTTTAGACTTTTTCAAGGAGCTAGCAGGGAGGCAGACAGGGGCACAGTCATCCATACAGCAGTGTAGTGAGAGTGAGCCCTGGATAGACACCTTCGAGGACAGGAGCAACTGAGGATTATTATTATGAGACAGCTTTTTAATTATTATTATTATTATGAGACAGCTTCCTGGAGGAAGTGGCTTTAAGCTGGGTGTTCAAAGATGAGTAGGAAAGAGCCAGGAGAAAAAGGCACTGAAGAAAGCATCAGGTGCAAAGGCCCAGAGTTGAGAGAGAAGTGGTAGGTTCTCTCAACAGCCGGTAGCTCAGACAAGGCGGGAAAGAAACTGGCTGAGGAAGAGTCTTCTGTATCCACTGCTGACCACTGACCTAGCCCACCAGCCAGAGCCCCTAGATAGCAGCAGCACCAGCTGGGGCCTCACCCAGCTTTGCCCTTAGAGACGATGCAGTTAGACGGTTGGGAAACTTTGCGTGCGGTCAGCTCTCAGGAGTCTTGGTCGCCAGGCTTTGGCTCCCTTCCCTTCCTCCATTCAAGCGTTGCTCAGGGCTGAGCTGGGCCAAATGAAATCACAATGCTGGCTGGCCCTGGCTCCTCCTGATGGCCCTCTGATTTATGTCACAGCATTCCCAATATGCCTTATTGCCAAACTGGGCCAACTCATAGCATTTACTTTAGTGCTTTTCAAAGTTCAATGTGCATTCAAATCACTGGGGATGGTGTTAAGATGCAGATCTTGATCTGGCCGGTCCAGGATGGGGCCTGACATTCGGTATTTTTGTCAGGACCTCACGTGATGCTGCTGTTGCTGGTCTGCGAACCACACTTTAACTAACATCATCTTGGCAACTATTTGTGGAGCCCCTGTGGTGTGACAGGCACTGTGCTGCCTACTTTTTATACATTTTTTAACGTAGTCATTACAGTCACCCTCTGAAATTGAACTTTTTTTTTTACTTTTCAAAATAGGAAACTGAGGGTCAGAAAGATATTTCACAATGTTAGTGAATGGCAGAGCTTGGCTTTGAACTTGGATCTGTCTGACTCTAGAACTCATACTGGGCCTTCTCTTCAGAGGACCTGCTATAGACGGAATTGTGTCCCCTCTAAATTCTTATATTAAAGCCCTAATCCCCCATGTGGCTGTATTTGGAGTAAAGAACTAATTAAGTTTCAATGAGGCCACAAGGGTGAAACCCTGATCCTGCAGCATTAGTGACCTTAGGAGAAGAGGCACTAGAGAGCTCGCTCGCTCACTGTCTGTCATGTGAGGACACAGAAAGAAGGCAGCCATCTATAAGCCAGGAGGCTTACAGCCCTCACCAGGAGGTGAGCTGGCTGACATTTGATCTTGGACTTCCACCCTCCAGAACTGGGAGAAATAACTCTGTTGTTTCAGCCACCCAGTCTGTGGTATTTTGTGTTGGCAGCCAGAGCAGACTAAGACAGGGGCCCAGGTGCTTACCAGTCAGCCAAGGATGCCAATTAAAATGAATCCCACCCCCCTTTTGGTGGAATGCTGCTCTACTCAACCTGAGCAGGACTGCAGAAGAACCAAAATACTACTACGACTAATCATAACTCACACCCAAGCCAAAGTTACCTGTACCCATTCACAAAATGAAAGCACAACAAAGCAACTCAGAACAATGGGGCCACCCAAAGCCTCACACCCTAAATCCAAGCATGTTTCATGAGGAGACAGGAAGTGGCATAACAATCAGGTATAGTCTGCTCATTTGCTGCCCGTACTTAGAGGGCTGAATCTGCATCCTTGTGGAGTGAACAGGTATAATTAATAAGCAAATCCTAAAGGTTAGCCAAGCCCCGTGTAGCTGGGAATCAATGGCAAGCATGAGTCCGAATGATCCTCCTAAAGAAAAACCTAAATGCTGAATAAAATATTAAACAAGGGCAGGCGCGGTGGCTCACGCCTATAATCCCAGCACTTCGGGAGGCCAAGGAGGGCAGATCATGAGGTCAGGAGATTGAGACCATCCTGGCTAACATGGTGAAACCCCGTCTCTACTAAAAAAATACAAAAAAATTAGCCGGGCGTGGTGGCGGGTGCCTGTAGTCCCAGCTACTTGGGAGGCTGAGGCAGAAGAATGGCCTGAACCCAGGAGGTGGAGCTTGCAGTGAGTCAAGATCACGCCACTGCACTCCAGCCTGGGTGACAGAGCGAGACTCTGTCTCAAAACAAACAAACAAACAGACAAAAATTAAATAAAATATCTTTTTAGGTATATCCTCAGTGAACTGAGGTATATCCTCTTAGGTATATCCTTGTGAACTGACACAAACATAAGTAATCCATAGACCCCAAAACTGAGGATTAAGGAGCCTTGAAACCAGCTGGTACTCTGAGGGTTTCTGCAGGATCCTGGAGACTTTTAGCTTGCACTCTGATGGCTGCCCCAGGTGGGAGGTCAGGAGATAAGTCTTAGGGTCCACCCCATGATGTGGCAAAAAAAGCGTGCATATATACACACATAAATTGTACAGATATAAAGGATGTATAGCACATAATTTACAAATAATAATGATAAAATATGTAATACTCTTTGTTGTAAATTCCATATAGACAACTGATTCTTATAATATACTTTTGCTGATTTTTGCCAAACTCTTGTATCCGTAGCCAGCCTATTTTTTTTTGTTCTCGATGTTTGCTTTTATTTACTTATTTATTAATTATTTTTATAAGTTTATGGGGTACAAGTACAATTTTGTTACATGCATCAATTGCGTAGTGGTGAAGTCTGGGTTTTTTGTGTATCTATCACCCAACTCATGTCCATTATACCCATTAAGTAATCTCTTGTCACCTACCCCCTTCAAACCCCTCTGAAGACCATTCTGAGTCTCTATTGTCTATCACTCCACACTCTACGTCCATGTGTACACATTATTTAGCTCCTACTTATAAGTGAAAACGTGATATTTGCCTGTGTCTGAATTGTTTCGCTTAAGATAATGGCCTCCAGTTCCATCCATGTTGCTGCAAATGATTTCACTCTTTTTCATGGCTGAATAGCATTCCACTGTGTATGTCTACCACGTTTTCTTCATCCAGTCATTCATTAATGGACACTTAGATAGATTCCATGTCTTTGCTATCATAAATAGTGCTGGGATAAACATATAAGTGCAGGTATCTTTTTAATGTCTTTTCCTTTGGGTAGAAGCCCAGTAGTGGGATTGCTGGATTAAATGTAGTTCTATTTTCAGTTCCTTGAGAAATCTTCATACTGTTTTCCATAGAGATTGTACTAATATGCATTCTCACCAACAATGTAAGAGTTCCCTTTTCTTCACATTCTCAACAACATCTGTTATTTTTTTCTCTTTAGTAATAGCCTTTCTGACCGGTGTAAGATGATAGCCCATTGTGGTTTTAATTTACATTTCTCTGGTGACTGCTGATGTTGAACATTTTTTCATATCCATAGCCAACCTATTGTTGCAATTCACCATAACTCTAACAGGAATGTTGGTTGACGCTTATGATAAGGATAAAGACAAAATGAAATGACAACAACATATGTGTATTAGTCTGTTTTCATGCTGCTGATAAAGACCTACCCAAGACTGGGAAGAAAAAGAGGTTTAATGGACTTACTATTCCACATGGCTGGGGAGGCCTCACAATCATGGTGGAAGGCAAGAAGGAGCAAGTCACATCTTACATGGATGGCAGCAGGCAAAGAGAACTTGTGCAGAGAAACTCTCAGTTTTAAAACCATCTGATCTTGTGAGACCTATTCACTATCACAAGAACAGAATGGGAAAGACCCGCCCCCATGATTCAATTATGTCCCACCTGGTCCCTCCCACAACACATGGGAATTATGGGAGCTATAAGATGAGATTTTGACATACGTCCCATCAATACCTAATTTATTGAGAGTTTTTAGCATGAAGGCTGCTGAATTTTGTCAAAGGCCGTTTCTGCATCTTTTGAGATAATCATGTGGTTTTTGTCTTTGGTTCTGTTTATCTGCTGGATTATGTTTATTGATTTGCGTATGTTGAACTAGCCTTGCATCCCAGGGATGAAGCCCACTTGATCATGGTGGATAAACTTTTTGATGTGCTGCTGGATTTGGTTTGCCAGTATTTTATTGAGGATTTTTGCATCGATGTTCATCAGGGATATTGGTCTAAAATTCTCTTTTTTTGTTGTGTCTCTGCCAGGCTTTAGTATCAGGATGATGCTGGCCTCATAAAATGAGTTAGGGAGGATTCCCTCTTTTTCTATTGATTGGAATAGTTTCAGAAGGAATGGTACCAGCTCCTCCTTGTACCTCTGGTAGAATTTGGCTGTGAATCTGTCTGGTCCTCAACTTTTTTTGGTTGGTAAGCTATTATTGCCTCAATTTCAGAGCCTGTTATTGGTCTATTCAGAGATTCAACTTCTTCCTGGTTTAGTCTTGGAAGTGTGTATGTGTCAAGGAATTTACCCATTTCTTCTAGATTTTCTAGTTTATCTGCATAGAGGTGTTTATAGTATTCTCTGATGGTAGTTTGCATTTCTGCAGGATTGGTGGTGATCTCCCCTTTATCATTTTTTATTGCATCTATTTGATTCTTCTCTCTTTTCTTCTTTATTAGTCTTGCTAGCGGTCTATCAATTTTGTTGATCTTTTCAAAAAAACAGCTCCTGGATTCATTGATTTTTTGAAGGGTTTTTTGTGTCTCTATCTCCTTCAGTTCTGCTCTGATCTTAGTTATTTCTTGCCTTCTGCTAGCTTTTGAATGCGTTTGCTCTTGCTTCTCTAGTTCTTTTAATTGTGATGGTAGGGTGTTAATTTTAGATCTTTCCTGCTTTCTCTTGTGGGCATTTAGTGCTATAAATTTCCCTCTACACACTGCTTTAAATGTGTCCCAGAGATTCTGGTATGTGGTGTCTTTGTTCTCGTTGGTGTCAAAGAACATTTTTATTTCTGCCTTCATTTTGTTATGTACCCAGTAGTCATTCAGGAGCAGGTTGTTCAGTTTCCATGTAGTTGAGTGGTTTTGAGTGAGTTTCTTAATCCTGAGTTCTAGTTTGATTGCACTGTGGTCTGAGAGACAGTTTGTTATAATTTCTTTCTTTTACATTTGCTGAGGAGTGCTTTACTTCCAACTATGTGGTCAATTTTGGAATAAGTGCGATGTGGTGCTGAGAAGAATGTATATTCTGTTGATTTGGGGTGGAGAGTTCTGTAGATGTCTATTAGGTCCGCTTGGTGCAGAGCTGAGTTCAATTCCTGGATATCCTTGTTAACTTTCTGTCTCGTGGATCTGTCTAATGTTGATAGTGGGGTGTTAACGTCTCCCATTATTATTGTGTGGGAGTATAAGTCTCTTTATAGGTCTCTAATGACTTGCTTTATGAATCTGGGTGCTCCTGTATTGGGTGCATATATATTTAGGATAGTTAGCTCTTCTTGTTGAATTGCTCCTTTTACCATTATGTAATAGCCTTGTCTCTTTTGATCTTTGTTGGTTTGATAAGAGCTATTTATGACAGACCCACAGCCAATATCATACTGAATGGGCGAAAACTGGAAGCATTCCCTTTGAAAACTGGCATAAGACAGGGATGCCCTCTCTCACCACTCCTATTCAACATAGTGTTGGAAGTGCTGGCCAAGGCAATCAGGCAGGAGAAGGAAATAAATGGTATTCAATTGGGAAAAGAGGAAGTCAAATTGTCCCTGTTTGCAGTTGACATGATTGTATATCTAGAAAACCCCATTGTCTCAGCCCAAAATCTCCTTAAGCTGATAAGCAACTTCAGCAAAGTCTCAGGATACAAAATCAATGTGCAAAAATCACAAGCATTCTTATATACCAATAACAGACAAACAGAGAGCCAAATCATGAGTGAACTCCCATTCACAATTGCTTCAAAGAGAATAAAATACCTAGGAATCCAACTTACAAGGGATATGAAGGACCTCTTCAAGGAAAACTACAAACTACTGCTCAACGAAATAAGAGAATACAAACAAATGGAAGAACATTCCATGCTCATGGATAGGAAGAATCAATATTGTGAAAATGGCCATACTGCCCAAGGTAATTTACAGATTCAGTGCCATCCCCATCAAGCTACCAATGACTTTCTTCACAGAATTGGAAAAAAACTACTTTAAAGTTCATATGGAACCAAAAAAGAGCCCACATTGCCAAGACAATCCTAAGCCAAAAGAACAAAGCTGGAGGCATCACGCTACCTGACTTCAAACTCTACTACAAGGCTACAGTAACCAAAACAGCATGGTACCAAACATCACGTTTGGTACCAAACCAAAACAGAGATACAGACCAATGGAACAGAACAGAGCCCTCAGAAATAATACTACACATCTACAACCATCTGATCTTTGACAAACCTGACAAAAACAAGAAATGGGGAAAGGATTCCCTATTTAATAAATGTTGCTGGGAAAACTGGCTAGCCATATGTAGAAAGCTGAAACTGGATCCCTTCCTTATACCTTATACAAAGATTAATTCAAGATGGATTAAAGACTTAAATGTTAGACCTAAAACCATAAAAACCCTGGAAGAAAACCTAGGCAATACCATTCAGGACACAGGCATGGGCAAGGACCTCATGTCTAAAACACCAAAAGCAATGGCAACAAAAGCCAAAATTAACAAATGGGATCTAATTAAACTAAAGAGCTTCTGCACAGCAAAAGAAACCACCATCAGAGTGAACAGGCAACCTACAGAATGGGAGAAAATTTTTGCAATCTACTCATCTGACAAAGGGCTAATATCCAGAATCTACAAAGAACTCAAACAAATTTATAAGAAAAAAATAAACCCATCAACAAGTGGGTGAAAGATGTGAACAGACATTTCTCAAAAGAAGACATTTATGCAGCCAACAGACTCGTGAAAAAATGCTCATCATCACTGGCCATCAGAGAAATGCAAATCAAAACCACAATGAGATACCATCTCACACCAGTTAGAATGGTGATCATTAAAAAGTCAGGAAACAACAGGGGCTGGAGAGGATGTGGAGAAATAGGAACACTTTTACACTGTTGGTGGGACTGTAAACTAGTTCAACCATTGTGGAAGTCAGTGTGGCGATTCCTCAGGGATCTAGAACTAGAAATACCATTTGACCCAACCATCCCATTACTGGGTATATACCCAAAGGATTATAAATCATGCTGCTATAAAGCCACATGCACACATATGTTTACTGCGGCACTATTCACAATAGCAAAGACTGAGAACCAACCCAAATGTCCAACAACGATAGACTTGATTAAGCAAATGTGGCACATGTACACCATGGAATACTATGCAGCCATAAAAAAGGATGAGTTCATGTCTTTTGTAGGGACATGTATGAAGCTGGAAACCATCATTCTCAGCAAACTATCACAAGGACAAAAAACCAAATACCACATGTTCTCACTCATAGGTGGGACTTGAACAATGAGAACACTTGGACACAGGAAGGGGACCATCACACACTGGGTCCTGTTGTGGGGTGGGGGGAGGGGGGAGGGATAGCATTAGGAGATATACCTAATGTAAACGACGAGTTAGTGGGTGCAGCACACCAACATGGCACATGCATACATATGTAACAAACCTGCATGTTGTGCACATGTACCGTAGAACTTAAAGTATAATAAATATATATATATATTTTTAAAAAATGAGATTTTGGTGGGGACACAGCCAAACCATGTCATTCTGCCCCTGGCCCCTCCCAAATCTCATATCTTCACATTTCAAAATCAATCATGCCTTCCCAACAGTCCCGCAAAGTCTTAACTCATTTCAGCATTAACTCAAAAGTCCACAGTCCAAAGTTTCATCTGAGACATGGCCAGTCCCTTCCACCTATGAGCCTGTAAAATCAAAAGCAAGTTGAGTTACTTCCTAGATATAGATGCAAATGGGGTATAGGCATTGGGTAAATACTACTGTTCCAAATGGGAGAAATTGGCCAAAACAAAGGGACCACAGGTCTCATACAAGTCCAAAATCCAGCTGGGCAGTCAAAGCTCCAAAATGATCTCCTTTGACTCCATGTCTCACATCTAGGTCACAGTGATGGAAGACATAGAGGTGAGTTCTCATGGTCTTGGGCAGCTATACCCCTGTGGCTTTGCAGGGTACAGCCTACCTCTTGGCTGTTTTCATGGGCTGGCATTGAGTGTCTGTGGCTTTTCCAGGCACACAGTACAAGCTGTCAGTGGATCTACCATTCTGGGGTCTGGAGGACAATGGTCCTCTTCTCACAGCTCCACTAGGTGGTTCCCCAGTAGGGACTCTGTGTGGCAGCTCCAACCCCACATTTCCCTTCTGCACTGCCCTAGCAGAGGTCCTCCATGAAAGCCCTGCCCCTGCAGCAAACTTTTCCTTGGACATCCAGGCATTTTGATACATCCTCTGAAATCTAGGCAGAGGTTCCCAAACCTCAGTTCTTGACTTCTGTGCACCCACAGGCTCAACACCACATGGAAGCTGCCAAGGCTTGGGGCTTGCACCCTCTGAAGCCATGGCCTGAGCTATACCTTGGTCCTTTTTAGTCAGAGCTGGAATGGCTGGGATGCAGAGCACCAAATCCCTAGACTGCACACAGCATGGGGACCCTGGGCCTGGCTCACAGAATCTTTTTTCCTCCTGGGCCTCTGGGCTTGTGATGGGAGGAGCTGCTATGAAGACCTCTGACATGACCTGGAAACATTTTCCCCATTATCTTGGGGATTAACATTTGGCTCCTTGTTACGCAAATTTCTGCAGCCAGCTTGAATTTCTTCTCAGAAAATGGGACTTCCTTTTCTATTGCATTGTCAGGCTGCAAATTTTCTGAACTTTTATGCTCTGCTTCCCTTATAAAACTGGATGCCTTTAACAGCACCTAAGTCACTTCTTGAATGTTTTGCTGCTTAGAAATTTCTTCCACCAGATACCCTAAATCATCTCTCTCAAGTTCAAAGTTACACACATCTCTAGGGCAGGGATAAAATGCCACCAGTCTCTTTGCTAAAGCATAACAAGAGTCACCTTTGCTCCAGTTCCCAATGAGCTCCTCATCTCCATCTGAGACCACCTCAGCCTGGAGCTTACTGTTCATATCACTATCAGCATTTTTGTCAAAGCCATTCAACAAGTCTCTAGGAACTTCCAAAATTTCCCACATTTTCCTGTCTTCTCCTGAGCCCTCCAAACTATTCCAACCTCTGCCTGTTACCCAGTTCCAAAGTCACTTCCACATTTTCAGGTATCTACAGCAGTACCTTATTGGTACTAATAGAGCAGTACTTTATTGGTACCAATTTACTGCATTAGTCCATTTTCATGATGCTGATAAAGACATACCCGAGACTGGGAAGAAAAAGAGGTTTAATGGACTTACAGTTCCACATGGCTGGGGAGGCCTCACAATCATGGTGGAAGGCAAAGAGGAACAAGTCACATCTTACATGGATGGCGGCAGGCAAAGAGAGAGCTTGTGCAGGGGAATCTCCCATTTTTAAAAACACTGGATCTCATGAGACTTATTCACTATCATGAGAACAGCGTGGGAAAGACCTACTCCCATGATTCAGTTATGCCCACTGGGTCCTTCCCACAACACATGGGAATTATGAGATCTACAAGATGAGATTTGGGTGGGGACACAGAGCCAAACCATATCAATATGTTAGAACTTCATTCATCCATCAATAATGTTATTTGCTTATTTGCTGAATCAGATAATAATTTCCATATACTGGATGAATATTTCCTTGATTTGCTGTGCTATTCACATGTAATGACTATAGACACAACAGAACTTTAAGTTTAATTTGAATTACTAACATTTTTTCCATCACTTTCTTAAGTCTAGACAATCAGTAAAACAATAAACCATGCCTTGGTTTATAGCATTTGCTGATTTCAGTGCTGTAAATATTTCCACCATGGCTGATTTCAAGCTGCCAACATGATGTCACTGAACATGAAGTTGGGAAGAGATGCACAATAGCCATTATTAGTATCTCCATCATTCTATAGACCACCATAAATAAAATATCAAGCAGGTTTGAAAAATAACCAAATCAATTTTTATACCTAACCGAAACAATTAAATAAAAAATACCTTGGATGACCATGAGGAAGTAGACAAATCCAGAAAGTAGACATAATACACTGTCCTGGTTTAATCAAAAAGCCATTGTCAAAAAAAGGGGGGACTGGGAAAAGAGGAGGGATGATCCTAAATTAAAAGAAACTTAAGAGATAAAACAACAAAATACAGTGTGCGGTCCTTGGCTATATCCTGGTTTGAAAATCTAGCCATTAGAGCTATTTTGGAAGGCCAGGCACAGTGGCTCATGCCTGTAATCCCAGCACTTCGGGAGGCCGAGGTGGGCAGATCACTTGAGGTCAGGAGTTCGAGACTAGCCTGACCAACATGGCAAAATGCTGTCTCTACAAAAATACAAAAAATTAGCTGCCCATGGTGGTGGCCGCCTGTAATCCCAGCTACTTGGGAGGCTGAGGCAGGAGAATCACTTGAACGCGGGAGGTGGAGGTTGCAGTGAGCCAAGATCACGCCACTGCACTCCAGCCTGGGTGACAGAGTGAGGCCCTGTCTCAAAAAACAAACAAACAAAAAACAACAACAAAAAGAAAAACCCAAACAAACAAACAAAGCTATTTTGGAGATGACTGGATAAATTTGAATGGACTGGACATTAGACAGTATTTAGGAATTATTATTAATTTAATTAAGTGTGATAATCATATTGGGTTATTTAGGAGAGTGTTCTTTCTTAAAAGAGATACATGCTGAAGTACTTAATAGTCTAGTATTTATTTTAAGATAGTTCAGCAAAAAAAATATATAAATGTAATAAATATGGCAAAACATTAAATTGCTTGAATTTAGGTCACAAGAATTTAGGTCACGATCCTTTTCTATATATATATATTTTTTTCTATAATTGAAAAAAGATTTTTGGGCCGGGCGCAGTGGCTCACGCCTGTAATCCCAGCACTTTGGGAGGCTGAGGTGGGCAAATCACCTGAGGTCAGGAGTTTGAGACCAGCCTGGCCAACATGATGAAACCTCATCTCTACTAAAAATACAAAAATGAGCCATGCATGGTGGTGAGGGCCTGTAATCCCAGCTACTTGGCAGGCTGAGGCAGGAGAATTGCTTGAACCCAGAAGGCGGAAGTTGTAATGAACCGAGATCACGCCACTGAACTCCAGCCTGGGTGACAGAGTGAGTCTGTCTCAAAAAAATTAGAAAGAACAAAGAAAAAAGATTTTTCAACAGGGAATGATTTAAATTAGTTGGCTTTTTGTGTGTGTGCAAATGACCAGGTAAGAAATATTTTAAGCTTCAAGGGTGATATAGATCTCTGTCACATATTATTTGGTTTTCTTTACAATGCTTTACAAATTTAAAAAACATTCTTAGCTCAAAGACCATATAAAAAAAGGCCAGGTGTGGTGGCTCACACCTGTAAGCCAAGCACTTTGGGAGGTCAAAACAGGTAGATGACTTGAGCCCAGGAGTTTGAGACCATCCTGGGTCAACATGGTGAAACTCCACCTCTACAAAAAGCACAAAAATTATCTGAGCATGGTGGCACATGCCTGTAGTCCCAGCTACTCAGAAGACTGAGAGGTGGGAGGATAGCTTGAGCCCAGGGGGTCAAGGCTGCAATGAGCTGTGATTGTGCCACTGCACTCCAGCCTGGGTGATAAAGAGCATGTCTCAAAACAAACAAACAAAAAGACGTAAAAACAAGCTATGGGCCAGATTTCGCTCATAAGATATAATTTGCCAACCCGTTTCAAATTTAAGATTAGATATAGTAGAAAAAAGAATTAGTGAATTGAAAATATGGAGCTGAAGAAAATACAACAAATACAGCCCAGGAAGACAGTGAGGTGAAAAATATTAAAAAGAGGATAAAAAATATTAAGAGATACAGTGAAAAGTCTCAACTATATAAAATAATGGTTTCAATGGGAAATAAGTAATGAAATAGGAAAAAGGTAATATGCAGAGATGATGGCTGAGAATGTTCTAGAATTGTTGAAAGATACTAATCCTCAAATTCAGGAAGTTCAGTGAATCCTAGGCAGGGTAAACAAAAAGAAATCCAAACTCAGGTACCTCACAGCAAAACTATAACACAAACACAAGAGTCAGAGAGAGAGAATCCAAAAAGCAGCTGGAGAGAAACACAGGTCACCTACAAATAAATAGCAATTAGACTGATGGCCAGTTTCTCAACAGCAACAACTGAAACCAGAAGAGAGCAGAATAATATCTTTGCTGTCCTAAGAGAAAACAGCTGTCAAGATTCCATATCTTTCAAGAATGGTGAAATAAAATCATTTTCAGACAAACACAAACAGAGTGTGCTACAAAACAAATTATTACTAAAGAAAATTTAAAGAATGTACTTCAGGTATCCCAGATGGAAGAACTGAGATAGAAAAATAAATGGGGCTGGGAAAATGGCTCACACTTGTAGTCCCAACATTTTGGGAGGCCAAGGCAGGAGGATCATTTGAGCCCAAGAGTTCAAGACCAGCCTAGGCAACATGGCGAGACCCAGTCTCTACAAAAAATTTTTAAAACTTAGCTGAGCATAGTATTGCACACCTATAGTCCCAGGTACTCGGGAGGCTGAGGTGGGAGGGTTGCCTGAGCCTTGGGAGGCAGAGGCTGCAGTGAGCCATGTCTGTACAATGCACTCCAGCCTGGGCGACAGAGTGAGAGAAGAAAGAAAAAGATAGACAGAAAGGAAAGAAGGAAGGAATGAAGGAAGGGGGGAGGGAAGGAGGGAGGGAGAGAGGGAAGGAAGGAAAGAGAAGGGAAGAGAAAGAAAGAGGAGAGGAAGGAAGGAAAGAAAGAGAGAGAAAGAAGGAAAGGAAAGGAAAAAGGAGAGGAAAGGAAAGGAAAAGGAAAAGGGAGACGGAAGGAAGGAAAGGAGAAAAAGAAATGGTGAGCAAAGATGTTGGCAAATATGTGAATAAGATTAAGTTTATATTGTCCTTATGAAAATATTAAATACTCTGAAATCTGTGTGTGTGACATGGGAAACGAGCTCAAATGCCGTGGGAGAATACCATATAAGTCAGGGAAGTGTGATTGGAATTAAAGCATTCTAAGATTCCTGTATTATTTGGGAGGAATGTACAGATATTGATTGACTTTTGGCTTCATTATGTTAGGTATGCATGTTAGAGCTAGGGACAGAAGGTAGAATAGTAGTTACCAGGGATTGGGGAAGGACAGTTACTTCTTAATGGGTACTGAGTTTCAGTTTGGGATGATGAAAAAGTTCTGGAGATGGATAGTGGTGACAATTGCACAGCAATGTGAGTGTATTTAACAACACTGAATTAAACTCTTAAAAATGGTTAAAATTGTAACTTTTGTGTTATATGTATTTTACCACAATAAAAAAACAAAGAGCTAGGATAACCACTAAAAAGACCAGACATAAACCATATAAATTCCAAACAAGTAGGATGGTTGGGGGAATGAAATAAAAAGTTTTTAAAAATGAAAAGAAAACAAGAAAGGAGATAAAGTTGAGAGGGAGGCACAGCTAACGGCGTAATGTTTAGGGAGGCATGTATAGTGGTTCACAGATAGAGAAAGTCAGAGAAATGAGTGATCCAGAATTCAGAAGAGTCATGAGGGACTGGGCACAGTGGCTCACACCTGTAATCGCAGCACTTTGGGAGGCTGAGGCGGGCAAATCACCTGAGGTCAGGAGTTCGAGACCAGCCTGGCCAACATAGTAGGCGAAACCCCGTCTCTACTAAAAATACAAAAATTAGCCAGGCGTGGTGGCGCGCCTGTAGTCCGGGAGGCTGAGGCAGGAGAATCACTTGAACCTGGGAGGCGGAGGTTGCAGTGAGCCAAGATCGTGCCACTGCACTCCAGCACAGGTGACAGAGCGAGACTCTGTCTCAAAAAACAAAACAAAACAAAAAAAGAATGGTGAGGAGGGAGGGGTGTGGAATCACGGAAGGGGGACACACAGTGGCTTCTAGGGCACTGGTAACTTCATTCTTAAAGTTGGATGGTGAGTATATAGGTACTCATTCTATTATTTTTCTTTAAAACTGTTCAGTTTTTAATATATTCTGTATGTATGAAATATATAATTACACTCATAACTTTCTTAAGAAAGGAAAACATAATTGGAAAGAAGGTGTTAAAATTAAACTATCCAAAGGACTAGAGGTGAGCAATGCGGGGCACCGGCTTCAGCGCTGACATCTGCAGCTGAAGGATGATTTAAATCAAGCCTGTTTTGTTCTCTCCCCTTTGATTCTCCCTGAATAGGTATAGTGTCTTCTCTATTGTCTTATCCTTTGGTGCCTTCTTTATGGTTAAGGTAGGGCTGTCACAAGTCTCCCTCCCTGCTTTGTTTTGTCTTCTTCTACTTTTTCATGACTTTTGTGACACCCAACAGGTGGCTAACATCCTGCAGGTATTAGTTCAAGTTTAGCACTGTCTGGTGACCTCTGCTTTACCTTGATCTTCAGAGGTTTGACAGTCCTCTCACAGGATTAGCAGAGTTACGTGGCTTGGAGGCTCTCCATCTTCCCTGTATTTGTTACATAGAATATAACTCTCGTGTGTGGATAATGGACAATGGGGAAGACACGATACAGCTAATAATTACAATGAATACTCACTTATTCTGCGTAAACACTCTCCATACATAATCTCATTTAATCCTCACAGCAACTCCATGAGCTGAGTAGTATTTTCATTCTTGATTAACACATAAAGAAACCGAGTCTCAGCCGGGCGTGGTGGCTCACTCCTATAATCCCAGCACTTTGGGAGCTGAGGAGGGTGGATCATGAGGTCAGGAGTTCAAGACCAGCCTGGCCAAGATGGTAAAACCCTGTCTCTACTAAAAATACAAAAATTAGCCAGGCATGGTGGCAGGCACCTGTAATCTCAGCTACTCGGGAGGCTGAGGCAGAGAATTGCTTGAACCTGGGAGGCGGAGTTTGCGGTGAGCTGAGATCACGCCACTGCACTCCAGCCTGGGCCACAGAGCGAGACTCCATCTCAAAAAAAAAAAAAAAAAGAAACTGAGTCTCAAAGAGGTTAAGTGAACTGTACACCTGGTCACAGGAGAGCCAAGCCATCTCACTAAGATGTCAGATTCCTTGAGCGCCTGTGGCTGCTTGTCTAGGCAACTAAACACCCAGAGGGCCATTGCAAACCCTTGAAAATACTGAGAAAAGACTTGTCTCGTGTTCACAGAAAGTCCAGAGAAATGTCCTCATCCTCCAAGACCTTCTCAGAGTGAAAAGCTCACCTGGGAATTATGATACAATTCTACAAACTCACTTTCCACTTTGCCTCTTACCCGTATGAGTAATTAGGCAATTGGGAGCGTGGGAATGAGATTATGTGAATTTGGGCAAGTCACTTAACTTCTCTACCTCATTAAATGGAGATAATGGTACTTACCTCATGGAGTTATTATGAAAATGAAATGTTAATGTATGTGTAGTTCTTAGAACAGTGCTTGGCATACAGTCATCACTATATGTTGGCTGTCACTATTAGTAGTAAATTATTATTAATCTGCAGTCCAAGTGGCCCCAGTGACTCAGCTCCTGACTTTTGGATGGCTGGGTTGCCGGGTTGTCTCCACATGAGCCTCAGGGATTAAGTTCCATGATCAAATCCCAGAGGAAGGCAGGAAGGTGGGCAGACCCAGGTGGTTAAGAAGGAGATCGGAGTGGGTGAGCTGAAAATGTAACTGAGTCAGGGCAGTGGAAGTCTTCCTCTTTCCACTGACTGCATGCTGTGAGTAGCCCCTGGGCTGATGAAAGGGGGCTCTGAGGTGGATGTTTCATCCCGATTGGTACCAGTACAGATGAATCAGAGAGCCTCGTTTAGACCAGGCACTGTGGCTCACGCTAGTAATCCCAGCACTTTGGGAAGCCAAAGAGGAATTTTTTTTATTCATAAATGAGAAATGAATGACAGAGAACATTGTTTAGACATGGCTGCTATATATCATGTGGCTAATTGATTTGGATAACTCCAATGTATTCTTTCTCAACACCAGAATTTGCGGTGTGGCTTTCTTCTTTCGTTTTTCTCTGGGAGTCTTGGGGATCAAACGATCAAAGGAACATAGAGTCCCAAGACCAAGGTGATATTAATCCATTAAGCTCTGGGAGCATTGTGAAAGAGGTATTCATCACAGGAGATTCCTGAGTTTCAAAAGGACCCAAAGGGAACAGCTCATAGTCTGGCTTGGAAGAAGTTCACTTCTCATTTGCCCTATCTGATTAGCAAGACTAACTCTTCCTTGTGAAGAAACATGAATCAAATGCTTAATGTCAAGGTAGACAAGACAAGGCTCTTTTTTTTTTTTTTCCATTTGAGACAGAATATCGCTTTGTCACCCAGGCTGAAGTGCAGTGGTGCAATCTTGGCTCACTGCCACCTCCGGCTCCCAGGTTCAAGTGATTCTTGTGCCTCAGCCTCTCAAGTAGCTGAGACTACAGGTATGCATCACCACGCCCGGCTAATTTTTGTATTTTTTTTTTTTGTAGCGACGGGTTTCGCTATGTTGGCCAGGCTAGTCTTGAACTCCTGACCTCAAGTGATCCACCTGCCTCGGCCACCCAAAGTGCTGGGATTACAGGTGTGAGCCACCGCACCCGGCCAAGACAAGGCTCTTCATCTGGAGATTTCACTAAGAGGACAACAGCTTCCTCTCTCTGCACCTTCCTTGCTGATGCCTTCCCAGCACCCTGGGGCTCCACATCTCAGTGGGAGCTGACTCTCAAAATGACCAGGTCTGGGGGAAGTAGAGAGCTTAGCTTCCAGGCTATGTTATCTCCTTCACTCTTCACAGCAAGAGGCCTAGAGAGATTAAGTGGCAAATCACTCCGAGTTTTTGGCTGCAAACAACAGAACCCACTCTGGCAAGTTAAGCAGAAAAGGCTTTTTTGTGCCTCTCAAGGAATCTCTGTGAAGGCAGAGGTCAGGCTTGACAGCTGTGACAAGGCAGAGCCACTATGAGGAAACAACTCTGCTGCCCGTAGGCCACACTGCCCCTCATGTAGTGGATGCAGGGCTCCACATGCCACCACACAACCCTGCCACAGCTGCCTTCAAAGCCTGAGTGCTTCTGCCACCACGCTGTCAAAACCACTCTCACTTCCCAACTCCTAGGCTCCAAGGTTGCATCTGATTGGTGAAGAGCGGGTCACATGTCTGTGCCCTAGCTGCAAAGGAAGCTGGGAAAGTAAGTTTCCAGTTCCTACTCCTGGGAGGCACAGACTCAAAACGTGAAGGACACCCTAAAAGAAGAAGAGTGTGCATGAGCAGCCAAGAATAATGATAAATGTTCACATATATCAGCGACCTAAAATCACATGACTGAGACACACCACAGAGCCAACACCACTACCCTGAGAAAGGCCTCTGGGTACTGACCTGCTGCCTGGGACAGAACCCACCTGCATCCCCTCAGGTTCTCATTCAGCCGCAGGAGTCATCAGCATAAAGCTGGTCCCTCCTTCTTACCAGGGGCCTTCCTTCTCCAGGTATCCTGGAAGCAATGGCTTCATTGTTGCTTTTATGTTTTATTGGGCCTTTTTAGGCAAACTGAGTGAAGTGGGCAGAGGAGAACTGCTGGGGGCCAGAGGGGACCTGAAGGAGCAGCCACTGCTCAGGGCCAGATGTTTCCATTTGAAAATATAGGTCCAACAGCCAGGTACTCTGATTTTTTCCAGAGAAGCAGGCATCTGGCCAGGCATTCTCTATATGACATCTCCAGATTTTTTGTTTGAGCAAATTTGCCACTGAGCAAATATTATTCTTTTAAAAAATATTTTAATATGAAAAACTTCAAACTTATAGAAAAATAGAGTGAATACTATAATGAACACCCATCATCCAAATATACTCATTACTCAAATTTAACAGTTTTAACATTTTGCCATATTTTTTCATCTATTTTTTTCTGCTTAAGTTTTTAAAGTGACAACATCAAAGGAGCTATTAAAATGTTTTCGTCCTTAAATACTTCAGTAGGCATCTTTTCAAAGCTACCATAACACTTAAAAAATTAACATATTTCTTATTATCAGCTAATACCTTGTTCTTACACAAATTTCTTTTACTACCCTAAAAATGATTTCTTTAGATGGTTTATTCAAAGCAGAATCCAACTGTGGACCAAGAATTGGATTCGGTTATCATGTAACTTATGTGTCTTTAATCTCAAGGAATCCCCACTGGTTTTGTTTTGTGTTGTGTGTGTGTGTGTGTGTGAGTGTGTGTGTGTGTTTTAACATTGATTTGAAGAACCCATGCCAGTGTCTAGTTGAATTGTTCTGTCTATATATCTGACTCTTTCCTTGTGGTGTCACTTAATATGTTCCATATCCCTTGCATTTCCTACAAACTGTAAGTTAGATTTAAAGTCTTGATTGATCTCAGGTTAATATTTTGGGAAGAATATATCCCAGGTGATGTGGACTGCCTAATCCATCGCCTTGGAAAGCACAGGATGTATACTACTAGCAGTAATGCTAAGATGGTGGACACAATTCCCTCCAGTGTAACTGTATTTTCTTCCTTAGACCAGTCATTTTTCCCCCAGAAACTTTTTACCTAATGGTTTTAACATCCATTGATACTCCTTGCCTGAATCAATTATTTCATTAGGATTAGGGATTGCAAGATGGTGTTTTTCTTCCTCCTCCTCCTCCTCCTCTTCCTCCTCCTCCTCCTCCTTCTTTTTTTTGAGACAGTGTCTCACTCTTGTCCAGGCTGGAGTGTGGTGGTTCAATCACAGCTCACTGCAACCTCAAACTCCTGGGCTCAAGCAATCCTCCTGCCTCAGTCTCCCAAGTAGCTGGGATTACAGGCACATACCACCACGCCTGGCTAAATGTTTAAAATTTTAGTAGAGACAGGGTCTCACTATGTTGCCCAGGCTGGTCTCAAACTCCTGGCTCAAGCAATCCTTCTGCTTAGGCCTCCCAAAGTGCTGGGATTACAGGTGTGAGCCCCCATACCCAGCCTATAATCTATTTTTAAAATTGATATAATCTATTTTTTAAATGTTATGTAGTTCCTGACAGTGTTTATTTGTGGTATGTACCCACTGGGAAATAAACATTGTCAGGAACTACATAACAGGCTTCATAGAGGTTAACTCTGGGTGATGGTTTTAATTTATTCAATTTGCTTATGCGTATTTTCTAAATTTTCTGTGATAAGCAAGTATTAGCTTTTAGTAAGAAATATAGGTATATGTGTAAGGTTATATATATGTATGTGTATGTGTGTGTGTGTGTGTATGAATGTAATCAGGATAAACACACAAGGACACTCAATAAATAAACATAACAGGTAAGGAAAAAAGAACTGGGCTGCCCCAGGACCACACCCATGAGGTCAGAGATGCTCAGATGAGAGGACGCTAGGCCTGTAGGTGCCTGTGGGGACAATGTCACCTACTCAGCAACTCTGACTTGTGCAGTGTTCCCTGTCATCTTCAAATGGAATGTGTCTATGCTAAGAACCAACAATGCTGACCACACTTCCTACACCACTCAGTTCTCACACTAATTGCACTAATTGCCCATCCCAACTGGCCCTTAGCTGAATGAATCAAATTATCTTCATATTTGACTTGAAGTCTTTCCAAGCCAACCCTGTCCCCACCTCAACCCCTGCCAGTATGGCAAGAGCAGCTCAGGCTGGACCAAGGCCACTCTTGGGTTAAATGCACAGTCACCCAACTTGGCAGTAAAAGTCAGAGGGCCGGGGACAGGGTGGTACAGGCAATTACCTGGGAGGGTCCCCTTGGCCTGATGCTTGGTTCCCAGCCCTGGCTCTAGGGACATCATCCCAGCTCTGTTCCCCCTACTTCCCCAGGGGCTTGGATAAAAGGCTTCCCTCTCCCACCCTCCATCAGCTCCGAACCAAAGTCAGCATCTGCACAGGTGCCTGCTGGGGAGAATGTGGGGCTTCTAGGCTTGAGTCTTCTTCGGCTGCCAGCACTTGGGGAATGGTGACAAATTTGTCCTCCAAAGGCTACATCTTTGGAATCCATGCCTTTCCCTTTTTCTTCTCCTTTCACAATTTTTCCTCCCCAGTGAAAACCGAAATGCAATTCTTTCAGTTCTCTCCTCATTCAAAATCTTCTCTGGTTTCCCAGCCTGCAGAGAATAAAGATAAAGCCCAGACTCCTGAGCTAGGCAGTTACAGAACCACAACCCACCCACAGCACAGCTTCCCACCCTTATCTCCCACTCTGCCCCATGTGAATGCCTCCGCTCAACTCAGCTTCCCACCTCCTTGCTTCTGTCCACACTGCTCTTTCTGCTTGGAACACCCTCCCACAAAGCGACCTATAAAAATCCCAAGTCCTGTCTATCCTTCAAAGCTCTGCTCAAACCTCACCTGTCCTTGAGGCATTGCTGCACGATCCTTGTCCCTTCATTAAAGTGCTCACCTCTGTCTGCTTTGTGTTATGATCAGTTGTGTCTGTGTCTGTTGCCCCTACTAGACGATAAACTCTCAGAGTCATAGTTCTCCACCATGACATCTCTGCGCCCGGCTGAGTTTGAGATAATTGTAAGGTGTAGCATGAGTAATTTGTTACACAAAGTTGACTTAAATTCTACCACTTAGGCTGGGCGTGGTGGCTTACACCTGTAATCCCAGCACTTTGGGAGGCCAAAGCGGGCGGATCACCTGAGGTCGGGAGTTCAAGACCAGCCTGACCGACATGGAGAAACCCTGTCTCTACTAAAAATACAAAATTAGCCAGGCATGGTGGCACGTGCCTGTAATCCCAGCTACCTGGGAGGCTGAGGCAGGAGAATTGCTTGAACCCGGGAGGCGGAGGTTGCAGTGAGCTGAGATTGTGCCATTGTACTCCAGCCTGGGCAGCAAGAGCGAAACTCTGTCTCAAACAAACAAACAAATCTACCACTTAAACTATCGAGTGATCTTGAACAAGTTATGTGACCTCTCTGAACTTCAGTTTCTCACCTCTGAAAGGTTGTGAAGATTAAATGAGACTGGGTTTGGTGGCTCACACCTGTAATCCTGGCACTTTGGTAGGCCAAGATGGGAGGATTGCTTCAGGCCAGGAGTTTGAGACCAGCCTGGGCAACATAGCAAGACTCCATCTCTACAAAAAAAATACAAAAAATTAGTCAGACGTGGTGATGCACGGCTGACTTGGCTGTTGTCCCGGCTACTTGGGAGCTTGGGAGGCTAAGGCAGGAGGGTCAACTGAGCCCGGGAGTTTGAGGTTGAAGTGAGCTATGATTATGCCGCTGCACTTTAGCCCAGGCAATAGAATGAGACACTGTCTCTAAACAAAAAAATACGTATATCCATTCTCTCTTGTTTCCTTACTAACAGAAGCCTGATTTTTTTTAAGATGACAATGTACCCAGACAAAATACTCAGCTTTCTAGACTCCTTTGCAGCTACGGGTGGCCATGTGACACAGTTCTGCTAAGTAGAAGTGTTCTAGAAATTTCTGGTACAGCTTTTGCTTTCTTTTCTTTTTCTATGTATGTATGTATGTATGTATGTATGTATGTATGTATGTATTTATTTATTTATTTATTGTTGAGACAGGGTCTCTCTCTCTCACCTAGGCTGGAGTGCCATGGCACAAACACAGCTTACTGTAGCCTTGACCTCTTGGGCTCAAGGGATACTCTTGCCACAGACTCCCAGGTGGCTGAGACCACAGGTGCATGCCATAACGTCTGGCTATTTTTTTATTGTTTGTAGAGAGGAGATATCACTTTGTTGCCCAGGCTGGTCTCAAACTCCTGGGCTCAAGTGATTCTTCCGCCTTGGCCTCCCAAAGGCTGGGGTTACAGGCATGAGCTACTGCACCTGGTCAGCTTTTTGGTTTCTTAATACAGGTGTCACCGCTTCCTCCTTCTTCTCTTTCCTCCTTTTGCCTTCTTCCTGTCTGGAGCACAGACATGAAGCTGGAGGTGAAGTAGTCACTTAGTGACCACACAGAGGGTAAAGCCAAATGGCAAGGACCCTGGAATGGAAAGACAGTGGCCTGAAACATTCATGACATCGTGGAAATGCTGCTCCCACACTGGATCGCCTTCCTTTAAACCTCTTGCTAAGCAAAAAAAATAAACTCGGAATTGGTAAAGCCACTGTTGATGTTTATTTACATAAAGTTGGGTGTTTTCATAAGTGTATAGAAAGTCTAGGAAAGATTCTTGGCTGATGTTGGAGTGATTGCAGAGGGGCACGAAAGCTGGTTAGGTGGGTAAGGGAGGATGAAAGGGACCAAGATGAGGCCAGAAGCAGAGGTGGAGGCAGCCCTGGGATACTGCCATCAGGTCCTGCTGCCTGGACAGGAGGATTGGGTTTTTTTGTTTTTTGTTTTTGAGACGGAGTTTTACCCTTGTTTCCCAGGCTGGAGTGCAATGGTGCGATCTCGGCTCACTGCAGCCTCCACTCACAAGCAATTCTCCTGCCTCAGCCTCCCAAGTAGCTGGGACTACAGGCCCGCACCACCACGCCAAGCTAATTTTTGTATTTTTAGTAGAGGCAGGGTTTCACCACGTGGGCCAGGATGGTCTCCAACTCCTGGCCTCAAGTGATCCACCCACCTCAGCATCCCAAAGTGCTGGGATTACAGGCGTGAGCCACTGCACCTGGCCAAGGTTTGGGTTTTATACCTGGAGGAATTTTTCTCCAAGCAATTCATCTTGTTGTTTAAATAGGATAATGTGGAGTTGCTCATTGGCATGTAAAATTACTAATAATATAATTTTAAGTTTAAAAAGTCAAATTATAAAATAATAAACATACTATGCTCCCATTTTAAAAGAATAGCTACATACACAGATATATACATCAAAATGTTAATAGCAGTAGAATTCTGGATGATATTTGTAACTGTGTCATCTGAAATTTTTAAATAATAGCATTTATTTTATTTCTTATTTTCTGATTTAAAAAATATTACTATTTTGAAAATAATCAAGTAGACTATAAAATGCCTTTTTTCCCCACTGGAACAATTAATTCAGGCATACGGTATTCCACTGGACAATGTTAGAAACAACCTAGATTTCTGGTCTCGAGTTCCTGAGCCCAAGTGATCCTCCTGCCTCAGCCTCCCAAGGTGCTGGAATTACAGGCGTGAGCCACTGTGCCAGGCTCAACCTGAATTTCTGAATGCAAATCAAAATATTGGAATATATTCATCTTGATGCTATTTCTGAATAAAGAGGGCCTCTAACGAAATGACGATCAGGATACCCTCATTTCTGTATAAAATTTATTATTTTACTTTTATGTCCATAGGCAGCCCTTCTCAAATGATCCTGTCTAAATATGGCTTACGTGTACAAGATAGAGATGAAGGAGCTTGCGGGCACAGCCAGGGACTTGAGGGGAAGCAATTTCTACCTTTACGGAAATGAGGGTGCCGTCACTAAAAAAAGGATGAATGCTGTGCATTATGACAATAAGTGTCCACTGTGATGACAGTGACCAAGTCATCTAATGCCTTTCTCCACCTTAGTCTCCTCAGATGTTAAAAACAACCACGATGCACCTCATAATATTATTCTAACAATTACACGAGATAATGAATGCAATGCTCCTCAAATCTTTTTTTTCCAAAGTGCCTGTTATGGTTGAATGGTGTCCCCTGAGAAGCTCAAGTCCTAACCTGCAGTACTCATAAATGAGACCTTATTTGGAAATAGTCTCTACCTGTAAAGATGACCTCTATAGAAGTAATGAAATTAAAATGAGGTCATCAGGGTGGGTTCTACTCCAATATGACTGGTATCCTTACGAAAAGGGGAATTTGATAAAGACACACATGCATATGTTCATTGCAGTACTATTCACAAAAGCAAAGACGTGGAATCAACTCAGATGCCCATCAATTATAGACTGGATAAAGAAAATGTGGTACATATTCACCATGGAATACTATGCAGCCATGAAAAGGAATGAGATCATATCCTTTGCAGGGACACAGATGAAGCTAGGAGCTGTTATCCTCAGCAAAGTAATGCAGGAACAGAAAGCCAAACACCACATATTCACAATTCTAAGTGAGAGCTGAATGATGAGAACACATGGACACATGGGTTGCAGGGAACAACACACTCAGGCTGTTGGTAGGGGTAGGGGGAAGGAGAGCATCAGGAAGAATAGCTAATGGATGCTCACTTAATACCTAGGTGATGGGTTGATCTGTGCAGCAAACGACCATGGCACACGTTTACCTATGTGACAAATCTGCACATCCTGCACATGTACCCCAGAACTTAAAATAAAAGTTGAAGAAAAAAAAGGGTGGGAGGCTGGGCGCAGTGGCTCACCCCTGTAATCCCAGCACTTCGGGAGGCCGAGGCAGGCAGATCACCTGAGGTCAGGAGTTCGAGACCAGCCTGACCAATATGATGAAACCCCGTCTCTATTAAACATACAAAAATTAGCCAGGCGTGGTGGCATGCGCTGTAATCGCAGCTACTCGGGGGGCTGAGACAGGAGAATCACTTGAACCCGGGAGGCAGAGTTTGCAGTGAGCCGAGATCGCGCCATTGCACTCCAGCCTGGGCAACAAGAGCAAAACTCTGTCTCCAAAAAAAAAAAAAAAAACCAGGTGGGAATTTGACACAGAGACAGAGGACATGCAGAGGGAAGAGGATGTGAAGACACACAGGGAGAAGCTGGCCATGGGGCTGGAGCAATGCATCTACAGGCCAAGAAACACTAGGAGGGCCAGCATCAGAATCTAGAAAAGGCGGGGAGAGAGTCCCTCCTGTACCATTGGGTGAGCATGGCCCTGCCAACACTGATTTCATGTCTAGCCTCTAGACTTGTGAGAGGATAAATTGCTGCTGTTTTAGGCCACTTAGTCTTGGGGACTTTGTTAAGGCAGTTCAGGGAAACTAATACAGTGGCCCTAGGAACAAGAAAGAGTGAGGATAACTCTCAGGGGTCGAAGGGCGTGCCCCAAACAGTCCACAAGGAACACAGTGTTTCTTTGAAGTTCATTGTCTGAAATGCTTGTTGCATTCAATTCAGGAAGGCAATAGTTCCACTTTTTATGGTATGAAACGATGAGTCAGAAGAGTTAGTCCACCAAGGGGCAGACTCCAGTCACAGGGGTTTTCTTTTCTTCTCTTTATCCTCTGCCTAAGACAATACTCAAGATATTCACATAATAACCACTCTGGTTTTTCAGCTTCTACGGATACAATAGTGTCTTTCAAATGTCTGAATAGTCCAGCAGGGTGTGGTGGTGTGCACCTATAGTCCCATCTACTTCAGAGACTGAGGCAGGATGATTGCTTGAGCCCAGGAGTTTGAGACTAGCCTGGGCAATATAGCAATACCCTCTTTCTAAAAAACAAAAACAAACACAAACACAACACAAAACAAACAATAACAATTAAAAAAAACTCTGAAGAGTCTAGATCTCTACTTATTTCATCTCAATCTTAGGATGTGGACACAGAATTTGGCGTGCCAACCTTCAGCCATGTTGCTCACATTAACGCAGCTGCTTTAAAGGGGAGAGGTGACCTGACCTATTTTATTACTTTTCCTTGGGCAGAAACTATGGGCCTTAGTGACATCCAAATAACCAATCATAACTTGGTTACATATTTCAGACAAGTGGAGTGGGCAGCCCTCTTGAGTCTGTTAAAAGAGCAAACAGGTAGAATTTCTGGCTACAGAGAGAGAGAGACAGACCACATATCAGGCACAGTTTGCTAGCTCATTTGTTTCCCAAAAGAAAGAAAGGAAAAAAAATCAGTAATGGTAGGTAAGTGTGGGGAACAGCAGGTGCTTTAGGCCAAACTTATTCAAGGGTCTGCTGAAACACTCCTGTTCTAGCACGGAAAAGTCACATAAATTTTACGTGCTACTCCATGATATAGCAATATATCTTTTCTCAACATTTTTAAATAGAAAATTTTAAACATAATGATTTTACAGTCAAAATTCCTACACCCATCACCCAGATTGTACTATTAATTTTTACTACTTTTGCCACATCTCATCTCTATCCATCCATCAATCCACTTTATTTTTTATGGATCCCAAAATCTATTGCAGACATCAACACCCTTTCCTCTAATTACTTCAGCATGCCTTTCATTAACTAGAGTTCAGTATTGTTTAATTTATTTTTTTTTTTTTGATACGGAGTCTTGCTCTGTCGCCCAGGCTACAGCGCAATGGCATGATCTCAGCTCACTGTAACCTCCGCCTCTCGGGTTCAAGCTGTTATCCTGCCTCAGCCTCTTGAGCAGCTGGGATTACAGGCGCATGCCACCACACCAGACTAATTTTTGTATTTTCAGTAGAGACGGGGTTTCACCGTTGGCCAGGCTGGTCTCGAACTCCTGACCTCATGATCCGCCCACCTCGGCCTCCCAAAGTGCTGGGATTACAAGTGTGAGCCCCCTTGCCCAGCCTTGTTTAATTTTTTGAGGTGAAATTCATAAGCAAAAAAATGCAGCATCTTAAGTGAAACTTTTCCAAATTTTGACAAATGAATAAACCGGTGCAACCCAATCCCTACCAAGATATAGAGCAGTGTCTAACCCCATCACCATTACCTCCTGCCTCTTCCTAGTCAATCCCTGCCCCATCTACCAGACAAAGCCACTCTTGTAATTCTTTTCCTCCGTAGGTTAGATTTGCCTGTTCTGGAACTTTATATAATTGAATTATACTGAACATATTCTTTTGTGTAAGGCTTCCTTCACTAAACGTAATGATTTTGAGAGTCACCTATGTTACCACATGTGTCTGTAGTTTGATCTTTTTTATTCTGAGTAGTATTTCATTGTGTGACTCTAGTACTGTTACCCATTTTCCTATTATTGATGCACATCTAGGCTGTTTCCAGTTTGGGGCTATTATGACTAAGGTTGCTGTAAACATTCTTGTACATGAAATATACTCCCAATGTTGTGCGATCATCACCACCGTCCAACCCATATCATAGTTTCATCTCACAAAACACTTTTCATTCGACCCTACACTTTTGAAGAATGAATTCAAAATGGATCCTCCAGCCCTTTACTCTCAAACCACTTGGCAGCCCTAGAATTCACAGTGTGATAGAAATCTTTGCTCATGCTCCCATTAGCTGGTCCAGGTCTCACTGGTTTAGCCCTGCTCAGGGTTGTGAAACTGCAAGTTCACAGTCCTGAAGGTGACAGTGTGGCTTCCTAGGAGGGTGGGGCCTCAGCTGCAGCCCTCCCCTCTGCTCTGGCCAAGGCTCTATTAGGAAGGTTGCAATCCTGCTCGCTCCCCGAAACTCAAACTGAGGTCTCCATTCCTTCTCATTCCTTCACCTGGGACCTCACAGCTCCCCTGAACCTCTACAAGCCCCTCTGAGTATTGTGTTTGTGGTGAGGGGAATTTGAGCTCCTTCCTTAAAAGTGAGGCTCCCCCATTGGGTGGAGCCAGAGGCTGATGGACATCAGGGTGTGGCCTGCTCCCACCCTGGCTGCCACACTCTGGTTCTTTGCAGCATAACTAAGATTCAGAGAAGGTGTTTGATTTTATACAGAGTTTCAGCCTGAGTCTGTGTTAGCCCCATCTCCTGATGGGCTCCCATGAGGAGACTGGGCGGCCTCCCCAGGAGACCTGCCTTTTGTCCTTGGGTTCCCGGATCGGTGAATGGACCCAGTGTTCCAGATCATTCTCACAGGTGAGGGGTTTCTGGGCTCTGTGCAGTCCTGATAAGACAGGCCTGAGCCACACCTCACTGGCTGTAGCCACAGCTCAGCTCCCCTGGCTAGAAAAAGGAGGGCCAGTCCCACAAAGGTCTGGGATTACACTGGCCCGTAGACACTGTTTGGCCAGGGAGAACTGCTGGGGTAGGAGGGGGTGGAGCTTGAGGAAGAGCATAGGGTCCCAGGCCTCAGGCTAGCAGGGGTCAGATAGAGGACAGCGCACCTCTCTGACCATTTCTGTACCCCAGTCCACCCTCCACAGCCTCTCTGAACCACAGTCCTGGCCCCTGCCCCGCAGTCAGTAGAGGGACCACTTCATCAGCTGTGTGATGCCTAGCAACGTATCCTTTCTGAGCTATAAAAACAGGGACTTAAAAAAATACTCATCCAGAAGAGTTTTTGGAGGATCAAATGCAAATGCTCCTCAGCACAATGCCAGGGACTCAGAAAGTGTGTGGTCAACTTTATTTTCCTGTTGTTTTCTTCTCTATAACAGCTTCTCACAAATTGCTCTGGCTTTACGAAGGAAGCTAGGCAAGCTGGAAGATCCCAGAAGCAGAACGAACGCCGCTGCTGTCTCTTCATGCCCAGAAGAAATCCTGCTACAAATGGATGGTTTCCCCCAGAGACCACCAGGTACCACTGGAGTAGACCCTGGGCAGAGTGGATGCTGTAGAGGAAAATCACAGTCCCCAGGAGACCCGCCCCTTAGCTAGACCCACCAAGGACACATATTCTTCGTGTGACTGTCAGCAAAACTTCACAGACCTGAGACCTCAAGACTCCCTGCCCAGCTGCAGCAAGAGTGGTCCAGATCCCTCAGCTGCTTTTTCAAAGGAGGGGAAGGATATTTTTGTCTTCATCACCCTCAGATAGAAACCAGAGTCTTAGAACAAGGGAGCCGTTTACTCACATGCCCAGACCCCTCCCCCAGTCCGGTTTAATTAGAATTTCTGGGGATGGGGCCAGCTTTGGGTATTTTCTTAATGTCCATATGTACTTCTAATGTGTAACTAGAGTTAAGAACAACTGGTCTAGTCCAACCTCCTCACTGTAGGGATAAAAACACACAGGGTTTACAGCCCTAGAAAGGTTAAAAGAAATAAAATATTTAAAGTGACAGACTATAGCGCAAAGTACTTGCCTAAAAGATGGACACTGTTATCATGTCATTATTAGAAATAGTGCCCCAGACAGGGCTGGTTTCATGGACATGTGGCGTGTATCATGGCACAGGCTCGCACGCTTCGCAGGCACCCGTGCTTTGTTTCCTGCTCTGATGCTGCCATCTTGAAATTCTTAATTTTTAAACAAGGGGTCCTGCATTTTCACTTTGCACTGGCCCCAGATCATGCAACTCTTAAACACTGAGTAGATCATCACCACATTAAAGAAAGGTGGCTCAGGGCCCTTTCATGCCCAGAAATACTGCCACAAAGGGATGGATTCCCCCAGAGACCACCAGGTACCACTGGAGTCCTGAGACCCCGGGCAGAATGGACGCTGCAGAGGAAAATCCATGTCCCCAGGAGACCCGCCCCAGGGCTCAGGGCTCAGAGGCTGCAGGGTGTGGGGCAGGGAGGGCTGGGATGCAGCTTCCTCTGCCCATGTCCCCTAGCCTGGCTCCCTACCGCCACAATGCTGGGCCCTCCATTGCCCAAGGAGCTCCCTTCTCCTGTCTACTGTATCAGGGAGGTGGCTGTCCTTGCATCTCCTGGGGGAAGCAGTGTAGACTAGTGGAAAGAGACTGGGATCAGTCAGGCCTGGGTCATGCCTTCAGCACTCTCTTATTGGCTATAAGAGGTCCTCTGAGCCTCAGTTCCTCATGTGTAAAAGGGAGGAAATAGCCCAGGCATGGTGGCTCATGCCTGTAATCCCAGCACTTTGGGAGGCCGAGGCGGGCGGATCACCCAAGGTTGGGAGTTCGAGACCAGCCTGACCAACATGGAGAAACCCCCGTCTCTACTAAAAATACAAAATTGGCCAGGCGTGGTGGCACATGCCTGTAATCCCAGCTGCTCAGGAGGCTGAGGCAGGAGAATCGCTTGAACCCGGGAGGCGGAGGTTGTGGTGAGCCGAGATCGTGCCATTGCACTCCAGTCTGGGCAACAAGAGTGAAACTCCATCACAAAAAAAAAAAAAAAAAAAGGAAGAAATAATGCCTGCCTTGCAGAACCACTATGAGGAGAACCCAGCACATCATGACTGTCCCACCAGATGCTGGAAATATGTGAATTCTCTTCCCTTAACAGGGAAGAGGGAGAAGCATCTTTCTCCAAAAGAATGGAGCCCCAGTGTTCCAGGTGCAGCCTGTCAGTCACCCAGGGTCCTTTGTCTCCCTGGGAGGCTCAACTACAATCAGTTCCCAGGCTTCTGCTTTTCTTATGAAAACTAAGGATAGGCAGTTCTTGGGAAAGGTTTAATTCCGGAGTGGCATGTAGGCTTCACAGCGCTTTGTAAAGAGTTGTTGCTGCTGCCCTCTAGTGGTAACTTGTCTGTATCTGCACAAATTCCTACCTTCTTTGGGTAAATAATGAATACTTAATAACACACTACAACACAATTTAAAAAATAGTTTATTGAGTCCCTACTCTGTTAAGAACTAGGGATATGAAGACAAAGAAAACACAGTTCTTTCCTTCTAAGAATTTACGGTATAGAAAATGCGGCAAACTCTTAAAGAGGTTGCTCGAATATAACCCAATATGATAAGGTTTTTTCTTTTTTTTGCCCAAAGGAGATAAGTTTTGTGTTTTTTTATTATTTGTTTTTTAGTCTGTAAGACACAATCTTTATTCTTTTTTTATTATTATACTTTAAGTTCTAGGGTACATGTGCACAACGTGCAGCTTTGTTACATATGTATACATGTGCCATGTTGGTGTGCTGCACCCATTAACTCGTCATTTACATTAGGTATATCTCCTAATGCTATCCCTTCCCCCTCCCCCCACCCCACGACAGGCCCCGGTGTGTAATGTTCCCCACCCTGTGTCCAAGTGTTCTCATTGTTCAATTCCCATCTATGAGTGAGAACATGCTGTGTTTGGTTTTCTGTCCTTGCGATAGTTTGCTCAGAATGATGGTTTCTAGCTTCATCCATGTCCCCACAAAGGACATGAACTCATCCTTTTTTATGGCTGCATAGTATTCCATGGTATGTATGTGCCACATTTTCTTAATCCAGTCTATCATTGATGAACATTTGGGTTGATTCCAGGTCTTTGCTGTTGTGAATAGTGCCGCAATAAACATATGTGTGCGTGTGTCTTTATAGCAGCATGATTTATAATCCTTTGGGTATATACTCGTAATGGGATGGCTGGGTCAAATGGTATTTCTAGTTCTAGATCCCTGAGGAATTGCCACACTGTCTTCCACAATGGTTGAACTAGTTTACAGTCCCACCAACAGTGTAAAAGTGTTCCTATTTCTCCACATCCTCTCCAGCACCTGTTGTTTCCTGACTTTTTAGTGATTGCCATTCTAACTGGTGTGAGATGGTATCTCATTGTGGTTTTGATTTGCATTTCTCTGATGGCCAGTGATGATGAGCATTTTTCCATGAGTCTGTTGGCTGCATAAATGTCTTCTTTTGAGAAGTGTCTGTTCATATCCTCCGCCCACTTTTTGATGGGGTTGTTTGATTTTTTCTTGTAAATTTGTTCCAGTTCTTTGTAGATTCTGGATATTAGCCCTTTGTCAGACGGGTAGATCGTAAAAATTTTCTCCCATTCTGTAGGTTGCCTGTTCACTATGATGGTAGTTTCTTTTGCTGTGCAGAAGCTCTTTAGTTTAATTAGATCCCATTTGTCAATTTTGGCTTTTGTTGCCATTGCTTTTGGTGTTTTAGACATGAGGTCCTTGCCCATGCCTGTGTCCTGAATGGTATTGCCTAGGTTTTCTTCTAGGGTTTTTATGGTTTTAGGTCTAACATTTAAGTCTTTAATCCATCTTGAATTAATTTTTGTATAAGGTGTAAGGAAGGGATCCAGTTTCAGCTTTCTATGTATGGCTAGCCAGTTTTCCCAGCACCATTTATTAAATAGGGAATCCTTTCCCCATTTCTTGTTTTTGTCAGCTTTGTCAAAGATCAGATGGTTGTAGGTGTGTAGTATTATTTCTGAGGGCTCTGTTCTGTTGCATTGGTCTATATCTCTGTTTTGGTACCAGTACCCTGCTGTTTTAGTTACTGTAGCCTTGTAATACAGTTTGAAGTCAGGTAGCGTGATGCCTCCAGCTTTGTTCTTTTGGCTTAGGATTGTCTTGGCAATGCGGGCTCTTTTTTGGTTCCATATGAACCTTAAAGTAGTTTTTTCCAATTCTGTGAAGAAAGTCATTGGTAGCTTGATGGGGATGGCATTGAATCTATAAATTACCTTGGGCAGTATAGCAATTTTCACGATATTGATTCTTCCTACCCATGAGCATGGAATGCTCTTCCAGGATATAAGTTTTAATAAAAACAATGATTCCCACAACTTCTGGTTCTACACAAAATGGAGTAGACACATTTATTCCTATTCTTCCCATTATGTAAAGCTAAAAACTCTTGAATATCATATATACTAAACATAAGAAGACTCTGAAAGGTTGAAGGGAAAGGAGACTGGCTGGGGAACTTGGGACCCAGGGAAAGACACAGCAGCAAGTTCTCTGAGTTTTCTTTTTCTTTTCTTTTTTTGAGGCAGGGTCTCATTCTTTTGCCCAAGCTGGAGTGCAGTGGTGTAATCATGGCTCACTACAGCCTCAACTTTCTAGACTCAAGCAATTCTCCCACCTCAGCCTCCCCAGGAGCTGGGACCACAGGCATGTGCCACCATAACCAGCTAATATATTTTAATTTTTATGTATGTATGTATTTATTTATTTTTTGAGATGGAGTTTCACTCTTGTTGCCCAGGCTAGAGTGCAATGGCACACGATCTTGGCTCATTGCAACCTCTGCCTCCTGGGTTCAAGCAATTATCCTGCCTCAGCCTCCTGAGTGGCTGAGATCACAGGTGCCTGCCACCACGCCTGGCTAATTTTTTGTATTTTTTTTTTTAGAGATACAGGGTTTCACCATGTTGGCCAGGCTGGTCTCAAACTCTTGACCTCAGGTGATCCACCTGCCTCGGCTTCCCAAAGTGCTGGGACTATAGGCATGAGCCACGGTGCCCATATTTTTTGTAGTGATGAGGTCTCACTATGTTGCCTAGGCTGGTCTCGAACTTCTGGGCTCAAGTGCTCCTCCCACCTCAGCCTCCCAAAGTGCTGAGATTCAGGTGTGAGCCATGGCACCCAGCCTCTAGGTTTTAATTTGGCCTTAATTATATCTTAACTGGATCCTGGAGAAGCTGACAACTTAATACAACAATGGACACAGACAAGAGAGGCCCCAAGAAGGGCTGCTCTCTAGTCAAGCGACCAGGAAAGGAGCAGCCTAGCAAGACAGAAACTTTTAGCCAATAATCACTCTAGTGCAGCCAAACTCCACAGGGTAAACAAATGGTGGAAAAGCTGAGTGGGAGCCTGGACTTCCACCCTTGCACAGCTGTAATGAGGCGGCCCCTTCTTTTGCCAGGGTGGTGTCAGAGAAGGCTAAGTGGAAGGCTGGCACTTATATCTCCATCCAGTGGCAATGAGGCCCAGCCCCTGCAGTCAGTGGAGGCCACTTGGGGAACCTGGACTTCCACATCCATCCGAAGTTTAGGATGCTCTCTCTTTCCCTGCTGGGGCAGTGGCAGAGGAGGCCTGGTGGAGAGTGAGGGCTTTCACCACAACCAAGTGAGAATGAGGCACCCCTCTTCCTCCCTGCCTGGAGGTGGTCAGAGAAGGCTGAGTGGGAAGCTGGAACTCCCTCCATTTCTCTGTGGTAAGGAGGTTCCCCTACCCATGGTGTCAGTGGAGGCCCCATGGGGCCAGGCAGAAGTGGCACAATATTTTCAAATATTGTTTTGAGAACTGTTTTGTGTCTAGAAGTTTTATGTGAAGAATTCTACATCCAGTGAAAATATCCTTCAGGAATAAAGGAAAAATTAAGGCATTCTCAACTGAAGGAAAACTAAGAGAGTTCATCACCCCCAGATACCTACTTCCTAAAAGAATGGTTAAAAGGGCCGGGCACGGTGCATCATGCCTGTAATCCCAGCACTTTGGGAGGCAGAGGCGGGTGGATTACCTGAGGTCAGGAGTTCAAAAATAGCCTGACCAGCATGGTGAAACCCCATCTGTACTAAAAATACAAAAATAAGCTAGGCGTGGTGGCATACGCCTGTAATCCCAGCTACTCAGGAGGCTGAGGCAGGAGAATCGCTTGAACGTGGGAAGCGGAGGTTACGGTGAGCCCAGATCGCACCATTGCTCTCTAGCCTGGGCAACAAGAGCGAAACTCCATCTCAAAAGAAAAGAAAAGAAAAGAAAAAGAATGGTTAAAAGAAGACTTTACAACAGAAAGGAAATAATGAAAGAAGGAATCTTAGAACATCAGGAAAGAAGAAAGAACAATGGGGAGAGTAAAAATATGGTCAATACAATAAGCTTTCATTCTCTTCTTGAGTATTCTAAATTATGTTTGATGGTTGAAGCAAAAATTGTAATATTGCCTAATGTGGTTATCAATATTTGTAAAGGAAATATTTAAGACAATTATAAGTGGGAGAGGATAAAGAGACTTAAAAGGAGGCAAGCTTGCTTTCTTTCTTTCTCTTTTTTTTTTTTTTTTTTCTTGAGACAGAGTCTTGCTCTGTTGCCCAGGCTGGAGTACAGTGGTGTGATCTCAGCTCACTGCAAACTCCGCCTCCCGGGCTCAAGTGATTCTCCTGTCTCAGCCTCCTGAGTAGCTGAGACTACAGGCATGCACCACCACACCCGACTAATTTTTATATTTTTAGTAAAGATGGGGGTTTCCCCATGTTGGCCAAGCTGGTTTCCAACTCCTGACCCCAAGTGCTCCACCTGCCTCAGCCTCCCAAAGTGCTAGGATTACAGACATGAGCCACCGCACCTGGCTAAAAGGAGGCACGCTTTCTATACTTTACTGTACTTCACCAGGAGACCATGGTAAGCTATATGTACATAATGAATACTTAGATAAAATACTAAAAGAAAACTATACAAAAGAAATACATTTAAAAACACAATTGATAAATCAAAATGGATTTTTTTTTAAGTTTAAGTAAACTGGAGGTAAGCAAGGGGTAAAAAAAGAGAAAAAAAATCAGAAAAACAAACAATAAAATGGCAGACTTAAGCCCTAATAAATCAATAATTACCTTAAAGGTAAATAGTTTAAATATATCAGAAGACAGATTGGGAGAAAGGATTTTAAAAAATATATGACACAATATGTCATTTACAAGAAACTCATCTCAGATATAATAATGTATGTAGGTTGACAGTAAGAAGATGAAAAAAGATGCAAACATCTTAATTAATTCTAAATTAACAAAGTATAGCTATGTTAATAACAGATAAAGCACTTCAAAGCAAATCACCAGGTCTAGAAATGGATACTGCAGAATGATAAAGGGTCAATCTACCAAGAATACAAAGATACACAACAATTCTAAATTCGTATGCACCAAACAACAGAGCTGTAAAAATATATAAAGCAAAACTGATAGAGCTGAAAGGAGAAACAGACAAATCCACAATTACAGTTGGAGACTTCAACATCTCTCTCAACAATTGATAGAACAGCTATACAGAAAATCAAAATATAGGCCGGGAGTGGTGGCTCATGCCTGTAATCCCAGCACTTTGGGAGACCGAGGCAGGCAGATCATTTGAGGTCAGGAGTTGGAGACCAGCCTGGCCAACATGGTGAAACCCCATCTCTACTAAAAATACAAAATTTAGCCGGGCTTGGTGGCGGGCACTTTTAATCCCAGCTACTTGGGAGGCTGAGGCGGGAGAATTGCTTGAACCTAGGAGGCAGAGGTTGCAGTGAGCCGAGACTGCGCCACTGCACTCCAGCCTGGGTGACAGAGCAAGACTCTATCTCAAAAAAAAAAAAACAAAACTCAAAATCAAAATATAGAAGAACTCAAAAACACCACTAACCAACAGGATCTAATTGACATTTATAGAAGAACACTCCACCTCACAGCAGCAGAATACACGTTCTTCTCAAGTGCCCATGGAGCATTATACCAAGATACACCATATCCTGGGCCATAAAATGAACCTCAATAAATTAAAAAAAAAAACTGAAATCATACAGCATGTATTTAACAACCACAATGGAATAAAACCAGAAATCATTAACAGAAAGATAACAGGGACATCTCCAAACACTTGAAAACTAAATATACTTCTAAACAATCCTAGGGTCAAAAGAGAAACTCTCAAGGGAAATTTTTTAAATGGAACTGCATGAAAATGAAAATATAATGTGTGAAAATTTGTGAGACACAACTAAAGCAGTGCTAAGAAGAAAATGTATGGCACTAAACTCATACATTAGAAAGGAGGAAAAATCGGGTGCTAGGCGTGGTGGCTCACACCTGTAATCCTAGCACTTTGGGAGGCCAAGGTGGGCAGATCACTTGAGCTCAGAAATTTGAGACCAGCCTGGGCAACATAATGAAACTCCATCTCTACAAAAAAAATACAAAAAAATTAGCCAAGCATGGTGGCACAAGCCTGTAATTTCAGCTATTCAGGAGGCTGAAGCACAGGAATCGCCTGAGCCTGAGCCCGGGAGGCAGAGGTTGCAGAGAGCTGAGATCACACCACTACACTCCAGCCTAGGCAACAGAGCCAGAACCTGTCTCAAAAATAAAATAAAATTAAATAAATAAAAAGAAAGGAGGAAAACATATATACGTATATGTGTGTATATATATATTTTCCTCCTTTATATATATATGTGTGTGCATATATATGTGTATATATGTGTATATATATGTGTATATATGTGTGTGTGTGTGTGTGTATATATATATATATATAAAAAATACCATATACAATTGTTTTAAAAAAGAAGTATTTTGTAATCCCAGCACTTTGGGAGGCTGAGGCAGGAGGATCACGAGGTCAGGAGATTGAGACCATCCTGGCTAACACGGTGAAACCTAGTCTCTACTAAAAAATACATAAAATTAGCCAGTCATGGTGGCGTGCGCCTGTAGTCCCAGCTACTCAGGAGGCTGAGGCAGGAGAATCGCTTGAACCCAGGAAGTGGAGGTTGCAGTGAGCCAAGATCGTACCACTGCATTCCAGCCTGGGCAACAGAGTGAGACTCTGTCTCAAAAAAAAAAAAAAAAAAAGTATTTTAGATACAAATCTAGCAAAACAGGTACGTAACTTGTATGTTGAAAACTACAAAACACTGAAAAAATATCCAAGAAGACCTAACTAAGTGAAGAGATACACATGTTCTCATACTGGGAGGATCGTAGCAAAGATGTCAATTCTCCCCAGATTGATTTGTAAGTTTCATGCACTTCCAGCAAGATTCTTCCTAGATATAGATAAGCTTATTCTAAAATTTATATAGAAAGACAAAGGAACTAGGATAGCTAAAACAATTTTGAACAACAACAAAGTAATAAAGTGCTAGGAATCATGCTACCTGCTTTTAAGATTTATTACACAGCTACAGTAATTAAGACTGTGTGGTACTGGCAGAAAAACAGACACATAGGTCAGTGAACTAGCATTAAAAACCTAGAAATAGGCAATACAAATATGCTCAATTGATTTTTTTCTAGCTTGAAGATTTTTTATTATAATAAATACAGATAATATAAAACTGACCATTTTAACCATTGTATTCCTTTTTATTTTATTATATATACATATTTTTTCCTTTTTTTACACATAGGAACATTTTAACCATTTTATTTACTTATTTATTTTTATTTTTATTTTTATTTTTATTTTTATTTTTATTTTTATTTTTTGAGACAGAGTCTCACTCTTGTCGCCCAGGCTGGAGTGCAGTGGCGCGATCTTGGCTCACTGCAACCCCCACCTCCTGGGTTCAAGCAATTCTCCTGCCTCAGCCTCCTGAGTAGCTGGGATTACAGGCGCCCACCACCACGCCTGGCTAATTTTTGTGATTTAGTAGAGACAGGGTTTCTCCATGTTGGCCAGGCTGGTCTCGACCTCCTGACCTCAGGTAATCCGCCCACCTTTGCCTCCCAAAGTGCTGGGATTACAGGCATGAGCCACCGCGCCTGGTCTATCTTTTATTTTTATTTTTTTGAGAGGGAGTCTCGCTCTGTTGCCCAGGCTGGAGTGCAGTGGCACGATCTCGGCTCACTGCAACCTCTGCCTCCTGGGTTCAAGTGATTCTCCTGCCTCAGCTTCCTGAGTAGCTGGGACTACAGGTGTGTGCCACCACACCCGGCTAATTTTTGTATTTTTAGTAGAGATGGGTTCCACCATGTTGGCCAGATGGTCTCAAACTCCTGACCTCAGGCGATCTGCCCACCTCAGCCTCCCAAAGTGCTGGGATTACAGGCGTCAGCCACCACGCCTGGTCCGATTTTTTTTTTTTTTTTTTTTTTTTTTTTTGAGATGGAGTTTCGCTCTTGTTGCCCAGGTTGGAGTGCAATGGCACGATCTCAGGTCACTACAACCTCCATCTCCCAGGTTCAAGTGATTCTCCTGCCTCAGCCTCCCTAGTAGCTGGGATTACAGGCGCCTGCCACCACCCCCAGCTAATTATGTATTTTTAGTAGAGACAGGGTTTCTCCATGTTGGTCAGGCTGGTCTTGAACTCCCTACCTCAGGTGATCCGCCCGCCTCGGCCTCCCAAAGTGCTGGGATTACAGGCATGAGCCACTGCACCCGGTCTGATTTTTCAATAAAAGTACAAAAGCAATTCATGGAAGGAAGGATGGATAATCTTTGCATTTATCTCCAAGCGTAATTAAACCTCTCCTCAACTCATTCTGGCTATTCTTTCTTTTTCTCATCTTAATTAAAATATCTTGAGTTTATTAGTTGGCTGGGACAAAACACACGCCACCTCTCCACACCTTTTTTTTTTTTCCTGGAGCAGTTTAGCCAACTGAAAACAATTTCAATCCAATCACTGATGTAAACCGAAGGTATGAGAGCCATAACCCAGGTTCGATTTTTGATTTTTTACAAATATGTTTTTCAGGGATAGAAATTCCATGCTATTAGACTGTTCTTAAATTTTTCCATTAGAAAAATGCCATAGGAATGCAGAAAAGGGTGTGGTAATTCCACCTGGGGAATTCAGGAAGAGCGAGAGAGAAGCTACAGCCAGGGCCTTTCTCATGGCTGCCTGGCCAACTCACCTTCCACTCTCTGGAGAAGCTGCTTTAACCTTCTCCTCTTTCCCCCAACTCCCACTCCTCCAACTCCCCGCTCACTCAGTCTTGCATCCTTCCTCAGAGAAAGTTAAAACTCTCAGATGGGACACCCTCAAGCTCAGGTCATCCTCCTCATGTAGATTTTTAACCTCTTACAGCTCTGCATAGCCATAAGCTGACCCCATCTCCCATCCTCCCTCAGCCTCCCTAGGGTGTCTTCTGGAATTTGCAGTGCACCCCTACACAAACCCCCTGTGCCCTCAGCCTGCACTCTGAATATTCCCTTCACCTTCTTGCCCTGTAGGAAAACTGGCTGATGCCTGCAAGCAACACTTCCCCTATGGCCTCCTCAAATGAGGGCTATTTTCCCTCTCATGTTCCTCATTCCAGTTGGCCTGAGATAGGGGTAGCTGTCCTCCCTTCCGGTCCTCCATAAACCCCCAGCCTTTTTGAAACAATTGACATTAGGCCACACCCTGCCTCTTTGTCACAGTCCTCTTTAGATCTCTTCTTCATTCACGGAGTACTCTGGTCACCGCTGTGTCTCTCTGCCACTGCCCCATCGTCATTCTTCATACCTTCCTAGCACCCTGGGATCTGTGCAAATGATCCAGCCAACACTTCAACTCCCAGCATGACAATCTCCCCCAATGCCCCAGCCTCCCTTGGAGCTAGGAGTAGCCATGTGACCCATTTCAGTCAAATGGGATGGAAGTCAAAATCCAAAAGCGGGGGTGGTTTCTGTGAAAGCATTGCCTTCCAGGGTGTATGCAGCCTCCCTGGGTTAATGAGCATGTGTAAACGGGAGAAGGACAGCACAGTCATTGGCCCTGACACGACTGAACCAATGACCCTACACCAGCAGCCACCTATCTTCAATCTACTTCAGCCACTCTGGCCCAATGTCCTGCCTTCACAGCTGAAAGAATTCCTAATAATTTCTCATCAATACCTCCTCTCCCTAGGTCCCATCCTCAAGCCACTCACCCTCCTCTTTCACCTACTGTTCTTGCCCAAATCCTAGTGTGTCTAAGGCTGCTAGTTATTCCTCAATGTCCATTCTCCCCTTCTCTCTTTTGTAACAGAACCCTAAAATTGTCACAGAGCCCACCCCGGACCCAGCTACTGCACTGCCACAGTCCTCTTTCTCCCCAACGCTGTTTTTCTATCAGCAGCTTTTCATTTAATCTCTGTCATTTCCAACCAAGTACAAACACACTGAACATCTCCTGCAATATTCTGATGTTAACAAAACATCAAAAACCCTTTCCTAAACTCCTCATGTCCCCTAGCTACCACCTCATTTCTCAGCTCTCCTTTTTATATTTAAAAAAAAAAAAAAAAGGTCTGCTCAAGAGAGTGGCCTGTCCTCATTGCCTTCCTCTCCTCACACCCCCTCTGCCAGTGCCGTGATCCCTGGATGCCCACCATTCAGGCAGAACTCCTCTTGTCAAAGCAATCTAGTGCCCGTCACCTTGCCCAACCCAACAACAGTCCATTCTCAGCCTTCATTGTATCCCACCTCAGAGCAGCCTGTGGCAGAGGGAATCATGCCCTGTGTTCCTCCACTGCTGCCTCCTTTAATCACGGAGAATTTTGCACATGTACAGAAGGAGAGAGCATGAGTTTGGGCGTGGTGGCTCACACCTGTAATCCCAGCACTTTGGGAGGCTGAGGCGTGTGGATCACCTGAGGTCAGGAGTTCGAGACCAGCCTAGCCAACATGGTGAAACCCTGTCTCCACTAAAATTACAAAAGTTAGCTGGGCGTGGTGGCAGCACCTGTAATCCCAGCTACCTACTCAGGAGGCCGAGGCAGGAGAATTGCTCGAACCCAGGAGGCGGAGATTGCAGTGAGCCGAGATCTCACCATTGCACTCCAGCCTGGGTGACAAGAGCAAAACTCTGTCTCAAAAAAAAAAAAAAAAAAAGCCAGGCGTGGTGGCTCATGCCTGTAATCCCAGCACCTTGGGAGGCAGAGACAGGAGGATCATGAAGTCAGGAGATCAAGACAATCCTTGCTAACATGGTGAAACCCCTTCCCTACTAAAAATACAAAAAAATTTGCCAGGCATGGTGGCGTGCACCTGTAATCCCAGCTACTCGGGAGGCTGAGGCAGGAGAATCACTTAAATCTGGGAGGCAGAGGTTGTGGTGAGCTGAGATCGCACCACTGTACTCCAGCCTGGTGCCTGAGGGAGACTCTGCATCAAAAAATAAATAAAAAAAAAAAAAAAGGAAGGAGAGAGCATGAAACAATGAGACTCACATACACACCACTCAGCCCAACCACCTCCAACCCACAGCCAGGGAAGTCCTGCCCAGACTCACCTCTGCATCTTCCCCTCCCTATTATTTGGAAGCAAATCCTACACATTATATCATTTTGTCGGTAAAATATTTCAGCATCTCTAAAAGATAACTTTTAAAAATGTAAACAACTCTCTCATTCTTTTTTTCCCAGCTTCATTTTTAATTTTTTCTATTACTTATTTATAATTTCAACTTTTATTTTAGATTCACAGGGTACATGTGCAGGTTCGTTACCTGGCTATATTGTGTGATGCTGACGTTTGGGGTACAATTGATCCCATCACCCAGATAGTGAGCATAGTACCCAATAGTTTTTCAACCCTTGCTCCCCTCATTCCTTCCCCCTAAAGGAACTACAAAAGGTAGTTCCCACTGTCTGGTATTGCCATCTTTATGTCCATGAGTATCCAGTGTTTAGCTTCACTTATAAGCGAGAGCGTGTGGCATTTGAGTTTCTGTTCCTGCATTAATCGGCTTAAGATAATGGCCTCCAGCTGCATCCATGTTGCTATAAAGGACGTGATTTCATGCTTTTTATGGCTGCATAGTATTCCACTCCCTTATTCTTGAAACCCATTTTTCACTGGATTTACATTCAGCAAATTCTCCTGATTTTACTGTTTTAGTCCTTTTGGGCTGCTATAACAAGATACCATAAACTGAGTGGCTTATCAATAACATTTTTTTTTCTCACAATCTGGAAGCTGGAAGTCCAGGATCAAGGCACCAGCAGACTTGTTGTCTGGAGAGGGCCCACTTTCCGGTTCACAGACAGAGGTTTCTAGCTATATCGTTACATAGTAGGTGGAGCAAACGAGCTCCCTTAGGTCTATTTTTCTTTTTTTTTTTTTTTTTGAGGTAGGGTCTTACTCTGTTGCCCAGGCTGGAATGAGGTGGTGCAATCATGACTCACTGCTGCGACTTCCTGTGCTCAAGTGATCCATTTACCTCAGCCTCCAAAGTAGCTGGGACCACAGGCATGTGCCGCCACTCCCAGCTAGTTGTTTTTTTTTTTAATTTTTGCGTAAATAGGGTCTTGCTCTGCTGTCTAGGCTGGCCTCCAAGTCCTAAGCTCAAGCAATCCTCCCACCTTGGCCTCCCGAAGTGCTAGGATTACAGGTGTGAGCCACCACACCTAGGGCCTGTTGTAAGGGTACTAGTCCCATTCATGACGGCTCTGCCCTTCAGAACTAATCACGTCCCACCTCCTAATACCATTACCTTGGTGATTAGGTTTCAACATATGAATTCTAGGGGACTACAAACATTCAGACCATAGCATCCTCCTATCCAAGTGGCCACTCCTCTTTCCAACATCTCATCCACGCTTGGGGCTTTCAATGACAGCTAAGTACTCATCCCTTTCAAATTACCTCTGTGCCTCAATTTCTCCCCAGAGCTCCAGGTTCATTATCTTTTTTTTTTTTTTTTTTAAGATGGACTCTTGCTCTGTCACCCAGGCTGGTGTGCTGTGGTACAGTCTCGGCTCACTGCAACCTCTGCTGCCCAGGTTCAAGTGATTCTCATGCCTCAGCCACCCAAGCAGCTGGGATTACAGGCATGAGCCACCATGCCTGGCTAATTTTTATATTTTTAGTAAAGACAGGGTTTCACCATGTTGGCCAGGCTGGTCTCAAACTCCTGGCCTCAAGTGATCCACTGGCCTCAGCCTCCCAAAGTGTTGGGATTACAGGCATGAGCCACTGTGCCTGGCCCAGTTCATATATCTAACTGCATACACAACTGGCATCTCCGCTTGGAGGTCCATTAGGTATCTTCAAGCTAACATGGGTTAACTAGAACCTTTGATATTCTGCACCCTCCTTCCCATCACTTCCTCACTGAATCTTCTCCACCCTTCATTCCATTTTCAGCCCTAAGCCTAGAAGTCATTATTCTGTTCTGCAATCTGTTTGCAAGTTATGTCACCTCTACATTCAAAATATTATATATCCAGAATTCAACCATGGTTCACCATATCCATCACTTGTACCAAAGCCACCATCATAAGCAGACCAGTGGTTTCCACATTTATTTGGTATCTTCCCTGATGAAGATAGAATTATACTTTATGTAATTTGAAATATATAGAAATAGAAGCTGACCCTGCACCCCTAATATATGTATATTTACTAACTGGCAAATTACATGCAGATACCTACTAATATGTATTATAAAACATAAAATAGAAATTTATAAAGGATGACATAAAGAGAAAATAGGCCGTTTTTAAATGTCTTGCTAATTGTGATAGCTTCATATGATCATTTTACCTAACATCTCAAGGCACAATATACACTTATGTAAGGTTTGTGATTAACTATAATAAAAATACGCATTTCAAATAGCCTTTTTATTAATTCCACATTTCACTTGGACACAAGTGTAAGATTTGATCAAATTGTCTTTTTTAATCTCAAAGTGTGGCTAAAAAAGATCTCATACTAGGAAAACAAGAATGTCAGATCCACCATTTTCATGTAATTTGCTTGTGATTGTATTGTTAATATTAATAATATGACTTCCAACATACGACTTCTTAGCAGGAATCTTGTAAAGCCACTTGTTCTTTTTCGTTTTTTTCTTCTTCTTTTTTTTTTTTTTTTGAGACGGAGTTTCGCTCTTGTTGCCCAGGCTGGAGTGTAATGGTACGATCTTGGCTCACCACAACCCCTGCCTCACAGGTTCAAGGGATTCTCCTGCCTCAGTCTCCCGAGTAGCTGGGATTACAGGCATGCGCCACCACGCCCAGCTAATTTTGTATTTTTAGTAGAGATGGAGTTTCTCCATGTTGGTCAGGCTGGTCTCGAACTCCCGACCTCAGGTGATCTGCCTGCCTCAGCCTCCCAAAGTGTTGGAATTACAGGCGTGAGCCACCACGCCCGGCCACACTTGTTCATTTTTTGAGACTCCTTTTAGTTAAAACTCAATTGGATAATCTTCCAATCCATTTAATCAGATTAATGAAAAATGCAGTAGTCACAAAACACTGGTATCCAATGAATGAGTGCATTGTCAGATAAAAAATAAGAGAAACGGAAGTTCAATATTTTCTTCCTGCACCCAATGGGTTGATTGCCTTGGGCACTTCCTTGTGTGTTAGCTCCTCCCTATGGAAAACAGTCCCCAACATGGTCTGCAGCATCTCCTCACATTCTTACCCCTACATATTCAATTTTCCACCTAGTAGCCAGAGCGCTCTTCTCAAAACACAAATCATATCAAGTCCCTCCCATCCTCAAAACCTTCCCCTGGTTTCCTATCATGCTCAGTAGAATATCCAAGCTACCTCTGTGGTCTCCAGAGCCTCTCACTGGTCCCACTGCCTGCTGGCCTCTCTCTCATCCCACCCCCTGCTCACCACCACCCAGCCCCACTGCCCCACTGCCCTCCTTCCATTCCTCAAACTCTCTATGTTCCTTCCTGTCTGGGTCTTTCAAAGATGCCCCAATCACTTTTCCTCCCTGCTCTTTCCTGTCCCTATCTCACCCACCATTGTTAAACTCCTACTTACCCCTAAAATCTCAGTTTAAATCTCACTGCATTAGGTTGTTTCTTATCCCTTAACACCTCAAGGCACAATATACACTTCCGTAAGGTTTGTGACGCAATATGTCACAAAATGCAATATGTGAATACGTTAAAGTTTAAACAAAAATCTTAACCAGCTCACCCATTGTAGTCCCTTATCCTATGCTTCACTTTCCCCTTAAAATTCTTTTCAGACCCGGTGGTGGTTCATGCCTGTAATCCCAGCACTTTGGGAGGCTGAGGTGGGTGGATCACCCGAGGCCAGGAGTTCCAGACCAGCCTGGCCAACATGGCGAAACCCCATCTCTACCAAAAGTACAAAAAATTAGTGGGGTATGGTGGTGGGCACCCATATTCCCAGCTACTTGGGAGACTGAGGCAAGAGAATTGCTTGAACCCGGGAGGTGGAGGCTGCAGTGAGCCAAGATCACGCCGTTGCACTCTAGCCTGGGCAACAAGAGCAAAACTGCGTCTCAAAAAACAAAGCAAAACAAAACAAAAACAAAAAAAAACCTCTTTTAGAAAAAAAAATTTTTTTTCATATTATGTTCATCTGTATTATTGTCTGTCTAATGTCTGATCCCCTACCTATTAGACTGGAAATTCCATTAGGGCAGGAATGGCGCCTGGTATGTAGTAAATATTGTTGGATGAGTGAAATGAATGACTGGCATAAGGATGAAAGGTGTTATGAGCTGAGCTGTGTCCTCCCAAAAAGATATGTTGAGGTCCTGGCTGGGTGCAGTGGCTCACTTCTGTAATCCCAGCACTTTGGGAGGCCGAGGCAGGTGGATCACGAGGTCAGGAGATCGAGACCATCCTGGCTAACACGGTGAAACCCTGTCTCTACTAAAAATACAAAAAAAAAAAAAAAAAATAGCCGGGTGTGGTGGCTGGCACCTGTAGTCCCAGCTACTTGGGAGGCTGAGGCAGGAGAATGGCAGGAACCCAGGAGGCGGAGCTTGCAGTGAGCCAAGATTGCGCCACCGCACTCCAGCCTGGGTGACAGAGCGAGACTCTGTCTCAAAAAAAAAAAAAAAGATATGTTAAGGTCCTCCTATCCCCCAACATCCCCCAGAATATGATCTTATTTGAAAACAGGGTCTTGTAGAAGTAAGCAAGTTAAAATAAAGTCATTAGGTTGGGCCCTAATCCAACATGACTGGTGTCCTTATAAAAGGGAAGTTTGGACACAGAGACAGCCATGCACAGAGGGAAGATGACGGGAAGACACACAGGAAGAACATCAAGAATTGCCAGCAAACATCAGAAGCTAGAAGAGTCAAGGGATGATTCTCCCCTAGAGCCATGGGGGCTGGAGAGGAGCAAGTGCATGCCAACATTTTGATTTTGGACATCAAGCCTTCAGAACTGTGAGACAATTTTTGGGTTTGATCCTTTGTTATGGCAGGCAGCCCTAGAAAACTCAACCAAAAGAGAAAATTGTTGTACATGAGGCAGTAATTGCTGAGGACTTTGATTGGAGAAGCCAAGGCACATAAAGGAAGTTGTAGCCAAAGCATATAAAGGAAGTTGTTCTGTTTCCAAGTGGAAACAGAATTACTTAGCAAGCAGAATTCAATGGTGTGGAGTATTGGATCAATCTCCCTAAACACACATTCAGGTAACCGACCTTCATTCTTGGTCCCCTTCTTCTTTCCAAATACCATATTCCATTGATCCTAGAGGCACATCTCACATCTCTGAAATCAGCCTGTTCACTGTTGGCCAGCGAGAGGAAGTGTAAAAAAGTTTCAAAAAGAATCACATGGAGAGACAATCACAGACAACTTCCGGTATACAATACTATATTAACAGTTTTAAAATATGCATATAAATGCATTTCTCTCTATATATAACTTCTATCTATGATTATCTATCTATATACAATTCCTTTTTTTTTTGTATTTTTTTTTTAGTAGAGACAGGGTTTCACTATGTTAGCCAGGATGGTCTCGATCGCCTGACCTTGTGATTCGCCCGCCTCATCCTCCCAAAGTGCTGGGATTACAGGCATGAGCCACCGTGCCCGGCCTATCTATATATAATTCTATGTATTCTATCTATATAGCGATATATAATTTCTATCTGTAATGCAAATCTACATGTGATTTCTATCTATATATACATGTAGATAGAAAATTTAGGGAATTCACTGCAGGTGCTGCTTGCAGTCCACTTTTTAAACCTAACATTACATAATAAAACACTATTTTAAGAAGCTGCACTAGGCCAGGCGTGGTGGCTCACGCCTGTAATCCCAGCACTTTGGGAGGCCAAGTCGGGTGGATCACAAGGTCGGGAGTTTGAGACCAGCCTGGCCAACATGGTGAAACTCCGTCTTTACTAAAAATACAAAAATTAGTCTGGGGTGGTGGCGTGCGCCTGTAGTCCTAGCTTTTCAGGAGGCTGAGGTATGAGGATCGCTTGAACCCCGGAGGTGGAGGTTGCAGTGAGCCAAGATCGTGTCACTGCACTCCAGCCTGGGCGACTGAGCGAGACTCCGTCTCAAAAAAAAAAAAAAAAAAAAAAAGGAGCTGCATGATGCTCCCCTTGGGCGTGTACAATACCTTATTTAACCATTCCCAAACTGTTTCCATTTTTTCTGATGTTAAATAAAGTCTAAGATGTACAGATGTCTTTTATCTGGCTCTCCGATTACCTTCTGCAGATAAACTCCTAGAAGTTACTGGGGCAAAGGCAGTGAACCTTTAATTTTTAATAAAATTTTTTAAACTACAGAAAATTAAAGCCGTAGTCGTCAGATTCTACTTCATAGACGGTCCACAGGGATTTCAACAAGTTCGATTCAAACCATCCCAAATTCCCTCCCGGCAGTAAGTTTTCCTCGGTCTTGGGAAACGTGTCCCCGCAGTCCGCACTCACGACTGCGCACAAACGCGGGCCTCTTTCCCATGGCGAAACTTCTTGACACGCCCCCGAGGCACCACCTCTTTAAAATTTAAAACGAAGACCCAGGCCAATGAATGCTAAGCTTCTCTCGGAACACAGAGACCCGCCCACAGTCACTCCCTCCACAAATCAGACTGAAGTTTTCTCCACTGCCCCTCCAATCACCGCCAAAAATGGAAGTTGCTCTCGTAACTTACGTAAGGCAAGCAGCCAATAGGAGCTAACGTTGGAAACTAGCTCCCCCAATAGCAGCAGCTCCTGGAGAGCGCGGGAGCCTTTCGACCAGGGTCCCAAAGGAAAGCAGTGAGTGGCGCTGGTTCCCTGAAGGAAGGGACTAAGGGACGGTGGCGCGGGCCCGGACCGGGGCCCCGGAGCGGCGGCACGGCCGATATGGCATGCTGTCACAAAGTAATGCTGCTGCTGGACACCGCGGGCTGCGCCGCTCGCCACAGCCGGGTCCGGCGGGCCGCCCTGCGCCTCCTCACCTACCTGAGTTGCCGATTCGGCCTGGCCAGGGTCCACTGGGCCTTCAAGTTCTTTGACTCGCAGGGGGCGCGGAGCCGGCCGTCCCGCGTGTCTGACTTCCGCGAGCTGGGGTCCCGCTCGTGGGAGGACTTTGAGGAGGAGCTGGAGGCCAGGCTCGAGGATCGCGCTCACCTGCCCGGCCCGGCGCCCAGGGCCACCCACACGCACGGCGCTCTGATGGAGACGCTGCTAGACTACCAGTGGGACCGGCCCGAGATCACGTCGCCCACAAAGCCGATCCTGCGGAGCAGCGGGAGGAGACTGCTGGATGTGGAGAGCGAGGCCAAGGAGGCCGAGGCCGCGCTCGGGGGCTTGGTGAACGCCGTCTTCCTCCTGGCCCCCTGTCCGCACTCGCAGAGGGAGCTGCTGCAGTTCGTGTCTGGGTGCGAGGCCGAGGCCCAGGCCCAGCGCCTGCCGCCCACCCCTAAGCAGGTGATGGAGAAGTTGTTGCCCAAGAGAGTCCAGGAAGTCATGGTCGCCCGAAAAATCACCTTCTACTGGGTGGATACCACCGAATGGTCTAAGGTAAGGAAGGTTACAGTCGTCTCAGATAGTGTGCACGGTGCTTTCCTTGCTAACCAGAACTTGGCGGCGTCCTTAGAACAGCCACAGACCCCGAATGAGACTGACATGACTATGCGTCCCTTCGGAAGGAAACAAATAAATAGGGACAGTTTTCACAACAAAATGGGTAGTTCCTCACTACCTACTGTTTAAGACCCGTCACAATTTGGGCCCTACTTGCCTTCCCAGACTTCATTTTCCTACACACTACATCTACTCTAGCATATTGAAGTCCAGTCTAGAAAATCAACAGGTCTGGACTGCCTGTTTTGTGTTATGTGTGTTGTTCAATCTGCCTGGAATGCCAGTTCTCACTCTTCCAGGCCAGTCTTAACTTCACTTACCCTTTAAGGCTTCCCCCAGTGACAGCTGCTCAGTCCAGAGTCTGAATTGCCATACACATTTTGTGTGGCACTTAACCATTTCTCCATATGTTTTGATTGTGCACATCTCTCACCCTCCATCTAGTCTAAAAATACCTCAGAGGCAGGCAGCAGGTTTTAACACAATAACCAGGGATGTGTGTGTATATGTGTGTGTGTGTGTATATATATATATGTGTGTATATATATATATGTGTATATATATATATATGATTATTATTTTTTTTTTTTTGAGACAGTCTATGTCGCCCAGGCTGGAATGCAGTGGCACAATCTCGGCTCACTGCAACCTCCACCTCCCGGGTTCAAGCGATTCTCATGCCTCAGCCTCCCAAGTAGCTGAGACTACAGGCCCACGCCACCATGCCTGGCTAATTTTTTTGTGTTTTTAGTAGAGACCAGGTTCCATGCTGCCCAAGCTGGTCTCGAACTCCTGGCTTCAGGCATGGCCTCCCGAAGTGCCAAGATTGTAGGTGTGAGCCACCACGCCCAGCCACCCAGATGTGTATTAAACATTGTAGGTGTTCAGTCAGTATTTGCTGACTAAATGAGTAAATTCTTGCAAACTTGAAGTCTTAAATGGCTAATCTGGATTTTTGTTGAGGAGATGAGGCCCCCTGCTCCTGTTAAGTGCTAGGATAAGTATATATTTTTGCCTTCATCCTTCTCATTGCACTTCATTTAGTCAACAAATGTTCATTGAGAAGCCAGTCACACTGAGTGCCTACCACACTGTTTGAGCTGCTGGGGACATGGTAGCCAAAGCAGGGAAGAGATTAAACAGATAAGCAAGTGACAATTTCAAATCATGCTCTGGAGAAAATAAAACGGGGTGAGAGGATGGGAGTAGAAGGGGGTGGTTATTGCATATAGAGTGGTAGTCACGGAAGGTTTTTTTGTTTTGTTTTGTTTTTTGAGACAGAGTCTCGCTTTGTCACCCAGGCTGGAGTGCAGTGGCGCGATCTCGGCTCACTGCAACCTCCACCTCCTGGGTTCAAGTGAACTCCTGAGCTCAGGCAGTCCGCCAACCTCAGCCTCCCAAAGTGCTAGGATTACAGGCGTGAGCCACCATGCCCGGCAGGGAAGGCCTTTTTGAGCAGAGAATTGAATGGTGAAGGAGGAGGAACTCAAAGGTAGGTAAAGAACATTCCAGGTGAAGAGACAAGCAGGTGTAAGGATTTCAGCTGGAAGTGAACTTAGTTTGTTTCAGAAACAAAAAGGCAAGGAGTGCTGAGACCTGGTAGGCAAGGGGAGCAGTGTGAGAGAAAGTCAGAAGGCAGGAGAGGCCGACCAGTAGGGCCAAGGTCGAAAATGTGGATTTTGTTCTAATTAATTAATGGGAAGGCTTTGGAATGTGGTTTAACCAGGTGAAAGATGCGATTCCACTGAATGGAAATACATGTCACTAACCCAGGAGTGAGTTAAATTGCAAGATTACAGATGGAAAATGAGCAAGCATTTAAATAATGATATGGTGTGTTAAAATTTTCAAAGTGCCTTCACATACAAAGCCCAAAAAAGGCGGGGCAAATGCAAAATAAGGCAGCAGTGGTTTGTCAAGAAAAGGAAAGGACAAAAAGTGTTAAAGGGGATGGTAAACATTTGATTGGGAAAATGGAATCCTAGAAATGTTAAAATTTAAGGCAGCCAGTCACGCTGTAGACACAGTATACAACACATTGCTCAGTTTGAAACAATTGATATCACATCAAAGACTTTCTTCTGGAATTGTATTATGTTAAATACTGGCTAGAAATAAGTTAGATGGGGCTTGATGGGTCTTGGAGATTCTTTGTCTCTCTTTTTTTCTCTTTAATCTCTCTCTCTCTCTTTTTTTTTTTTTTTTTTTTTTTGGAATAGCATTGAAATAAGTGGGTTGACTGGATCTTTTTAAAGATCCCTTCCAGGTCTGACGTACCGTCGACTGAGGAGATGGGTCTTCTCTGAGGCTTCCCTTCTTACATCTGCTGTTTCCCCTAAGAAAATGCCCATCAGATACTCATAAGCTTTTCTGGAATTTTCTTCTGCTGAAGATCTATCATTTCCTATTCAAAAACCTGCCCAGCCATGCTGGGCAAAAGGAAGGTTTAGGCTGTGTCCTTGGGGAGTGCTCTGTCCAGGAGTGGGGAGAAGGGAAGAAGAGAAAATCCAGGTCCTGCCTTGGGGAGCGCGCAGTCTGGGAAGTAGAACTGGGAGAAACAGAACCTGCATTTACATTGGAGGCAGAGGGATCCAAGTGCATAAAACAGGATATCATATTTGCAAAGATATAGGATAGAATGGAGGATAAGAGACCTCTGACACATTTTCAACTTTATGCCTTAGATTTATTCAATACATATTTGTTCCATACCTGCCAGGTATACTAAGGAATCAAACAGATGTGGTCCCTGCTCTCTTGGAGCTTATAGTCTAGTGGACATTTACAGATCCCCAAATTTGAAACTACCACTAGGACATATCTGTCACTTATCCTATAATATGCATACGAATGAAAAATGTGACCATACTCTATAGTATACTGTTTGTATTTTTGTTTTTGTTTTGTTTGAGACAGAGTCTTGCTCTGTTGCCCAGGCTGGAGTGCAATGGTGCAATCTCGGCTCACTGCAACCTCTGCCTCCCGGGTTCAAGTGATTCTCCTGCCTCAGCCTCCCGAGTAGCTGGGATTACAGACACATGCCACCACGCCCGGCTAATTTTTGTATTTTTAGTAGAGACAGGGTTTCACCATGTTTGCTAGGCTGGTCTCGAACTCCTGACCTCAGGTGATCCACCTGCCTCGGCCTCCCAAAGTGCTGGGATTACAGGCTGTTATTTTTTTTTAATCACATGTTTTGCTATGGTTTGAATATTTGTCCCTTCCAAAACTCATGGAGTAATGGGTGTCATGGGAGTGGGATTGGTGGCTTTATAAAAAGAGGAAGAAAGTGTTGAGCTCACTTGCTCAGCCCCTTTGCCATGCTTTGCCCTGTGCTGCCTTGGGACTCTGCAGAGTCCCCACCAGCAAGAAGGCCTTTTGGAAGTGCAGCCGCCTGGCCTTGGACTTCTCAGCCTCCATAACTGTAAGAAATACATTCCTTTTCTTTACAAATTACCCAGTTTCAGCTATTCTGTTGTAAGCAACATTAAATAGACTAAGGCATGCACACCTTACCTTTAATAGAAACTTAATGTCCTTTTCAACACTTATTAAAGTTACATCTTTTTTTTTTTTTCCACCCTCCCCCCAAGACAGAGTTTCACTCTTGTTACCTAGGCTGGAGTGCAGTGGTGCGATCTGGGCTCAATGCAACCTCCGCCTCCCAGGTTCAAGTGATTCTCCTGCCTCAGCCTCCCAAGTAGCTGGGATTACAGGCAGCCACCACCACGCCCAGCTAATTTTTGTATTTTTAGTAGAGATGGGTTTTCAACATGTTGGCCAGGCTGGTTTCAAACTCCTGACCTCAGGTGATCCACCTGCCTCGGCCTCCCAAAATGCTGGGATTACAGGCTGTTATTTTTTTTTAATCACATGTTTTGCTATGGTTTGAATATTTGTCCCTTCCAAAACTCATGGAGTAATGGGTGTCATGGGAGTGGGATTGGTGGCTTTATAAAAAGAGGAAGAAAGTGTTGAGCTCACTTGCTCAGCCCCTTTGCCATGCTTTGCCTTTTGGAAGTGCAGCCCCCTGGCCTTGGACTTCTCAGCCTCCATAACTGTAAGAAATACATTCCTTTTCTTTATAAATTACCTAGTTTCAGTTATTCTGTTGTAAGCAACATTAAGCAGACTACGCCATGCACACATTACCTTTAATAGGAACTTAATGTCCTTTTCAACAATTATTAAAGTTATATCTTCCCACCCACCTCCCAAGACAGAGTTTCACTCTTTTCACCTATGCTGGAGTGCAGTGGTACGATCTGGGCTCAATGCAACCTCCACCTCCCAGGTTCAAGTGATTCTTCTGCATCAGCCTCCCCGGTAGCTGGGATTACAGGCACCCACCACCACACCCAGCTAATTTTTGTATTTTTAGTAGAGATGGGTTTTCACCATGTTGGCCAGGCTGGTCTTGAACTCCTGACCTCAGTTGATCCACCTGCCTTGTGGATCAAAGTGCGGGGTGTTGGGATTACAGGCGTCAGCCACCACAACCTGCCATAAAGTTACATCTTAACCTTTCATTTTATTAACAGGGTTTTTTTGTTTGCTTTCCTGGCTGGTCTTCTGGCTGAAACAATTTCAACAAAATTTTTGTGTCCATTTGGCAGAAAATCCTAATCAGGATCTATGGCCTCTGAACTAGGTTACCATTCTCTCCATAGCAGTGAACACAGATATAGATACATGAGTGGTAACAGCACATACTAATTAATTGGTTAATACAGCATTTTCCAGATTGATATTCATAACTGAAAAGTTTATATAGATTATAAGATAATGTGCTCCGATACATTGTTTATCTTCATTACATGTGATCTTTTGTTTTTTTGTTTTTAATGCTGATCATAAACCACTCAATTAATCCATCAGAGAATCTATCAAAGTCCATCAGATGATCATGATCCAAATTTTAAAAGCAGTCTAGGCCAGGCCTAGTGGCTTATACCTGTAACCCCAGCTTTGGAAGGCTGAGACAGGAGGATCTCTTGTACCCAGGAGTTTGAGACCAACCTGGGCAACATGGTGAGACCCCATCTCTATAAAAAATACAAAAGTTAGCCAGGTGTGGTGGCACATGCCTGTACTCCCAGCTACTTACTCAGGAGGCTGGGGTGAGAGGATTGCTTGAGTCCAGAAATTTAAGGCTGCAGTGAGCCATGTTCATACCACTGCACTCCAGCCTGGGCAACAGAGCAAGACCCTGTCTCAAAAAATAAAAGTAAATGAAAGCAGTCTATTCAGAACAGTCCTGGGTTCTTGGACTGGTCTATCATTGCCTTGCTGTGACCATGGACGATTCCCTGCTTGTCTTTGAACTTGACTATTATGGGAAGTTTGGGAATGACCTAGTTGACTTTCAAGACGCTTCTAGTTCTGATTCCTCACATTCACATAGCGATTTATAATTTATAATTGTTAACCGGCATGATGAGCATATTCTAAGGGGTGTGCTCCTCCTTCATATTCCCATAGTAGCTGAATATTGTTGTTATACTGTGATGCCATGTTAAACATTTTATGTTGGTACTGTTTTATTCACACCCTCCGCCCCTCACTTCAAGATCCTAGACATGGCACATAGAAGTTACTCAATAAAAGTTTGTTGAAAGAAGGTTGACTGAAGAGTCAGCTGTGTGTGAAGGAGTGAAGCAGGGCTTTTACAAAGAAAGCAGGATTTGAGCCAGATACAGAAGTGTAATAACCATTCAGTTGGTGAAGAAGGAAGGGAAGGCACAGGAAATAGAAATCAGCAAAAACAGGGAAGCCTTAAAATATGGCATGTTCAGGAAATAGCAAATGGTTCAATATGCCTAGAAGGAGTGGGGATGGATGAGGGGTAGAAGATAATGTATTCCGAAAGGTGGTTTAGGGTTGGGTTGTGAAGGGCTTTGTGATTATGCTAAAGAGTTACTTTATTCTGGAGGCAGTGGGAAGCCTTTCAGAATTTCAGAGAAGTAGCATGACCAGAGAAGTGATTTGGAAGAATACTTAGAGCACCATGGAGGATCGATTAGAGGCAGAGCACAGACTTTACAGGCTATGGCAAGCGTTAAGGCAAAAGATGTGACGAGGCCTCAGTTTGTCTGGTCTCTGTGCAGGCCTGTGGGTGGGCAAGTCAGAGTGATGGTCACCATCTGGAGGAGGTGCTCCTGCCTCACTCCCATGACACCTGGCCATTATTGTGTTGTGCTGTATAGGACATAATTATTTTTATTAATAGGCCGGGCACAGTAGCTCACGCCTGTAGTCCTAGAACTTTGGGAGGCTGAGGCAGGCAGATCACTTGAGGTCAGGAGTTCGAGACCAGCCTGGCCAACATGGTGAAACCCCGTCTCTACTAAAAATACAACAATTAGGCGGGCACGGTGGCGCATTTCTGTAATCCCAGCTACTTGTGAGGCTGAGGCAAGAGAATCGCTTGAACCCAAGAGGTGGAGGTTCCAGTGAGCCGAGATCATGCCACTGCACTCCAGCCTGGGTGACAGATCAAGACTCTGACTCAAAAAAAAAAAAAAAGGTTATTTTTATTAATGTATAATGGTTCTATGTTCCTTCTAACATTTTATGATCTATACCCAGTGATTTGTGTCACTTCTTTCTGTTCCTTGACAAAAAAGGTAAATGAGGTACTATTTTTACTAAATGGATGCTTTCTCAAAGGCATATTAGGTAGTAATTTGTTCTGGGGCTGCACAGTAGCTTGATGCTGACCATTATTTCTATTTTGCTCAGCAAATACCTTGGTTGTGTAATTCGATCCTTTAATATTGGTATCAACTTTACTTTCTCCTGATTTCCTTTACTTTTATTTATCAATGCCTAATTTATAGTAACCTAAGGTTGTTTGTCATTTTATTTTAGTTGTGGGAATCCCCAGACCACCTTGGATACTGGACTGTTTGTGAACTGCTCCACCACGGAGGTGGCACTGTCTTGCCATCTGAATCTTTCAGCTGGGATTTTGCTCAAGCTGGGGAAATGCTGCTCAGGAGTGAAATAAAGCTGTCAAGTGAACCTCATCTTTCTCCGTGGATTTCAATGCTGCCAACTGATGCCACTTTAAACCGTTTGCTCTGTAATTCTCCTGAGTATGAGGCCTCATTTCCACGAATGGAAGGAATGTTATTTCTCCCTGTTGAAGGTAAGCAAATAATATTTTAAGGTTTTTTTTTTTTTAAATCTCAGTTATATTAATTTCTTCAAAGAAGCTTTTAACTTCTTTGGCATTTCTCACAGCCCAGGCACTCAATGAATGCTTGTCATGAAAGAATTAAAAGACATCAAGGCAAAATCAGAGATACTGTATGAAAGAGTTGAACTCTAATTCAGTACAACTGCCAGCCTGTGTACAAAAAAACAAGTGAATGATTGATTTTAAAGTTTACCAGCTATTCCCAAAGAAGGTTAATATTATTCAGGTGTCCAAGCACATGGGTATACTATTTCATTGCCTCATAGAGGAGATTGATAAATTGAAGACCATAGAGAAACAATGGTCGACTAAAAGAAGAAATAAATTAGTCTACAGAAACCCAGAATGATGCTTGTTACCAGGGAAAGCAAACATGTTGGAATCTTCATTACATTAGTTTCACTATATGATTTGCTATATGGTAAATCTCATTTCTGAATACATTGTATATTCACAGAAATAATACTGTATAGAGATACATACATAAAACTGTGTTGTACATTATGTGCAGTTTAAGGAATTTTCAAGAGTAGTTTTGTTTATTTAATTTCATTACACAGTCTTTAGAATTTAACCTCCTCATAAGATATGATGCACTGTACTTTATGGATTTAAGAAGTGGTGTCTTCTTTCTTATAAGTAGTAAACATTGCTTGAATACTTATTTCTTTTTTTTTTTTTTTTTTTTTGAGACAAGGTCTTGCTTTCTCACCCAGGCTGGAGTGCAGTGGTACGATCATAGCTCAGATCGCAGCTCACTGCAGCCTCGACTTCCTGGGCTCAAGGGATCCTCCCACCTCAGTCTCCCAAGTAGCTGGGACTACAGGCATGAGCCACCACACCTGGCTCATTTTTGTATTTTTTGTAGAGATGGGGTTTTGCCATGACACCCAGGCTGGTCTTCAACTCATGGACCTCAAGTGATCCTCTGGCCTTGGCCTCCCAAAGTGCTGAGATTGCAGGCATGAGCCACCATGGCTGGCTTTCGATACTTATACTTATTTCTAAATCATAATTTCTGAGAAGTTCTGCCATCACATATTGCCTTTGTAATTCCATTTGTTTATAGCTTTTTCTATAGAGCTAAATGAACTTGCCATGATGGCTTGGCAGTAGAATAAGAGTTGAAGTGTTCAACTAAGTGACAGTATCTCAATTGACAACTTGATTTTTTTCTTATTGTTATTAAATCTCTTTTTAGTATCTATTCCTTATATTGGAATTTTAATCTTTTTTTATTTTAATTTGGCATTCTGGTCTAATTAACCTTTATTTCTAGCAGGCAAAGAGATTCAAGAAACATGGACAGTCACCCTAGAGCCCTTGGCCATGCATCAGAGACATTTTCAGAAACCAGTCAGAATTTTTCTAAAAGGCTCAGTGGCCCAGTGGTCTCTCCCAACGAGCAGCACTTTGGGCACTGACAGCTGGATGCTACAAAGTCCAGAGGAGAGCACAGCAACTCAAAGGCTGTTATTTCAGCAGTTGGTAAGCAGGCTGACTGCTGAAGAGTTACACCTGGTAGGTATCCTCCACACGGGAAGTTATTCTTGTCTAACAACGCACTGGTAAAGTGAAATAAGTGTGTTTATAAATGCCCTACACAATATAGTCTTAGTAAAACTGATTATACTTTTGCAAATAATATTGTCGACATTATAGTATCATGACAGCAATGCTCATTAGAGAAGAAATCATTCATAAAATTGCATGTACCAAGAATCCAATTAAGTTAAATTATATTCACATAGGGAAGAAGGCAGTTGGCCAGATGGAGTGTTTATGTTAGGGTAGTAATGTGATGAGTGATTTCTCATTTTTATATATTCTGTTACATATTTACTACTTTTGTATAAGTATTTAAGAAAAAGCTGCTACACAGTAAAATTAGATATAATAGTATAATAGTTGTGTAACTATATACAATGTAATATAATTGTCTGTGTAACTCAGCAGTTGGACAGTAGTTACACAAATGTAGAAATGTCTTCTGAAAAGGAACATATACATACCCAGATTTGATTTAACGGTGATAATTATTTTTAAACTACCAGCAAATTCCTTACCTTACTTTGTCTTTTGCCTTCATACTCTCAGGAGGGGTCTCTATTCTGGTTCCCATTGTAAAATATTCTAGAGAAAAATAGGGTAGTCATTGGACAGATGCTGTTCTGAGAGTTGTATTCTCTGAGGAAAAGAGCACTGGGTTTGGGAGTCAATGATCTGGATTAGGTCTCAGCTCTGCTGCCTACTGTATGTTCTGGATAAATCACTCAAGTGGTATTTCTGCCTCATGGTTAAGTACATGGGTTTCAAAGTCACATATGCTTGGTATCTTCTCTTACTAAGTAGGTGGCTTTAACAGGTTACTTCTGCCTCAGCCTCAATCCCTCCTTTATAAAATGGGGATAATAATTATTTTTACCTCAGGGCAATTGTGAGGATTCAGTGAGCACATAGTAAATACCTAGTAAATATTCCTGGTAATGTCAGGTTTTACTTATTTGTAAGTAGAAATATTAGGACTCTGTGATTAATAAATTCCCTTCTACCTCTAATAATTATCAAATCTATCTTTTTCATAGTTTTCACGTTAATAATAATTGGGAAAATGGTTATTCTGTCTTTTAGTACACTACATTCTTCTTTAGGCATATTGACAATAATATTCTCAACTAATTAGAACTTCTCACATAGGTTGCCGATGTGGACCCTGGTGAAGGCTGGCCTCCCGTCACTGGAGTTATTTCCCCACTCTCTGCCAATACTACGATCCTCACTGTGTTCTGCACCAAGGAGGCTGAATTTCAACGACATGTTCTCCAAACAGCTGTGGGTGACAGCCCCCGAGACACAGCTTCCCTTTTCTCAGATGTTGTGGATAGTATATTGAATCAGACTCATGATTCACTTGCAGATACTGCTTCTGCTGGTAAGCTCCTAAACCAGTAACTAACAGAGTCTAGGGTGGTTTGCAGTCTTTTCCAGCATCGGGACTTTTTCACTGTGCAGTTAGTAGAACCCCAATATGTTATAACACAGATAAAAGAAAACTACAATACTTCAGGCAGTTTAAATCATTGTTATTTATAGAATTCCTTAAGTACTTCTGAGGAGGCTGCAGGTTCCATGACACCAGTCTGAAATCGAAGTCATGGTTTTTAATATATTTAATAAATACTGCATATAAAACTGTAGTGATTCTCTCTACCCTGCATTGCATTGTTACTATTAGCATTTGCAACTAAATGCATTGTTACTACTATTTGTAGTACTACTAATTGTTTATCATATTAGTATTACAAACCTTATTTATGCTAGGTAGATTTAAATATACATATACATATATGTGTATATATATGTGTGTGTATATATATATATAATCAACTTGATATCTCTTTAATTCATTCATTTATTCAACAGATTTGAGTACCTGCTGTATGTCAGGCACTGTTCGAGGTACTGGGACTATATTAGAGAACAAAATGGACAAAGATGTCTTCCCATGGAGCTGACTATCTAGTCAGGAGAGACAAAACAATAAGTCAGGAAAATTACGGTTTAGTCTAAAGAGACAGAAGTTATAGTAGTAAAGCAGGAACAAAGGAATGGGGTGTGTTAGGGTAGGGAGGGGTTGCACTTTTAAGTAGGGTGGTCAGGGAAGCCCTTGCTGAAAAAATGATATTTGAGCAAAGGCATGAAGGAAGTGATGGCAGGGAGTTGCTGGTAGAGGCAACAGTGAATGCCAAGGCTCAGAAGGGTGTTAGAGGAATGGCAGGGAAGCCTGTGGCTGCAGTGAAAGGAACAAGGAGAGAGTAGGAGAGGGTGAGGTCAGAGAGCGGGCAGCAGACCAAACTGGGCAGGGCTTTACAGGCACTGAAAAGACTTTGGCTTTTACTGTGAGTGAGAGAGGAAGCCTTTGGGGGATTTTCTGCAGTGACACGATCTGACGTGTTTTAACAGCATTACTCTGGCTTCCATATTGAGAACTGACTACAGAGAGGCAAGGATAGAACCAGTCAGAAATATTGCAATAATCCAGGCAAGAGATGGTGGGAAATGCAGGGAGTTGGAAATAGTTGGAGCTCTTGGATATATTTTGAAGGCAAAGCCAACAAAATTTGCTGTTAGATTAAATGTGTAGAGTGAGCTATAGGGAAATTGAAAATGACTCCAGAGACTTTTGGCCTAAGCTACTGATAGAAAGCAGTTTCCTTCTAAGATAGGGAAGGCTGTGGGAGAACCAGGGGCTGGGGTGGTGAGGACTGGAGGGTTTGTTTTGGGCATGGTAAGTCTGAGTTGTTCATTAGACATCCACACATGGTATTGAGTAGGCATCAACTATGCATGTTTGGGTTTTGGAGATTTGTCTGGACTAGAGATGATGGGAGTCATCAGTGAGGTTTAAAGCCATGAGATGGGTTAAGCTCGCCATGAGGGTGGGTGTAGATGGGAAAGAGAAGGGGACTAAGGACTAACCCCTGCACCCCAATGTTAAGCAGTCTGGGGGATGAGAAGAGAGAAACCAGCAAAGGAGACAAAAGGGGGACAGTCACTGAGTTAAAACCCAGATTGTGGTACCCTGGAAGCCAAGTGACAGGAAGTGCTTGGCTGGGTTATTTACTACTGACAGGCCAAGGAAGATGAAGGCTGGGAGCTGACATTCAGCTGAGCAATGTGGATGCTCGTGATACCATCACAACATGATGGTTGTGACACCAGTTTTGGTGGAATTGTGAGGGTAGAAATGTGAGTCGGAATAGGTTCAGGAGAGACTGTGAAAAGAGGAAAACAGCAAGTGCAGACAATTTTTTGGAGTAGTTTTGATCTAAAACATATTAGAGTAATGAAAACAATGGCTAGAGAGGGAAGAAGGGTCAAGGTTTTTGGTTTTGATTTTTAGAAATAATAATAGCCTGCTTGCATGCTGATGAGATAATATGGTAAAAATTAATGCAGGGGATGGAGAGGATTGTTGGTTAGAGAACTTTGAGGAAGTGCAAGTGGAGGGGTTGATCTTGGGAACGAGCACAGTTCATCTGTGACAACTGGGGGAAGGCAAAAATATAAGAGCTGGGATGCCGAGGTGAGTGATGTTGGTGTGAGTGTATGGGGTTCTCTTCTGATTGCTTCAGTTTTTTTAGTGAGTTAGGAAGTGACGTCATCAGCTGAAAATGAAGACTTAAGGAGATGCTGGAGGCTGAGGAGAGAGGGGAGGAGGAAGTGGCTGTTGAGAGGGTGAAGATAGCAGAAAGGTGGAGGAAGGTTGCCGGGATAGTCGTGAAGGTAAAGTGAGATCCCTCTGTGGGCTTGCCTGCCTCCAGCCACATTCACCAGCTGGCACAGCTGCAGAGTAGGCAGGGAGCTGGATTAACCAGGGTTGGGATTTTCCCAAATGAGGGTGGTAAAGCTAGAGAGGGGTCAGGGATTCAAAAGTGTGAACAGGAAGAGATTATGGGATTTGTCCATGGAACGAGGCAGGGTAAGGAGGGAAGTGAGGACAACGGAAGGACAGGCGATCAGATCAATGGGTTATAGGGGTCTCAGGATTTCTGGAGCCAATGTGCTCAAAGGAGAGAGCTAAAAAATAGGTGGAGGTGGTCAGAGTGGGGTGCTTGAGATCACAGAGGGTGGTGACCAGGGGGAGAGAGTGACTGAAGGAGGGCAACGCACCGGGGCACCAGAGGTGGGGAATTCAAGCAAAGGCCAGAGTGTTGGTAGCATCAAATGTGTGTATTGAAATTATCCAGAGTTAAGACTGAGTAGTACTGGAGAGACTGACGGTGGTGAGTCGGGAGCTAATAGTCTTTGAGGAGTAAGGGGGAATGATCCAGGCTTGTTAGATGACTATGAGAGTGTAGGCTTTGATGTGAGACTCAAAGCTGGATTTTTGTCATTATTTTCAGCAGGTAGAGGGAAAATGACCTGGAAGAGGCAAGGAGGATACCAGCCCACCTCAGGGCCAAGTGGTAAAAGAGCATGGCGGGGGAGCAGCCAGCTCTCTCCAGCGCTGCAGGGGAAGCAGTGTGTTCAGGGCAGGAGGAGATGGAATTGAGGACATAGGGGATTTTGCTGATGAGGGTCAGTGAGTTCCAGAGAGCAGGGTGGGAGGATTTTACGTTTGGAAGGGCTGGGCCGTGGTGACAGGATGGGAGACGGAAGGAGCAGTGAGGAGATTCCAGTGGGCAGACTGGAGTGACCTGGGGGTCTAGGGCTTCGCCTGACGGGAAAAAGCAGCTATCAAGGGGAGCAGGAGATTGATTCCTGGTGGTTTCAACGCAGCTAATGGTGCTGAACCTGTGAGTTTGGGGGGTAAGAAGGGTGGGTGTTTGGCCCACCCCCACTCCTGCCCATGTAGGCGTGGAGACTAGAAGGAGGGTGTCTAACTCCGAGGGCCTAGGGCTCCCTCCAAAGCCCTGCCCAGGAGGCCAGTGGAGGGTGGCCTTGTTTTTAGCATGGGGCTCCTGCTTGACATTTGCTGGAAGAGGTGCAGGTAACTGTGAGGGGCACTCTCTTTCCATGCAGAGGGAGGCTTGAGACTTGGAGGCCTGAGGCAGGTATTTCTGGCTTTTCTCCCCTAATCCAGCATACAAGGACTTGAGAAGAAATCATGTCATGTTTATTCTCATAGACTTTTACTGCCCTTGTCTGAATTTTGTAATATAACAGCAAATGCAATTATAGGCATTTATGCTGTCATGTGATATGAAGTTTCTTTTGCTTGTTTAAAAAATTATACAAAATCTTACACTAAAAATAATAGCTTTGGGAAAACTACAGTTGGGGCAGACTTCTCAAAATCTTTGGTAGTGATAAAAACTAAGGCAATCCTGGGTGTGGGGACACATGCCTGTAATCCCAGCTCCTCAGGACGCTGAGGCAGGAAGATCGCTTGAGCCCAGGAGTCCCAGACCAACATAGCAAGACCCTGTCTCAATGAAAAACAACAACAAAAAATTGCAATCCTAATAAAAATTCTAGTTTGATTAAAAAACACATTAAATTCATAATAAGTAAACTCCATAATAAATATACCTTATCCTTTAAAAGAAAGGTGAAGATGGCATAATGAGGAAGATGGTTGAGGCTGTAGTATTATGGAGACAGGGGCCAATGACAAAGATACGGAACTACATCATAAGCACTTTCAAGAAAGTGCACGTTGCCAAACAGCCAAGGAGAAGAAAAGGAGAAGAATATGGGTTGAAAGGACGTAGTGTACAGCACTGTGCTCCTCTAGCTTGTTGTATTTAGTTATGTTTGTGCACTTTGAATTCAGCTGCTGCTACTTGGTGGTATAAAATATTAGCACATTAGGAATGATCACATAACCAAAGCAACGTAATATTTTGTACTACTGTCACTATCTTACTTACCACTTGTGTATAGGCTATTTGTAGAAAATTTTGTATTGTAGAACAGGCTGTATCTTAACTATTTATATAGTCTTGGAAGCAGCTCAGAAAACTATTTTGGAATCTGGTAAAGGAAGAACTGCAGTATTTTACCAGTACTCTCTGCTGTAGCATGGCCCACAGTTTCTTCCAGGTTATAAATCAGTGTGCCGGCTTATTGTCCAGTCTCCCCACCATGCTCCATCTGGGTGAGGTCCTATTCATGCATTAGTACCTAGCCCAAATACTGCAGTCTCCATGAGACCTTCCTTGCCTATCTGGACAGAGTTAGCATGTGCTAACATTTATACGTTATCTCCATGACTTCACAAGAGTGGATCTACTCTTCCTATATTGGGAGCTCGTTTTGAAGTAGGCATTGTATTTATCTCTGAATTCTCTCACTGATAGAAGGCCTAGAACTTGGTTGTCTCAATAAGTTTGAATACATTTTAAGTATTTGGGTTTTTTCCCCCAAGACTTCATTAATGTCTAACATTTCATTTGTCTGGGGTCTTAGATGGATCTCTCAGAATTACAGAGTTCACTGAAATTTCTGTTACTGTTCCCCCAACCGCCTCCTCCATCAGGCTTATTTTAAGAGAGACTTCTACCCTTACACTCCCCAACACAGAGCCACATCTTCCTATTTCCAATTTACCTACTCAGTGTGACAGAATTGTGATATTCTTCAGTTTTGTTACTGTATATTTATTCTTGTACAAAGCCAATTTTTTTTTTTTTTTTTGAGACGGAGTCTCGCTCTTGTCACCCAGGCTGGAGTGCAGTGGCGTGATCTTGGCTCACTGCAACCTCCGCCTCCCAGGTTCAAGCTTCTCCTGCCTGAGCCTCCCGAATAGCTAGGAATACAGGCACCTGCCACCACGCCCGGCTAATTTTTGTACTTTTAGTAGAGACGGGGTTTTGCCATGTTGGCCAGGCTGGTCTCAAACTCCTGACCTCAGGTGATCCACCCACCTCGGCCTCCCAAAATGCTGGGATTACAGGCGTGAGCCACCGTACCCAACCATACAAAGCCATTTTTAAGAACAGGACCAGGCACGGTGGCTCACACCTGTAATTCCAGCACTTTGGGAGGCCAAGGCAGGCAGATCACCTGAAGTCAGGAGTTCGAGACCAGCCTGACCAACATGGAGAAACCCCGTCTTTACTAAAAATACAAAATTAGCTGGGCGTGGTGGCACGTGTCTGTAATCCCAGTTACTCAGGAGGCTGAGGCAGGAGAATTGCTTGAACCCGGGAGGCGGAGGTTGCGGCTCATGAGCCGAGATCATGCCATTGCACTCCAGCCTGGGCAAGAAGAGCGAAACTCTGTCTCAAAAAAATAAATAAATAAAAAGAAGAACAATATATATTTTTAACCTGTTTAGAGGAACATTTCAGAAATGAGAGGATTTATAGCCAGTAATAAGAACAAAAGACTTTAAATTGTGTCTGTTTTTCAGTAGCATTTTTTATTTACCACATAGGCCTGTAGCAGTTTGTGGTGCCGGAGAACAAATGCTAACCATGCACTTTGTATGTCCTTTGGAGGGATGCAGTCAGTCCAGGGGAGGAGCAAGTGCTTAGAATTCTCTGCTTTGGTTCTCATGCTGTTTCCGCTTCTGCCTCTGTTCCTTTGCTCCAATAGCTTCTCCTGTTCCAGAGTGGGCCCAGCAGGAGCTTGGCCACACCACTCCCTGGAGTCCAGCTGTTATGGAAAAGTGGTTTCCTTTCTGTAACATCAGTGGTGCCAGTTCCGATTTGATGGAGTCATTTGGGTAAAACTTTTTTACATCTCTGAGTATTGATTATTAAAATCAATGTTCAGTTCTCTGCATTTGTTTTCTTAACAGACCACATTCTCTGAGTATAGTCTAATAATATTAAAAACTAGTTACAAAAATAAAATACTCTCATATTTAGTATATATTGTGAGAGTATGTTAGCTAGATAATATGTTAACAATATATAAATATATACCTGCCAAAAATTCTTTAAAATTTACCAAAGTAATTCGTCAAGTTAAATATAAATAAATACTCCCTTAAAGTGAGAAAATATTTATAACTAAGTATCAATGCAAATAGAAAACAGCAAACTTGAATAATGCAGCTGAATTTATACTTAAAGAAGTATTTGCAGACTATTTTTGTAAAGAAAAAAGTTAACAACCAATTACTAAGGATCCAACATGAGAAGTAAATAAGAAAGTAACCTCCACCCTACAAAAGAAGGAAAGCAGTAAAGATAACAACAGAAATAAATTAAATAGAAAACAAATAAATGTAAGTGATCAAGAGAAACAAAAGATGGTTCTTTAAAAAGCCAAATAAAATAATCTATAGCAAGATCAAGCAATTAAAAGACAAACAATACTAGAAATGTAAACAATATGACAGAAATTCAAACTATTATTAAGAGGTATGGTTGACATTTATTTTCTCCACACATATATCCATTCAGTTGTTCCAACACCATTTGCTAAAAGACTATCTTTTCCCACTAATTACTGTGGCACCTTGTCAAAAATCAGCTGGCCACCTTTGTGCAGATTGATTTCTAGACAGAATACAGTCCAGAAACTATGTTAATACCACATTGTCTTCAATATTGCATTATAGCAATACCATACACTGTAGCTTTATAGCACCAGTCACTAAATCAGGTAGTGTAAGTCCTCTAAACTTTGGTTTTGTTTTTTTAGAATTTTTTCGGTTATTTTAGATACTTTGCATTTTCATATAAACTTCAGAACCAGCTTGTCAGTTTCCACGCACACAAACATCTGTTGAAACTCTAGGAGTGCATTGAATCATAGATAAATTTGGGAAGAACTGACATCTTAACAATGTTGAGTCATCCAATCCATGAACGTGGTGCAGCTATCCATTTATTTAGGTCTCTCTTTAATCTCCCTCAGTGTTTTGTAGTTTTTAATGTACAAATGTGGCCCATGTTATTTTTTAAAATTATCTCTAAGTATTTTTATGAGATGTAAATATTGAAGTGTTTGAAGACAGTATGATTGTCTTTATAGAAAATCCAGGCCCAGCATGGTGGCTCACACCTGTAACCCCAGTACTTTGGGAAACCAAGGCCAGCAAATCACTTGAGGCCTGGGGTTCAAGACCAGCCTGACCAATATGGTGAAACCCTGTCTCTACTAAAAATACAAAAAAATTAGCCCAGCGTGGTGGCACATGTCTGCAGTCCCAGCTACTTGGGAGGCTGAGGCACAAGATTCACTTGAATCCAGGACGCGGAGGTTGCAGCAAGCCGAGATCGCGCCACTGCACTCCAGGATGGGCGACAGAGTACCAGCACACTTAGGGAGGATTAATCTGCTTCATATTGGCTATATGAATGAAGCTGATAGACCCAACACATATTCTACCCTGTGATATCTGTTCAACTAATGTCACTGTAACTTTCTTCCACTTTTGAATCAGTTATATCAGATCATGGAAAATATTAAAATACAAATAACACATTTTGAATGTTGTGCCATTTTCATAATTTCCTTAATGACAGATACTTAGCTCTAGGTGGAAAAGCATTTAATAACTAATCACCCCTCCTGCCTGCCCTACATCCTCCTCTTCTCATCAATCCCAAATTAGTTTATTACAATGTGAAAGAATTATTTGAAGTCATTGCAATACTTACTACAATGTGTTAACATCATTTTGTACTTTGATATATGGAAACTGAGTAAAAAATAACTATGGAAGCCTGAAGTGAAATAGTTGCCATAATTAGACTTGTACCCTAATTCATGAAGAATCCTATTAATAAAAGTCAATATTATATGTAATGGTTAATGGTTTTTTGAACAAGACAGCTTTGGTTCCTGCATTCGTTCAAATCAAAAATGACAGGAGGGACATTTTCTCTCCTAAGAAAATATATTTTTGAAGGCATCTTGTGGGGACATCTTTTGGTTAGCTTTTTAGAGGATAGTGGGTATTTCGGTGTTGTTTATTTCTAAAGCATTTTGCAAAATTAGAATTTTGGTTTTATTCTAGACGTCTTGACTTCACAGGTTACTACAGCCTGCCTCAGCTAATAAGGAAGAGTCTTCCAAAACTGAAGGCGAATTAATACATTGCCTTGCCGAGCTCTACCAGAGAAAATCTCGTGAAGAATCCACTATAGCTCATCAAGAAGACAGCAAAAAGAAACGTATGTACCTAGAAAGGCTGTTTCTTAAGGCATTCTTTTTTGAGACTATATGTTTTAAAAGATGGGCATTTCCTGAAATGAGGTTGAAATGGTAACTAAATAAAGAAGGGCAAATTTTTATATTTAAATTTTTAAATAATTACATTAGTTCAATAGTGATTTTTTAAAAATCACCCAGTCTTATCTGTCTAATGAATAAGCCATCTTCATTTTGAATTATGATAGAAATTCAAATACAACTTTGTGTTCTGCTTATAAGTGTTTTTTCTTTTGCTACCTTGCCTTTTTAGATATTACTCCACCTCACTGCTTAACTAAATTTACAAAATTCTCATGTTGTTGAACATTTGGATTGCTTTCAGTTTTCATCATTATAAATAATACTGTAGTATACATTATGCATATAATTTGTTTTTTAAGTAATTACCTTAGCAGAAGTTTCCAGGAACCAGTTACTGTGTCAGGGTATGAAAATTGGCTCTTTATGTAGATTGCTAAATTGCCATTCAGAAAAGTTTCATCACCATTTTTGGTGGCCGTTGGGTAACACCAAAATAAGTCTGTTTGGCATTTGCCTTATGGGAAAACTATCCATTGAGATGTTTAATTCCAATCCAATCACATTGAGATGTTTAGTTCCTAAACTTCGGTTAAAAGAAAGGTTCTCTTTCTACCCTGTGTGTGGGCAGAAAGAGATGCAAGAACTGCCTAATTCAAATCATTCTGGAGGGATATGCTTCATTTTCATATTCTTTCACAGTAAGCTGAATTAAAGTAGTTCTTGATTCCACAGAATTGGAAGGCAATTTACTTTTCCTCCTCTGATGTTGTTTTGGTAGGAGGGGTCCCTCGTACTCCAGTGAGACAGAAGATGAATACCATGTGCCGTTCCTTAAAGATGTTGAATGTTGCAAGGCTGAATGTGAAGGCCCAGAAGTTACATCCAGATGGCAGTCCGGATGTGGCTGGGGAGAAAGGAATCCAAAAGATACCCAGTGGGAGAACAGTAGATAAATTGGAAGACAGAGGAAGAACACTAAGAAGTTCTAAACCTAAAGGTATTCCTCTTAGTCTATAATTTACTCTTTTATATCCCTCTTTTTTAAAAATAAAATTTAATCATACCCTTAGTTTATTGACTATCTGCTACATGTCCAAAAAGGTGTTATGGTGAATACAGTAAATAATAAGATAATGTCCTGTTCTTAGATTTATGATCTAGCTACAAAGATAAGGGAGGCGGAGGTTGTGGTGAGCCGAGATTGCACCACTGCACTCCAGCCTGGGAGACAGAGCAAGACTCTGTCTCAAAAGAAAAAGAAAGAAAATTCTGAAGTGTAAATTTTATGCTGCTTTACAGATTTTTTTTTTCCTGTGGAATGTGAGAGCCATAGATGATAATCAGTTTGAATGGGACAGAACACCTTTAGTGGGCTAGTAAAGGTGTGTGAAATGTGCTTGATACATGCAAGGGAAGGCCGAAACAACAGTACTGAAGACAGTGTGACAGGAAAATAATTTCTGGACTAGATTCTGTCTAGAAGTAGACCTGCACAATAGTAGGCACATGATTTTTGACAAAGATGCCCCAATAATTCTGTGAGAAAGACATAATCTTTTCAATAAATGATGCTGGAACAACTAGATACCTTTATGGAAACAAAATTAGACCTTACTTTTAATAGTATTTTGAATTCCTGCTATTTTTAATATTTATGCCTTCTCTCTATCTCTCTTTAATTTTTCAATTTTGCTATAGAGTTTTCTGTTTTATTTCTCTTTTCTTTTTTTGTTGTTGTTTTTTGAGACTGAGTTTTGCTCTTTTTGCCTAGGCTGGAGTGCAATGGCATGATCTTGGCTCACTGCAACCTCCGCCTCCCACGTTCAAGCGGTTCTCCTGTCTCGGCCTCCCGAGTAGCTGGGATTACAGGTGCACGCCACCACACCCGGCTAATTTTTGTATTTTTAGTAGAGATGGGGTTTTATCATATTGGTCAGGCTGGTTTCGAACTCCTAACCTCAGGTGATCAGCCTGCCTCGGCCTCCTAAGTGCTGGGATTACAAGTGTGAGCCACCGCACCTGGCCTTATTTGGCTTTTCAAAGAACTGTCTTTTGTTTCTGTTGATTGCTGTTGTTGCTTTGTTTTCTATTCATTTCTGTTCTTTATGATTACCTTCCTACCTTTATTTTTGGGGTTTACTCTCTCATATTACTTCACGTGTTGGACCCTTAGATAGTTAATTGTTTTTAATTTATCTGCTTTACAAAAATAATCACTTAAGTCTAAAGTCTGTACATTTTCTCTTTAAGTATAACTAACTGCATTATGTATTTACTGTTTTCTATTTTCATTGATACTTATTTATAAATATTTTCTGACATCCATAATATAAGGGAGTATTTTATAATTAGCTTTTAATATTTTTGAACTGTGCTCAATGTGGTCTGTAAGATTGATTCTTTAATATTTGCTGAAACTGACCTAATGTGCACTTGAAAATAATGTGTATTCTCTAATTGTTGAATATCTGGTTTCATACATGTCTGTACATCAAGTTTATTAATGTTTGAATATTCAACATTTTTAGCAATTTTTTTCTGCTGCTTTTATCTATTGCTAAGATGATTGTATTAGTCTTCCACTATTATATTGTCTTTGCTCCTTTGTCAAAGATCAGTGGAGGCCAGGTGTAGTGACTCATGCCTGTAATCCTAGCACTTTGGGAGGCTGAGGCGGGCAGATCACCTGAGGTCAGGAGTTCGAGATCAGCCTGGCCAACACGGTGAAACCCTGTCTCTACTAAAAATACAAAAATTAGCCAGGCGTGGTGGCAGGCGCCTATAGTCCCAGCTACTTGGGGTTACTGAGGCATGAGAATCGCTTGATCCCGGGAGACAGAGGTTGCAGTGAGCCGAGATTGCGCCCCTGCACTCCAGCCTGAGTGACAGAGCAAGACTCCGTCTCAAAAAAAAAAAAAAAAATCCGTTTACTACATTTATGTAGGTCTATTTCCAGGCTCTCCTGTTACATTGATCTCTCTATTCTTTTACTAATACCACACAAACTGTCTTGATTACTGTAGCTTTATAGTAAGTCCTGAAGTTTGGTACCATCAGTCCTCAAACTTTGTTTTTCTCCTTCAATATTGAGTTAGTTATTCTGGGTCTTTCGCCTCTTCATATAAACTTTAGAATCGGTTTGTCAATATGCAGAAAATAACTTATTTGATAGGGAGCACATAGAATCTATAGATCAAATTGGGAATCTGAAATCTTGACAGTATTGAGTCTTTCTTGCTGTGAACTTGGAATATCTCTCCACTTATTTAGTTCTTTGATTTTGTTCACAGAATTTTGTAGTTTTCCCCATATAGAGCTTATACAAATTTTGTTAGATTTAATACCTGGGTATTTCATATTTAGGGTGGTGCTAATTTAAATGGTAATGTGTTTTTAATTTTAAATTTTGCTTGTACATTGCTGGTATATGGGAAAGCAATGGACTTTTATGTCTTAATCTTGTATCCTGCAAATTTGCTATAATCACTTGTTAGTTCCAGGAGTTTTTTGTTTGTTTGTTTGTTTGTTTAGTAGAGATGGGGTTTCACCGTGTTAGCCAGGATGGTCTCGATCTCCTGACCTCGTGATCCGCCCGCCTCAGCCTCCTAAAGTGCTGGGATTACAGGCGTGAGCCACCGCGCCCGGCCCAGTTCCAGGAGTTTTGTTGTTTGTTCTTTCAGATTTTCTAATCATGTCATATCACCAAAGCCAGTTTTATTTCTTCTTACATTTAAATTGTTTGTTTGTTTGTTCGTTTTGAGATGGAGTTTCGCTCTTGTTGCCCAGACTGGAGTGCAATAGTGCGATCTCGGCTCACTGCAACCTCCGCCTCCCGGGTTCAAGCGATTCTCCTGTCTCAGCCTCCTGAGTAACTGGGATTACAGGTGCCCGCCACTATGCCTGGGTAATTTTTGGTATTTTTAGTAGAGAAGGGGTTTCACCATGTTGGCCAGGCTGGTCTTGAACTCCTGACCTCAGGTGATCCACCCACCTGGGCCTCTCAAACTGTTGGGATTACAGGCATGAGCCACCATGCCTGGCCTCCTACCTTTAAATTTTTAACACTTACACTTGGTATATAGAGCCTTAAAATTAATCACTTGGCTGGGCATAGTGGCTCATGCCAGTAATCCTAGCACTTTGGGATGCCAGGGCAGATAGATGGCTTGAGTTCAGGAGTTCAAGACCAGCCTGGGCAACATGGTGAAACCCTGTCTCTAGCAAAAATACAGAAAATTAGCTAGGTGTGGTGGCACATGCTTGTGGTCCCAGCTACTCCAGAGGCTGAGGTGGGAAGATCACTTGAGCCTGCCTGGGAGGTGGAGGCTGTGGTGAGCCGAGATTGTGCCACTGCACTCCAGCCTGATTGTCAGAGTGAGACCTTGTCTCAAATAAAATAAAATTAATCACTTATCTCTGTACTTTCTCAATCTCTGGACTATTGACATTTTAGACCAGATAATTCTTTGTTGTAGGGCTGTCCTATGCATTGTAGGATGTTTAACAGCATCCCTGGCTTCTACATACTAGATGCCAGCAGCCACTCCTGCTCCCACCACCATCAGTCATGACAATCCAGACATAGCCAAATGTTCCCTGCAAGGAAATATTTTCCCCAGTGGACAACTACTGGCCTAAATAATACAAGGACTTGAGCAAGATGTGATTAATCCATTTTGTTTCATTTTTTCACAGATTTTAAAACTGAGGAAGAGCTGCTGTCATATATATGTGAAAATTACCAAAAGACTGTGGCCACAGGAGAAATCATGTTGTATGCATGTGCTCGAAACATGATCTCAACCGTTAAAATGTTCCTAAAATCAAAAGGCACCAAGGAATTAGAAGTAAGAGGGTCCGGATATTATTGTTTGTCATGGATGTAGTGGTTGGTTGGTTGGTGGTAGATTTGGTTAATGTCTTGGAAAATGTCTGTTAATGCCATACATGATTCAAAAATGGTAAGATGAGTAAGGGAGTAAGTACAGTTCCAGATCTCAGAAGTTGGATATGGTGAACTGGTAAGACAGAAATCAAAGAGATGGGGTGAGTGGGGATAATTACGTATAATTCTCTCCTAATGAAAAGCCTTTCCTCATGTGAAGTATATGTTAGCTGCGTGATTAAGCCAGTGGTTTTTAACCCTGGCTATACTTTAGAATCATCTACAACATTTAAAAAATGTATATATGCCGACTGGCCGCGGTGGCTCACGCCTGTAATCCCAGCACTTTGGGAGGCCAGGGCGGGTAGATCACGAGGTCGGGAGTTTGAGACCAGCCTGGCCGACATGGTGAAACCCCGTCTCTACTAAAAATACAAAAATTAGCTGGATGTGGTGTTAGGCTCCTGTAATGCCAGCTACTCGGGAGGCTGAGGCAGGAGAATCGTTTTAACTGGGGAGGTGGAGGTTGCAGTGAGGCAAGATCGTGCCATTGCACTCCAGCCTGGGCAACGGGGCGAGACTCCATCTCAAAAGAATATGTATATATGCCTTGCTCTCTCCAGATGAACTGAAACAGATCTCTGGGGTTGGTGCTTTTAAAAAGCCCCCTGGATAATTCTTATGCACTGGGAGTGTTGCAAACCACTGTTTTAGACCGTGTTGTTGTTTTATTCATGTTCGGTGGCCATCACGGAGCTCCTTCTCTAAAGCAAACAGGAGGATTTGTTTATGATACTTAGGTTTCTTAATCGCTGCTTTGTGGAACATTTCTTTTAAGACACTTTATTTAGGGCAGGCTTGTTTTATCCATGCCCACTAGCTCTCAAAATAACTTTTTTACCATGTTCTTTTTGAAGATATAAAAGAAGAATATTCATGTCACTTTTTCATTCAAATGAAAGAATAGAGAAGTTTGTAAGGGAATATATTTCCCTTCTTAGGGCTTTAGTCAACTGTGAAAGAAATTAGAAATAATGGCAAGTAACACTATTCTCCTATGTAATAATTTTGTATTTTTAGGTGAACTGCCTGAATCAAGTAAAAAGTAATCTCTTAAAAACTAGTAAAAGTCTTCGACAGAATCTAGGAAAAAAACTGGATAAGGAAAACAAAGTTAGAGAGTAAGTAACTACCATTTTTTAAAAAATCATCACTCTGAAACAAAGCTGTGAGATTAGCTTGTATCAGTTTAAAACAGATTGTTCGTGACACGGTGGCTCATGCCTGTAATCCTAGTGCCTTGGGAAGCCAAAGCAGGAGGATTGCTTGCAGCCAGGAATTTGAGGCCATCCTGGGCAATATAGTGAGACCGTGTCTACCAAAAATTTTTTTTTAGTTAGGTGAGCATGGTGGTGTACACCTGTAGCCCTAGCTACTTGGGATGCTGAAGCTGGAGGATTGTTTGAGCCCAGGAGCTCAAGACTACCATGAGCTATGATCCCAGTACTGCACTCTAGCCTGGGCAACAGAGCAAGACCCTGTCTCAGGAAAAAAAAAAAAAAAAAGATTACCAACTGCATGAAGATGCTTTTGTAGCCAATTCTTTTTGATGTTATAATATGCAACTTGAATCACCTATTTATCTAATAACTATATCAGTTTTTAGAAAAGGCACTGGCTCTCCTCCTTTTTGGTTGTTGTGTCTTATATAAATAGATCTATGCTTACGGAAGGAGCTTTTTGTTTAGTGACATCCAAAGTAGATATGACCAAGTATTTTTTTCTCTCAAGATGCCAGCTTCAGGTATTTCTTCGTTTGGAGATGTGTCTGCAATGCCCTTCAATAAATGAAAGTACAGATGATATGGAACAAGTAGTGGAGGAGGCAAGTATATAGTTTCGTGCCATTGAAATAAGCCCTAGATGCTTTCAGCTTCCCTGCAGAGGGCATCTATCTAGTAATGTTCTAAAATCTCCTTCAGGTGACAGATTTGCTGCGCATGGTGTGTTTAACTGAGGATTCAGCATACCTAGCAGAGTTTCTGGAGGAAATTTTGAGATTGTAAGTTCGATGGTTACTAACTTAACTTTAAAATTGTTTTGTCAAAACCTACATATGGTGTTGTCTCTGAATTTTGGAGTTGTAAGGACTACTTCTTAGGCTGGGTGAGGGAGAGAATAGAGAGGGTAAGATGGTAAGTCTGTTCCATATTCGATCAATCTATTCCACAGGTATATTGACTCTATCCCAAAGACACTTGGAAATCTTTACAACAGCCTAGGGTTTGTGATTCCTCAGAAGCTGGCTGGTGTCCTTCCTACAGATTTTTTCAGTGATGACTCCATGACACAAGAGAACAAATCACCACTTCTTTCTGTGCCTTTTTTGTCAAGTGCTCGTAGATCAGTGTCAGGCAGCCCTGAATCTGATGAACTGCAGGAACTTCGTACCAGATCAGCCAAGAAGAGAAGGTAAGAGCTCAAAGAATCAAAGGAATTATTTGCACTGTTATAGTTCTGATAAAAGATGTGTTTAAACCACAGTCCAGTCATCTTTGTCCATATAATTTGTTCAACTAATAGCTGCCCTTATGTCTGAATCAGAGAAGCCAACTATTAGAGCTCCTTATAGGAGCATCTGACAATCTTTATATTATCTAGGAAACATATAGTCATGTTTTGCTTAACAACAGGGATACATCCTGAGAAATGCATTGTTAGGCAATTTTTGTTGTACTAACATCAGAGTGTGCCTACCAAAACCTAGATAGTATATATTTTTTCATTTATGTATATTTTTTCATATGGAAAAGCTAATGTTCCAGCGTTGTTACTGAATAGCAGTCATTTCCCCTACTTGATCTGTAATGCCAATATCAAGTGTCATTTATTAGGTTTCTCTATAGGCTCCATTATAACCTATGGGACCATTGTCATATATGCAGTTCGTCATTGAAGGAAACATTGCGCGACTGTATAGTGTTTATTTCCTATTTCACAAAGCCTTCTTTACTGTCCACATGAGGTCTCCAGGAACTAGGCCTTCTATGAAATAAGCTTAGAGTTTCAGCTTTTTAAATTTCCCTTGATGCTTTTCATTGTTCATAACTGGTTGAATTTGTTACTTTTGAAAATTCTGGGGTGGCTTGTTTTATTGTAAACCCAGAACAACCTTAAGATAACTGGCTTTTATTTAAATCATATTTTATTTTACTTAGACTCTAGTTCCGTTTGAATTTAACTATATATAACCTCTATCTAGTATGTATTAACTATTTCTATTTTTAAAAGGAAAAATGCATTAATAAGACATAAAAGCATTGCTGAGGTTTCACAGAATCTTCGACAAATTGAAATTCCTAAAGTGTCAAAGAGAGCTACGAAAAAAGTAAGTAAACCTTCCAGCTTGAGATGACACAGTATATAAGAACAAAAAGGCAGTGTCCCTCCTTTTAGGAAAATGAACTTTGGAGAATACAGAAATAATGTTAAATATTTTTATTAATGTGTATAAAACTATAATCCAAGGAATAAAGAAATATAAACTTGTTAAGAGATTAACAATTTTACTCAAGAGTGTGATAGTTAGAGGTAATGTGAAGAAAAACGGCAAGTAAAAGTTAGGAATGAATTAATTCAAGATCTTTAATGTAGATAAGAAAACTCATAAAACAATAACTAAAATAAGCAAAGCAGTCATTGGAAGAGAATATACAATTGTAATAGGACTTTGGTTGCATACCAGAAGGTGCTTTTCAATATTTTATATTTTACTTCAATAACAAATTTAGGCCAGGCACAGGGGCTCACACCTATAATCCCAGCACTTTGGGAGTCAGAGGAGGGAGGATAGTTTGACACCAACAGTTTGAGACAAGCCTGGACAACATAGTGAGACCCTGTCTCTACAAAAAATAAAATTAAAAAAAAATTAGCCGGGCATGGTGGCACATGCCTGTAGGCCCAGCTATTCAGGAGTCTAAGGCAGGGAGATGGCTTGAGCCCAGTAGGTCAAAGCTGCAATGAGCTATGATCGTGCCACTACCTACATTCCAGCCTGGGTGACAAAGCAAGACTTCATCTCTTAAGTGAATTAATAAATGAATAAATGAATGAATAACAAGTTTTTTGAAAAAGAAGATGATGACCATCATGGAGCCAGGAGGTAGAGTAGTCCCCCTTTATCTGCAGAAGATATGTTGCAAGACCCCCAGTGGATGCCTGAAACCACAGATAGTACTGAACCGTATATATAGTACTGTTTTTTCCTATGCATGCATAAGTTCAATTTGTAAATTAGGCACAGTAAGAGATTAACAACAACAATAGTAAAATAGAACAATTATAGCAATATAATATAATAAAAGTTATGTGAATGTGGTCTCCCTCTCAAAATATCTTATTGTACTATATTCACCCATTTTGGGGCCATGGTTGACTATGGGAAACTGAAACCGTGGAAAGTGAAATCACAGATAATGGGGTACTATTTTTTTCATGGCAGTTGATATAAGGACTTGAGGTTTTTATTGGTTGAAAAAAAAATAAACCTAGCTGGAATCTGTTTACTAAGTAGAATTAATATCTCGCTAAGGAAAAAAGGGAGACTAAAAACACAATGAAACTTTTCAACTGCATAAACTATCTGAGAAGAGTTAAAATTCAATGAGAACTATTTTTAGAAGCATTAATTATTATAATAGTGGTTTGTTCTGTTTCTAGATATTTGTAGCAATCCTTTGGAATTGGAGGTGGGATTTCTTTTAAAGGGTTAATAGTGTTCACTTTCTTATACTTTGTGAATAAAATGCAAATCTTACATATCTCACAATCCTGATTGAAGATTGGAAAATCCAAAAGTGCATGGCCAAAAGTTGCCAGGCCTTTATTCTCACTAGATTTTACAATGATTTGCAGATCGTTCTAGCACACTTTGAAACTTTTGTTTTAGATTGGACAAGACAGTTTTCATCTCTAAGATCAGAATTACAACTGGGCGCAGTGGTTCATGCCTGTAATGCCAGAACTTTGGGAGGCCAAGGTAAGAGGAATCACTTGAGCCCAGGAGTTGGAGACCAGCCTAAGCAATATAGTGAGACCTTGTCTCTACAAAAAAATTTAAAAATTAGGTATGGTGGTGCACTCCTGTAGTCCCAGCTACTCGGGAGGCTGAGGTAGGAGGATCGCTTGAGCCTGGGAGTTTGAGGCTGCAGTGAACTATGATGAAGCCACTGCACTCCAGCCTGGGTTACAGAGAGAGACTCTGTAAAAAAAAAAAAAAAATTTGAGGTCATTGTGGTTAGTAATGTTTTTTCATGTCAAAGTTGTTACCATAGATAAGTGACAGTTGTTTAACTGAAAGGACCAGATGTTACATTTTTAAAAGAATAAATCTCAGTTCTCTGAAGGATCAATATAGTTAACTCGGGAAGCAGTGAACTTATAACTTAAGTGTAGACATATAGTATTAATTACATTAATGTATATTAATTTCTTTTACATATCTTAACTCCAGAAGAGCACAATGATTTAAAAAAAAAAAGGTTTGATCCTGCCTTAATACCTCCAGGACATACTCTCCTAGTTTTTCATTCAATTACATGGATTAACAAGGGTTGACAAACTTTTTCTGTAAAGGGCCAGATAGTAGATGTTTTAGCCTTTGCAGGCCCTATGTCTCTGCAATATCTATTCAGTTCTCCTGCTATAGTGGGAAAGCAGATACAGGCATTATGGAAAGAAACGAGCATGACTGTGTTTCAGTAAAAACTTTATTTTCAAAAACAAGAGGTGGTCCAGATTTGGTCTGTACACTGTAGTTTACTGACCCATGGATAGGAAATTGGATGTATGACTTTTTATTTTTATTTTTATTTTTATTTTTTAAGATGGAGTCTCCCTCTGTCACCCAGGCTGGAGTGCAGTGGCACGATCTCGACTCACTGCAAGCTCCACCTCCCGGGTTCACGCCATTCTCCTGCCTCAGCCTCCCGAGTAGCTGGCGTGCGCCACCACGCCCGGCTACTTTTTGTATTTTTTAGTAGAGATGGAGTTTCACCATGTTAGCCAGGACGGTCTCGATCTCCTGACCTCGTGATCTGCCCACTCAACCTCCCAAAGTGCTAGGATTACAGGCGTGAGCCACTGCGCCCGGCCGGATGTATGACATATTTTTACAATTATAGTTTATTTATTTAAAAGAGTTATTAATCAATATAAATAAGAATGATCACATCTCATGTCTTATCAGCAAGACCTTGGTTATATCACTGAGACCATTTGTTAACTTTCTGCCCATATGTGGTGGCTTCTTCAATTATTACGATGAATTGAAAAAAAACAAAAAATCTTTAAAAAACAATTTCCTTGTTTTGATGCATCTGGGGTTTAGACTCTTGAATCTTCTATTGTAATAGCAAGTAAATAGCAGTCTGATAAAGAAATGTTTCTGAGAGTATAGCCTCCCTCTAATTAATGTATATGGCTTTTCCCTTATTACGTATAAAAGGTATGCATGATTATCATTAAAAAGTTAAAACATATAAAGTTAAAAGTTAGGGTGTTCCTTCTCCATCCATTCATCAGAAGTAATCACTGATGATAGTTGGTTGTGTGTATTTCCAGGCCCTTTTCGATATGCACCAATAACACCAAAGATTTATGCAGATCCGTTATATACATATATATAAATGATATAACTTAGAATACTTAATATTTTCCTTTTTCCTCCCTATCACAGATCTCTATGTTAGTACAGGTTGAGTATCTCTTACCCAAAATGTTTAGGAGCAGTAGTGTTTCCAATCTCAGATGTTTTTGGATTTTGGAACATTTGCATTACGTGTACTTACTGGTTAGCATCCCACATCCAGAAGTCCAAAATGCTCCAGTGAGTGTTTCCTTTGAGTGTCGTGTTGGCACTCATGAAGTTTTGGATTTTGGAGCATATTGGATTTTCAGATTAGGGATGCTCAACCATATATAGAGAGGTCTTCCTTCCTTATTCTTGTAATGTCTGCACTGGATGGGTATGTAATTTATTTAACTGTTTCACTCTTTATGGGCATTTATAGTGTTTTTTATTTTGTATTATTACTATAGTGCAGCACTGAGTGTTTTTGGAACATTTCTGTTGTACATTTTATTATTTCTATTATGGTTCCCTATAAATGAATTGCAGGAGTCAAAGAGTTCATGTGAAATCTTTATTCTTTTATTTCAATGAATGCCTGTTTAAATTTTCTTTCTGGATTTTCTCATGTTTCAGGAGAACTCTCACCCTGCTCCTCAGCAGCCTTCCCAGCCAGCGAAAGATACAGTGCAAGGTATACTGTTTTCTGAGTGTATATATTTATTCACTAGAATGACAACTTTATTTTTATTGTATGTATTTAAGCAGCTCCTTACAGGTGTAAATTAAGGCTTTATATGATTGTTGGCTAATAAAATATGTCCAAATACCATGGACATAGTCCCCTAGGAATAGTTTCAAAATATTGTATTTTACAAAATAATTGGTCTGAAATCTTTAAAAACAAAAAACAAAATAAAAAAAATTATCATGAAAGCTGGAAGAAAGGAAAAAGAAAAGAGGCAGTGGGACTGTTTCAGATGAATGGAGTTTAAGCATGACAGCTAAATGCATTCCATGATCCCTGCTTGGATCTTAAATTTAGGGAAAAAAATACTAGAAAGGATATTATTGAGACAACTAGAGAAATTTGAAGAAGCGATGTATGCTAGATAATATTGTATCAGTGCTAAAGATAGTTTGAGTGTAATAATGGCATTGGGGTTATGGAGGAGAATGTTTTTAGGAGATACATGCTGACCTTTAGGAAGTGAACAGTTGTTTGCAATTTACTCTCCAGTGTTTAGGGGAATAATGTACATACAGAGAGAAGGAAGGAGAAAACAAATATTGTCAGTTGGTGAAGTTTAGTGATGGGCATATGTTTAATTTCATTATTATTTGAAACTTTCTATAGGTATTAAACTTTTCAAAACATTGGGAAAATAGAGAATAACAAACCAAATTTGGCTTTCAGGTCATAAATCAATTTCACCAACAGCCTAAGTTAGGTAACAGGAACTCTTATAATGGAGATAGGGAAAAATTTTTTAAAACTTTGGTGTGTGTTATTGATGTCCTTAATAACCTTAATATGAACCTTTATGTCATTGATGGGTAAACACAAGGGTTGCTCCCAGTTTGTGGATCCCAGATTATTTGGTTTGGATTTAAATGATTAATCTTTGAAGAATTCACTCTTGGTGAATTTTTGAATCACTTCCACTAGGCCATCTTAAGATTAAGGTATTGTCTTGCTGGCTTTGCCAAGTACTTCTTGACTTTTCAGCTATTTTTTTCTAACTTTGAGTCTAGATGATGAGAACTTTCATGTTTTGGAGTCAAGAATAAAATTTAAAATGTCCCAGCAGCTTAGTAAAGTAGTCAGAAGAAGAAGAAAGAAATCTGTAGAATTGAAAAGAACAATTCTCTGCTCAATGCTGAGCTGAATAGACAGCAGCAAAAAGGTCCAAAATGAGAAAAATAATCATAACATGGGATATATTAAAAGGACCATGACCTATGTTAGCCATCCTCTTACTTAAGAATTATGTCCATCTTACAATGAGTAGCTTCTAACTCAATAAGTGGTGGGGGCCTTCCTCATGTTCCTGAAAAGTTAGATTTAAATTGAATTCATAATGGAATACTACAAACCACTGTATACCAACGAATTGGATAACCTAGATGAAATGGACAAACTCCTAGAAAGATACAAACTACTAAAAACAGACTGAAGAAGAAATAGAAAATCAGAATAGATCTATAACAAGTAAAAAATTTGAATTAGTTATCAAAAAACTACTCACAAAGAAATGCCCAGAACTAGAAGTTTTCACTGCTGAATTCTATCTAGCCTTTAAAAAAGAAATTAGCACTAGCATTTATTATGGTCAACTGATATTCAGGGTACCAAGACAATTTGATGGAGAATGAATAGTCTTTTGTACAAATGATGCTGAGACAACTGGATATCCACATGCAAAAGAATGACATTGGACCCCTACCTCATGCAAAATAACATATAAAATTTTTTTAATTTGCAAAAGTAAATATTTTTAATGCATTATGGGAATATACTATTTAAGGAAACCTTATTAGCATATGTGACAATAGCAATCTGTAGAGTAGTTTCCTCAAGGAGCTCCTCTGTTTCGGTTATCTTTTCTCAGATACGGCATTTATTGATGATAATCTTTGGCTTTTTCTTTTTCTTTCTTTTATTTTTTGATGCTTTCAGAAGTGACCAAAGTTCGAAGAAATCTTTTCAACCAGGAATTGCTTTCCCCTTCAAAGAGATCACTAAAGCGGGGGTTGCCTAGAAGCCATTCTGTATCAGCTGTGGAAGGTCTAGAGGATAAACTTGACAACTTCAAGAAGAACAAAGGTACCACATTTCAGAATAGCTAGGAAAAACGAAAGGGAGATTCTGTAAGATTAGTAGTAATGTACCGTCTTTCTTTCCTGATTTAGTAATTTGAGTCTTCTTCCCTCTTTTTTCTTTCAGTCTAGCTAAAGGTTTGTCAATTTTGTTAATCTTTTTTTTTTTTTTTTTGAGACAGGTTCTTGCTCTGTCACCCAGGTTGGAGTGCAGTGGCGCAATCTCAGCTCACTGCAGCCTCTACCTCCCAGGCTCAAGTGATTCTCCCACCTCAGCCTCCTGAGTAGCTGGGACTACAGGTGTACACCTCCACACCCAGCTAATTTTTTGTATTTTTTGTAGAGACAGGGTCTTATCATGTTGCCCAGGCTAGTCTCAAACTCCTGAGCTCAAGTGATCTGCCCTCCTCGGCCTCCCACAGTTGCTGGGATTATAGGCATGAGCCACCACACCCAGTCAATTTTGTTAATCTTTTCAAAGAATTTACTTTGGTTTATTGATTTTTCTCTATTGGTTTTCTTTGTCTTTTTTTTGAGACAGAGTCTCACTCACTCTGTCTCCTGGGCTGGAGTGCAGTGGCGTGATCTTGGCTCACTGCAACCTCTGCCTCCCAGGTTCAAGGGCTTCTCCTGCCTCAGCCTCCCCAGTAGCTGGGATTATAGGTGTGCACCACCACGCCCGGCTAATTTTTGTATTTTTAGTAGAGACGGGGTTTCACCATGTTGGCCAGGCTGGTCTCCAACTCCTGACCTCAAGTGATCTGCCCGCCTCAGCCTCCCAAAGTGCTGAGATAGGTGTGAGCTACCGCGTCTGGCCTCTATTGGTTTTCTAATCTCAGTTTGATTTTTTTTTTCCCTTTATTGGCTTTGGTTTTTGTTTGCTCTTTTTCTCCTTTTTTAAGGTGAAGTTTAAGCTATTGAGATCTTTTTTAATAAAGCACTGCTTTAGGCATGTCCTATACATTTTGATATGATTTGTTTTTGTTTTCATCATCTCAAAATATTTTCTAATTTCCCTTGTGATTTCTTCTTTGACCCATTGGTTATTTCGGAGTGCATTAATTTCCACATAAGTGTATTTCCTAAATTCTCTTCTCTATTTATTCTAGTTTCATTCTATTGTTGTAAAACATACGTTGTATGATTTCAGTCTTTTGAAACTTGAGACTTATTTTATGGCTTAACATTTGGTCTACCCTGGAGAATGTTTAATATGTGCATGAGAAGAATGTGAAGGATTCTATAGATGTGTGTTGGGTCTAGTCGATTTATGATATTATTCAAGTCTTCTGTTTCCTTGTTGAGCTTCTGTTTTATTGTTTATTCATTATTCAAAGTGGCATATTAAAGTCTCCAGCTATTATTGTTGAATTATTTATTTCTCCCTTCAGTTCTGTCAATTTCTGCTTCATGTATTTTGAGACTCTGTACTTAAGTATATATGTCAATAATTATTATGTCTTCTTGATCAATTAAACTTCTTACCAATAGGTAATGTACTTTGTCTTTTGTAACCTTTCTTGGCTTACAGTCTGTTTTGTCTGACAATAATACAGCTCCCCACCCACCAGCTCTTTTGCATAGGATATCTTTCATTGTCCTTTTACTTTCAACCTTAGTGTCTTTGTATCTAAATTAAATATCTTATAGACCTCATAGAGTTGGATCATGTTTTTTTAATCCATTCTGCTTATCTGCTTTTCAATTGCAGTGCTTAATCCACTTCTATGAATGTAATTACTAATAAGGAACAGCTGTCATTTTCTATGTTTTATGCTTTTTTGTTTCTCAATTCCTCAATTCCTGTTTTTTGTATTTAGCTGATTTTTTGTAGTGTACTAGTTTAACTCCATTCTTTCTTTTTCTGCATTTTTTTAAGTTGTTTTCTCAGTGGTTACCTTGGTTAACCCAGCTACTGGTTACCTCAGTTAGCATCTTAAGCTTAAAAGAACCTGGCTTTATAAATAAAGCCAACCTCTTTGCAATAATATACACTCTGCTACTATATATTTCTGTCTCTTCTTCTTTATATTGTTGTAGACTGCATCTTTATACATTGTGTACCTGTTAATACAGACTTAAATTATATAGCATTAAAAAAAAAACAAAATTACCATAATGCTGGCTTTTATATTTATCTATATAGTTACCTTTACCATTGTTTTTTATTTCTTCTTGTGGCTTTGAGTTATTGTCTAGTACCTTTCATGTTAGCTTTTCTTATAGGGGTAAGTCTACTGATTATGAACTCCCTCAGCTTTTATCTATTTGGAAATGTCTTACTTTCTACTTTATTTGTGAAGGACATAGAATTTTTGGTTGACAGGTTTTTTTTCCCCCTTCAGGACTTCAAATGTGACATCCACTGCCTTCTGGTCTCCCAAATTTCTGATGAGAAATCAACTATTAATCCTATTAAGCTGCTTCTCTATTGCTGCTTTCCAGATTCTCTCTTTGTCCTTGGGTTTCAACACTTTGACTACAACGTGTCTCAGTGTGAATCTCTTTGAGTTTATTCAGCTTGGAGTTTGTGGAACTTCTTGGATGTTTATGTTCATGTCTTTCATCAGATTTTGGAAGGTTTTAACCATTATTTCTTCAAAAAATGTTCTGCTGCTTTTGGTCTCATTTCCTCCTTAGACTCCCATGATATATGTGTTGGTACACTTGATGGTGTCCTACAGGTCCCTCAGACTTTGTTCATTTTTTTTTTTTTAATTATTTTTTCTTTCTGCTCAGGCTGGATAATTTCAATTACCTTATCTTCAAGTTCACTGATTCTTCTGCCAGCTCAAATCTGTTCTAGTTAATTTTTTCATTTCAGCTCCAGAATTTCTACTGGATTCTTTTTTATCATTTCTATTGCTTTATTGATATTCTCATTTTGTTCATACATTATTTTCCTGATTTCCATTAGTTTCTTATATATGGTTTAAGTGAGCTCATTGTGCATATTTAGAGAAGTTGATTTAACATATTTGACTAGTAATTCCAGTGTCTTGGCTTCCTTAGTGATGGTTTTTGCCAAATTCTCTTTTCTGGTAAATAGGTGATACTTTCCTGTTTCTTTGTATACTTTGTAATTTTTTGTTGAGGACTGGTTATTAGGGATATTATAATGTGGTAACTGCGTGGAGGTCAGATTCTGTCACCCCTCAGGGATTCCTGTTCTTTGCTTATTAAGGACTTCAGCTATTCATTTGTGCCTTTTCTGAACTATTTGTGTAAAGTATGTATACCTTGTTATGTGTGGTCACTGAAGTTTCTGTCTGTTATCTCTGTGGTCAGCCAATGACCTAAGAAGGATTTCCTTAAATGTCTGATTCAAGAAACGAGGAGGGGGAAGGTGTGTCTGTCCCTTAATCTTCTGATAATTGGGAGAAACCCAGTGTAGCCTAAGAGAGCTGAAACCAAGGCAGTGTCTGCACTGCTCCTACAGGAATCTGCCTGATTAACCAAAGCATGCAACCCCCAATTTTTGGAGGACAAGATCTTCACTGTCTGCCCTAGCAGCAGCCAGCTGCTCCTGGAATGTGGGCTGCTATCCTAGTAGCTACAGCAGGGATGAGAAAAGGGAAATGGTAGCTAGTTCATGCACATCATTCCCTTCCTAAAGATCAGCAGCCTCTACCATCATCAAGCATTTCCCAGGTTATTACAGGGGTTCAATCAAGTTCCCAGGTTCCAAAATAGTGAATTCTGATCTTTTTTTCTAGTTTACTAGTTATTTGCGTTGAGGGACTGACCCCTAGAGCTTTCTTCTCCATCATGTTGCATAACCTCACTCCCCCTGGAGATTACAATTAAGATATTAACTTATAACAGTCTAGTTCTCATTGATACCAATTTAACTTTGATAGTTTATAAAAACTTAGCTATTGTATAGTTCTACTGACTATCCCTTCTTAGTTCTATATTGTCATGCAAATTACATTTATACATTGTATGCCCATCAACACTGATTTATAATCATTACTTTGTATTTTAAATAACAGGGGGGAACAGTTACAAATAACACTTTTATAATGTTTTTCTTATATAGTTACCTTTACCAATGCTGTTTATCTCTTTATGTGGATTTGAGTTACCCTAGGGCCCTTTCCTTTCAGCCCACAGGACTCCTTTTAGTATTATTTATAGTGTAGGTCTGCTAATGACAAATTCTGTTTTATTTTGTTTCAATCTGAGAATGTGCTGATTTCTCCTCATTTTTGAAGAATACTTTTATTGGGTATAGAATTCCTGGTTGACAGTCTTTTTTCTCAGCACTTTGAATATGTCATCACACTGCCTTTTGTCCTTTGTTTCTGACGAGAAAGCAGCTGCTAATCTCGTCAAGGATCTATACACGATGAATATAGCTGCTCTCTGGCTTCTTTCAAGATCTTCTTTTTTTCACTTTTGATAGTTTGATTATGATTTATCTGGGTTTGGATCTCTTTCAGTTTATTCTACTTGTATTGAGTTTCTTACATGTGTAGTGTCTTTCATCAAATATAGGTCATTTTTAGCCAATATTTATTCAAATATTCTTTCTGCCTCTTCCTCTCTATCCTTTCCTTCTGGACTTCTGGTATGTGTGTGTTGTTGTGCTTGATGGTGTCACAAGTATCTGAAGCTCTGTTCATTTTTCTTCATTCTTTTGTCTTTATCTTCCTTAAACTGGATCATCTCAATTAACCTGTCTTCAAATTTGTTGACTCTTTCTTCTGCCACCTCAAATTTACTTTTCATTTTTGTTATACTTTTTATCTCTAGAATTTCTATTCGCTTTTTTTTTCTTTTGATTTCCGTCTGTTGATATTCTCTGGCAAGTCATTGGACTCACGTTTTAGATCTTTAGGTATGATTTTCTTTAGTTCTTTGAACATATTTAAAACAGCTGATTTAAAGTCTTGTTCTAGTAAGTCCAATGTCTGGACTTTCTCAGGGACAGATTCTATTGGCTGATTTTTTTTCCCCTGTGTGTGGGCCATACTTTTTTGTTTTGTTTCTTTGCATGACTCATAATTTCGTTGACAACTGGATTTTTTTTTTTTTTTTTTGAGATGGAGTCTTGCTCTGTCACTCAGGCTGGAGTGCAGTGGTATGATCTTGGCTCACTGTAGCCTCAAACTCCCTGACTTCCTGGCTTAAGCAATCCTCCCACCCACCTCGGCCTCCCAAGTAGCTAGCTGGACTACAGGCATGCACCACCACTCCTGGCTAATTTTTGTATTTTTTTGTAAAGATGTGGTTTCACCATGTTGGCCAGGCTTGTCTTGAACTTCTGAACTCAAGCAATCCACCTGCCTCAGCCTCCCAAAGTGCTGGGATTACAGGCATGAGTCACTGCACCCAGCTTGGATATTTTAAACAATATAATGAGGCAGCTGTAACAATCAGACCCACCCCACCCCTGCCAGGATTTGTTATTGTTTTTGTTTAGTGACTTTTCTGAACTATTTGTTTAAATTTTGTATTCTTTGTCATGTGTGGCCACTAAAGCCTCTGCTCAGTTGTCTTTGTGGTCAGCTAATGATTGGACAGAGATTTCCTTAAATGCCTGGAACCCATAAGTTTCACAGCCCCTACTGAGGGTCTCTGTGTGTGTTGGGTCATGCCTTCAACACTCAGCCAGGCAGTTTAGAATTCCACTTCACTTTCTGTTTTGCCAGAGCCTCAAGGTTAGCCATAAGTGGCAGCTCACAGGCTTCTCAAGTCTATCCTTGGCACAGGCACAGTGCTACATATGTGTGTGGACTTTTGGATGCCCAAGAATGTCGTCAGAGGTTTGCAAAGTCCCCTGTGATGTCTCATTCCCCCAATTTTCCCAGTTAAACTTTTGGCCAGCTTGTTATTGCACCAAATGTTACCGCCACCTCAGGCAGCTGTGACATTTAACAATTGCTGCTGATTGTTTTCAGTAAATGCTGTCAGGGAAAAAGGTGGTATACACTGTATGAGTTCTGAGTCAGGTCAAATCAAGACAAGACTTGATTTGAGTAGGATTCTCCAGGGAACTGCCAGACAGGTTAATGGATGACAGTTATCTGAGAACGGAGTTTTGGAGGAGCTCCAGCCCCATTCTGCCCTGTCCAGAGGCTTTTGGGCTGTTGGTTTTCACTGGGATTGTGGGCAGTTGATTTTTAAAGCTACCCTAGGGCTAGGGGGAAGGGGTGGGGACTAAGACAAGTTAAAGCTTCCTTTTTCTTGAACAAATACTCCCTAGATTGTTGCAAACCTTTAGTTAATGTTCAGAGTTCTGGAAAAGTTGATTTTTGACCATTTTTTCCAGTGATCTCTGTTCGTTTATGGAGGAGAGTGTTCAGAGGTCCTTACCTCACCATTCTTACTGGCATCACTCCTCTTTACTAGTCATTTTAAGCTCACTTTAAATCAGTCCTCTCATAAGTAGCTTGGCTGCCTACTCTACTGAGAAATTTTGTGCCACCTAGGTTTATCTTAATAATTAACATTTATGTGGCATATCAGCATTTTCACATATTTCATTTAATCATAAATACTAGAACCACCAACTAGGTGTTAGTCTTAACAAGTGAGCAGTTTTCATTTTTTCAGGATTGCTTATTAGATAAAATTTTATATTTATATTGTCTTTTTTTCTTTTTCTTTCTTTCTTTTTTTTTTTTTTTTTTTTTTTTTTTTTTGAGATGGCGTCTCCCTCTGTTGCCCAGGCTGGAGTGCAGTGGCATGATCTTGGCACACTGCAACCTCTGCCTCCTGGGTTCAAGTGATTCTCCTGCCTCAGCCGCCCAAGTAGCTGGGCTTACAGGCACGCACCACCTCGCCCAGTTAATTTTTGTATGTTTAGTAGAGATAGGCTTTCACCACATTGGCCAGGCTGGTCTTGAACTCCTGACCTGAAGTGATCCGCCTTCACTGGCCTCCCAAAGTTCTGGGATTACAGGCATGAGTCATTGTGCCCAGCCTATATTTATATTGTCTTATGTCATTTTTTAATTTCTAATAGTGCTGACAAACTTCTATCATGTTGAGTCCTGTAACCACAGAACTTAGTCCAAAGACCATTAAGATCCTCTCCAGCTAGGTAATAAGCCATACAGAAGTTCAAACTGCTCCCTTGGCCTTACTGCTGCTTCTTGATGAGGTTAAATGAAATTTATGATTTAAGCTGTGTTTACATTTTAGGTTATCACAAACTGCTGACTAAGAGTGTGGCCGAGACTCCAGTGCATAAGCAGATCTCCAAAAGGCTGCTGCACAGACAAATCAAGGGCAGGTAAGTGACATCCCCATCCAGGCTTCTTCATACACTCACACCACCTCAAAGCGGCCTTGTGGGCCACTACTTGGCTTCTCTTGACCTTCATGACTTAAATCTTAACTATGTTGCTTAAAACCAAAGAGCATTCTCTAAGCTCTCCGTGGGAGCAGGAGAACCGTATAAAATGTACACTTGTCTGGCCTCAATTATTTTGAGATTTATCCATGTTGTTGCATGCAATAGTTCATCCTGTTTTATTGCTGAGAAGTATTCCATGGAATAGATACTCCACAGTTTTTAAATCCATTCATCTGTGAACATAGGGAAGGTGGAAGTCTGGGATCCCAACTCCGCCTTTGCTGACAGAGGTGTGGGTGGGGTTGCTGTTTTTTCTGCAGCAATTGGTTGGAGTAGGGCTGTTATTGTCTGAAAGTTTTCTGTCTTGCTTGGCTGACCCTTTCCTAGTTCTTTGGCTTGAGAGCTCTCCTTCCTTGGGGCATCTGTAGTTTGCTCCTGGTATACCTGGGTTGTCAGCTTTTCTGGCACCCAGTCTAGGGGTGTAGGCAGCAAACAGAAAACCCAGGGAGCTCACTGCCCTCCTCAGGTCCCGAAGTCCCCAGCCAGGCTGACTTCTTCTCTCTGCCTTTCAGAATTGTCCCCTGCTCATTGTATAGATAATGTCATGGGTTTTTAGCTTGATTTCAAGGGTAATAGAAGCACATCTACTTCATTTTTGTCAGAAACCCATCTTGACATTATTTGTAGATGGATTTTACACACTTCTGAAGTTTATAGGTTAAATTGCAAAAGGTGAAATTGGTGGGTCAGAGGCATATATATTTTTAATTAAATTTTTTATAAAGTCCTTGACACACTGGCAGAAATTAAGGCTCTTAAACAGAAACTTGAATGTTGCTGCTCATTACTGTGATAGTCTGATAGTTTGGTATAATTTTTTAATACATTAATGGGGTTTATAATTCTGATGTTGTAAAATTGCTTTCCAAAAAAAAAAAACAAAAGCAAAACAAAACCACATTCTAACCATCTCACTCTTTTTTTGAGTCAGAATCTCACTCTGTCACTCAGGCTGGAGTGCAGTGGCACAATCCCAGCTCACTGCAACCTCTGCCTCCCGGGTTCAAGTGATTCTCCTACCTCAGCCTCCAGAGTAACTGGGACTACAGGTGTGTGCCACTGCACCCAGCTATCTTTTTTTTTTTTTTTTTTTGAAACAGAATCTAGCTCTGTCGCCAGGCTGGAGTGCAGTGGCACGACCCTGGCTCACTGCAACCTCTGCCTCCCGGGTTCAAGCGATTCTCATGCCTCAGCCTCCCAAGTAGCTGGGACTACAGGCACATGCCACCACGCCCAGCTAATTTTTGTATTTTTAGTAAAGACGGGGTTTCACCATGTTGGCCAGGCTGGTCTCGAACTCCTGACCTCAAGTGATCCGCCCACCTCAGCCTCCTAAGGTGCTAGGATTACAGGTGTGAGACACTGTGGCCAGCCTCCCTCTTGACAATAATCACGTATGAGAGCCCTTTACCAGCACTGGTGTTATCAGACCCTGTGATCTTTGTGATCTTGTTAAGTGAGAAGCTGCCTGTCTTCTTCATAAGTGTTAATTACAAGTGGTATGGAATAATCCTTGTGCATGTGGTTCCTCGAGGTCCTCTGATCCTGGTCCTGATATTGGTGTTGTTGAAGAGTCCCCTGAAAAAGGAGATGGTGAGTGTTATCTCTTTTTGTTTTTAATGCAGTCTACCCAGCTTCTGTGAAAACCTTTCTGCATGTATTGTTACTTGGCATATCCTAAGATATTTTACAGAAATTGTGATGGCTTTGAGTCCACAATGCAGCTCAGTAAATATTTATAAGTGAATGTTCTTTTACATAGAAGGTACTGAGAGAATTCTGGAAAAGAAATATTTTTGCACAACAGATATGAAATTCAGGATGAGGGCTAAACTGTGTTATACAAAGTGCTATGACTTATTTTAAAAGTATATATAACTTTGTTGGAGCTTTTCACTACATATTTTTGCAAGAAGGCAGGGAAATTTTTTATTGGGGAGTGTCTTTTCTGAGACATTATCTTTGCTGCTGCACCTTATGTATCTTTGTATTCCCTGCCCCCAACACACAGTGCCTGGCACATAGCAGGTGATCAGTAAGCATATGTTGAATGAGGGTGAGCAGCAGGTGTGGTGGTTCACACCTGTAATCCCAGCACTTTGGGAAGCCAAGTGGGGAGGATCACTGGCCAGGTGTTTGAGACCATCTTAGGCAACACAGTGAGATGCTGTGTCTATAAAAAATTTTTAAAAATCAGCTGGTCATGTTGGCATACTCCTGTGGTCCCAGCTACTCGGGAGGCTGAGATGAGAGGATCTCTTGAGCCCCGGAGTTCAAGGCTGCAGTGAGCTATGATCGTGCCTCTGTACTCCAGCCTAGCGACAGAGCAAGACCATGTCTCTAAAAAATAAAATAATAAAAGTATACATGATGAAGGAGGGGTTTTAAAAAACTAACTTCTAAGTTGCTCAAGTAAATCACATTTATTGTGGAAAAAACAGGAAATATAAAGAAGCCAAAAATTTTAAAGCACTTGGTAATTCCACAACTCAGAAATACTCTAACATTTTAGCATATGCTCTTACTGCTATTATTTCTATATAAATCCATGTAACATATTACATACGAAACCTAACATAAATACTTGTTTTCGCCCTACACCATTCTTTTTTTTTTTTTTTGGTGAGACAGACTCTTGCTCTGTCGCCCAGGCTGGAGTGCAGTGGCATGATCTCCGCTCACTGCAACCTCCACCTCCCAGATTCAAGTGATTCTTCTGCCACAGCCTCCCAAGTAGCTGGGGTTATAGGCACCCACCACCATACCTGGCTAATTTTTGTATTTTTAGTAGAGAAAGGGTTTCACCATGTTGGTCAGGCTGGTTACACCATTCTTAAGGTGACAGTAAATAAGACTTCTGAAGGTAATAGTCTAGTGGGTCAGTGTTTTTTTAATACCTTGTTGGGACCATGTATCAAACCCCTCTTAGTTTTTTAAGAGACACTTCAGAAGTCTCTTAAAGCTAATAGCTTGTTGAATTTCCATCTTATATGCAGTACTATGTAAATTTTTCCCGTTTTTGGACAACATGAGAAAATGTCAAGCTTGTAGTTGTCTTTGGTTACTTACTGTGGTTCTGATTTTCCAGAAATAAGTTTGAGACGAAGTCCTCGAATCAAGCAGTTGTCATTTAGCAGGACACATTCTGCCTCCTTCTATTCTGTGTCTCAGCCAAAGTCTCGAAGTGTGCAAAGAGTCCGCTCTTTCCAGCAAGATAAGTCAGGTAACATATGGGCCCCTCTGCCTTCACAAGTCCGTGCTGACTTGGTGGAAGTGTTTTTGGGAAAAGAAGCATGAAATTTGGCATTTTCTTTCTTGGCATTGGAGAAGTAGAATAGGCATGTCTAGTTGAGGTTCAGGGTGATGGCTAGATGCACAGTCCATAACTTTGTAATCAGTCATCGCTGGGACTCCTACAACTGGTCATCCATGCTGTCATTATAGGTAGCTCATTCATTCAAGAGGAAGCTACCCATAATTTCCCATATGGACAGATCCTACACATCAGTATCTTAGGTGGAAGGTGATACCTGTGTTTACGTTCTTCATTCTTCTGTCCATGGTTAGCTTACTAATAGATTTGTGTTTCTTATTTTATCTTTTTTTGAGACAAGGCTGGAGTGCAGTGGCACAAACACAGCTCACTGTAGCCTCAACCTCCCAGGCTCAGGTGATCCTCCCACCTTAGCCTCCCAGGGAGCTGAGACTACAGGCGTGCACTACCACGCCCAGCTAATTTTTTGTGTTTTTAGTAAAGACTGGGTTTCACCATGTTGCCCAGGCTGGTCGTGAACTGCTAGGCTCAAGTGATCCATCTGCCTCGGCCTCCCAAAGTGCTGGGATTACAAGTGTGAGCCACCACACCCAGCCAGATACGTGTTTTTATATTTACAAATTAAATTAGTTCAGTTGTCTACATTTTCTAACATAGGAGCTGGGGTTAATATGCAGTCTTATTAAAATTCAAAAAGGCAGCAGTTACTGCAGTTGCTGACATAAATAGGTGGGATTTTCCCTTGAGTTGCTCTCAAAAATTGTTGCCTTCTTTCTTTTATGAACTGGCTGGGTTTTTCTTATGTTTTGTTTGTTTGTTTTTTGAGATGGAGTCTCACTCTGTCGCCCAGGCTGGAGTGCAGTGGCACGATCTTGGCTCACTGCAAGCTCTGCCTCCCGGGTTCATGCCATTCTCCTGCCTCAGCCTCCTGAGTAGCTGGGACTACAGGCGCCTGCCACCACACCCAGCTATATTTTTTGTATTTTTAGTAGAGACAGAGTTTCACTGTGTTAGCCAGGATGGTCTCGATCTCCTGACCTAGTGATCTGCCCGCCTCAGCCTCCCAAAGTGCTGGGATTACAGGCGTGAGCCACTGCGCCCAGCCTTGTTTGTTTTTGAGATGGAGTTTCACTCTTGTTGCCCAGGCTGGAGTGCAATGGCGCGATCTCGTCTCAGCAACCTCCACCTTCTGGGTTCAAGCAATTCTCCTGCCTCAGCCTCCTGAGTAGGTGGGATTACAGGCCCCTGCCACCACGCCCAGCTAATTTTTTGTATTTTTAGTAGAGATGGGGTTTCGCTATGTTGGCCAGGCTGGTCTCGAACTCCTGACCTCAGGCCATCCACCTGCCTCGGCCTCCCAAAGTGCTGGGATTACAGGCGCGAGCCACCGCGCCTGGTTGCCTGTTTTAATAGTACTGGAAGAACAGGAATTGAGAAAGAATTAAATGTTGTTGCTGTTTTTGACTTGCAGACCAAAGAGAAAATTCTCCAGTCCAAAGTATTCGGTCTCCCAAGAGTCTTCTTTTTGGGGCAATGTCTGAGATGATCAGCCCCTCAGAAAAGGGTTCAGCTCGAATGAAAAAGCGTTCAAGAAACACTTTGGATTCGGAGGTAGCTGCAGCTTACCAGGTATAATGTTTCTGTAGCGTTTGAAATAATATAATCTCCTGGAACAGAGACATGGCCAAGGAACTCAGAGTCCATTAGGGAAGAGAAAGCGGGTGATCTCTAGATAATACTAGAGATTGGAGGTGATTGGGTGGAGCCGCATGAATGATTATTAGACATGTGGGAACTTCAAGCAGCAGGTTTGACTGAAGCCACGGTGGGGGCGGTGGAGGAGGAGATAGAGAGGATCTCATCTGTTCTCTTGCCTTTGTCTACCGTTTATATTATATACTGTACAGATATCTTTCTGGAGTGTGTGACACTCATCTTTTCCATTTGATTGCCCACTCCATCCAGTCACCAACATTAGAAACCTGGGAGTCATCCTTTTCCCTCTCCCCAGGCATAGCCAATCAGTCGAGTCCTGTCCATGACTCTTTTTTTTTTTTTTTTTGAGACAGAGTCTCACTCTTTTGCACAGGCTGGAGTGCAGTGACATGATCTCAGCTCACTGCAACCTCTGCCTCCCAGTTCAAGCGATTCTCCTGCCTCAGCCTCCTAAGTAGCTGGGATTACAGGCGCCCACCACAACGCCCAACTAATTTTTGTGCTTTTAGTAGAGATGTTGGCCAGGCTGGTCTCGAACTCCTGACCTCAAGTGATCCACCTGCCTCGGCCTCCCAAAGTGCTGAGATTACAGGCATGAGCCACTGTGCCCGGCCTACAGACTGACTCTTGTACCCACCCCCTCTTCTTCCCTACTGCAATTCCTACCCTAGTTCAGGTCTACTTGGAGCACTTCAACAGGCTCTTCCCTCTCAAAGGGAAATCCTCCACCCAGAGGTCAGAGTGATCTTTCTGAAACACTCCTCTCAGTTTGCTTAAAATGTTCACTTTGCTTAAAGCTCTATAGACTCCCCGTCCGCTAAAGCAAGGTTTTAAGTTTTCCTAAGTGGAACTCTTGGGTTCAAAAATAATCACCTTTGTTTGGAAACTCAATAAATTGCCTGGAGGTTGGGAAAGACACAGAGCTCTGGAGAAGGGTTTGAAAACCATAGATCTACACAACCAAGATCAGTCTCCTCCCCCAGGCAGGCAGGGTCTTCCGTGGTCTGTTCCCTCTGGCCTCACCCCTCCCCGCTCCACCTTCCCAGCAACATCAGGCTGGGTGCCATCCTGCACAGCTGCTGCTTTTCACTTCCAGGCCTTTGCTGGTATTGTTTTCTATGCCTACAGGCCCCCACCACCCCACCCACTTTTCCTGTGTTTGCTTTCCCCTGCCAGCACCCATGCTTGAAGACCTGATCCAGGCCGGGTTAGGCAGCCCTTCTTTGTGTTCTGTGATGCCCCTTGCATGTCCCTGTCACTGCGCCAGTCACATTGTATTTTCACCTGTGTATGCCCCACTGAACAGGAAATGCCAACTAGACTGAGAGTCCCCTGACAGGATGAAGAAAGGTTGTAGGAAAGATAAGCATTGATTTCCTTACCTGTTGGAGCTTTTCACTACATATTTTTGCAAGAAGGCAGGGAAATTTTTTATTGGGGAGTGTCTTTTCTGAGACATTATCTTTGCTGCTGCACCTTATATATCTGTGTATTCCATGCCCCCAACACACAGTGCCTGGCACATAGCAGGTGATCAGTAAGCACATGTTGAATGAGGGTGAGCAGCAGATGAAGTGGCTCCTGGAGGCTGCTTTAGGCAAAGATCAGAAATAGCTGCCTCATCTGAAAAGAAGGAAGAGCTAGAGAGTAGCTGCAGTGGTAGAACAATTCCATTAGAGGCAAAAAGCATGGTTTAGCAATATGTAGATTATTAAAATTATTTGTTCTTAGGACAAACTAAACTTGGATAGTGTTTGGTCCTAGAAAAAGTGGACAAGTAAAATCTGAGTCATGTTTTGGAGAGGGAAACGGGTCACTATTTGAGATTTCCATCTTTAGATCATTCCTTTGGCTGACTATAAATCTCCCATTTGGTCTTAGAGATTACTAAAACACTTCAGAGATCATGAGTTATAATATTCAAGGACTGAAGTAAGCATTTCTCTTTTCAGACTCCCAAGAAGAGTCACCAGAAATCTCTGAGATTTTCTAAAACTACACCAAGAAGGATCTCTCATACACCACAAACTCCGTTGTATACTCCAGAAAGGCTGCAGAAGTCCCCTGCAAAAATGACCCCTACAAAGCAGGCAACTTTTAAGGAGTCCTTAAAAGACTCCTCCTCACCCGGCCATGACACACCATTGGATTCCAAAATCACTCCTCAAAAACGATGTACCCAGGCAGGAGAAGGTACCTTTCTTGAAACGAAGACACCAAGAACTCCTAAGAGGCAAGGTACTCAGCCGCCTGGGTTTTTGCCAAATTGTACTTGGCCACATTCAGTGAATTCCAGTCCAGAAAGCCCCTCCTGTCCAGCCCCCCCAACTTCATCGACTGCCCAGCCCAGGAGAGAGTGTCTCACTCCCATCAGAGACCCTCTCAGAACACCTCCGAGAGCAGCAGCCTTCATGGGCATGCCTCAGAATCAAACACACCAACAGCCCCATGTCCTCAGAGCTGCTCGGGCAGAGGAACCAGCCCAGAAACTAAAGGATAAAGCTATCAAAACCCCAAAAAGACCAGGGAATTCAACTGTGACTTCTTCCCCACCTGTTACGCCAAAGAAACTATTTACCTCTCCTTTACGTGATGTCTCCAAGAAGAGTCCATTTAGGAAATCTAAAATAGAGTCTCCTTCCCCAGGAGAACTGGATTGGAAAGAGCCCCAGATGTCACCCAGTGTAGCTGCATCTCTCTCCTGCCCTGTTCCCTCAACTCCCCCTAAACTCTCAGAGAGAGCTACATCGGACACTGTCCCTCCTCCGCCCCCTTCTAAAGTTGGGAAACGGTGTAGAAAGACCTCTGATCCCAGAAGGAGCATCCTGGAGTGTCAGCCTGATGCCTCCGCTACTCCTGGGGTTGGCACAGCTGACAGCCCAGCTGCCCCCACAGACTCTAGAGATGACCAGAAGGGACTGAGCCTCTCTCCTCAGTCTCCTTCTGAAAGACGGGGCTACCCAGGCCCTGGTCTCAGGAGTGATTGGCATGCATCCTCTCCTTTGCTCATTACAAGTGACACAAAGCATCTCACTCTCCTTAGTGAAGCTGAACACCATGGCATTGGTAACTTGAAAAGTAACGTCTTATCAGTGGAAGAGGGTGAGGGGCTAAGGACAGCAGATGCTGAGGAGAAGTCTTCTCTGTCTCACCCTGGAATTCCCCCATCTCCTCCTTCCTGTGGGCCTGGATCTCCTCTGATGCCTTCCTGTGACGTGCACTGTACCACAGACGGGAGACAGTGCCAGGCTTCGGCACAACTAGACAACCTGCCAGCATCAGCTTGGCATTCCACAGACTCTGCCAGCCCACAGACCTACGAGGTTGAGCTGGAGATGCAAGCTTCTGGCCTTCCCAAACTTCGAATTAAAAAGATAGACCCCAGCTCTTCGTTAGAGGCTGAGTCTCTCAGCAAGGAGGAGAGCTCTTTGGGAGAGGAGAGCTTCCTCCCTGCTCTCAGCATGCCCAGGGCCAGCAGGTCCTTAAGCAAACCTGAACCCACCTATGTGTCACCCCCCTGCCCCCGCCTCTCCCACAGCACGCCTGGCAAGAGCGGGGGGCAAACCTACATCTGCCAGGCCTGTACCCCCACCCACGGCCCTTCTAGTACCCCCTCTCCATTTCAAACAGATGGGGTTCCTTGGACACCATCCCCCAAGCACAGTGGGAAGACAACTCCAGACATAATTAAAGACTGGCCCAGGAGGAAGAGGGCAGTGGGCTGCAGCGCCGGCTCCTCTTCTGGGAGGGGCGAGGTCGGTGCAGACCTTCCTGGGAGCCTGTCACTGCTTGAGTCAGAGGGCAAGGACCACGGCCTTGAACTCAGCATCCACAGGATGCCCATCTTGGAGGATTTTGAGCTCGAGGGAGTGTGCCAGCTCCCAGACCAGTCGCCTCCCAGGAACAGCATGCCTAAGGCAGAGGAGGCCTCCTCCTGGGGACAGTTTGGGTTGAGTTCCAGGAAGAGAGTCCTGTTGGCCAAGGAAGAAGCTGACCGTGGAGCCAAAAGGGTCTGTGACCTGAGAGAAGATTCAGAAGTTAGTAAGAGTAAAGAGGTGTCTCCAAGTTGGAGTGCATGGCAGCTCCCCTCCACGGGAGATGATGAGGTGTTTGTTTCCGGTGAGTTTGTTTTTGAAACCCACTTGCCTCGTGGTTTCTTTTGGTCAGAGTTCTTGACAAGGAGGCACTTGGGAGTTGCTTCTTGGGAGGCCTGGGCTTCGGTTGGGGGTCTGGGGATGCTGCTCTAACCATGTGGGATATCTTTAGGCTCCACCCCACCTCCCAGCTGTGCCGTGCGGAGCTGCCTCTCTACCAGTGCCCTCCAGGCTCTGACCCAGTCTCCGCTGCTGTTCCAGGGGAAAACACCTTCCTCTCAGAGCAAAGACCCCAGAGGTAATGTTTGTTGAAGGTCTAGGACCCTTTCCTGTGGGAGACTGTCTGAATTCACCAGGGTTGCCAGGCAGCTCGATTCTAGAGGAGCCCTGGGGAGTGCCAAGTGTGGAGTAGGTGACTTCGTGCCTGCAGCGTCGCGTGTGCCCTTCCCAGAGAAACTCCACATTAGAACTTGTGTGCATGTGAACAGAAGCCCCCTCAAAATCCTACTAAAATTCCTCGGTCGTCCTGAAAATGTTGACAGTCATGGGTTTGCCACAACATACTGCTCATCTGCAGTCTAAGAATCTGAACAGGAAGGTGTTCTGAGCAGCACGAGTGATAGGCCTGTTTAGAGCTAGTTCCCCACAGCGGGTTTATCCCCATGTTCTATACATTCGTTGGGACACAGTACTGACTGTAGTTATAATCAGCCTGCAGGCTCTAGGATTCCCCTTCCCCTTCCAAATCCTATTCCCAAAAGACAAGGATTTGGCCTGTTAACTGCCCTGGTTAGCAATGTTGCTTTCTGCTGCTAGAATCAAAGGGGGAGTGCAGGAGGAGGGGGCCTTTGGTGGTTCAGTTCCCTCAAGACCATGATATAAATCATGCAAAACAGCATAACCCCAGAGATCTGAGACCTAGAAAGAATACAGGATATTAACCTGAGGGAATTCAAACCACAGGTACTTTGCATTTTCAGAACTGCTTCTTGCTGCCAGCACGGTGCATAGCTGTTAAGGGCAGGGTCCTTCTAAAAAGTGTAGGTACCACTTCTGCAGGATGAGTGATCCTCCAAACAGTGCTGATTTTCTAAAAGTCTGTTTTTGTGTGTAACCCTCTGCAATTTAAGCCCATTTTTTTCAGTTCGGTCCTCTGTGACTCCTGCATGCTAAGCCTTTCTACCTTCTTATAGATGAAGATGTGGATGTACTTCCCTCCACTGTAGAAGACTCTCCTTTCAGTCGCGCATTCTCCAGGAGGCGCCCCATCAGCAGAACTTATACACGGAAGAAGCTCATGGGAACCTGGCTGGAGGACTTATAGCCACAAACACTACTGAGCCCAAAAGATCAAGGAGTCAGCCAGGACCCTATGGGCATAAAGAAGTTGGACGCCTGGTCCCAAGCCTCTTTTGCCATGGTCAGCGTTCAGATTGCCATTAGAATGCCTTAGGGTTTTCTAATTCCCCTCATGGATCCAATCCATCTCCTGGCCCTGCCCCTTGTTGGGGAAGTTGCAGGAGGAGAGGTGGATGGCAATGTAGTTGGTGCTATAACTCAGGCAGCCTGGGAGTCAGGAAGCCAGACAAGGAATCCCATTCCAGCCTCACCCCAGCCATGGCCTTGGCAAGTCAGGGGGCTACTGTGCCTCATTTATGCAAATGGAGAAAGGAGCCCTCCCTGGGGTCCCTTGAGCTGCTGTAAGGCCAGGCTGCTGTGACACAGGCAGCGCTTTGTAAACTGTGAAGCCATATATGTGAAACTGAAGAGTGCACTGGGCAGCGGAAGCTATTTTTTGCCTTCCCTGTGTAACAATAAAATCATCTCTAGTGACTGAGTACTCAGTACATTTTTGTTTAATGTTGGGCCTGAGGTTAACTGTGACCATGGTCCAGCTCGAGTGGCTTCTGGAGCAGCCACATTTCAAGGACTGTCCAAGAGTCAGCCAGTTCATGGCACAGGCCTCGCCCATTGCCCACTCTTGGGGAGACCATCACCTGGCTCATCATTTCCACCAAGAGTGCCCCACAGACCCGCTGGACCAGCCTGCTGCGGGTCCTGGCCAGGGGTCTGGCTAATGGTGAGGGCTGACTGAACTGTCTCTCAGTCTCCAGCAAGTGTTCAAGCCTGTTGTGTTCCCAAATCTGATTCCTCCTATTGTCCTGTAAATCAAACTCTAAGTGAAAACTTCCCATTTCTCCCTTCAAAGAAAGATTTTTTTTATTAAATGGTTTTTTAAGATCCTAAAAATGTGCTAAGTCTCCCAGTTTCCCCTATATACGTAAGACCATTTAAACCACAACCTGGTTGCCACCGACCCTTTCGTGATGATTCTTGGCCAAACCCCAGAACTACAAGCACATCCATTTACACCTGAAACCAGAATTGTCCTGAGACTCGAGCAAGACACAAGGCGGCAATTGGGTACCACAGCTTCAAGGAAGTAAGTGGTGGGAATTTGCATATTATTTTGTTAAATGAGGGTCCAGTTCTTTTGGGCCGTGGCCCAAATTTGTTGATCCCAATGAGTGTAGTAGAGATGAGGGCCAGGATTTAGGGTGTGCAGTAAGGATTGCCCTTCACAGAAGCAAAACAGGCAGCTGCCCCTTTCAGCAGAATCGGAGTCTCCCTCCAAGGCAGGGTCTGCCCCGAGGACTTACAGCGGGTTTTTCCGGACATCAATCATCCCCGGGCTGGCTCGTCGCAGTTCCCGCCGGGGCTTGGACAAAGGCCCAAAGTTCCGGGGCAGGCCTGCCTCACCCACAGGAAGCACCCGCCCCACCAGGGGCTCAGCCACCTCCCGCTGCCTCAGCTCCTCGGGGGACCCCTGCTCTTCGCCACACTGGCTCGAGCGTTTCCAGGTCAAGGGTAACGGAGCGTGGACCAAGTCCCGCTTCTCCTCCCGGGTGCGGGGGGCCCCCTCAGTGAGGGGGGACAGCCAGAGAAGCTCGGGCGCCGGGTGGAGCTCATCTTCATTTCCAGGAGCCTGTCTGCCCTCCGAGCACAGGCTCCTCTTCTCCCCGCCTGTCATGGAGAGTAACGTATCCTCATCAGAAACAGAGGTGGCAACACCTTCCCGAAGCCCTAGCTCCCCAGTGCCCCAGCACAATAAGCAAGCTGTGAATTGAGCCAATAAAGGCTCGAGGGAGAGTGGTCTCTAAGCTTTCCCCAAAGAAAGGGAACAGGCCTGACTTCAGAGCACGGCGGGGCCGGGCTCAGTGACGGCGACGAAGAGTTACCCCTGCTGTGGCCTACAGCGTTCACACCGCCGAGCTTCTGTTTCAGTTCCTGGTTTATCCACATGTAGCGGCCCAGTTCCTTCTCCAGAGCTTGAATCCGGGCCTCATACTGCCTCCTGCTGTCTGCTAACCCTTCACCGAGGTGGTCTAGAGTGGAAGGGTGAGGAGAGGGTGATGAGGGCCTGCAGGCGGGGCAGGCGGCCAGGGCTGTGGGGGCGGGGCCTGTGGACGGGGTGGGCGCCGGGGTTGTCAGCGGTGGGCCGGGCCGCCAGGGCTGTAGGGGCAGCGGCTGTGAGTGACAGGGGCGGTGGGGGGAGGAGGGGGGTGCGGGGGGAAGACGGGGGTGAGGGGGGAAGAGGGGGGCGGTGGGGGGATGGAAGGGAGCGGGGTGGGGGGGATGGAGGGGGCCGGGGTTGTGAGCCGTGAGCCGGGGCTGCTCACCTCGACTCTGCTGCAGGAGCAGCTGCATGTTCTGCTCGTGCTCCTTCTGCTGCAGGGTCAGCTGGCGGTCCATCTCGAGGCGCTGCCGCTCCAGGGCCACCTCCAGCCAGTACACCAGCCTCTGCTGCTCCTCCAGCTGCATCTCCAGTTCCGAGAAGGCAATCTGCTGCTGGTGCTGCTCCTCTCGGAGCGTCACCACCTGTCCCAAGACCCAGCCAGGCTCAGCCCTCATCATGACCCCTCTTCATCCAGCTAATCCTCAATCACAGACACAGTATTGGCACACTTGCCACCACGCACTAAGAAATCACCAGGATCTTCCCTGCTGAGCCACGACTTAGCCTCAGACACCTCAGCAGTGCTCTAGTTATCTTCCAACGATCAGAGCTGGCTCTCACCTTATCTGCTATCTCTGCCACAAACCCTTTCCTAACCACACACCACGGAGCTGGGCAGAGCCTCAAGCTGTGGGATTTCATCTAGACCAACCTCAGCACTATGGACATCTGGGACCAGATAATTTTTGGTTGTGGGGACCTGTCCTGTGTGTTATAGGATGTTTAGTAACATCCCTGGCCTCCACCCCCACCACTGTGACAACCAAAAGTATCTCCAGCTATGGCCAAATGTCACAAAAGGGCAAAAATTTCCCCTACTGAGAGCTACTATTGTGGCCACGGACCACCCTGAGGTTAGCCAATCAGAGCGGAAGTAGGGGGGTAGGAAACTGGGTCTTAGTTCACAAGTAAAATAGGCTTTAAGGTCAGGTGGCCCTGCAGATGAGGTGGTCCTGATTCTGTCCCCCAGTCTGGGAGGAAACGGGATATCTGCTGGAGCAGCTGCCATGAGACACCTCCCCGCACGTGCCACAGAGGAGAAGGAGGTGGGGGGCCGTGGGCTGGTGGCCCACCTTGTCAAAATACTTGCAGAGGAGGGCTCTGGTCTCTGAGGATGAGAGGTAGCTGAGCTTGGCCATGAGGTTCATCTCGCACTGGGACAGCAATGAGGCTGAGGCCCGAAGCACCCGCTGGCGGCATGTGATGGCCTCATTCTTATACTCAATGGCAGCATCCAGGGCCTCGATGGCCTCATCCAACTGGAACAGCGTCCGCTCCTCCTGCAGGGACAGGGGCATGCATGGAGGAACAGCACCCACTGCGTGAACACCGAAGTCCTGGGCAGACACACAACAGCCAACACGCAGCCACAACTGGGCCTTAAGGGTCCCCTCGTCCCAAGGGCAGAGTCAGCGCATCGAGAGAGGTGCCCCCTGCTCACTGTCACAGCCCCGACCCCAGGGTGAGCTGGGGGCACTGCTCAGATGTGACCTGCTCAACTGCAAGCCCCTGTGAATGATCTACATTCAGGAAGCTCAGAGCACCCTAACCAAACAAAAGGCATGGTTGGGACAGCCACGGAGGCACCATGGTGTCTGCTGGGTAAGCTTCTACCGATGGGGATACGTTCTGAGAAATGCATCATTAGGCGTTTTCGACGTCGTGCAAACATCAGAATGTACTCACACAAACCTAGATGGTATAGCCCACCACACACCTAGGCCACAAGCCTGGACAGCATGTGACTATACTGAATACTGTAGGCAGTTGTTAACCATGGTGGGTATTTGTGTATCTAAACATAGAAAATGCACAGTAAAAATGCGGTATTATAATTTTCTGGGAGCACCATTGTATGAGCTGTCATTCACTGAAATGTCACACAGCACATGACTGTAGTCACAGGCTTTCTCTCTGCTCAGGGAACACAGATGTGCGGGCATGAGGTGCACGGAGTATGTGCCTGACGCTCCATCCACACACGGAGCCGAGATGTGCGGGCAGGTACTCAATGCAGCACAGAACAGGAGTCCAGGCTCCAGCCAGAAAGGAGCTGAGAGGTCAGCACAGCCTGGCCTCTGTGTCCCAGCCAATGAGGCCAAAGCAGGGGCAGAAGGGCCAGACCAGCCCTCCCCAGCCCCCACCTCCACCTAACAGTGCAAACTTGGCTCTGCCGACAGCAAGGCCTAGCACCTGCAGAGGGCTGGAGCAAGGGCTGAGGAGAGCAGACAGACAGGCAGACGATGGCAGCCAGGGGCGGAGGCCAAGGGGCTGAGCCAGGGGGCTGCAGGGTACCTCGGGGGACAGCAGGCTCCCCTGCCTCAGCTTGCTGTCGATCTCCAGGCGCTGCTTGAGCAGCGAGTCCTTCTCCTGGCGCAGGCTGTCGATCTCCCCGCGGATCTGCTGCTGGCTCTGGGCGCTGCCCTGCCGCAGCTGCCCGCTCTTCTCAGACAGCTCTTTCTCCAGGTGCTCCAGCCGGCTGGACACTCGCACGATGTCCTCGTTGAGGGCCTGGGGGCAGAATCGCCAGGGATTAGAGAAGGAACAGGCACTGTCCTCACAGGGGTGACAGAAAGGGCCGGATGCTAAGGAGGACTTGGGTCCTTCCATCAAGAAACCAACACTCCAAATGTTCTGCTCAGCAGGGAGACCAGACTTAGTTCACAGAAACTCCAGGAGGCGGGGCTAAAGGGAGCAGAGCATTTGCAGAGGGGCACTCAGAGATGGCGAGAGGAGGATAAGGACCAGAGGGACGTGGCTCTCCTGGCAAGAACAGGCAATGGGTAGCGGTGGGAGGAATGATCTGTCACTGAGATGACCGGACCGGACAGTGATAGGAATTGGCCAAGCCCCAAAGGCCTTTCTGGGAGCCAGATGTGGGAGGAAGTGAGGGCTCTCCTGGCCGAGGGAAGTTACGGATCATCCAGTAGCACCCTGGATCCTCCTGGACATCAGAGTGATGTGTGCTGGCAGGAGCAAGGCTCCTGGCCTCTGCGGGCCTGGGACACTGGGCATCTGGCCCAAGCCCCTGTACTAGAACAGGCCCTGCATCAATGACTGCCATCCCCCTCCACCCATCATGGTAACATTATGATCCCATCTGACAGAAGACAACGCTGTGGCTCAGAAGCTGACCTTCCTATTCTAGATGGAGTAATGATGCCAGGCGGAGAAGTCTCTTTCTATTTGGCTATACCACCTTCCTATACCTGCGCCTCCTCATTCTTCCTGCACTGAGTAGGGGGTTAATGAGTGAAATGAATTGGAGGATGGACACTTAAGAGAGGTTCTTCTGTGCTTACATCTGTAACCGTGTCATAAATATCCTGAAGCCCTATAGCTCACGGGGATGCACAGGATAGAACCCAGTAGGACAGAGCTTCCTCTGTCTGGAACTTACCTGGCAGAGATACCACCTAGAAGAAACTCTCCTGTCTAGACCTCGCCTGGCAGGGACATCACCTGGCAGGACTTCACCTGGCAGGTTTATCACTTGGAGGGACCTCACTTTGCTAGACCTCACCTGGCAGAAACTTACTTGGCAGGAGCTTACCTGGCAAGATCTGTCGTGGCTGGACCTCACTTCACTGGACCTCACCTGGCAGGATCTCTCCTGGCTGGGTCTCACCTGGCAGGGCCTCACCTGGCTGGACCTCAGGCGCTTGCTCTCCAGCCCCGTCTTCTCCTGCATCAGGGCCTCCTTCTTGGCCAGGATGGCCTCCCGCTTGTGGAGCTCCTCCCCCAGCTCCTCCAGCGCCCGCCGCTGCTGTAGCACCTTCTCCATCTCCTGGTCCAGCCACTTCTTCTGCTCCTCAATCTTCTAAGGAAAAGCAGGGAGGGAGGGAGGGAACTCAGGGCCCACCTCTGGCTGTGTCAGCCGCCACTCAAGGTTCACTGGGGAGAAAGGTGCACCCACCAGCCAGCCCCCAGGGGAGCCCTGGGTGCGGACACAACCTGGCCCCACCTGCTGCTGTTCCAGGCTGACCACAGAGCCATTGCTGCCACTGCGCCTCTTCCTCTGGAAGGCCGCGATCTCTTCCGTCTTAATCTTCAGGATCTTCTGCTGCTGCTCGTGCTTCAGCTCCAGCTCCTGGGTGAGGAGCTCAGTGGGCAGGGCTGTTTATGGTGCCAGCATCTTACCAGAGCCTGCCACCGATCCCAAAGCCCCCAGGAGTGCCTGCCCACTCCCAAGAGGGCCCTGCGAAGTGTCCCCCAGACCCATCCCACACAAATCTCCCTGGAGACCAGCAAATAGACATAAACACCTAGAAATAAGCCCCACGAGATGCCAGTCACCTCATATACCTCATCTCACTGAAGTCTCACCCTGGCCTTGAGTTTCCTATAACATTCCACATTTTCAGATGAAAAAACAGACTCAGGCTAAGTGACCTGCTTTCTAAGGTCACGTGGCTGTGGGTGGCAAACCCTGCCTGGGCTCCTCTGGCTGGGCCGCCAGCTCAGCCTACTGGCCTGGACAGAGGGTCCCCGCCCTGCCATGAGCCTGACCTTGACACGGTGCTGCCGCTTGCTCATCTCTGCCTCCAGGCGCCGCTTCTGCTCCGTCTCCTCGCGAAGCCGCCTCTGCAGCTGTCCCTGCTGCTGCCGCATGAGCTGCACATTCCGCTCGAGCTCCTGCAGTCGCTTCTCACTCTGGGCCGACAGTGACACCAGCCGCTCCGTAGCCTGCTTCTTCTCCTTCAGCACCTGGGACCCATACAGTCTTCACTGGGCCATGCACGGGGCTACTGCAAGCCTGCCATAGTGCTGGGCACTCAACAAGAGCAGGCAGATAGAGGGCAAATGGGTAGGTGGGTGATAGACCAATAATAATAACAGAGGTCGGGTGCAGTGGCTCATGTCTGTAATCCCAGCACTTTGAGAGGCTGAGGCAGGCGGATTACTTGAGGTCAGGAGTTTGAGACCAACCTGGCCAACATAGTGAAACCCTGTCTCTACTAAAAATACAAAAATTAGCTGGGTGTGGTGGTGGGTGCCTCTAATCCCAGCTACTCAGGAGGCTGAGGCAGGAGAATCACTTGAACCCGGGAGGCAGAGGTTGCAGTGAGCCGGGATCGTGCCACTGCACTCCAGCTTGGGCAACAGAGCGAGACTCTGACTCAAAAAATAATAACAGTATACTAATAATAGTAAATACTATGACATTTACGCACCAGGCACCATACTAAGAGCTCTGTGTATATTAAATGGTCCTAACAAGCCTACGAAAAGTGTAATTATGATTATCCCTATTTCACAGATTAGAAAACTGAGGCAGAGAGGTTAGGAAACTTGACCAACGACACATAGCTAGTAAGTGGTAGAACTGGGATTCAAACCTGAGCAGTCAGGCTCCAGAGCCCATGCTCTCAACCACTCCAGGATATTGTCTCTTGGACATTTGAACTGAGAAAATAAGGATGGACGGATGGAAGGGTGGGAGGGACAGATGGCTAGGTGGGCGAGATCATATGAAGGTAAAAAAATAGGATAGGCCAGGCACAGTGGCTCATGCCTGCAATCCCAGAACTTTTGGGAGGCCAAGACAAGCGGATCACCTGAGGTCAGGAGTTCAAGACCAGCCTGGCCAACATGGTGAAACACTGTCTCTACTAAAAAAAAAAAAAAAAAAAAAAAAAATACAAAAATTAGCCAGGTGTAGTGGCACCCGCCTATAGTCCCAGCTACTCAGGAGGCTGAGGCACAAGAATCGCTTGAACCCAGGAGGCGGAGGTTGCAGTAAGCTGAGATTGCACCACAGCACTCCAGCCTGAGCAATAGAGTGAGACTCTGTCCAAGAATAAAAAATAAAAACAATAGGATGAAGACCGTTATGGGCTGAATCGTGTTTCCCCAAAATTCCTATATGAAAGCCCTAACCCCCAGCACCTCAGAATATGACTGCATTTGGAAAGAAGGTCTTTAGAGAGGCGATTAGTTTAAATGAGGACATCAGGGTGGGCCCTAATCCAATATGACCAGGGTCCTCATGACAAGAGGAAGAGATACCAGGGCTGCAAGCAGACAGGGGAAAGGCCGTGTCAAGACACAGCCAGGAAGTGGCCATCTGCACGCCAAGGAGTGAGGCCTCAGGGGAAACCAGACCTGTGGACACCTTGACCTCGGACTGACAGCCTCCAGAGCTGGGAAAAACTAAACTTCTGTCGTTTAAATCCCCCTAGTCTATGGAAGTTTGCTATGGCAGCTGTAGCAAACTAAAACAGACAGAATGCATGAATTAACAAAAGGGGATGGAAGGGGTGGATGCACCTGTGGATAAATGGCCAGGTGGTCAATCCACTGATAAAAGGCTAAACCAGCTAGGCGCGGTGGCTCACACCTATAATCCCAGCACTTTGGTAGGTCCAGGTGGGCGGACCACTTGAGGTCAGGAGTTCAAGACCAGCCTGGCTAACATGGAGAAACCCCGTCTTTACTAAAAATACAAAATCAGCTGGGCGTGGTAGCACGTGTCTGTAATCCCAGCTACTCAGGAGGCTGAGACAGGAGAATCACTTGAATCCAGGAGGTGGAGGTTGAAGTGAGCCAGGATGGTGGCACTGTACTCCAGCCTGGGCAACAGAATAAGACTCTGTCTCAAAGAAAGACTAAACCGATGCATGGGTTTGACAGACACATGGACCAACGGGTAGACAGACAAAGGAGGATGGGATGGAGGGGTAAGCGAATGGAGAGCTGAAAGGGGGACCAGGGGACAGAGGACTGCACGCTGCAGGGTAGGTTTCTTTAGACGCCCACCCTTCACCCTCTCGTTGCTCTCCCAGGTGGTCTTCAGGCAGGACCTGCCCCCTGCCTCTACTGTGTGTAAAGCTGGGCGGACCCCCGGCTTCTATACAATACCAGCCTCACCCTGGGGGGCCAGGGCTGGAGCACAAGGTTCCACAGTGAACTTGGGCCTCAAAGCCCACATGTCCTGGTCCCAAGGATGGCGGCCTAGGAGGCAGGAGTCACCCCAGCACCCCACCCTGAAGCCCCGAGACTAACCTGCACCTGGCTCTGGGCCGCAGCGACCCTCCTGCGGAACTCCTGGAGCCGAGACCGCTCGCCAGCATCCTGGGGCTCCTTGCCCTCAAGCTCCCGCAGCTGCCTCTGGCCTTCACTCAGCTCGGCCCGCACCCGCTCTGCCTCCTGCTCCAGCTCCCGGATACGCTGGCTGTGCTGGCGGTTCAGGGCCTGAGCTGCCTTTCCTGGAAGAAAGCGGGAATGTGTCAGCACAGGCAGCCCTGCTCCACCGAGAGGGCCGGCTGTTTGTCCCCCTGGGAGGTTTCCAAGCCCTTGGACACCTGTGTGGGTTTCACCAAGCCTTTGCACCACCAGTACCACAGTTTACTTAATATTTTTCTTCAAATCAACTCTTCATTTATGTATTTATTGAGACAGAGTTTTGCTCTTTTTGCCCAGGCTGGAGTGCAATGGCACAATCTTGGCTCACTGCAACCTCCGCCTCCCAGATTCAAGTGATTCTGCTGCCTCAGCCTCCCAAGTAGCTGGGATTACAGGCATGTGCCACCACACCTGGCTAATTTTGTATTTTTAGTAGAGGTGGGGTTTCACCATGTTGGCCAGGCTGGTCTCGAACTCCTGACCTCTGGTGATCCACCTACCTTGGCCTTCCAAAGTTCTGGGATTACAGGCGTGAGCCACCACACCCAGCCTCAACTCACCTTTTAAATGAGCCTCATCCACTACAGCGACCCAAGGAAATTACAAATTAGTTTTATTTTTACCAAATGCATTCTAAAATAAATATATAACCTGAACCTGTATATAATTAAGCCCTTAGAACTAACTTAATTTCCAGGAAATCTGGAGGACAAAAGAATGAGCTAAATGATGCCACAAAAAAGCAAACAGACAAACCCCAAACGTGGGGTTTGGGACATTCCACAGGATGACTGAGAGAAGGGAGACGTCAGAGACCTCGGAAACAAATACAGTCGGCCCTCTGCATCTGTGGGTTCCACACCCATGGGTTCGACTAACCATGGATGGAAATTATATTTTTCTAAATAAATGGCTGCATCTGTACTGACCATGTACAGATTTTTCTCGTCATCATTCCCTGAACAATACAGTGTAACAACTATTTACCCAGCTTTTACATTGTATTAGGTATTATAAGAAATCTAGAGATGATTTAAAGTGATTTAAAGGAAGATGTGGATCAGTTACTGCAAATACTATACCATATTATTTACTAAACCTTTTTTGAGCATCCACAGATTTTGGCATTCACGGGGTCCTGGAACCAATCCCACATAGATATCAAGTGACGACTGTATGATGTGTGTGTGGAACAAGTTTGGAGCCTGATTCAAGCAATCCAGCTATAAACAGACACTGCTGATAATGGAGAGAATGTGCATACGCTCTGGTCATTAAGAGGACACTAAGAGGTCATTAAGAGGACCATGCCGGGCGCGGTGGCTCACACCTGTAATCCCAATACTTTGGGAGGCTGAGGTGGGCAGATCACGAGGTCAAGAGATCGAGACCATCCTGGCCAACATGGTGAAACCCCGTCTCTACTGAAAATACAAAAATTAGCTGGTTGTGTTGGCATGCGCCTGTAGTCCCAGCTACTCGGGAGGCTGAAGCAGGAGAATCACTTGAACTCGGGAGGCAGAGGTTGCAGTGAGCCAAGATCGTGCCGCTGCACTCCAGCTTGGCGACAGAGGGAGACTCCGTCTCAGAAAAAAAAAAAAAAAGAGGACATTAGTTTCATTAGGTGTGCTGATGGTATTACAGTTAGGTTAAAAAAAAAAAAAAAAGTTCATATTTTCAAAGCAGCATACTGGGAGGTATAGGAAAGAAAGAACATGAAGTCTGGTATGTCCTTCAAAATATTCAGCAAAGAAAAAAGGGAGAGGAGGTAAAACAACTGTGGAAAAATCTTGGTAACTACTAAGTCTGGAGGATGGGTATATGGGACCCATGGTACTCGTCTCATGTCTGGTTGAAAATATTTATGATGAATTTGGTAACAAATTCATTAACTATTAAAATAAAAACGCTCCACTGGTCACCACCTAAAATTACCCCCTGTCCCCTCCTTCACTCATATCACCAGTCAAAGACATAACACAATTTGGAGACACTCAGTCCTCCATGACACTCACTGTGTGCTCCCCAGGACTGAGAGATACTTTGCCCAGCACAATGGCTGAAACATTGCAGGCACTTGAAAAATAAGAAGAAGTGCTGGGCGTAGTGGCTCATGCCTGTAATCCTAGCACTTTTGGAGGCCAAGGCGGATGAATCACCTGAGGTCAGGAGTTCAACACCAGCCTGGCCAACATGGTGAAACCACATCTCAACTAAAAATACAAAAAAAAAAAAAAAAATTAGCTGGGTGTGGTGGTAGGTGCCTGTAATCCCAGCTACTCGGGAGGCTGAGGCAGGAGAATCGCTTGAACCTGGGAAGCAGAGGTTGCAGTGAGCCAAGATCGCGCTATTGCACTCCAGCCTGGGCAACAAGCGTGAAACTCTGTCTCAAAAAAAGCAAAAAAAGAAAAAGAAGAATAAAGAAGTACTGCTTACTAAGAGCTATTCTAAGCACTTCACCTGAATTAACTCACTTCACCCTCACAACACCCCTATTCAGTAGGTACAACGACTATCCCCATTTTAGAGATGAAAAAACTGAGGCACGGAGGGGTTATGCTACTTGCTCAGGGTCACACAGCTGGAAGAGGCTGGGCTGAGTATCAAACGTAGGCCATCTGGCCCCTGCTCCTAACCACCTCATTGTTGAAATCCCTCTAGAACAGTGCAGAAGTAACGATGAGAAGTGCCCCTCGGGTGAGAGGCCCACCTGATACCCACCCCTCACCTGTGCGGACCAGCTCGCCAATGAGCTCCTCCTTCATGCGGATGTTGATAGCCAGCTCCCGGATCTTCTGCTGGGCCTGGGCCAGCCGCCACTCTGAGGCCATGGCAGAGGGGACCTGGTGGGCCTGCACCCGGGCCTTGCTCCCACCAACTGCTGCAACAGGCAGCCTGTCAAGGTCGCTGCCCCAACTGACAGTGGGGGAGACAGAGGAGTGGAGGGCAGCGGATGCCAGGGATGGTGGGTGGGACTGTCCCAAGATGGCTGGCCCAAGACCGTGGAGGGGCAATGGGGAGGAGGCCCTCTCTGCACCCCACCCAGCTTACCTCTGGACCCTGGAATGGCCGCATCCAACTCTTCAAGGCAAAGTTCTGGGCCCTTCCTCTCTGGCAGACTCCCTGGGCGGGCCCCCGCCCTCTGACTGCAGTTGCTGATCCCATTTCTGGAGGACAGAAGCAGGAGGCCATGTTGCTCCCCAGCCCCTGCCCCAGCCCAGCCACCCCCAGGCCTGGAGGGAGGAAGACAGGCCACCGGGTCTTCCACCTCCCAGGATCAATATAAACCCAGGATGTGAGTCTGGCAGAATCAGGAGTCCAGGGGCAGAGTTTTAGGAGGTACAGGGCAGCTGGGGGCATAGAGGGCAACACTGGAGGCTGAAGTCAGGAGGCCTGGGCCCACCCTGTATCACACTCGCTCCGGTGAGACCTTTCGGCTCAGAGCCCCACAGCTCTCCCCCAAGGGCTGGCCAGGGCAACATGAGGGCATCCTTGGACCCAGAGGCTTCCCCACTGCTGTCAGGAGAGGAGACAGTGGGATCCCCAGCCTGCCTAGCCCTGGCCCCTGAGCAGGCCCTTGTCAGGTGGGGGCAGTGGGTCCCACTCACCTGCGAAGGTGTAAGGTCCGCCTGGGCGGCTCCTCCTCCTCCTCTTCCTCCTCTGAAGCAGCTGAAGAGCCACTTCCCAGCCTGTTCACCTCAGTCAGCAACTCAGCTCCAGCCTCCCTACCATTTATCACCTGCTAGGGGAGTGAGCCATTTCCCATCCCAAGTCATCGTCCCTGCGGTATACCCCACCTTGCCTGCCCTCCTCATATCTCTGCCTCCTCAAGCCCTGCCTTACCTTCATGATCCAGCTCAAATGACCCCTCTGGCAGCCTTTTGAATCTCAAGCTGGGGTGACAGCTTCCTCCCTCCCCTCCCCTCCCGCCTGCTTTGGCTCCCATGATACCTGGTACTCCTCAGGTGACAATCTGCCCTTTCTACCTTGTGTACAGGTCATCTGCACCCAAGTCCTATCTCACCAACAATTCCCTGCCAGAGTGATGGGTGAACACAAGACTTCTGCCAACCCCCAGCTTTGAGAGCTGAGATGACCCAGGCCTAAAAGCCCCAGAGGACCCAGAACTTTCAGGCAGAGCAGGAGTAACCTTTGTCCAAACAAGGTTCCCCACGTGGAAAAGCGAACTGCAAAGACAGCCATCCAAAGACAGAGGGGGTGGTCTGAAAGGTGATGAGCTCTCCGTCTGCAGAAGTGTGCAAGGTTTCCAGCTGGCGCGGGAAGCCAGAACCCCCTCTGTAACCTCCTCATTCCAAGCGATCTTCAGCTACCCCAGGGATGCCGGATGGCACTGGACCCTTCTGAGAGGCCCAGAGTCATTCAAATCTTGGCTCTTCCTCTGGGGACAGCTGAAAGCAGCCTCTCGCATCTCACAGCCAGTCCCATGAAAGCATGAGTGGGGGACAAGTGCCCCAGTGCCCCCTTCCTCTGCCCCAAGTTTGATCAGTCCAGCAGGGCCCACAGACACCCAGCCTCGCCCTCTTCTCACCTCTCCCCTCTGCTCAGAGCCAACTTCATCTCCAGGGAGGCAGGCAGGGGGCACCATGCCCAGCACATGGGCGTGGGCACCCCCCAGGGGGGCTGTATGAGGTCGAGGCACAAAGGACCCGGGAGGCAGGCCATTCAGGAGCCGCGGGCCCCCCCAGCCGGGCCGCACCAGCTCTAACCGCAGCCGCAGTTCCACCATCTCCTCCTGCTGCTCACGCAGCCGGTCGCTCTGCAAGACATGGTCCAGGTGCCGAGGGGGCATGAATGCCCCGACAGGCAGGAGTGTAGGAAACTGAGGAACAGGTCTGAGGCCACTCCACCGTCTCTGGGCTGAAACTGAGGAGTGTCAAATACTCCTCTCCTCCTCTCCCGACCCCAACAACTCTGTAGGAGTTCAGACTCAAAGTCACCCCACAGGTCCCATCACACTCCTATCCTGCCAGACCGCCACCTCCAACCGCCGCCACCAGAGGGCGCCAGGAGCAATGTTGATCTGGTTACGCCGGGTTCCAAGGTTCCCCGCTGCTGCCCCTCCAGTCCCCTCTCCCGTCCAAGCTCACACCACCCAGCAAAGCTGCCCTGCCTGGTGGTCCTGCACACCCACCTGCGCTGTTGTGATGCTCACCTCCACACTTTCGCTCATGTGCACCTCCTGACTCTACACCCCTACCCCGCAGTACCCTACCCTAACTCCCTCCCATCCTAAGAAACTCAGCTCTGCCTTCCCTCCATCCTCCTCTGGGAAGCCGGCGCCGCACCTGCAGTTTGTACTGCTCCATGGCGTCCTCCAGCGCAGCCAGAAAGTCTCGGTTCTCCTCCTCCAACCGCGCCACCTGGTTCTGCAGGGTCAGCAGCTGCTGCGCCCCCTCATCCTCCTATAGGGCAGGGAGAGGGGCTTCAGCGGCGGGGGTTGACAGGGCGAGCTGGACACCCGGCCTCTTCTTGTCTAGCCCTGCTTTCTACCTACTCTTCCAAGCCCTGCCTGCAGTGGGAACTCCAGACACACTGGTGAGAGGGCACCCCAGATCCCAGCTGGCCTGGGTGCCCTCTGCAAGCCATTTAGGTCATCTCTTGTAATTATCCATCGTATTTGTATTAATAATATCACCACTATTATTAGGAACAATTTACTGCGTCTTCACCGGCATGCTAGGCACATGTGACACCCTCAGCCCTTACAACATCCCCACTAAGAGATGGGGGTAAGTCCTACGGTTATCCCTATTTTACAGCTGGAGACCTGAGGCTCGGTGAAGTTAAGGAAGTGACCACGGTAATCAGCAGAACTGACCGAATCCCGAATGTGCCCCGCTAATGGACAGGAGGCAGGGGCGCAGCTGCTGTCTGAAGACCCTCTTCCTTCCTCTCCACCACTCCCCACTGCCCACAATCACAACCTGTCCCTTGGCCACCTTTCGCCCGCCGGCCCCCTGCGCCGCCTGGTCCTCGACGGAGGCGCTCTCGATGCCGCTGTCGGGCCCGGAGGCGGAGCTCAGGGCGCTGCGCTCGCCCTCGACGGCGCACAGCCAGTCGCGCACCTTGCGGGCGGCGGCGCCGGGCAGCCCGGGCTCGGCCTGCAGCTCGCGCAGGAGGCTGTAGGCGGCGTCGGTGCAGGCCCGGTAGCGCGCGCACTCGGCGCCCAGGCGCATGGCGGCCGCCGCGGAGGCGGTGGCTGGACCCGGGGCGCGCCGGCCGCGGTGGATGATGCGGGTCTCGGAGCGGTGCCGTGGCGGACCCCGCGCGCCGCTCGCCGCCTCTTCGGGTGGCCGCTCGGCCTCGGGCCGCCAGTTGACCGTGGCGCGGTTGCGGATGTTCTGGGCGCGGCTGGCGTAGTTGAGGGTGTTGAGGGTCTCGTCGAAGTCGGAGGAGGAAGGGCTGACGCAGGCGATCATCACCGTCTTGGCGTTCCCTCCCAGCGAGTCTTTGAGGATCCTGAGGGCGCGAGGGGGAGGCTCTCAGGGGCCCCGACGCTCCAGGCCCAGGGCTAGCGGGCCAGACCGCGGACCGGCTCCTGGCGCGGTTCCCCGTGGGCTGGAGACCTCGCAGTGCCTGGGCTTCCACCCCCACTGGCGTGCTGGACACTCCCCGCCTCCCCAGGCCACACAGGAGCCAGGGGGCGGCTCACCGGGTGATCTTGGAGTCGCGGTAGGGGATGTGGCTGCCCCGGCGCTGAGGGTCCCCCAGGGCGCTGATGACGTTGCCCAGTGCCAGGAGGCTGCTGTTGATCTGGATGCTCTCCTTGAGCCGCTCGCCGGTGCTGCCCGTCTTGAGCACCCTCTCTGAGCCCGCCAGGTCCACGAAGTGGAACTTGGAGACGAGCAGCTGGCCCGGGGCGGGGCGGGGCAGGCGGCTGGGGGCGCGCCCCCGCTGCTCCAGGGTCACGGTGAAGACCGTGTGTGAGCGGCTGGACAGGTGGTTGAGGTGCGTGGCTCCCGTGTGCCGCGCCGCGTTGCCCATCTCCAGGAGGCTCAGCACCTCATCCAGGCCCTCCACGTCCACCTCCTTCACCCCGCACAGCACTGCGGGCACAGAAGGCCGTGAGCCCCAGGGCAGGGGCCGCCAGACTGACCAGCCAGGAGGGCAGGCAGAGCAGAACTAGCCCCAAACCTGCCCCTTCCTGACCCACTGCTCCCTCCCCATGCCCACGGGGTACTGCCCTTCCTAGTTCGGGCTTGAGGGGCTCCGGCTTCCCACTGGCCCACCTCAGCGCCTCTCACTCTGGGTATAGAAGCATGTACTGAACTCAGTGGAGACGGGAAGCTAAAGCAAAACCTCCCGGGGCTTGAGTTTTCCATGAGGAGTTGCCATTCCCAGACAGGTAAGCACCCCACTCCAAGTAGGTGAAGCCTCCCTAAGCCCCTCTCCCTCAGTGGAGGACCCCAGAGTTCCTCACCAACATTCCCGCGCTCATCTTCCCGGAGGTGGATGTCACGGCTGGCTGTGCCCACCTCGAGCAGGTCTCGGAACTCCTCCTTGTACACTTCCAGGTAGGACACATGTACCAGACAGTCAAGCAGGTCGTTCTCATCGATGAGCTTGAAGGCCTCGGCCATGGCCCTCGGGACAATGCCCTGCTCATCCTCAAGGAGGGAGGCTGGGGAGACACCGCAGGGCCTCCTGCCACTTCAGCTGGACATGGCCCATGGCCCCCAGGCCCGCAAGCTCATAGGCCCCTGCCAGAGCTGGAGGATGGTGCTCTAGGATGGAGAAGGCAGTGGCCCAGGCCAGGATGGGACAGGTGGCCTGAGCTAGGCCATGCTCCAGCGTGGTCAGGCAGAATTATAAAATTTAAGAGTTGGAAGCAACCTCTCCTGATTCAATCAACCCCTTTCATGATGTAAGCATCCCCTTCACTGCATCCTCAACAGATTATCAAATAACCTTGCCTTGATGACTCCTAATCCATGCTCAATTATCTAAAGGGCCTCCTAAATTTATCCCAAGGAAATAATCAGAGGAACTCCAGAGCAGCACTCTTCCTCATGACTTCAAAAAATGCAAACATCCTAAGTGTCCATCCGAAGATCCAATAGGAGATCTAGCCAAATCAACTTTTTTTTTTTGAGACGGAGTTTTGCTCTTGTTGCCCAAGCTGGAGTGCAGTGGCGTGATCTCGGCTCACTGCAACCTCCACCTTCCGGTTTCAAGCCATTCTCCTGCCTCAGCCTCCTGAGTAGCTGGGATTACAGGCGTCTGCCACCATGCCCAGCTAATTTTTGTATTTTTAGTAGAGACGGTATTTCGCCATGTTGGCCAGGCTGGTCTCAAACTCCTGACCTCGTGATCCACCGGCCTCAGTCTCCCAAAGTGCTGGGATTACAGGCATGAGCCACTGCACCTGACCAACTATTTTATATTCACAATGGAATGCCAGGTAGCCATTAAAAAGTTAGATTTTTTTTTTTTTTGGCACAGACAAGGTCTTGCTGTGTTGCCCAGGCTGGTCTCCCAACTCCTGTGCCCAAGCAGTCCTCCCAGCTCAGCCTCCCAAAGTGATGGGATTACATGTGTGAGCCCCTGTGCCTGGCCTAAAAAGTTAGATTGAAGAATATTTAATGATACTGAGAAATGTTCATGATACATTTTTTGTTGTTGTTGTGTTTTTGAAATGGAGTCTCGCTCTGTTGCCCAGGCTGGAATGCAGTGAAGCAGTCTTGGCTCACTGCAACTTCTGCCTCCTGGGTTCAAGCAATCCTCCTGCCTCAGCCTCCTGAGTAGCTGGGATTACAGACCCCCACCACCATGCCTGGCCAGTTTTTTGTTGTTGTTGTTTTTTGTTTTTGAGACAGAGTCTTGCTCTGTCACCAGGCTGGAGTGCGGTGGCAAGATCTTGGCTCACTGCAACCTCCGCCTCCCAGGTTCAAGCGATTCCCCTGCCTCAGCCTCCCAAGTAGCTGGGACTACAGGCATGTACCACCATGACCAGCTAATTGTTTGTATTTTAGTAGAGACGGGGTTTCACCATGTTGGCCAGGATGGTCTCGATCTCCTGACCTCATGATCCGCCCACCTCGGCCTCCCAAAGTGCTGGGATTACAGGGCGTGAGCCACCATGCCCGGCTCAGTTTTTGTATTTTTAGTAGAGATGGGGTTTTGCCATGTTGGCTGGGCTGGTCTCGAACTCCTGACCGCAGGTGATCCACCCGCCTCCGCCTCCCAAAGTGCTGGGATTACAGGCGTGAGCCACTGTGCCTGGCCAATGATACATTGTTAAGAAAATCAAGCAGGACACAAAAGAATGTGTATAATATAATCCCATTTTTGAAAAGCAAAATAATTTTCCCAGAGAAAGAAACTGGAAGGCTAACGGCCGCGGATTTCTGAAAGGCAATTATCAAGTACATTTTATTTCATGCATGTGTTTTGCTGTATTTTCCTAATTTTTTTTTACAACAAAGTATGTTTCTGTAACTGCTATGGTCTGAATTTGTTTATGCTCCCCAAAATTCACATGTAGAAATCCTCACCCCCAATATGATGGAAGTGGGGGCTTTGGGAAGTGGATGGGGGGAGGCCTCATAAATGGGATTAGTTCCCTTATAAAAGAGAGCTGAGAGAGACCCCTTCTGTGTTCTACTATGTGAGTTTAGAGAGAGAAGGCGCTGTCTGTAAGGAAGAAGGCCCTTCAATCTGCTGGTGCCTTCATCTTAAACTTCCCAGCCTCCAGAACTGTGAGGAATAAATTTCTGTTGAGGAGCCACCCAGTCTATGGTATTCTGTTATAGTGAAGGGAGCAGAGCAAGGCAGTAACCCGAGAAAAAGCAGCTTGTGTTACTTAAAAGGGGACACTTCCTTCAGTTGGCCCAAAGGATCTTTCTCGAAACTGCTCCAGAGCCTGGCTGAAGCACCTTGCAGCATCCAAAGCAGCCTCTTCCAGGACACACGGCCCCCACTCCCAACTGCTCCAGCTAGAACACAGATTACTGACCTTCCCTAGCCAGCCTGACAACCTCTAGAGACACGCCAACTTCCGTGCCCTTCCTCTGCTGAGGTCCCCAGAGCCAGGCAGCATGGCGCCATCTCTATGGAGGTGAGAAGGCCACTCACCTCCAACGACCCTTCCTTCCTGCCCTGCCTAGCCCACAGACATGGCTGGTCCCAGCCTGGGCCACAGATCTCTGTCTAGGAAATCGACTCTTCCTCCCCCAGCATCCCCACCTTCCACAGGGACAGGCAGCAAGAGGACGGGGCAGAAATCCAGGAAGGAACTAAGGCTCCTTAAAGTGGGCACAGGGCCACGAACAGAGTCACTCACCCACACTGGCCTCCCCCATGGTGTATGTCTTCCCTGAGCCCGTCTGACCATAGGCAAAGACAGTGGCATTGAAGCCCTCGAAGAAGGCCTCAAGGAGGGGCTGAACGCAGGCCTGGTACACGGCCTCCTGCCCGGCATCCTCGGCCAGCACCACGTGGAAGCCAAAGTGTCGGTCACGGCCCAGGGTGACGCGGCCAAGATCTGGCTCCACCTGCAGGCAGCTCTGATGCCCGTGCAGCAGCTCCTTGGGCAGCAGTGGTCGAACTCGCAGGGCAACTCGCACTGGGGCCTCCTCAGCCCCTGGCAGCCTCTGAGCCTCCAGCCCCATGCTGAGGGAGGACTGCTCTGGGCCCTGTGGAGAGAGAGAGAAGCCCTGGCCATCAGCACTTGTACTCCAGGAGCTAGACTCACCCTGCAGGGGACTCGAGCCAGATCCTGCAGCTCCTGACCTTGGAGGGACTGGGGGAGGGTAGTCAAAGTTCAGAACATCCCCGTGTCCAACCTGGTGCTCAAAAATTGCAAGGGCCATGACATATATAGTCCCCCACAGGAACATGTCATGGCTTCCAGCACTGGCGAAATGAGGCCCTAACTCCTGAACTCCAGTGTTTCAGCTGCACTCTTCCCTATGGCCCCTATGGCCCCATCTCCTAGAAGAACGCACACACACAGCACCACACCACACCAGGGAACTCCTGTCCCTAACATGCACTGCGTTTACCACAGTCTCTGTCTTTGTCAAGTCACTCACATCCCCTGCCTCACCTTCTTCAAAAAAGCCAACAGATCCTTCAAGACCAAGCTCTCACCACCAAATCCTGCCCATTCCATCTCCTAAATATCTCTCAAGTTCACCTGCTGCTTCCCATTCTGCTGCTAAAGCCCTGGTCCTGGCCACTGACATCGTGCCAGGATGACTTTGAGCAGCCTTCCCCCTGGTCTTAGTCTCCCTGTCCCCTCCCGCAGGGCAGCCAGGGACATCTTTCTTTTTCTTCTTGAGACAGGGTCTCTCTCTTTCACCCAGACTGGAGTACAGTGGCATGATCACTGCTTACTGTAGCCAAGACTTCCCAGGTTCAAGTGATCCTCCCACCTTAGCCTTCAGAGTAGCTGGGACCACAGACATGTACCTAATTTTATTATTATTATTATTATTTTGTAGAGACAGTCTAGCTATGTTGCCCAGGCTGGTCTTGAACTTCTGGGCTCAAGGGATCCTCCCAAAGTGCGGTGATTACAGGCATCAGCCACTGCGCCTCAGGGGCATCTCTCAAAATGCAAATGCAATTATTTCACTCCCTGCCTAACCCCAACTCCCCCAAAAAAAGGCTCTCCACTGCCCTTGGGATTCAAAATATTTTTGTTTTTGTTTTTGTTTTGTTTTGTTTTGTTTTTATTTGAGACGGAGTCTTACTCTGTCCCCCAGGCTGGAATGCAGTGGCCCAATCTCGCCTCACTGCAGCTCCACCTCCTGGGTTCCACACCATTCTCCTGCCTCAGCCTCCCAAGTAGCTGGGACTACAGGCGCCCGCCACCACGCCCGGCTAATTTTTTGTATTTTTCATAGAGACAGGGTTTCACCGTGTTAGCCAGGATGGTCTCGATCTCCTGACCTCGTGATCTGCCCACCTCGGCCTCCCAAAGTGCTGGGATTACAGGCGTGAGCCACCGCAACCGGCCTGGGATTCAAAATATTAAGGAAAAAAAAAAAAGACAAGCCTTAAATCAGGCCTTGCCTCCCTGGACTGCTCACTTCCTACACCCCAGGCCTTTCCTCGCCTTCTCTCTCTGCCTGCAACGGCTAGGTGTTACCCAAGCCTCCCCATCCCTCCCGGCTCAGGCTGCAGCCATCTTCTTCTTCAGGGAGTCACGGAAGCTCCCCTCCTCTGTGACCCCACCACGACACGCACACAACCCCCAGTGCTGTTCCACCCGCCCGCGACTACTCTAGTGCAACTGCAGGTTACTACCCGTTTCTCTCCCCCACCTCCCAGACCAGGAGCTGGAAGGCAGGGACCCTCTGGGTCCACTTTGCACTTCATCACCAGCGCCCAACACAAGGTCCCACGCTGCCCAACAAATAGTGATGGATAATCTTCATCCAGGGAACTTTCCCTGCCCTGCCGCCTCTTACCAGGTTCCTCACTCCCACCGCCACACCGGCACTTCATTCTTTACCCTTTAACCTCTCTCTCAGCACAGTAACCTTTCGTTAATTCAATCACCCAGCCCCTATTGGGCTCCCGACCCTGGGCACACAGCGGTAAACTCTGCCTCGCAGTACCGTGTGGGCCCTCGCGCACCCCTCCTCCGCGTGAGCGTTCCGAGCTCGGTGCAGTCCCGGCTTCCGCGCGCCCCTGCTTCTCCGCACAGCGCTCCCGCTCCGAAGGCGCTCTGACAACCCCGCAGGCGCTATCCGGAGCCGGGGTAGGGCAGCCGGGGCTGGAGGCGGCGGGCGCGGGACGGAGCTCCCGGAAAGTTGGAAGAAGTGATTACAAATCGGGACCCGACTCTCGCAGCCTTGGCGCTCGCCCCTCCATGCAGGCCCGGGATGCCGGCCTCAGCCCCCAGATGTCGGGAAGAGGGCGCCGGCCAGTCCAAGGAAGAGCTTCCAGGAGGCTGGGGAGCAAGGGTGCCGGGCTCCTCATGCCGGGTCAGGTCTCCCAGGAGTGCAGGCTCCCAGGGCCACCAGGCCCAGGCCTGCGCGAGGAGGGAGCGCGCGCCTCCCTCCACCCACCCGGTCCTCGCCCCTAACCCGCTCTCGGGCCCACACTCACCTGCCTGGGTGCGAGCGCCGTCCCGGGCCAGGCAGTCAGGCTTCGATCCCCAGTGCGGCGCGCTCCGATGCCGTCATCGGGACCCCTGCCCCCCAAACCAGCCCTCCCCTCACCCGCAACTCCGCCCGCCGGGGCTCTCGGGGGCGGAGGCGCGAGCCGGTCGGCGTCGCGGAGTCGGCCCGCAGACAGGGCGGGCGGGGCCCGTGCGCAAGGGCTGGGCCTGGAGAGTGTGCAGCATCCTCATGATGGCATCGTCTTATTTTCTAGAATTTGTCTCCAAACTGGACTCCAGACCATCCTGTCCTCAGCCCCGAGTCACCTTCGTCCCCGGTCTCTGTTTTCCACTCCCAGTCCCAAACCACGCCCCCTGCACGCCACTCACAAAGCCGGTAGAAACTTTAATCTCCCCACGTTTAAAAAAGTTTTCTCAGTTGTAAGACTCTCCTTTTCTCACATTTTAGCATTTCTAAAATTGAGTTCTATCTTACACTCATTGTCAAGGGAAACGTGGCACCAGGAGGGGCAGGAGAGGTGATCTGGGGGTGTCCACGGCAGCCTCAAAGAGATGGTTGGTGTCTTCACCTCTGAGACCTCTGATCCATTGTTTGCACTGGAAGCACCATGAATGGGTGAATTTTAAAATCTGAAAACATATTTGTCACTTAAAACGCCATTAGAAAAAGTAAACTCCAGTGTAGTTTCCAGTGAAATTTTATTATGTATATAGAAGATTACCTGTCATAGACAAGCAACGTAATTAAAGGCCATAGAAATTGCCAGGCTCATCAGATAGATCTATATTAGGAAACCCTCAGCCTCCAGTAACAGAAACCACAATTTGAAGTGGCTTGAACCATAAGGTCATGTGTTATCTCGGGGAACAGTGAAACCCAGAGGGATGAGGGCTTCTGGGCAGGTTGAGTCAGTAGCAACATTACCAAGGAGCTGGCCTTTTTAACTCTTCTTTTTTTTTGCCATCAACTTCAGACACAAAACGTCCAGAGGAAGAAGACAGCAGTGTGTGGTGAGGCATGCCCTTTGGATCAAGAGCCCTCCAAGCTGATTTCTTTCCCATTCCATGTACCACACAGCTTAGTCCTGTCCACCCCCAAACTAATCACTGTCAAGGGGATGGAACTACCATGATTGGCTTGCAATACCAGTGTGAGACAGCGTGGATATAGGGAAGTCATCCACAATCTCCACAACCACATCCTTGAAGCTTCATAGAGGAGAGGCTGGCCAACTGATTCGTGTATCACAAAGGACCATGATTCAGGTACCAAGCATCTATCTGTCAGATGCCAGGAGCTGTGCCATTTCCTCCAATAGACAATTCAATTAAGGAGAAACTAAAAACTCAAGCAATTGGAAAGAGCACATGAAACCCCAGTGTTCTTTGACATGCTATAGAATGACACTGTTGGTCCCAAATATTCTAAATCAGTTGGGGTCCTGAACAAGAACAACACAGAGCAGCCTGCCACGGTGATGCCCAAAGAAAATCATTTTAGACCCTGAAAATGTGAAGAAGCTGAAAACTGAACTTGGATCTTCATGTCTGTAAAATGTAATAAAAGGTGATGATGATTAATGAAACATCATGTTTTAAGAGGTACAATTCTGGGCCAGCCGAGGTGGCTCATGCCTGCAAACCCATCCACTTTGGGAGGCTGAGGCAGACAGATCACTTCAGCCCAGGAGTTTGAGACCAGCCTGGGCAATAGGGCAAAGCTGTTTCCACAAAAAACGCAAAAACTAGGCAGGCGTGGTGGCATGGGCCTATAGTCCCAGCTACTCGGGAGGTTGAAGTAGGAAGATACACTGGCTTGATCCTGGGAGGTGGAGGTTACAGTGAGCCGAGATGGTGCCACTGCACTCCAACCTGTGTGAGAGAGCAAGACCCTGTCTCAAAAAAAAAAAAAAAAGAGAGAGAGAGGTACAATTCTAATTACAATTATAGTAATTAAATTGTAGAGAAAATAAAAACTTTCATGTTATAATAAATTTTTAAAGAATTTCATGATGGTGGAACTATCAATGTGCATTCATGATTTTAGAAAGATATATCTTTTTTCTTGCTCTTTCTGGTGGATGTGCAGTGTTTTTCTGTGTATCAGTAGCACTCATATGCAACAATCTGGTGTGTACCCGAGTGTCCAAATTGTGGCCTTTATCACTATTACTTTTCCATTAAAAGTAGCTGATTCCATATATTAGGGTAAGAACTGGAATAATTATTTTGTGGTCAAAAAATTCAGATGCTTTTAAAATGTATGTTGTAGGCCTGAAATGACAAAAGCCCCAACTTAAAGGGGTTCTTACCAGCCAACTTGTGACATCATGAGCTTCAGAAGAGCAAAGAATAATTATAGTTACTTGAAACAAACTGAGCCTGTAAAAATTCCTTTTGTGAAATTTGACAAGCTGATTTTACTACTTACATGGAAAAGCAAAGTGCCGGAAGTTGCGACAGACACTTGCAGAAGGGCAGTATGGGTGGACTTGCCCAAGAAGATGAGAAAACATATTTGAAACTATTATAATTCAGACAATGTGTTAATGTTACAGGAATAACAAATAGAACAAATCTGGAAACCAGACCTACGACAGAGTAGAGAGTGCAGATCAGTGGCGGAAAGCTATTCAATCTGTCAGGCCGAACCTGGTCCATTGTTCATCAGACATCAGTAAATCAGAAGTTTCCAGCTGACATTGGAGACAACTCTTAAATTTCCTGCAGTATACAATTTATTCAGAGAGAAACTCAAGGCTGAGAATGGTGGCTCACGCCTGTCATCCCAGCATTTTGGGAGGCTGAAGCGGGAGGATAGCTTGAGCCTAGGAGTTCAAGACCAGCCTGGGCAACATAGCGAGACCTCATCTCTACAAATAAAAAAAATTAGCTGAGCATGGTGGTGTGCACCTCTGGTCCCAACTACTCTGGAGGCTGAGGTGGGAGGATTGCTTAAGCCTGGGAGGTCAAAGCTACAGTAAGCTGTGATTACACCATGGCACTCCAGCCTGGATGATAGAGACCCCATCTCCAGAGAGACAGAGAGAGAGAGAGAGAGAGAGAGAAAGCACAACTAAAAATTCAGTTAGGAAATGTATAAGATGGTTATCCACGTGGAAGAAAAAAAATGGATTCCTACTTAAACCATACTTATAAAAATTAATTAAATGTAGGGCTGGGCCGGTGCAGTGGCACATGCCTATAATCCCAGCACTTTGGGAGGCTGAGGCAGGCAGATAACTTGAGCTGAAGGGTTGGAGACCAGCCTGGGCAACACAGCGAAACCCCATCTCTACAAAAAAATGCAAAAATTAGGTGGACATGGTGGTGTGCACCTGTAGTCCCAGCTACCCTGGAGGCTGAGGTGATAGGATAGCTTGAGCCCGAGAGGTCAAGGATGCAGTTAGCCGTGATGGCGCCACTGCACTCCAGCCTGGGTGACAGAGTGAGACCCTGTCTCAAAAAAATAATAATAATAATTAATGAAATGTAAAATGGATAAAGCGTTAGAAGAAAATCATCATGGCAAATATTATTAGGGGAGCATCATCATAACTTCACGGTAGGGGAGAGCTTTTAAAACATAACTCTCAGCACCATAGGAAAGGTTAAAAACAAACAAAAATCACAACTCAAAATTGCAAACCACGAAGGGAAAGAGTGGTAATTGTGACTAAATCAAAATTAAGAACTTTTGTTCATTGAAAGGATGAACAAAGAAACCAGAAAGAGAATGAAAACACAAGCAACAAGCTGGAAGAAGATATTTGTGATATTTATCCTTGATAAAGAGTTAGTATTCAGAAAATATAAAGAAGTTCTAAAAATCATTGAGAAAAACTAGGCCTGGCATGATGACTCACGCCTGTAATACCAGCACTTTTGGAGGCTGAGGCAGGAGGATCGCTGGAGCCCAAGAGTTCAAGGCTGCAGTGAGTTATGATTGATTAAAGCATTAATTCTAGCATAGGTGACACAGCAAGACCCTGTCTCAAAAAAAAAAAGAAGGAAGGAAGGAAGGAGGGAAGAAAGAAAGAAAAAGAAAGAAAGAAAGAAAGAAAGGGGAGGGAGGGAGGGAGGGAAGAAAGAAAAGAAAAGAGAAAAGAAAGAGCAAATACTTTACACAAGAGGAAATGCAAATATTAAATAAACACCATAAACAATGTTCAATATCATTGCTAATCAGGGAATTAAGTCCGTGACAAGATTCCATTTTATTCCCCTCAGATTTATGAAAAGTGATTAGACAATATCAAGTGCTGATGAGGATGCTGAGTAAGAGGACTCATATACTTCTGGTGAGAATGTAAATCAGAGCAACCACTTTGAATGGCAATTTGTCAATATCTAGTTAATGATACACACACTTTATCATTTAGGAATCCCACTCTTAGTCATATTCCCTAAGAAACTCTTTTTTTTTTATTTTTGAGATGGAGTCTAGCTCTGTCGCCCAGGCTGGAGTGCAGTGGCGTGATCTCGGCTCACTGCAAACTCCGCCTCCCGGGTTCATGCCATTCTCCTGCCTCAGCCTCCGGAGTAGCTGGGACTACAGGTGCCTGCCACTACGCCCGGCTAATTTTTTGTATTTTTAGTAGAGACGGGGTTTCACCATGTTAGCCAGGGTGATCTCGAACTCCTGACCTTGTGATCCGCCGGCCTCGGCCTCCCAAAGTGCTGGGAATTACAGGCGTGAGCCACCTAATCAACATTTAAATATTTAAAATAATTTGATATATGCATTTTATAAATTTTGATTAAGTATGAAGTATTTAAATGGTCAGGAAAGTTATGCTTAAGACAATGAGCATCTAAGCACAAGTCATAATGGTATCTCTCTCCATGCCCAGAAGTTCCTTGGATATTAAGATCCTAGATAATTATGGGAGGAAGGCCAGGCATGGTGGTTCGCACCTGTAATCCCAGCACTTTGGGAGGCCGAGACGGGCAGATCACTTGAGGTCAGGAGTTCGAGACCAGCCTGGACAACATGGTGAAACCCCGTCTCTACTAAAAATATGAGAATTAGCTGGGCATGGTGGCGCACGCCTGTAATCTCAGCTATTCAGGAGGCTGAGGCAAGACAATCACTTCAGCCTGGGGGCACGGAGGTTGCAGTGAGCTGAGATCCTGCCACTGCACTCCAGCCTGGGTGACAGAGCGATACGGTCTCAAAATGAAATTATGGGAGGAAAAAGGGGTAAATAATTGCCTGGATAAATGTATGTTATTGTCTGTAATTGTTTGCATCTCCAAAAGCTGTGGCTGAGTTAGAAGTGGGCTTTATAAGCTAGAATGGAAGGCATTGGGTATTTCTCTGAAGGACCCTGGGCAACCCGATGTGAAGTGGAGGTCTTTGCTAGGTCCTGAGCTACACTGAAGATACTGAGTGTGGGTGGGCCTTGCCAAAGTGATGCCCTGCAGAACACAGGAAAGTCCCCCATTGAGCCTAGAACCAAGGAAGCAAATGTCTGCCATTTAGAGGAGCTATTTTGCCCTTGTTACTGGCCAAGATGTGTTCAAAATACTGAGAAGCAGGTTTAGTGTACCTTGCTGCCTAATCAAGAGGTTTCTAAGAGTAAAAAGAAACTTACAACTTACACTGTTTGCTTCCTGGGCTGTCCTATTCCATATGCGGCCTCCAGCACCCGGGCTGTGTGAAGGAACTGGGCCTGACCAGCAGGCATGTTGGCGGCCGCAGCCCTCATGCAGCTGAGGAGGCAGCTTTCCTGCCTTCTGGAGTATAGCCTAGCAGGAGGAGCCACAGGACTGGGGAGGAGGAGAGAGCTAGGAATGTGGTTTCCGGAGCACCAGGAAGAAAGCAGCATGGGTGGGTGAGGCCCAGGACAGGCAGGCGTTTCTTTCTGCACATTTAGGCCTGAGGTCACTTCTCCAGCATCTGTCCATGGAGCCCTGCCAAGGCTGTGCTGGGCTCTGTCTGCTCAGCCCTGTTCTATCAGCTTCTAAGAACCCCTCTTGCAAACTCCACCCCTCATCTTCCCTCCCCACCCCCCAGGGAACTGCTGGGTATAGTTTATATCGTGGAAGTGGGGTGGGCAGGGTCCATGGCTGGTTCAGGGGCCTGGCCACGTCTTTATGTGTATATCTACCAGCCTCTCTCCTGTCACCATTCTTGGCATCCTCAGACTCCAAAACCACAGATCAAGGCCCATGACTCATTACACTAAAGATCTGCCTGGGCCACAGAGTCAGTTCCAGGGCCCTAGAGTCAGTTTCAGGGAGTGGGGCTTCCAGGTGTGCAATAGAGTGGGAGCTAATAGAGTGGGTGCTTACGTGTCTGAGGGGGACCTGTGGAAGATGAGTATAAATATATGGATGTCTAAAAGGACTGACTGAAGACTTGTAATTTTCTGTGCATATTTCTGAAGCTGCAGGTGAAAATAACTAGAAAAACAGGGTTTGGTTTGGCAGGCTACTTGGTATTATCTAGTAATACTTAAAATGCACATATTCTTTCACCCAGTATGTCATGGTTACAAGTTATGCATCTATCATATATATATATATATATATATAGCCACACATGTACACTAGACATTTTTGATAAGGACATTTATTATAGCACTGTTTGCAGTAGCAAAAAAGAAAAAAAAAAGGAAACAACTTAAAAGTCCATCATTAGGGAACTAGTTAAATCAAATAAGGCGTATCCATATTATGCAGTAGTTATTATGTGGCCATCAAAAAGAGCGAGTGGGATTTATAATGTGATACAAAAATCTCTCCAAGCTGTATTATTAAATGAAAAAAGCAGGCATGTATGACACCCCACAGCTTGTGTAAACACAAGCGGGGAGTGCACACACACGCGCCTGCAGGTGCACAGCCCTGCATACACAAGAGATGGCACCATGGTGGTTTTTAATGAAGGGGAACAGGGAGCTCGGGGAGAAAGACACACACCCTTTTGCAATGTTTGAATTTTGTAATTATATGAATGCATTTTCTAGATTTATCAAATATTAACATTTTGAAGAACAGGTTTGGGGATGAACTGTGGCTATACATAAAGTCTATATATGATCACCATTTTGGTTCCCCAGGATCAAAAGAGTGACTAGGCAGGTGAAGGCAGTAATGATCCAAATGGAAATGCGGCTGTGAGCAAGAAGCTGGCTCTACAAAGCACAGGCCTGGGACTCAGCCTGTGAAGGGGCGGGTACTCAGAAAGTGACACTAGTATTTTAAATAAACACCCAAGAGCTTTTGCATCTGATTGTTCCCTTCAAAGTAGTCTGCTGGGAGCCTAGATCATCAGAGGACGTTCATCAGAGGATGAGTAGATCATCCTAGATCACAGAGGAGTTCAGTGCTAAGAATGTGTCAAAACCTGTCTGGACCTTCAGAATGGTGACAGGAGTTATTCATTCGTGGCAAATATTTATCCACAGAGGCAGAATCTGAATTTTGGAAACGGTCAAATGTCTTTTGGCCACAAGTTTGGTTAAAGAGATGAAAAATCAAGTAAGGCAATTACTCTTTTAGTAAAAACCAAGCCATAGAATCAGAGCAGGGTGCGGCTCTGGTGTCCCTTAAAAACTGGCTCTGAGAGTGAAGCCCCAAAAGGATGCTAAAAAAAAAAAAATGTGTGCCTTGGCAGCATCATCGGGATGAGGCTGAGGTCCCCAGGGGACCACTTTGAAAGTGGCAACGCTCGCCTGGACAGTGCGGGTTCTGCTTATTAGAGAAACCCGCCGGCCCGGGGCGCGGCGGCGGGTGCGGCGACTCAGCTCTTCTTGCGCAGCTGGCTGTACTGCGTGCGGCCCAGGATGGGCTCCATGACGCTGGGCCGGAAGAAGCTGTCGCTGACCCTGCGCTTTGGCTTCTCGCGGGGCACGGCCGGGAAGCCCGGGCGCGGCGCTACGGGCGTGGCGACTTTGTCCTCCAGGCCCGGGCCGGGGGGCGCGCCGGGGCTCTGCGCGCTGCGCAGGCTACGGCGGGGCTGTGCGAGACGCGGGGCGGGCTCCGGGCCGGCGGACGGCGCCCCGGACGCCCTGCGCTCCGCCTCCCGGCGCTCGACCTCGGCTGGTGGGTTGTCGATGTCCCGGAATTCGCTCTCCGGCTCCATCAGCGACAGCCTGGGGAGCTGAGGGCCCGGCAGCCGCCTTAGAGTCCTGGCTTGGCCCTGGGCCCTGCGCCTCTGACCCACCGCCCCTTCCCGGGCCCCTCGATTGTTCCCCTGGGAGCGGCCGTCAGGAGGACACAGGCTGGGGAGCGGTTCAGTAGTTTGGGGGGCACCGGGGAAAGCCCTGAGGTCCTGCCCACTGTGAACTTCTCCATGGACAAGGCTGCTCAGGCAAGCCAAGCCTCCCAAAGTTTCAGGATCCCCTAGGCCTTCTTGAGGGGAACCCTCAATGGGAGGTCATCAGCTTTCCTAACTCTTCCTCGCAGCCCACACAGTGACCTGGCCAGGGACGGGTACACCTTCCTGGGGCTGGCCCGAGCGCAGGATGAACAGGCGGGCTGCTAAGATCCCTGGCATGCTGCTTGGTAGAGTGACTGAGTAACCCACCGCCTTCCCAGCTCTAAGGGTGCTTTCTGCCCTGACCAGCCCCGCCCCCCAGGCCTGCATAACCTGTAACTTGCTTTGGAAAGGGGCTCCCAAAGGGATGGCATTGGTATCCCCTGGGTTTTTCCTATCGGTGACAGGTGATAGAATTGGGTGGCGCCTGCTGCTGTCCCCTGGAACTCATGACCCACCCCTCAGGGTGCCCTGGAAGCCTCTCCAACCCCTTCCCAGGCAGCAGCATGCAAACCTGCGCGGCACCTGCCCGGCCTTTCAGTTGAGAGCAAAGGGGTGAAGGTGAGCCACTGGGATCCCGGGACTGATGGCTGGAGACTCCTCTACCAGCAGGTGGGAGGGGCCGTGGGGAGAAGCCTCAGGCCAGAGCCATGGGCTTCTACTCCTGGGGCTGGGAGAGGCCCGATATGTTAAAATGTTGCCAGGGCACTGAGGACTGGAGTGGGCAGGTCTTCAGAGGAGTAGGGGAAAGGAGGGGGACTGCAGCCCCTTCAGTCAAATCTACTTTATCTGCCCTGTCCAGGCCTCCTTGGGACACTAACAGTTTGCCAGGGGTGGTACTCACCGGCACGTAATGCACCACTGTGTCCACCACGTTGTCAGTAACGCCCTTCAGGGCATCTGATAGGGACATGGCCCTCCCCTTGGTTGAGGAGACAGCAGGGGCTGGTGTGAGGTGCAGCACCCTCCCTGCCATGCCCAGCACAGCTGCAGGTGCCCATGTCACAGCCGAGATGGTGGTCTGGAGGGTCTTCTGCAGGGTATGTGCCACACCACCCAGGAGGCCTCGAGGGCCTGGCAGGGCTGCTACCTGGGGGCCAGAGCAGGGTCAGTGCCTCCTGGGATAACTCCCCTGACCCTTCCCTCCCCACCAGCCCCAGAGCTAGAGGGGAAAGCATGAGAATACCAAATTTACAAAACTTCAGGCCTATTCTGCCACTAGCAGTGTGGCCTTGGACAGGTCACATTCCCTCTCTGAACCTCTCTTTCTTCTCCTGCAAAATGGGACAATAATCTCTGCCCTGCCTATTTACAGAGTGTTGCAAGGGTCAGCTGAGAGAATGACATGGAAGTCCCTTGCCAGCTGGGCATTTGGGGGTGGGGTGAAGGGTGTTGCACACACATGCCGTGCCCCTGCATCTGGGGCAGAGGCTCTGAGTTCACCCTATGCCCCTGCTTCTCACCCCTTCTGTGGGCTGGGGGACCTTGAGGCTCCCACTCTCCCCCTCACCTCACTGAACTTGTTCTCCTCGGTCTCCAATTCTTCCTCCTCCTCCGTGTCCTCTCCCTCCGTGTCTGTCTGGTCCTCATGATCCTCCTCCTGGGCGGCTGCGAGGCTGTGCAGCCAGGGTACCCGTACTTCGCTCCTCCGCCGGGACACCGCCTGCATGGCCACTAAGGCACCCCACTGGGCCAGGCTGCTCTGAGGGAGGATGGCAGCAGATTGCTGGCTCAACTGCCCCTGCTGAAGGCCAGGGAGCCCCAGCAGCCCAAGCCCCTCGCCCCCAGGGTCCGGGCCAGGTGGTGAGCAGGGCTCAGCCCCAGCAGACTTTTCTTGAAACTTTTTATTGAGTGGTAATCTACATACACTAAAGTGCACACATCTTTAGTGTAAGCTCTATGAATTTTCATAAGAACACGCCTGTGTAACCACCACAGATCAAGACATAGACAATTTACAACACCCAAAGACTCCCTGTGTCCCCACTCAGTCCATATTCCCCCAAGAGTGACCATAATCCTGGTCTCTGTCACCATGCATTAGTTTTGCCTATTTTTGAACTGCATATAAGTGGAGTCACACCACGTGTATTCATTCATTAATGGCTCCTTTAGTTAAATATTACGGTGTAAGTTTCACCCGTGTTGCTGCAAATGGAAGTAGTTCCTTCTTTTTCATTTCTGTGTAATATTCCAGCATACGAATTTCCCGTAATTTACCCATTCTACCGTTGATGGACATTAGCATTGCTTCCAGTTCTTAGCTAAAGATATTGCTGATCTGAACATTTTTTACTTGTCTTGGGAGACTTAAGTGCTCATTTCTGTTGGGTACACACTTAAGAGTGGAACTGCTGGGCCATAGGATATATGTATGTTAGCTTTGGTAGATACTCCTCCCAGATCTTTTAAGAGTGAAAAATTCAATGAACCAGAGCGTCCCATGGGAAGAAATTGACTGAGCAAGTGGGCTGGTGTCTCCTGAGGCACATTCTAAACCTCTAGGGAGCCCCACAAACAGAGCCTCCTTATTACACAGCTTTTGGGGATGCCACTCTATTCTATGTGAATGGTGGCATGTGAGGTTCTGCCCACTGCAGGCGGGGTCCAGGCATGTGACTCAGTCTCAGCTGTTATTGATGCAGGGGACAGAGGGGAACTACTGCTCCTGTATCCCTGCAGGGCCAACACTTGCTTGAATGAATGATCCACGCCTGATGATGCTTTTAAAAGTACTGCTCAAAAGATGGCTGAAAAGTAGTCATCTTGTTTGCTGGCCTTTATGCTTTAATATTGTTTTATTTTCTTTTCTGGCCTTAGTTTCTTACTAAAATTCCTTATGAAAAACATCCAGCCTATTTCTGCTAAAATACAGAGAGGTGGAGGTGGGGAGTGGTAGGGAGTTAACTCTCCCTGGGCCTAGAAAGGGCAACTTTACCTTGGGTGCGTTGGTGCTGGGTACACTCTCCCTGACAAATTGGGTTGTATACTTTGTTTATTTAAGGATGACAGTCCCTAGTGCTTGCATAGCAGATGGAGGTCCTGCTGTCTTATAAGTGGGAAGACCCATAGAAAGAGGCCCACTTGGGGGGATGAAGGCTGGGGCTTGTGGGAGACTCAGAGGGAAATGGGGGAGATAGAAGTGAGTGGTGGGGCAGGAGCACTCTAGCAAGGCAGGCCTGCCCTTGCTTAACATCCTGTCCCTTCTCTTTTCCTGTGGTCTGGAAGGGCATCCCTCTACCCCTCTCAAGTCCTCTTAGAACTAAAGCCCCAGCCCAGGTTGGAAGAGAGAATGTTCTCAGGACAGGAAGGGGTGATGGGAGGGACTAGGAGGCCCACAGGGCTCCCAGGCACTGGGTCAGTCAGAGCTCAGGGCAGATACTTACCAGGGGCGCCACGCCTGGGATCCACATGGCCATGGTGTGGCCCTGCTCCAGGGCCCGGGCCATGGTCTGCATGGTGTATCGAGAGAGGGTGTTGGTCAGAGCCCCAACCCTGCTCATGAGGCTCGGCTTGGCCTTGGGAGACTTCTGGGCTTGCTGGTGTCCAGGAGCAGGGGCTGGGTAGGGATGTGGGGGGAAAGAAGAGAAAACAGGTCAGAGAGGGGCCGGAGAGATCCGGGTCATGTCTAGGACTGGAAAGTAGGTGTTCTAGGTCCACCACAAACTCACCGGTGAGTTCCACAACTCACTTTCCCTCTTTACAGATGGGATGGGGGTGGGGGGGGTAAATGATTATGAATCCATCTGAAAATCCCACTGGCCTTCCCTATTCCAGAGCAGTGGCTGGATGAGCCACCTCCTGCTGATTCCCAGGCAGTGTGTATGACAATTCACTCCCAGGCCGAGCCTCTGAATGGCAGGTACCTGACTCTTCCTTGTCTGGAGGGAGGAGGTACTCCACCACCTTCTCAATACTGCCCAAGGCCAAGTCGGCCCCTCCAGAAGCCAGTCGGCCAGCTCGAGTGTTGGCAGCAAATTCCGCAGTGTCTCTGGCCACCCCCCAGGCGAGCTCGCACCCGGCCAAAGCAGCCCCCAGGACCTTGTCTGAAGTGCTTGCGATGGGAACGCTGATGCTGTTTCTGGCACTGCGGAGGCGGGTGGAGATGGTGTCCTTCAGCTCAGAAGCAATCTGGGGGAAGTTGGTGGGGGTGTTAAGCATGTGGTCTTGCAGGCCCTACAAGGGTTGCCCTTTTGGGGTCTGGTGACCTGAGCCCAGCTCCCAGGAAGGCATCATCTAAAGGCCCAGGGAACTGGTACTGATATTTAGGTACCTGGAATTAAGCTGGGCTTTAAAGGGAGAGGGCTCCAACCTTCCCTGTGCCAACCGTTTGGATCTCCTGGCTTCTTCACCCCCCATCACTGCCTGTCAAGATCCCTCCCATCTGTGAGGATGACCCCAAAGCCTCCTCCTTGGTGCCACCTGTCCTGATACCCTCGGGCTCACAAGGAATCTCCTCCATCCTGTCCTCAGAACACAGCATTTCTATTGATTTATAGCTGTGCTTGATCTTCCTACAAGTTCTGCATCGAAACAATTTGTCTTTTTCTTCATTATCCTGGGAGCTCCTTTGTGACAAAAATGTTGCCTTTTACCTGGAAAAATGGGGAGCAAAGAGCACAGGCCTCACAGCTGAACAGACCTGCTCTCATTGTCTCCACTTAAGGCTGTGTGGCCATGGGGGAGACACTGGTTTCCTCTCTGTAAAATGGAGATAACAACCCTTATCCCAGAGGGTTGACAAGTGGATTAAATGAGAGCGCTTGATAAAGCACAGGTGATGGCCCCGGGCATAGGGTAGGGCTCAGTACATGTGTGTGGGAAGGGTAGATAGTTGGTCAGTGAGATAGATGAGGTCAGAGACCGAAGCTTATTCCCCAGAAGCACCAAAAATGAGTCCTTATCATAGCAACTACCCAATAAATATATAGCCAGGTAAAGTGACTTTCAATCTCATGGTCCATAAAATGTTGGATATTGAGGATATGGGATGACACTCCTGGGATCTGAATGAGTGTCACTCAGGATCTTAGGCAGCTGTAGTTGCCAAGTGGTCCAGGGCAGACTATGGAACCTCAGATCCCAGGGCGTGGTATCGGGAGGCAGTGGGACCTGCCTCGAGCTCCTGTTTGGGTTTGCCTCTGGGCTCGTGCCTGCTGGTCCCAGAAACCCCACCTCCATTTAGCTTCACAGGGAGAAGAGGAGCCTGTTGTGTGGCCTTGGGAGCAGGCAGTCTCCACCAGCCTTGGAGGGTGCTCACCATGGGACACAGATTTCCAGTCACGGCATAGCAGCCCCTGCCCTCTCCTCCCTGAGAGGTAGTGACGACAGAGTGCAGGGAGGCTTCGAGAGGTGGAAAGGGGCTCACCTTTTCAGGAGGGTACTGGAGGGCGGGGATCTTTTCCTCCAGGTGGTCCAAGCCTCGGCAGGCCAGCTCATTGGCAGCTATGACTGGAAGGAAAGGGCCAAGTTTGGGTGAGCCCTGCCCCTCCCCATGAGAATCTAGCAGTGGCCTCTGTGCCAAGGAAGTGACTTGGAGCCCTCAAATCCCAAGGCCTGCTGCCTCCTCAACATCTCTGGGCCCCAGGCCCTTTGCCCTCTTTAGCCCTTGTCCACAAGGACTCCTCAAGACCTGGGCCAGTTTCTTTCGTCTGTGTGGGAACTCTGGAGTCGCTCAGACCTGCACTCAAAAGGCCAAGTGACCACATCTAAGCAGCCTGTGGCCTCAGCAAGTCACAGCCTGTCTGAGCCTCTGCTTCCTACCTTGTAAAAGGTGAATTAATGGTGCCTGTCTGGCAGGATTTTTGTGAAGAAGAATGATGGGAGCTATATGAATCACAAACAAGTACCGTTCTTTCCCTCCTTCTCTTCCTTCCCCACCTGCATGGGAGCTCTGAGTGAGCACGAGAGGGAGAAGAGAGGTGTGAGAGGGAGGCAGATGGCAGTGAGGCCTTGGGGCTGGGCCTGCTTAGCTCTCAACATGACAAACTCCCAGCACAGCCAGTGCAGGCCCGAGGCTGTCCATGCTCTTCTTTATAACCACTAGGTGTTGAGATGGTCAACTGTCTGAAAAGGGTCACAGGGAAGGGAAAAGAGTTGCCCCCGGAGAATGGGCATGCATCAGAGATGCACCTGCTTCAAGGGGATCCCGCCTGGGTTGGCCGGGACACCGGCTCTGCAGCCATGGCCAATGGGGGCCACAGCTTTCAAGGAGAGTTCTTTATACTCTTTCATATATTCTTTCTCCAGATACCTTATTTTTCTTCACAAAATTCTCAAGCAGCAGAGAGCCCAGATGACTTGGCTGTCTTCCAGTTGGGGAGAATGAGACTCAAGGAAACTATTTAAGGAGCTTGCAGCCAGGGACAGGGCCTGGGCCTGCTTTACATCTGTCCTCTCCTGTTTGCTGTGTGGAGTCCTCAGCTACCCATAATTCTGTAATTAGGATGGTGGAAGGTGCTAGACTTTTTGGCATTACTGTGATTTCCCTCAGCCCTGTGTATGCCTTGGAGACCACATTTTCAGATGGGGCAGAACAATTTGAGTGGTGCACACCTGGTAAGGCCCGTAGGAGAGTCGTCTTCTGCCTCCAGGGCCCTGGCTGGTGGCTCTCTGCCGCCCCCACCCGTCATGAGCCGCTACCATCAGCTGCTGGGCTCAGCCAGCTTTCCCCTCCCTCCATGCCCTCCAGCCCTGCCAGGCCCCTTAGTGCCGGCTGCCTCTGCCTCTGCCAGACTCTGCTGGTTCTTGCTGCTGCTGCCTGTGCTGCTACAGTGAGTGTCTGGTCTGCCATGGGCCCCACCCTCACCACTGCCTGCATAGCTCTGCCTTCCCTTCCCCTGCAGATTCTCTGGCCATCATTGTTATCCTAGGAAAATGCCAGCTGGGCCATAGATCGGCATCTATAGATGAAAAGAGATCGGTATGTATACCTTTATAGCCATAGATAAGAAGACCATGCAATGGGATGTGGGCAGACAGACAAGCAAGTTATCAGACAGTCAGACAGACTGAGAGGCAGACAGACAGACTGGAAGGTAGGCAGTGAACAAGCAGGCAGCTGCTGATCGCCGCGAGGACTCACACTGGGTGGACAGCCTGCGGACCACCGGCTCCATGCTCCAGGCAGCCAAGCTACTGGCGCTCTGCACGCCCTTCTCATAGGCATTGCACACAGAGGCCACCAGGGGGTGGGCTTCCTTAGTGCTGGTGTAGGTCTTCTGGAAGCATTCGCAGGTGCCACTCACCACCGGCAGCTGCAGGACCCGCTGCAGCACATTCTCCTGCTCCTGGTGTGGAAGGAACACATTCAAGTTGTCCCACCTCCCTCTCCAGCCTCCCAGGAAGGTGACCCCAGGGTCACGGGGACCAATGGTGCAACTAGCCCAAGTCCAAGTGACCTGGGGGGAACCAACGCCAAAGAGGTCTCTAGATACCCCAATCATGGGAGCATGGGAGAGCCCGTGAGGAAAACAAGAGTCAGCTGGCCACGTCCTCCTGGTCACCATCCAGGTTCTGGAGAGCTGCCAAGGCAATCTCTGTTCTCCAGGACCAAGTCAGATCCCACCACCCCCACCCCCACCTCAACTCACTCCCCTGATACCTCCTGGTAGAGAGCAAGTGTTGTTAATGTCTAGAGTTTTAGTCCACCTTTGATTGGTGGCTTCTCCAAACATTTTTCTGGTCTTTCTGAGGTACTGCCTCCCTGCCTGTGTATCCCAGCCCCACTGCCTAGAATGCTCACCTTCCCTCCCGACAGCCCTTGCTGCCTGGCAGACTGCCATTCCCTCAAGACTCTGCTTGACCAGCACTTCCCCTGTGAAGCTTCCAGACTCTCCTCCATCACGTTGGAAGCCACTCCCTCCCTGGCTGTCTCCACATTCGTCGCACCGTGCTGTGGTTATGTGTATTCATCTCACTCCCCGTAGACTGTCATCTCTGCATCCCCAGAGTGTAGCCTAAACATGGCACAGTAATGTTAGCTGAATACCTGAACTACAGTCAGGGCTGTGCCTAGTAGAATGTGTAGGTTTAGATCTGCCCAACTGCACAGAATCTTAGGGGACTTTGTAGTAAGAATCCTTTCCATCGTTTCTCTGGTAGACTTGTATTTGTTTGTATTTATTTATTATTTTTTATAGAGACAGGGTTTCACTCTGTTGCTCAAACTGAAGTGCATTAGTGCCATCATAGTTCACTGTAACCTCCAACTCGTGAGCTCAAACAGTCCCCACACTTGTGCCTCCTGGGTAGCTGGGACTACAGGCGTGTGACACCATGCCTTGCTAATATTTTTATTTTGTTGAGGGGGGTCTTACCGGTCTTGAACTCCTGGCCTCAAGTGATCCTTCTGCCTCAGCCTCCCAAATCACTGAGATTATAGGCATGAGCCATTGTGCCCAGCCAAGACTTATATTTGAATGTCTCCCTGAATGAGAGCTCTCCCCCTCACAAAGTGGCCTGTGTCCCTTGTTGGACAGCTTTGCTGAGCTGAAATTTGTCTCCACCCCCCTGTTCCACATTCTGCCCTCTGGAACAAAACTGAGCAAACCTATTTCATCATTCACGGGTTGGCCCTTCACATATTTGAAGTCAAATATGTCTCCCTTTAGAAGTGCCTCCATCATGTTAAATGGCTCCAGTTCCTAACTTCGTTTACAAATGGTTCACACTGTGGTCTGGTGACCCCCTCTCCTGGACATGCTACAGTTTTACATTATCTTTCTTAAAAATATACTACCCTTGCTTGAGCCCAGGAGTTTAAGGCCAGCCGGGGCAACATAGGGAGACCCCGTCTCTACAAAAAAAATAAATAATAATAATAATAATTAGCAGGGCATGGTGCTGTGTGCCTGTGGTCCCAGCTACTCAGGAACCTCAGGCGGGAAGATCACATGAGCCTGGGAGTTGGAGACTGTAGTGAGCCATAATCACGCCACTGTACTACAGCCTCGATGACAGAATGACACCCTGTCTCAAAAAACAAAAAACACTCAAAGACAGCACTCTGGGTGTGATCTGCGCGTGCTGGGTGTAGTGGAACAATCGTTTATCATTTCCGGGGTGCTGTGCTGTTAGTAATGCACCTTTGGCAGCAGTCACATAATTAAGCTTTAGGTCACCTAGGAATCTTAGTGAAAAAACACTGGTCTCTGAGTAAAAGAATGAATTCTAGGGCTAAGTGTAGAAGCTCATGCCTGTAATCCCAACACTTTGGGGGTCTGAGGCAGGAGGATCATTTGAACCCGGGAGTTTGAGACCACTCTGAGCCACAAAAAAAAAAAAAAAAAAAAAGCCGGCCATGCTAATATTTGATGGCATGTGGACTACAGAGTCCCAGCTACTGGGGAGGCTGAGATGAGAGGACTGTCTGAGACCAGGAGGCCGAGGCTGCAGTGAACCATGACGGTGCCACTGCACTCCAGCCAGGGTGACAGAGCAAGACTCTGCATCTAAAAAATAAATAAATAAAATTAAAAGAACAAATTCTAGGCATGCAGAGGGAAAGAACATTTGCCAGGTGCCATTATGCTGCAGGCACTGGTCTGGGTGCCTTGGTGACATGAGCTCACTTAATTCTAACAGCCGTCCTCTGGGGTCAGCACTGTCACCAACACTGAGTCGATGGGGAGACTGACAGTCAGAAACAGGAAGTGATTTACCCAAGATCCCACAGCTGATAAGTGGCAGAGCCAGGATTCCAACACAAGTTGGAAATGGCCTACCTGGGATTACCTTCAAAATAACACGAAGTTGGGGAATTAATGGAAGTGAGGATGAGGCAGGATTGGCCATGAATTCACGGTCTTCGGGGCTAACAAAGGGTACATGGGGCTTACTATGTTCTTTTCTGTCTATTCTTATGAATGTTGAGAATTCTCTGTATCAAAAGTAAAAAGAAAAAATCTCCCCAGGTCAGATTCAGATGCTCAAGCTCTCTGTAGCTTTGAATATGACACTGTGGCATGGTTTTGCTCACAAAGTGAACACCTGACCTGTTCTGTTTGTAGGAGGCAGAGTTCAAAGACCCCCATCAATGAGACCTACATGCACACAAAGACAGAGCAGCCCACAATATCTTAGTTTAGTTTGTTTGTTTTTTTGAGATGGAGTCTCACTGTCTCCCAGGCTGGAGTGCAGTGGTGCCATCTCAGCTCACTGCAAGCTCTGCCTGCCGACTTCATGCCATTCTCCTGCCTCAGCCTCCCGAGTAGCTGGGACTACAGGCACCCGCCACCATGCCCGGCTGATTTTTTGTATTTTTAGTAGAGATGGTATTTTTAATAGAGATGGATTTCACCATGTTAGCCAGGATGGTCTCGATCTCCTGACCTTGTGAACCACCTGCCTCGGCCTCCCAAAGTGCTGGGATTACAGGCGTGAGCCACCGCACCCGGCCAATATCTCAGTTTTTGATCCTGCAGGTGAATTTGAAATTTGAACTAGAAATACAGTATGACTATAAACAAGAAAACATTCTTTTTAACATTTTGGACGAGGCTTCAGAGGTTGTTTTAGACAAAACCGAAGGAGGAAAGAGATTCTTTCCTCCTTCAGAAGGGAATAAACCACCGTCTGTTAGAATGGCTTAACCATGTACTTGACCATTTTACGCCTCTCTCTGTTCTATGATTCAATACAAAACAAAGTGATTCCTAGTGCAAGAGTTAGTAAAAGCCTAACTTGGGCAAGGTGGATATTGTACAGGTTCATAATTTTTAAGTTTCACTATCTGAACTGTGTCCAAATCTGAGATGCCTTGCCAGGAGCCATCAAGCATTCCTGGCAAGGCATCTTGCCACCGTTTCAAGTCACAGTGAAAACCAGGTCAGAGATAGAACACCAGACACACGGAATATCCCACCCTTCCCCCCACACAGCAGCACAGGCTGTGCACCGTCTAACTCCGAGAGGTGACATTTGCCATATGAATGATGCTGGAGACACAGAATGCAGTGGCTCTGCACTGAATGCACATCCAGCTGGGCGGTGGACAGAGCATGGGCTTCTGCGTCAGGGTTTAAACAGTAGTTCCCTTCCTCTCCACTCCCCCGTGTCCCTAAGCCAGGATTTCTGTCCCTTTTTTTCAAGATGCTTAGTTTTTAATAGGCATCTTTTTTCCCCCTCCCAGATCCTCCAACTGCCCCCTACAAAAGGTGGTGAGGGCAAGAATAACTAAGCGGTGGTAGTCAATGAACTAGGATTATAATCTGGGAATATCTTGCTCTAAGTCCCCTGCGTCTCCCCTCCCTGCTTCTTCCTCCTCCCTCAGTTGTCCATCCCAGATGAGCCCAAGTTACTCACAGGGAGGTCTCCATCCAGCAAGGTGGGGTCTTTGTTGACTGCCATCCTAGCTCCTCAAGCTGCAAAACAGAGTCCCAGATCCCATCAGAAGCCCTCAGGCTTGAGCTCCACTGGGTCACTTCCCTACATCTCATGGCCACCAACTAGGCCCAGGCTGCCTGGGGGCCCATTTGCCCTGAACAGAAGGCATTAGGTTGGAGGGTGAATGTCACACACAATAGCCCCACTCCTTAGGGTCCCATAGCAATGAGTTGCTCCGTAGCTTGTCAAGACTGATGTTTCTTTCTTTCTTTCTTTCTTTCTTTTTTTGAGATGGAGTCTTGCTCTGTTGCCCAGGCTGGAGTGTAGTTACACAGTCTTGGCTCACTACCACCTCCGCCTCCGGGGTTCAAGGGATTCTCCTGCCTCAGCCTCCCAAGTAGGTGGGATTACAGGCGCCCACCACCACGCCCGGCTAATTTTTTTTTTTTTTTTTTTTAGTAGAAATGGGGTTTCATCATGTTGGCCAGGCTGGTCTCGAACTCCTGACCTCAAGTGATCTGTCCACCTTGGTCTCCCAAAGTGCTGGGATTACAGGTGTGAGCCACCACGCCCTGCCGAGAATAATGTTTCCTATAAGAGCTCGGGTTAGGAGGCCAGGCGTGGTGGCTCAGGCCTGTAATCCCAGCACTTTGGGAGGCCAAGGCAGGCAGATCACCTGAGTTCAGGAGTTCGAGACCAGCTTGGGCAACATGGTGAAACTCCATCTCTATGAAAAATACAAAAATTAGCCAGGCGTGGTGGTGGGCGTCTGTATCCCAGCTACTTGGGAGGCTGAGGCAGGAGAATCGCTTGAGCCCGGGAGGCGGCGGTTGCAGTGAGCTGAGATCGCTCCACTGCACTCCAGCTTGGGCGACAGAGCGAGACTCTGTCTCAAAAAAAAAAAAAAAAAAAAAGGAGTTCAGGTTAGGAAATAAAAAATGCAGGTAGCCATAAGAGATAAAAAGTTTTAGATAAAGTCTTAAGGCTCTTAAATGAAGGTCCTAAAGAGACTAAAACAACCAGTTTCAAGCTGGGTGCATTGGCAAGCACCTGTAATCCCAGCTACTGAGGCTGACATGGGAGAATTGCTTGAGCCCAGGAGTTTGAGATCAGCCTGGGCAATATAGTGAGACCCCCATCTCTAAAAAAATAAATAAACAAGTTTCAGGTTTCATCTTTGAAAAGGCTCTGGGTTAATTCCTCTATTTCTCTCTCTCTTTCTCTCTGTCTGTCCCTCTCCCCCTCTCCCTATCGGTTTTTTGAGACAGGGTCTCAATCTGTTGCCCAGGATGAAATGTGGTGGAACAATCATGGCTCACTGCAGCTTTGACCTCCTGGGATCAAGGTACCCTCCCACCTCAGCCGCCCACGTAGCTGGGACTACAGGCATGCACCACAATGCAGGGCTAATTTTTTTTTTCTTTTTTTTGTAGAGACAGGATCCCACTGTGTTGCCCAGGTTGTTCTTGAACTCCTGGGCTCAAGTGATCCACCTGCCTTGGCCACCTGCAGTGCTGGGATTAAAGGCATGATCCACTGTGCCTATCCAATTCCTCTATTTCTAGATTCTGGTATCTATACCAGAATCTCTCCCTCAGTAGTTTCCCTGCAGAGTTTTTCATCTCCAGCAAAATTCCCAAGAGGCCCTTACCTTCAACTTCTTCCCTTTAATGTTCATAAACAAGACATGTAAGGCAGGTGCCCCAGGACCCCAACACTCACTCCAGCTGACCGCCACCTCAGTCTCACAGAGCCCAGGCTGCAGAGCGTCCCCTCAGGCAGAAACAATTCCTATCACTCCTGGGAGTCTTGGGCAATGCTACTTACGCCTCCCAGCTAGAGGAGGGCAGAGAGGAAGAGAAAGCAGGGTCAGCCAGTTGTCATGGTTATCTGACCCAGGGTTCCCCAGGCATATCCTAACTTCTCTAAGGACACTTAGCAAACAAGGAGGTAGGTGGCAGAGCTGAAGGAGATCCAGGCTCAGAGGACTTAGTATTCCAGAGCCATGAAGCATCAGTTCTATAATGTTCCTGCCCTCAATTCACAAAAATCTGCTTTCCAGAAAGAAGGTATAGTGATATACATTGTTAAACTCAAAAGCTCTAAAGTTCTATATACCTCTGCAATCTTTTGGCTCCTTTTCCATAGAGGGTCTTGTGGGACAGTTTTCAATCCATTTCTCTCATCTTTTCTTATTTACTAGCAAGAGTGAATGTTGAACAGTAAAATTTAAACCCACACAGAAGAGTTCATCTGAATGTATTCATCTTTGATTATGGAGATAAAGTGCCCTCAGTGAAGAAGCGACAGAGCCGGGAGTTGAGTTTTTGACAGTATAGCCTTTGAGGGAGGAATTCCCACTTCTTAGAATTCAAAAAAATTTATTGAACTTTATCTGGCCTAAGATGCTACCAGAATGAAGAGTAGGAGAGCCAAGTAGATATTTGTTCTCCTAAGTCTGGATAAGTGAGTGTTGACAAAGATTCTATCACTAATCAATAGCACCCAGACAACCAAGAACTAGCACCACTCAACCCTTCTTTAGCCAGGACTCAAGCACAAGCCCAAGTTTTAGTTCCTGGCTTCAGATATGATGGAGGACTATGGTGTAAGCCATAGCTTTCAGATTAACTAAGAAGGGCCTCTTCATGAAAATGGACAATAGGAAAACAAAACTTATTTTCTTTGTTGCTGGTGGAATTGTATGTATTGTTGACTCTGCTAAGTCACACACTGTGAGCAAGAGAAGAAAGAGGCAGGGGTGGGGAATTATGAAAGATCTTTGGTAATAAATTACGTATCTGTGATGCAATAAAGTAGGGAATGAGAAGGCAGGAAAGGGAGGAGTCAAGCAGGGGGGCTTCGAAGGAGTAATATGCTATACGTTTAATACTTACTGTCCAACCTGGGCTTTTCAAATGTAAGGCAGTAGAGAAGACAAAGTATTTAAAGAAGTGGCCTCTGCCCTCACCTCAAGGTTCAGCACAAATTATCTGTGAGGCTGTGACTGGACAGCAACCTGAGCCAAAGGGCAGTTTTCAGCCTTCAGAGTAGTGGCTTTGGGCCAGAGGGAACATAGGGCTTTGTGCCTGAAAGCTCTGCCAAATCAAATAGTCCTTTGGCTGCTTTAGCTGGGAGTGCAGAATGTGGGTGAGAGGTGAGAAGTGGTGAAAGGGCCTAGGAGAGTCCCGAGGGAAGACAGAAGTGTTAGTTTTCTAGCAGTAGCTTGCAGGGCATAGAGTTCTATCTTCTTTCCTTCTCCGTACCTACCTGCTTTCCCTACCCCTCCACCACGTGAGAGCAGGGACCTAGGTCATCTTGCTCACAAGTGGATCCCCAAAACCATGCATGGCACTCAAACATTCATTGTTGAATAAATGAATTATCAGGCAACAGTGCTCAGTTGTGAATGTGCTGGGCTGTACATCTATGAAGAACTTCTTCGATTTTTGGCATCCCTCATGAATGTGGAGGCTCTGGGGTGGAAAACATTAGTTAGAAAGAAGGATTCACAGGGAGGTACCAGGACACCATTAAGGTTTACACAAACTCGAGAAGAGGTAGTATTTCCCAAACTCCCCACCACTCACCATTGCATAGGACAAAAGTACCGAGATGGATACCACTGTAACATAACATATCACCATGAATTCAAGGCAGACTTATCTAGGCCGAAGCCGGCCAGCCATTGACAGGGCTACTGTAGAGCACCCTCTCCATGGTAGCAGTCTAGATGAGTTCATTTTAGAGGTCCCTCTCAACCCAGAGGTTCTACATCTCAATCTTTCTCCATCCTCCTCCTCAGCCTGGATCTTCTAGCCCAGAGCTCGCTGTACCAACTGTGTAGGCTGATTGAGGATTATCTGCTGGATTGCCTTACATTTAACTCTTCTCTATTCCCAGAACACACTCACAGACACAAGTCAATTTTGTCTAGAAATTTATTGAACATAATTAATCTATTACAGTAGAGGATCTGGACAATAAAAATAGGTATTTAAGCTTTTTGTTTGCCCTGACCTAGTAGCTTTCATGTCTCTTAAAATTCCCAAAATTTTATTTTTCAAATCCCATATCGTGATTGGTTAAACAGACAGCCAAGAATCTGAGTCTATTCTTTGAGAATCTCAATCACATTTCTGGGAAATGTAACTTATTGAGTACATATTTATTTTCTCATTTCCATTCAGATAAATGACACAGCTTTGCTGGGAGGACTGACATCAGCCTCCTACCTGCTGGCATCCTATTTCTCTACCTCACCTCCCTCAAACTAAAGGATCTGTAACCACATATAAAGACCCACACCCAAGATGGGAGATAGAAACACGAGTCAATGTCATTGACTCAGCATTCCAGTGTCCTCTTCACTGGCTTCCTCCTGTGCTTTCCACCTCCCTCAATCACCCTACAAATAAGACGTCTGATTTACCATAGAAAATTGTGACCCTCTTACATCTGGAGTATTCATGAAATTTTTTTGACTGGATAAATTTTGATGAAAATTAATGTAGAATTGCCTAAATTGTTAGAAGGATTTAAATAAAACAATCTAGCTGATAAGTCTAAATACTGTTTTAATTTTTTTTTTAAGACACAGAGTCTTGCTCTATCACCCAGGCTGGAGTACGGTGGAAGCTCACTGCAGCCTTGAACTCCTGGGCTCAAGTGATCCTCCTGCTTCAGCCTCCAGAGTATCTGGGACTACAGGCATACGCCATCATGCCTGGCTAATTTTTTAACACTTTGTTGTAGAGATGGGGCCTCACTACATTGCCCAGGCTGGTCTTGAACTCCTGGCCTCAAGCAATCCTTCCACTTCAGCCTCCCAAAGTGCTGGGATTATAGGTGTGAGCCACCACACTCCACCCAGTTTTAGTTTTTCTAGAAAAGAATATAAACCACTGGACAAGGAAGATTCCAAATAATGGGAGAGTAAGAGGCAAAAAACAGGATTCGGGGGGATCACATTTCTACTCAATTCTGAAGACAGTGGGAGAGCATGGAGAGAACACTGGATTAGGAGTCAGAGGAATGAGGCTCTAGCCTCAGTTTTTTGTTTATCTCACTGTCAGCTTCTTATCTGTCACAGACTACATATAGGCACCCACTGTGACCCTGTACGTATTTTTATAAGTCCCTCCTGTCTGCTCCTGATTTTTGCTTATTCACTGCACCCATAGACCAATTTATACCATGAAGGTGCCTGATGCTTTTCTGATTCTACTTCTGGACAGAGCAAGGACATGAGTGCAGTGATGGTATAAGGGCCAACAAGTTGAGAGGCTGTAAGCCCAGATCTCCTCTATCCTGCTACTGACATCAGAGCCTCTACTAGATCTGAGAGTGCCATGCACCAGACCTACTGTAATCATATGAAACCAATGATCCATATAACCCTAAAGTTATTGTATATTAGTGTTCAATGATCAGTGCGATTGGGTCTTTTTAAATTTTTTCCTTTCAATTTTTATTCATTCAGCAAATACTAAGCTCCCATTATGCACATAAGAGATGTTCAATCAATGTTAGATGAAGGGAAAATATTCAGAAATTCACAAGTCACTCCAGCACTCCAAAAACATACAACTCTTCATGCTCCTCCCTTCTCCATTCTTGGCCTCATCTCTGCCCACATCATAGGTTGTTAAATGCTCACATGAACAAGAACTTAAGCACAGTATGACATGGCCTGTGACTTATACAAATGTCTATCCCACTAAGAGGCCATCTTTTAAAGTAGGTACTAGTTCCAAGCCTAAAAACACCCTAACGGGTCTTCAGCTTCATCTGAGGATATGCCACAGTGATCATGCCTGCTATAGAGGACACAAGACCTCCAAGTCCAATGATGCCAGGATTGGACTTATAGATCCCCAGCTGGTCCAAAGGGTTCAGGATATCACAAAGGTTCTTCACTGTGTCCAGGAGCAAGGGAGGATGCTGCTTCAGAGATCGGAATAAGAGAAGTAGAAAGGATTGGAGCCATTCTGTTTCCTCATCAGCCACACTGCACCCAAGAGGATCCTGGGATGCTGATTTCTCTTTCTTTGCCCTGTCACGTGTAACTCGTTTCATCTGCAGGGAGATTTCATACAGATCCCTGACCAGGCTCAGCAGAAGAGAATAGTAGTAGTGGTGAGCAGCCCTCGTTCGCCATTTCTCTTTGTTGATGCCAGAAGTTAGACCTACGCTCCTCACCCAGAGGATGGTGTCACAGATGAAATAAATCACACGGTTCAGGTTGGCTAATGTTAAGCATAAGCGAGGTACCAGGTCAGTGGCATGAATGCTCTGCTCAGTTGCCTGTATAGCATGTACCACATTGCCTAGTCTGAACCCTGCAAGTAGAACCCACAATAGTGAACAGTTATTTCATTAGTACACAATGGGAAGATAGAATCCCTGTATCAGGGTGAGAAGCCAGCTTTTCATTGTTTTTTGTTGAGACAGGGTCTTGGTCTGTCACACCGGCTGGAGTGCAGTGGCACCATCACAGCTCACAGCAGCCTCAACCTCCTGGGCTCAAGCAATCCTCCCACCTCAGCCTCCCAAGTAGCTGGGATTATAGGCACGAGCCAGTGTGCCCAGCTTAGCACTGGTCTTTTTAACAACTGATGGTCATTCAAGGCTCAGCCTTTGTTCAGAAAAAGAGCAAGATTTTACAGTACATTAAGGACACCTAAAATGATCTTGGGAGGCAAAAAATACAGTGACTCTTTAAATTTACCTCCTCCATTGTAATGAACACCTTAATGTTGACTGACAGCATACTCCAGGCAAGGTCAATCATGAGTGTGGACTGTTACATTTGATTATTTACCAGCTACACTTCTTTAGAAGGAAGGTACTATGATAACATGAACTCCAGATGCAATACTCTCTTGGAGAGTCTGATGCCTTACATTTTATTTATTTTCCAGACAAAAGACTGTCCTTTTTAAAAACACTATTATCATTTTGCCATTTCTCTGGTCCCACCCCCTTTTGGCTACCTATTGTCAAGAAAATAAAGATGGTAGAATTTAATGGATAGAACAATAGAGCTCCTAGTTGAATTAAATCAACCATTGCAATGGCATGTCCTATGTGAGCATGTAATTCAAATCATCAGGGATGCATCGATCACTAGGTACTTACTGAACACCTTCTGAGAAATTTATAGTACTAAATGTCACAGAAGGTACAAAAGAAGTACTTTTCCTTGAAGGACCATACCTTAGACTCAGGAGGTGCTCAGAAGTAGCTACTCTCAGAAAACTTAGAATCTCAGAAGGGGCTGGGCGCGGTGGCTCACGCCTGTAATCCCAGCACTTTGGGAGGCCAAGGTGCGTGGATCACCTGAGGTTAGGAGTTTGAGACCAGCCTGGCCAACATGGTGAAACCCCGTCTCTACTAAAAACAAACAAACAAACAAACAAAACAAAAATTAGCCAGGCATATTGGCGCATGCCTGTAGTCCCAGCTACCGGGGAGACTGAAGTGGGAGAATTGCTTGAAGCTGGGAAGTGGAGCTTGCAGTGCACCAAGATCACGCCACTGCACTCCAGCCTGGGCAACAGAGTGAGACTCCATCTCAAAAAAAAAAAAAGAATGTTTGGTATTATCAAAAATAACATAAAATAGTAAAATAGTATATATAATGACTGTTTTAGTATATAGATTCTGGGTTCCAGTTCTGGCTCTTGTACTAACTGGCTGAATGACCCTGGATAAGCCCCTTCTGGACTTAGAGACTAGTGACCTCTAAAGGACCTTTCAGCTCCAACATTCTAAAGAATCTAAATAGAATTTCTAATCTTGGCCTTCAGTGCCATCCAGAAAAGCTCGCCCCACCCTTCCCACCCCTCTACTTGACAATTTAAATCTTCTCTCTGTCAAACTAGTTTTGTAGTTTGACAATGATCCTCCCATACAATGGTTTGCTCAGAACAGTTCTGAGCCTTTACTAGAGAAGACTGCCCTTCGAAACTCTCTTCTTCCTTCTCTCTAGCCTCACCTCAGGTTCCACCTCCTCTAAAACACCTTTCTTTTCCTCTACCTCAGCCAACAAGTTTGGCACTAAATCTTATATATCATTATTTAAAGCACCTTACTTCTCCCATAAGGCTCAGGAATGTACCTATATAACATAGGTGCTCAAAACCAACTGATCAATACGTGATGCTCTACATTCCATTCTAATGCCTCTGCTAACCTACTATAGCAACATCTGGTTTTCATCAAACAACAAAGAGTCAGAAAGGCAACTGCTATGAAAAGTACTGGATTTCCCAGTATGATATATTACTAAGGTGAATTTAACAAACACAAAATATTGATTTCACTTTTTACCTTTAGCATGAAACCTACCTCAAACATGGTCTACAAAAATGTATCCACCTATATAGCCTCTAGCACTCCTCAAGAAAAGAAAAAGGCAGGTGGTCTAGGATATAAATATTCCGCTCTTGTTTAGAACAAAGGGGCTCACAGGAGCAGAAGCTCATGTCAGAGACTGCTAAAACATACTGTGATTCTAAGAACTAAAGGTGAACTAACACGTTGTCTGTCTCACTGGTTATGATTAAGCAGAAAGATAAGGTGTAGCACCAGATGTGAACATAAGAAGGTGTTTATGAATGGTCTGCAGCAACACATTCAAATCTGTTGTGCCATGAGGACAGCCTTACTGGTCAATTTCACCAATAAACTTGATTGACTAGAAATTAATGACCTAGAAATTACTCCATGAATTACAGGGTCTGAGGCTGAGGATTCTAAACCAGGAGCCACTGTTCCTCAAGAAACAGGGTACTTACATTTACGACCAGTGCTCACACTGGACTCCAGTTTCTTGAGCTTCATTACCACCTTCTCTTTGCCAGCTTTAGGCTCTAACAAATATCTAAGCAACATGCATGTGTACTGAGTGGCTCTGAAATGGAAAAAAAAATGGAGAAGAATGATTTACAAACCAAATAAAACTTAATTCATGAAGTAAGGGAAAGAGAAACACATGCCTACAGACAACATTTCCAAGACCATTTCTCGTATAGCAACTCTTACAAAAGCAAAATTCTGCAACAGTCATTCCACAGGAGAGCCAAAGGGTAGAACATGTCATGGAAATTTAACACAAAGGTAATGAAAACGAACTCTACAATAATGCAGCCAATGTGCCTCCAAAAGACCTTTTGCTGGCACAGAGAAATGGATATAGTCAAAGTGAGAAACTGTACAAAATCTCCCTCATGTTAAGTCTACAAAGATCCATACTCCTTCTCTTCCCCAGTGTAGATTTCTTTCTTTCTTTTTTTTTTTTTTAGACCGAGTCTCTCTCTGTCACCAGGCTGGAGTGCTGTGGTGTGATCTTGGCTCCACCGCAACCTCCACCTCACGGGTTCAAGCGATTCTCCTGTCTCAGCCTCCCGAGTAGCTGGAATTACAGGTGTGTGCCACCACGCCCAGCTAATTTTTGTATTTTTAGTAGAGATGTGGTTTCACTATGTTGGCCAGGATGGTCTCGATCTCCTGACCTCGTGATCTGCCCGCCTCAACCTCCCAAAGTGCTGGGATTACAGGCATAAGCTACTGTGCTTGGCCTGATTTTCAGATTTCTAAAATGAACTTTTCTACCATGTACTTAACCTACCATCTATGTGACAGGACACAAACTCAAACCAGAACCAAATGAAAAGTCCACAGTTTCAAGATTGTTTAATTTTTTATAAACGAAAGGACCAAATACACATCAGTACATAAATTAGTATGAATACGTTTTCATAGTTGTCTTTCAAAACTCATTCATATTTTACATAAAATACAGGCAGAATCCTGCTTAATAATACTATATATTTAATAAAGCGATTATTGTCATGCTTGCAAATAACAATGACTTACTAATATAAATGTAGGAGAAATTTTACGTCACATAGTCACACATCCAAATCCATTTGGCAATCTACTAATAAAGTAGGTGCCTGGTTCCTACTGTCTTGTAAGAGCATTTGAATCCCTTTATGCTATAAATATTATTCTCAATAAAAATATGGTACATTTTCCATTTTCTAAAATAGTGAACTTGTTACTAGGAATGAAATAAAAAGAGAAGACTGGAATCATAAACAATCGCTTTCTCTTTTTTAAGTGTGCTTCCTGGTTACAGGGCTGGTCATGTCAATGACTCTGCCTTTCTGAGCTTTGGTCTAATAATAAGGATCAGGCCAACAATAAGACATCACTTTTATTTATTTATTTTTGAAGTGGACATAAACTCAAGATTTTATTGTCTTCATAATAAAACAAAAGATGACACTTAGAACTGGATGACTTGGCCCTTTTCTCTTCTTATCTCCTCCCAGTTCAAAATGCTGGCATCTTTTAATAGCCAGGATTCTCTTAGATCTTCACTGGGCTCAACACACTCAAGCTTTAGCACAATCTTCTTGGTAGTTTTAGCCTTTTTCTGGAAAATCGGCTTAGTCTGCCCACCACAGCCACTCTGCTTCCTGTCATAATGCTGCTTTTCCTGGGCATACAGAGAATCCTTGCCCCTCTTGTACTATGTCACTTTGTGGGGTTGGTGCTTGCCACACTTCTTACAGTCCGACAGGTTTTAGGAATGTTCACCATGTTTGCGTGAGAATTATTGGCACAGAAAGCAAGGTATTATTATATGAATGCCAGTGTGGTCATAAAGGTTATACAGATCATCAAGGAGGCTGGGAAATGAATACCAGAGATCTCAGATCTTTTGGAATAAACATAAATTATTATTATTATTATTTTTCGAGATAGAATCTCGCTCTGTTGCCCAGGCTGGAGGGTAGTGGTGCGTTCTTGGCTCACTGCAAACTCCACCTCCCGGGTTCAAGCGATTCTCCTGCCTCAGCCTCCTGAGTAGCTGGGATTACAGGCACGCGCCATCACGCCCAGCTAATTTTTGTATATTTAGTAGAGATGGGGTTTCACCATGTTGGCCAAGCTGGTCCCGAACTCCTGACCTCGTGATCTGCCAGCCTCAGGCTCCCAGAGTGCTGGGATTACAGGTGTGAGTCACTGCACCCAGCCTAAATGATGATGATGATGATTTTTTATGTTTTTATTTTTTTTTAGATGGAATCTCACTCTGTTGCCCAGGCTGGAGTGCAGTGACGTGATCTTGGCTCACTACAAGCTTTGCCTCCCGGGCTCATGCCATTCTCCTGCCTCAGCCTCCCAAGTAGCTGGGACTACAGGCGCCCACCACAACGCCAGCTAATTTTTGTATTTTTAGTAGAGATGGGGTTTCACTATGTTAGCCAGGATGGTCTCGATCTCCTGACTTTGTGATCCGCCCGCCTCGTGATCTGCCCACCTCAGCCTCCCAAAGTGCTCGGATTACAGGTGTGAGCCACTGCACCCGGCCTAAATGATTATTTTTTTAACCAACTTCCTTGATAAACCTGGCAGGGTACATTCTAGGTACACTGGAATTACAGCTTTCTATTTAATGAAATTTCTATTTAATGAAGCTTGTATATAAAGCAACCATTTAGAAAACCTATCAAGCTAATGAGAAAGCCAGTATAGCTTGGTAGTTAAGTGGGCACTGGAGTCATTTGCGTGGATGTGAATCTCTCAGTTCTGCCGTGTAGTATCTATTAACCTCCTTCTGCTTCAGTTTCTCCATCTGAAATGGGGAGAATATTTAGAGTATCTACGTCATAGGGTTGTGATGAGGGTTATATAAGTTCATAGTTGCAAAACACTGGGAACAATAGCTGGCATAAAGATGGCTTCCAAAAGCCTCATTATTGGGGCCATTCTAATTGATCTGTTTGTTTCAGCACTTGCACACCCAGAAGAGAATGAAGACCTGTTAAATAAAACTGCAACTGTAACTATTTTTTAATTAAGCAAGAATCAACCAAATCTCTAAAACATCATGAACTAGTACTGTATTTGTTTTAAAGATACAATCTCTCAGTTCTTTTCGTTTCTTATGGAACAGAAAGAAAGAGACACAATCTCTGTTTAATATTTTCAGTAGCACAGCATGAACCTTAGAGGTGCAGTTAGTTCTTTCTGAGCTTCTCCCCACTGTATTTCCCCCCAATCCAGTTGGTGTGGTCTCATCCCCGCTATATTTCGTTTTACAATTTACAAAACTATTCCACGTGCAGTATCTCAATGATACAGCCTGGGCAATAATGGAAGCGAACTTCTGTCTCTCCTCAAACATTTCAAGAGGTATTTGAGACCGGGCGCGGTGGCTTGCGCCTGTAATCCCAGCACTTTGGGAAGCCGAGGTGGACAGATCACCTGAGGTCAGGAGTTCGAGACCAGCCTGGCCAACATGGCGAAACCCCGTCTCTACTAAAAATACAAAAAGTAGCCGGGCGTGGTAGTGCTCGCCTGTAATCTCAGCTACTCGGGAGGCTGAGGCAGGAGAATCGCTTGAACCCGGGAGGCGGAGGTTGCAGTGGGCCGAGACCCCACCACTGCACTCCAGCCTGGGCGACGGAGCGAGACTCCGTCTCAAAAGAAAAAAAAAAAGAGAGCTATTTGAAGCCACACCAAGCGCTCTGCTTCCCTAGCCACAAATACTAACCCAAAGTTTCTCTTTAAAGGAGATCCCTCGGAAGAATGTTGAGTGGAGAGAACCAATCTTTCTGTGCCCGGAGAGCAGTTAGGAGGGGAGGAGGAGCTGTCAGCCGGTGTCACGTCGTAGGCGATCTCGAGGCGGCTAGGGTGCCAGGCACTGGGGCTTTCGTGCGCGAGGCTAGGACGGGACGCGGGTGCGTTGGCCCCACTCACGTTGAATTTAGGGTGAGGAGGGGCTCGGATACTAAACTCCCCCCGTAGGAGCTGGCAACGTCCTTCCTGCTTCCATCTACTAGGCTATCACCTCCTTTTTCTCGGGTGCCGGGGAATAGGCACGGGAGCACCGAGTTAGGGCGAGAAAGGGGCGGAGGCCGCTGGCACCTGACTCACCTGAAGAGTCGGTCCCGGCCCTGGGTCTGGTTGGTGAAGCGGGTGAAGGCGTCCATGGCTCCTAGCCCAAAGGCCACGAGTGGCACCGGGCTCAGGCGTGGGTCCTCTGGGGCCCGCCGGATCCCCAGGGAACGGTCAGTCCCAGGTTATCGGCTGAGGGGGAGGGGCTGAGTCTCTCCGCCCCAGAGGGGGCGGGCGCACTTTCTGTAGAGCAACTTCGCGGACTTCCGGTTTAAGCCGGAAGTTATGGTTACCAAGGCGACGCAACGCCGCCGGGCCAGGTGAGCAAAACTTCTGATCCTGCCTTCGGGTGCCGGGGCTCCTCTCCAGTCCCAGGACTCCCCTTTACCTGTAGAGTCTCCTAGAGGAAAGTCTGAGGGGGTGCGGCCCCCCTCGAGTCCCAGGAGTCCCCTTTACCTGTAGATTCTCCTAGAGAAAGTTTGAGGGGGTCCGTCTCCCCAGACTCGGGCGTTTCCGGATGTCTCGCGCCTCCCCGCAGATCTCAGGTTCTCAGGAACCCGGGGTGAAATCCCGAATGGTCTCTCCAGCCTCAGAACTCCCCTGAGCTTTTGTTTGGGACGGTGGGGCCTAATCATTTCCCAGCGCCGTGCCTCTTTCCCTTGAGCTACACCAGCTCCATGTCTGGTGAAGGAAGTGGTTAGGGCAGAGATAAGCCAATTCACAGTGTGAACCTAGCATGGGAGCCGGATGAAGTGAGAAAATTTTCTGCTTGGATTATTGAACACTGAAAGAAGATTGTTACCTGAGGAAATCCTAAAAGAGTCATTATGAGCAAAGTGAAGCAAAAATAGATTGCAATGAAATTGCACCGCTGAACATTCGTTCTGTGCGGCTTGAAGAAAAGGAGGCTTACCCACTCAGTGGCAGTAATTTTATAAAATATACCCTCTATAACCACAAAATAAGGTCGGCCGGCGCTGTGGCTCACGCCTGTAATCTCAACACTTTGGGAGCCGAGGTGGGCGGATCACCTGAGGTCAGGAGTTTGAGACCAGCCTGGCCAACAGGGTGAAACCCCGTCTCTACTAAAAATACAAAAAAAGTAGCCGGGCATGGTGGCGGGGGCCTGTAATCCCAGCTACTCGGGAGGCTGAGGTAGAAGAATCGCTGGAACCCAGGAGGCGGAGGTGGCAGTGAGCCAAGATTGTGCCACTGCTTTTCAGCCTGGGCGACAACGCGAGACTCTGTCTCAAAAAAATAAAATAAGGTCAACATTTTCGTAATCTTTATTCCCTTGGTCAGGCCAGCTCCTAACATTTGCAGGCGGTGGGTAAGAGTACAAATGCAGTCCAGCATACCATATGTTTAAATATTTTAGTTATAAATCAAGTAACAAATTGTTAAGTAAAATATAGTCTGTTTTCCTACATTGACAAATAAACCCTCACAATGATGTAGAAGGCCATTTTCAGAATTCCTAGACTCCTTAGGATACCTGGAAACACAGCTGGAATATGGCAGTGTGGGGAGAAATGGCCGCCAGTCTTTTCCCACTTCCCTTTCTTTTCTGGTGCCCACCTACATTCCCGGCCAGGAGCCTTGCATACCATCCTGATACTCCAAGCCACATCCAACTTCTGCCCATACCTCTGCAAGCAGCCATGCCTTTGCCACCTTTGAGATCGAGGAGTGCTCACGTTAGCAGCTGGGTCTGCCCTCAGGAGAAAGCTGAGAAAGGCTCATGCAGGCCATGGTGTCATTTGGGCAGTAAATTCCAGGGGTATTGGTACCCTGAACATGGTCTAGACTCCAGAAGAAGGAAACTAGGCTTTGGGTGAGCATATCTCCTTGGCCCCATGGGTTACTCATTTTTTGCAGAGGAAAGAGCCTGGAAGAGAGCCAGAAGTTTTCTCTAAGTACATGGCCCAGGTCAGGGCAATTCTGCAAGCAATAAGAATTTATTGAGTGCTGGCCATATACCAACCACTGTGCTAAACTCTAGTCCTAGAGTAATAGGTTAATAAGGAACACAGTAAACTGGTAAGTACAACACAGAGATATGTTAGATGATAGAGGTGAACACAGGGTGCTTCTAAACACAGATGTGTATCATCTGTTTTTTGTTTTTGTTTTTGAGACAGAGTTTTGCTCTTATTGCCCAGGCTGGAGTGCAATGGCGCAATCTCGGCTCACTGCACCCTTCATCTCCCGGGTTCAAGCGGTTCTCCTGCTTCAGCCTCCTGAACTGGGATTACAGGCATGCGCCACCACGCATGGCTGATTTTTTATATTTTTAGTAGAGACGGTGTTTCACCATGCTGGTCAGGTCTGGAACTCCTGAACTCAGGTGATCCACCTACCTCGAGCTCCCAAAGTTCTGGGATTACAGGTGTGAGCCACCACGCCTGGCCTCATCTGTTTTTTATACCTACAATTCTGCCCTTTTCACAATATCATATAAATTGAATCATATAGTATGTAGCGTTTTATTTTCTTTTCTGATTTATTTTACTTAGCATAATGCATTTGAGATTATCTATGTTGTGCACATCAGTAGTTTGTAATTTTTTATTCCACAATATGAATTTATTATAATTCATTATCCATTCGCCCACTGAAGTACATTTGTGTTATCTCTAATTTGAAGCCATTATAAATAAAGCTGCTATAAATATTTAAGTACAGATTTTGATGTGAAACATAAGTTTTAATTTTCCTAGTGTAATACGCAGGAATGTGATTGCTGAAACATATGGTATGTTTAACTTTGTAAGAAACTGCCAAACTGTTTTCCAAAGTGGCTATCCTATTTTGTATTACCACTGACAATGTGTGAGAGCTTATCTGTTTGCCTATTGGTGGACATTGGGTTGTTTCCACTTTGGGGCTCCTACAAATAAAGTTGTAATGACTGTTCGTGTCCAAGTCTTGGTATGGGCATATGTTTTCAGTTCCCTTCTGCCACTCCTAAGAGTGGAATGACTGGATATGACGGTGGATGTGTGTTTAACTGTCCTGCAGTGGACAGGCCTATGCAAACTTACCCTCAAAAGTCTGAAAAAGCTGAGAGGCCAAAGCAAGAGGCTGACATACCCAGTTTCTCAGAAACAAACATTTAATAAATAAATACAATTTAAACAAACAAACAGAAGCCATGTCTGTGTCTCAGGAAGCAAGACAAGATGGTGGATCCCTGCCATTATCCACCAGATCCAGGGTTTCTGTGCTATAGAGAAAGGTGCTTCAGAGGGAATGTGTAAGATAATTGCTTAAGGACACAATTTATGGCAAGAATGATAACATCAAGGTTGTTTTGACCTAAGGGCAATATTTACAGTAAGTGGTGCTCTTACACAAGGAATGAGTCAAACTGGAAATGTTAGAGGTTTTTCTGGAACTGGGGCTAATCAGAAGTTAACATGGAGGATTATCATCCAAGATGGAGTTGCTTTAGCCTTCACATTAGCATTTTAAGAAATTGCCAAACTGTTTTCCAAACCAGTTGTACCATTTTGGTTTCCCAATAGTGTATATGAGCATTCTTATTGTACATCTTCAACAACACTTGTATGGTCTATCTTTTTAACTTTAGGCATTTTAATATATGTGTAGTGGTATCTCATGATTTTAATTTGCATTTCACAAATGACTAATGATGCTGAACATCTTTTTATGAATCTATCTGCCATCTGTATATCTTCTTTGGTTAAGTTTCTATACAAATCTTTTGCACATATTTAAAAATTGTTGGGTTATTTCATTTCTTTTTCTTTTCTTTCTTTTTTTTTTTTTTTGAGATGGAGTCTCGCTCTGTTGCCCAGGCTGGAGTGCAGTGGCATGATCTCGGCTCACTGGGTTCACACCCTTCTCCTGCCTCAGCCTCCCGAGTAGCTGGGACTACAGGCGCCCACTGCCACGCCCGGCTAGTTTTTGTATTTTTTAATAGAGACAGGGTTTCACCATGTCAGCCAGGATGGTCTCGCTCTCCTGACCTCATGATCTGCCCGCCTTGGCCTCCCAAAGTGCTGGGATTACAGGCGTGAGCCACTGCACCCGGCCGGGTTATTTCTTTTATTACTGAGTTTTGAGAGTTTTAAAAATACTCTGGACACAAGTACTTTATCAGATAAGTGACTTGCACATATATTTTCTCCCCATCTGAGGATTACCTTTTATTCTCTTAACAGTGTGTTTTGAAGAAATATAAGTTTATTTTTGAAAAGGTTTAAATGACCAGTTTGTTCTTTTTAGGTTATACTTTAATGTCTTGTATAGGAAATCTTTGTCTAAGTGAAGATTGCCAAAGTTTTCTTCTAGAAGTTTTATAGTTTTCAGTTTTACATTTGGGTGTATGATTTTACTTTGAGTTAATTTTTGCATATGGTGCAAGGTATGGATCGGCGTTCATTTTTTTCCTATATAGATATCTAATTGCTCCAGCATTATTTGTTGAAAAGAATATCCTTTTTCCACCGAATTGTCTTTGTGCTCGTGTCAAAAATAAGTTCTCCATATATGTTTGCATCTAATTTAGTACTCCCTATTTGATTTCATTGATCTATTTGTTTATTTTGATACCAATACCACACTGTCTTGAATATTGTAGCTTTGTGATAAGTCTTGAAATTAGGTAGTGTTAGTCCTCCAATTATGAGTTGTAAAATTAGCTTCTTAATTTCTGGAAAAAAAAAGCCACCTGGGATTATCATAAGGATTGTGTTGAATTTGTACATGAATTTGAAAAGAATTGACATTTTAACAAAATTGAGTCTTCCAACTCATAAATAAGGTATCACACTCCATTTATTTAGGTCTTCTTTAATTTCTGTCAGAAATATTTTATAGTTTTCAGTATATGGGTGGGTGTTTTTTAGAGAGGGAGTTTCGCTGTATTGCCCAAACTGGAGTGCAGCAACGTGATCATAGCTCACAGCAACCTTGAACTCCTGGACTCAAAGCAATCCTCCCACCTCGGCCTGCTGAGTTGCTAGAATTACAGGTGCAAGCCACCTTGTCTAGCCCAGTATACAGGTTTTATATATCTTTTGTCAGATTTATCCCTAAGTATTTCATGTTTTTGATACTGTTATAAATGGTATTTTTATTTCAATGTTTGGTTTGTTATTGCCAGTACATAGAAATACAATCAGTTTTTGTATATTGAACTTGTATCCTACAACCTTGCTCTCCTCATTTATTAGTTCTAGAAAATGTTTTCATCAGGTTTCCTATATAAGCATATCATCTGGAGATAAAGACAGCTTTACATTTTTCTTTCCACTGATGAAATAGTTCCATCACTCCAAAAAACTCTCTCATGCTGACCTTTTTTTTTTTTTTTTTTTTTTTTTGAGACAGAGCCTCACTCCATCACCCAGGCTGGAGTGCAATGGCACAATCTCAGCTCACTGCAACCTTTGCCTCCCAGGTTCAAGTGATTATTGTGCCTCAGCCTCCTGAGTAGCTGGAATTACAGGCACACACCACCACACCTAGCTTATTTTGTATTTTTAGTAGAGGTGGGGTTTCGCCATGTTGCCCAGGCTGGTCTTGAACTCCTGACCTCAAGTGATCCACCTGCCTTGGCCCCCCAAAGTGCTGAGATTACAGACATGAGCCATCATGCCCAGCCATGCTGTCCTTTTTGAATAACACCCTTCCCTGCTTATAACTCTTGACAAACACTGATCTGTTCCCCATTACTCAGTTTGCATTTTTGAGAATGCTGTATAAATGGAATTGCACTGCATATAAATTTTGAGACTGGTTTCTTTCACTTGTCATAATGTCTTTGAGATTCATCCATGTTGTTGTGTGGATCAATAGTTTTTTGCTTTTTATTACTGAGTAGTATTCTATTATATGGATATACCACAGTTTGTTTATCCATTGATAAACCTGTTGAAGGACATTTGGATTGTTTCCCATTTTTGACATTTGTAAGTAGAGCTGTCATAAACATTTGCATAGAGGTTTTTGTGTGAGCTTACATTGGTGGTGGTGGTGGTGGTTGTTGTCGTTGTTGTTGTTTTTGTTTGAGACAGGGCCTCGCTCTGTCACGTAGGCTGGAGTACAGTGGTGTGATCATGGCTCACTACAGCCTTGACCTCCCTGGCTAAAGCAATCCTCCCACCTCAGCCTCCCGAGTAGCTAGGACTACAGGTGCACATCACCACACCCAGCTAATTTTTGTATTTTTTGTATAGATGAGGTTTTGCCATTTTGCCCAGGCTGGTCTTGAACTCCAGGGCTCAAGCAATCTGCCTGCCTTGGCCTCCCAAAGTGCTCGGATTATAGGTTAGTTTTACTACTCCCAGGGTAGATACTCAGGAATGGGATTGCTGGGTCATATGGTAAATATATGTTTAACTTTATAAGATACTGTCAAATCCTTTTTCAGAGTGGCTGTACTGTTCTGCATTTTCAACAGCAATGTATGGGAGTCCAGTTGCTCTGCATCTTCACCAGTGCTTAGTACTGTCAGTTTGTTTGTTTGTTTTTTTAGAGACAAAGTCTCACTCTGTTACCCAGGCTGCAGTGCAGTGGCATGATCACGGCTCACTACAGCCTTGACATCCCTGGCTCAAGCAATCCTCCTACCTCAGCTGGGACTGAGGTGCATGCCACTCCCACCCCAGCAGTTTTTTAAAATTTCTTGTAGAGATGGGGGTCTCACTGTGTTGCTTAGACTGGTGTCAAACTCCTGGCATCAAGCAATCTTCCCACCTTGGCCTCCCAAAGTGCTTGGATTACAGGCATGAGCTGCCACACCTGGCACTATTTTTTTATTTTAGCCATTCTAATATGTATGTAAAATATTTTAAACATATATTTACCATATGACCAGCAATCCCATTCCTGAGTATCTACCCTAGGAGCATTAAAACTATTAAAAATGATCCATGGGTTATTAAGAAGCATGTTAGTTTCCTAATATTTTGAGGTCTTGTACACATTGAACCATCAAAATTTCTGTTATTGATTTCTAAAATAATTCTGTTGTAGTCAGAGAGCATACTTTGTATTATTTAAGTTCTTTTAAACTTAGTTGGTTTATGACCTGGAATATGGTTTGTCTTGGTAAATGTTTCATGTGCACTTAAAAATAATTTGTAATCTGCTGTTTTGGGTAGAGCGTTCTGTAACTGTCAATTGGAAAAAAATTACTTAATAGTGTTATTGAAGTTTTCTATATCCTCACAAATTTTTCTGTTTATGTGTTTATAATTTATTGAGAAGAGAGTATTAAAATCTCTGACTGTAATTGTAGATTTTCCTGTTTCTCATTAAAATTCTATCCATTTTTGCTTTGTGTATTTTGAAGCTCTGTTATTAGGTGCATAAACATTTAGAACTTTTATACCCTCTTGATCAGTTGACACTTTTATAATTTTTTTTTTTTTTTTTGAGACGGAGTCTCGCTCTGTTGCCCAGGCTGGAGTGCAGTGGTGCAATCTTGGCTCACTGCAAGCTCCGCCTCCTGGGTTCATGCCATTCTCCTGCCTCAGCCTCCCAAGTAGCTGAGACTACAGGTGCCTGCCACCACGCCCAGCTAATTTCTTTGTAAGTTTAGTACAGACGGGGTTTCACCATGTTAGCCAGGATGGTCTCGATCTCCTGACCTCGTGATCTGCCCGCCTCAGCCTCCCAAAGTGCTGGGATTATAGGCATGAACCACCGCACCCGGCCCACCTTTATCATTATTAAATGAACTTCTTTATCGCAGGTAATATTCTTTGCTGTGAAATATACTGTGTCTGATATTAATGTAGTCACTCCAGCTTTCTTCTGATTAATGTTAGCATAGTATACCTTTGTTCACCCTTTTAGTTTTGGCCTATTTGTGTCTTAATATTTAAGTGGGGTTTTTGTACACAGCATATATTGAGTCTCATCTATTCTGACAACTTCTGTCGTTTGATTGGAGTGTTTACATTTGATGTGATTATTGATATGGTTAGATTTTGCTATGCTTTCTGTTTGTACCATCTGTTCCTTGTTCCCTTTTTCCTCTTTTCTGCTTTTTTAAATTAAGTATTTAAATTGAGTACTTTTATGTGTTTTATTGCTTTTGTTGGCTATAACTGTTTGTTTTATTTCCTTAGTGGTTAATTTAGGGTTTAGAGTATGCATCTTTAACCTAGCATAGCCTACCTTCAAGTGGTATTAGTATACTTCCATTTCTCCTCTCCTAGCCCTTGTATTATTATTTTCATACATTTTTCTTTACATATGTTATTAATCCTACACTACATTTTTATTTTTTGTTTAAGCATTTTAAATATCTTTTAAAGAGATTTAAATAATAAGAAAAATCTTTTAATTTGCCTAATGTATCCAGTGTTTTTCACTTCTTTATGTAAATTTCTATTTCCACCTGATATCATTTTATTTTATTTATTTAATTAATTAGTTTGAAACAGGATCTCTGTCACCCAGGCTGGAGTGCAGTGACACCATCATGGCTCACTGCAGCCTTGACCTCACAGGCTCAAGTGATCCTCCAAGCACATGCCACCAAGCCTGGCTAATTAAAAATTTTTTTTTTTGTAGAATAAAGGTCTCCTTTTGTTGCTCAGGATGGTCTTGAACTTCAGGGCTCAAGTGATCCTCCCACCTCAGCCTCCCAAAGTTCTGGGATTATAGGCGAGAGCTACTATACCCTGATCCTTTTCCTTTAGCCTAAAAGCCTTTCTTTTACATTATTTATTTTAATGCTAGCTCATTGATGATGAGTTCTTCCAATTTTTGTGTGTCTAAAAAGGCTTTATTTCACTTTAATTTTCTGAAAAATATGTTTTCTGGATATAGAATACCAGAGTGACAAGTTTTTTTCTTTCAGTACTTTCAAGATGTTGCTTCACTGTTTCTCACTCGCATGGTTTCCTTCAGTAAGTCTGCTGTTATTTTTCACTTTGTTCCTCTGTACATGGGATGCCTTTCTTCTTCTGGCTGCTTTCAAATTTTGTCTTTATCCATAATTTTATATAGTTTTTCTTCTCAAATCTGTGGGTTTATAGTTTTAATCAAATTTAGAAAATTTTTGTTCATTATTTCTACAAAATTTTTTTCTGTTTCTTCTCTCTTTTGGGGATTTCAGTCACTCTTGTATTAGGCACTTCAAATGATCTCACACCTCAGTTCTTCTCTTTTTTTCAGTCTTTTTTATTCCTTTGTTTCATTTTGTTTCTATTGCTGTGTCTTCAAGTTCACTAATCTTTTCTTCTGGCCATCTAATTTTGCCTCTGAAATCTTCATGTTAATCTAATCTGATGTATTTTTCATCTCAGACCTTGTAGCTGTGTCTCTAAAAGTTCAGTATAGATTTAGAAAGATATAGATATAACAGTTATAACTTTATAACTTTGTGGAAAAAGTTATAACTGTTTTGTCTGCTAATTCTAATATCTTTATTGACTCTGGTTCAGCTTTAGTTGATCGATTTTTCTCTTTATTATGGCTTATATTTTCTTGCCTTTCTATAGCCCAAGTAATTTCTTTATTGGATCCTAGACATTGTGAGTTTTACTCCATTGAATGCTGGATATTTTTATATTCCTCTAAATATTCTTGAGCTTTGTTCTGGGATGCAGTATGTTACTTAGAAATAGTTTGATTATCTAACTTCTAAGATTTGATGGGTGACAACAGAGGAGCATTTATTCTAGGGCTAATTTTTCCCATGACCGAGGCAAGATTTTTCGGAGTAGTCTACATAATCCCTGTGAATTATGAGGCTTTCCAGTCTTGCTGGTGGAAACAGGCATTATTCTTGGCCCTCTGTGAGCTCAGCTTACTCTCCCCACTAATTACTTCAGTTGGTTCTTTCCCCAGTGTCAGCTAGTGTCCTCATACTCACACATTGAAAGCATCACAAATGTACTCCAGCCGGTAAGAAAAGATGATGATGGCAGCAGGGCTTTTACAAGACTTCATGGACCCTAGGCACTCATACAGTCCAAGACCCTACTCCACTATATATTAAGCACCTTAAAATGTATCTTATGTTCTACATTAAATATTTTTTAAAAAACGGTAACATATGAAAGCCTTTTTATAATGTGCACAATTTTGAGGGTTTTTTTTTTTTTTTTTGAGATAGGGTCTCACTCTATCATCTAGGGTAGAATGCAGTGGCACAATCTTAGCTCACTGCAACCTCAAACTCCTGGGCTCAAGAAATTCTCCCACCCCACCCTCCCAAGTAGCTACAGATGCATACCGCCATGCCCAGCTATTGTTAAAATTTTTTGTATAGATGGGATCTTGCTATGTTGCCCAAGCTAGTCTCGAACTCCTGGCCTCAAGCCGTCCTCCCACCTTGGCCTCCTGAAGTGCTGGGATTATGGATATGAACCACCCCACAGGCCCTACAATTTTGAATTTTCTGAAGTAAAGATTACTCGTTCTCTTCTTGTAGACGTGAACCTTATTTGTATACATATACAGACTTTATATATTTATAAGTTGATGTATACATATATGTGTGTGTATACACACACACACATAGAGTGGAGCTGATAAATTGTAAATATTTTTGTAAATATTTAATTATCATCCACAGGAGCAATAAGTATTTTATTCCTCAAATCTGTGGCACAGATAGAAGTGGAAATTTATGGATCTTATTTTGGTCAATTCTTTTTTTAATGTCTCAAACATTTCTGGAGGCTCTTGAAAAATCTCATGGGCCCTGAGCACTGTGTCTGCAGAACTCCTGGGTAGCAGCAGTGGGAAAGGAGAAAAGGGAACAAATCAGACAGTCGGGATTGGGAGTGCTTGAACTTCATCTGATGGTGGGTGAAGGAAAGAAATGGAGGAGAGTCATGGCTCACTGCCCACCTGGCTTGGGCACAGCCATCTGCAGAAAGAAAGAGAATGAGGAGAAGGCATAAGTTGTAGGAGAGAGGGTGAATTGTATTTGGGACAGAAAGACATCTGCCCTCCTATCAACAAGGGTATCAAATTCCTCTTTCCTTCTTAGTACACATCATCGAGGGGTGGCCTGGAAAATACCTGCCTCCTCTAATGTCCTTACTAATATGAAGAGCATATCCTAAGAATGTGGTAATAGTCCTCTGGTAATTAAGGAAAATGCCAGTCTGTGGAATAAACAGTCCCCATAGGCTATTGTGCTAGAAAAGGATGGTGTGCTATCTTCTCGTTGCTTCCTTTTTTCCAGAATTCCTTTGTTTACTTCTCTTATCAGCTTTTCAGAGTTTCATAGAGGTTCCCAGTGCCACCTTCTGTGATGTCATTCCTGAGAGGAAGTCAGACCCAGAAGATAAAGCACCCCATTGGTACACGAAAGGGACCATTGGAGGTGCCAGCCCCAACAGAGAAGGACTGGCCTAAAGACGATGAAGAGGATCATGTCCTCGTGGATCCAGATGAGGAGCTGGATTCCTTGCCTCAGCCTTATCGAATGATCAACAAGCTGGTGAACCTTCTGTTTGACCAGTCTTGGGAAATTATTGAAGAGAGGAATGCACTGAGGGAAGCTGAGAGCAGCGAGATCCAGCCCACCGTCTACCCTCCATTTGGAGAAATCCAGGTATGGAGTAAGCAGTTGACCAGGAGCCCCTGTTTCTCAGTTGAGTGTTAATAAATGAAAGCCCCTAATCCAGGAAGGAATTCCTACCAGAAAGCTGCATTCAGTAAGTCAGTGCATTTTTGAAAGATTAGAAGCATGCTGATGTTGATTAAAATGATCTGGTAATTGCCTAGGGAAATATGGGGTATTCTGGTTAATTGAATACTATCCTTTTATATTCAGTGGTTGTTACTGAAAAATCTTCTTAATGTATTAATCTACTCTCTTGCTGGATGGCTGAGGATCTGCCAGTGCCTTGGCTACCGTTCTTCCCACAGTGCACCGGCTGAATAAAGTACAGGGCCTGTGGTCATGCCTAGTGTTGTGAATATGCATTTGTTCTCAACTTATTTGTTTTCTCTGTTCTCTTTGCCCTAACAGTGAAATACTATGAATTTCTTGATGCTTAGGCAAGAGTTTTAGATGAGCACTATGTTTGGGAATGTTGTTTTTTGGGTTTTTTTTTTTTTTTGAGACGGAGTTTCACTCTTGTTGCCCAGGCTGGAGTGCAATGGTGTGATCTCGGCTCACTGTAACCTCCGCCTCCCAGGTTCAAGCATTCTCCTACCTCAGCCTCCCAAGTAGCTGGGCTTACAGGGATATGCCACCATACCCAGATAATTTTTGTATTTTTAGTAGAGATGGGGTTTCACCATGTTGGCCGGGCTAGTCTCGAACCCTTGACCTCATGTGATCTGCCCACATCGGCCTCCCAAAGTGCTGGGATTACAGGCGTGAGCCACTGCGTCCAGCCAGGAAATGTTATTATTATCTAGGAAGGGCCCCTGAATGTCTCTGAGAAGCTAACTCATATAATTTGAAGACAGTGACAACTGAAAATAATATTTTTTCTTTGTTTTCCCAGCTCAACAAAATGCCAAATTGTATGGCTGTTTCCCAAGACTATGTGTTTATTGGAGGAGCCAAAGGATTCTCAATTTATAATCTGTACAGTGCTAAACAAATATATGCATGGGAGAAGCTTAAGGTTGATGTCACTTCCATCTGGGCCACAGATTTGGGGAATGAAATACTTATTGCTCCTGTGGATGAAATGGGTATTGTTCTTCATCTTCCTTTTTAGCCTCATTTACAGATACCTGTAGACTGTTGTCAATTTAATCTCCTTTTGAGGTATTGGTGGGGCCAGGCATGGAGACTTCTCCCTGGTCATGTAATAGTAACTATATGTACAGAACAGGTATGGTGGGTCAGGTACTGTTCTACCATTTCACATGTGCTAGCCCATTTAATCCTCATGGCAGCCTTAGCGGGGAAGTAAAATTTTTTATTCCTGTTCAGAAGAGGCAACTGACTTATGGAAGTTAAATAACTTACTTGAGGTAACATGGAAAGTCAGGCTTCAAACCAGGCAGTATGGCCCTGGAGTCCACACCCTTCCAGCACTCAGCAGTCCTCTCATACAAACCAGAGCTTGCTCTTTTTCCCTCAGCCTGAGGATGAACCAGGCCTCCATGAGGAGTATGGTATCGAAAACTGTAAACAGTGTCCTAGATAGGTGAGCTGTTACTCTTGGTTGCCCCCCAAAAGCTAGGCTCCCTCTAGCCTGTCCTTATGTTTGGATGAAACAGACTGTTACCTCTGGATATGAGGAGCTTTCCTACTTTGTGGAGGATGAGAAGGCAAATGTCAGCATTGGCTGGAAGTGAGTGAGGTGGATGTGTCATATTGTGGCAGGCAGAGCGGAAAGTGCGTGTTCACTTGGAGATCATCTGTGAAGGCATGCATCTCTCTAGACATCAGGCTCTGCTCAGCCAGCACAGGCACACTGAAGAACTTTCTGCAGGAGAGTGACCTGACCAGACTGGCATTTAAGAAGGGCACTCTAGCAGGAGTTTGAAAAAGGCAAAATGAGAGGCGGAAAAACTATGCAGTCATTAAGGAGAGAAAATTCTGAACATCTGAACCAAGACAGGGGCTGTTAAAATGAAAAGAAAGGCCAGGTGTGGTGGCTCATGCCTGTAATCCCAGCACTTTGGGAAGCCTAGGCAGGTGGATCACTTGAGGTCAGGAGTTTGACACCAGCCTGGCCAACATGGTGAAACCCCGTCTCTACTAAAAATACAAAAAAAAAAAAAAAAAAAAAAATTAGCCAGACGTTGTGGTGGGCACCTGTAATCCCAGCTCCCTGGGAGGCTGAGGAAAGAGAATTGCTTGAACCCGGGAGGCAGAGAGTACAGTGAGCTGAGATCGCACCATTGTACTCCAGCCTGGGTGACAGAATGAGACTCCGTCTCAAAAAAGAAAAAAAAGAAAAAAAGAAAAAGTGTACTATGGTTATGTAAGATGTTAAGATTAGGGGAAGCAAGACAAGGGATACAAAGAAACTCTGTACTATTTTTGTAACTTTTTTATAAGTCTAAAATTAGTTCAAAATAAAAAGCTTAAAAAATGAAAGGAATGTTTAATGGAAAAACTTAGGGAATGATGGAATATGCATACGAGTCAAGTAGTGGGAAAGTGTGCTGGGGGGCGATGAAGGAGAATGCCTCCCCCTTTGTGCGTTAGATAACTGGGTGGATGATGATGTCATTTCTTGATAACAGTTACGGGAAAATAAGATCTCAGGGTTCTGTGAGTTGAAGAATTCCATTTGAACATGTGCAGACTTGAGGCATCTAGGGATATCTCGGTGGGAATGTTGATACTCAGAAGGAATTTGGTGTAAAGATAGGATCATATGTATCACACTACATTATACTAGGTGGTTTCAAGTCTGTGTAACCCTCAGTATGATGAATCTGAAGGTAGACTGTCTTGGTGTCCCTAGCACATTTGTTGGCATGAATCAGATATCCCATGAATCTGTATTGGGTTGAGTTAGACGTTTACCCACAGTGGGCCAGATGCCTTTACAAGGTGATATTATAGTATAGAGAGGCAAGTCATAAATCTGTGGGAGGCACCTCAAGAAAGAGGTAAGAAGTCATCGTGGGTGATGGTTGTATACTGGAGCCATTAGGTTAAATGAGAATTAGATTAACATATCTACTTATTAATTCAACAAAATTAACTGCATGAGGAGCTTGTTGGGATTGAGAGGCAAGACACATGGAACAGTGAGCTATGATCCTTTCCCTCAAAGAATCTATGAATCTCAAGAGGAATACGATACATTTGCAGGAAACAGTTGGATAATGGTGTGAAGCAGTAAGGGATGGTGTGCTCAATCAGGCAGATAGGAATCAACCAGTAGATGGATGTAGCCCATGTCTTACAGGAGACGTCTGGGAGATGCCGGTGGAGCTAGGGTAGGTGGAGAGGACCCAGGAAGGAAAACAACCTGAACATTCAAGTGAGGGGTGGAGGAAGGCAGGGAGACCAAGAGCAGCATAGGCAGTGGAGGGGCTGGGAAGGACGCCTAAGAATGAGCGAGCTCATGATGGTAAGTTCACAAAGTCCAATATAAAATTTCCAATTTCTCTTCAGCTCAATTGTCTGTCTTACATTCTCACTTACTTTTCTGTTTCAGGTATCATTAGACTCTTTTATTTTTATAAGGAAGGTCTTTACCTAATCAAAGCCATCAATGAAGTGGTGAGTTCCCATTCTTTCCCCATTAGCTGGGCCAAAAGCTGTAGCAAATTCAGTTTATTTTTAATATGGAAGCAATGATAGCTGGCCTAGATTAGAAAGAAATAGAGACCTCCATGGCCAGAGAGCCTCCTCCAAAATATCCAATTAAAAGATCCCCCACCATCAAAGGGTACATGCTGAATTCCTTGGATTTAGTTACCCTGTTGTCAAGAAAAGAAATTAGCAAAAGAACTCCAGATTTTTCTTTTGAGAATCAGACCAATATATCTAATAAGTACTTAAAAGTCCCTAAATATCCTGGGCTGTTTCACATTCCCCTTCCCTTGCCCATGCTGTTCCTTCCGCTTCAAATGCTGTCCTTGTCTCCCTGCCTGCCTTGTCTCCCTACCAAAATTTCCCCCATTCTTCAAGACCAGCTCAAATATCTCCTCTAAGATACCTTCCCTTATATACCCAAGAGGAGCTGATCTGTCCCTGCTTTGTGCCACTGACAAAGAGAACACAGTTTCTACCACAGTGTTTCCCACACCCTCTACCCTAATTTGTTCATGTGACTGCTTCTCCTGAGGGAAGAGGACCTGTCTTATTTACCTTTTGAATCCCCTTTTCCCGGATCATTGCCTACAATACTGTAAGTTCTCAGAAAGTATTTTTTAAATCAATGAATTCCCAAAAGAGAGGGTATTGCTCAGAGTAAGGTGTTTTTTTTTTCTTAAATAGAGACAGGGTCTTGCCATGTTGTTGCCCAGCCTGTTCATGAACTCCTGGCCTCAGGTGATCCTCCTGCCTCAGCCTCCCAAAGTACTGGGATTACAGGTGTGAGTCATAGTAGATTTTTTATTATAATTTGTCTTCTAAGAAATACTATTGATGGGCACCAAGGCAATTCACTGGGGGCCAAAAGAAAGTATTTTCAACAAATAATGCTAAAACACTGGAAAAACAAATATGGAAAAATGAACCTCAACTCTACTTCACACCATATATAAAAATTAATTTGATAGAGATTTTAGATCTAAATGTAAAGGCTAAAAACATTTCTTCTTGGAAAAAAAAAAAACCACAGAGGAATTTTTTTGCCACCTTGGGGCAGGCAGAGATTTCTTAGGACCATGAAAAGCACTAATCATAAAAGAAAATATTAATATTGGACTTCATTCCTCACACCATATACAAAAAGTAACTCAAAATGGATCATATACCTGTATGTAAAACCTAAAACTATAAAACTTCTAGGCTGAAACATAGGAGAAAGTGATCCTGGGTTAGGCAAAGATATTTTAGCCACAATACCAAAAGCATGATCCATAAAAGAAAAGATAAACTGGACTTTATCTAAATTTAAAACTTCTGTAAAAGGTATTGTTAATGGAATGAAAAGACAACCCATAGACTGGGAGAATTCATTGCAAATTACGTATGTGATAAGGGACTTGTAACCGGAATATACAAAGGACTCTCAAAACAAGGAAAGATGTAACTTTTTTTTAATGGACAAAGAATTTGAAAAGAATTCACCAAAGAAGATGTATGGAAGGCAAATAAGATGCTCAAGATCATTAGTCATTAGGGAGGTGGAAATTAAAATCACAATGAGATATAATTACACATGTATTAGAATCCTCAAATTAAAAACACTCACCAAAAATAGGCCAGGCACACTGGCTCTTGCCTGTAATCCCAGCACTTTGGGAGGCAGGCAGGTGGATCATTTAAGGCCAGGAGTTTGAGACCACCCTGGCCAACATGGTGAAACCCCATCTCTACTAAAAATACAAAAATTAGTTGAGCATGGTGGCAGGCGTCTATATCCCAGCTACTCAGGAGGCTGAGACAGGAGAATCACTTGAACCCTGGAGGCAGAGGTTGAAGTGAGCTGAGATTACACCACTACACTCCAGCCTGGGTCAGAGCAAGACTGTTTCAAAACACACAGATACACACACAGACACAGACACACACACACACAAATAAAAAAATAATAAATAAATAAATAAAGGAAAATAAATAAATAAATAAAAACACCATACCAAGTGTTGGCAAAGATATGCAACAATTGGAACTCTTCCTATGCACTGCTGGTGGTAAAGTATAATAGTACAACCACTTTGGCAGTTTCTTCAAAAGTTAAACATGTACTTACCATGTGATCCAGCCATTCCACTCCTAAGTATTTACCCAGGAGAAATGAAAGTGTATGCCCATACCAAGGCTTGTACGTGAATGTTCATAGCAACTTTATTTGTAATAGCCAAAAACTGGAAACCATTCAAATGTCTATCAGCAGGTGAATGGATAAGTAATTGTGGTGTATCCATACAATGGGATATACTATTCAATAAAAAGGAGTGAACTATTAATGCATATAACATGTATAAATTTCAAAATAATTATGTTAAGTGAAAGAAGTCAGATAAAAAATACATAACTGTATGGTTCCATTTTTATAAAACTGTAGAAAATGCAAACTAACCTAGTGATGGAAAACAGATCTGTTGTTGCCTGGGGCAACACAACACAGAGGCAGGAGGAAACATTTGGAGGTGATGGATATGTTCACTGTCTTGATTGTGGTGTTGGTTTCAAGAGGTACACATATGTTAAAACTTATCTAATTACACACTTCAAACATGCTATTATGTCATGATAACTCTAATAAAGCTGTTAAAAAATTTCAAATTTCTGCTCATCACAAGATGCTATTAGAGTTCAGTCAGTAGCAGGAGCAGAGAGCGGACCCCAGAGAGCCCTGAACAGCCCCACCTCCACCCGTCCTAGTGACAGTCACACCCTGGAGGAGCTACAGTTGTCACAGCTGGCCCCAGTCACCATCACCACTACCCTGAGCAAGGAGGCTGAGACCCAGCAGCTGCCAGTCCTTAGTAGTGCCCACATCCGCAGCACAAGAAGTGGTTGCTAGGGTGGCTAGGACAAGAGGGTCATTGCAGTGAAAATTTCGGAAACAGATGATTCAATGTCAGGAATGGATATGGTTTCATCAACAGAAAGGACATCAAGGAGGTGTATTTGGACAGCAGACAGTCATAAAAGAATAACCCCAGGAAGTGCTTTCCCAGTGTAGTAGATGGAGTTTGAGGTTATTGAAGGGCATGGAGGTCACAAATGTTACAGGCCCTAATTGCATTCCCATGCAAGGCAGTAGATCTGCAGCAGACTAACCATTATGAATGCTGTCCGCATCATAGGGCCAGTCCTCCACTCACTCACCAGCCAAATTATCAGAATAGTGAGAGTGGGGAAAGGACCAAGGGTCAGAGTGTTGCTGAAGGCCAGGCTCAACAGCTGGCCCAGGCATGGGTTTCTAGCCTGTGGCGACCCTGTAGGTACCCACATTATTGTGGGGCACCACTATGGTGGCTGTGACAACCAGGTGCCCACACTGTCGCACCTGTCCTGTGCAGGGAGAAGTGATGGAGGTACTGATAACCAGGATGCAGGAGAACAAGGTGGACCAGTGACACAATCCTAGACCACAATTCTCCAGGGCCCCTTCTCACCAAAGACAGCTTAGAGAGGGCAGCAATGAAGAGGAGAAGGAAAATCAAGATGAGACGCAAGGTCAGCAACTGCAACTTCAGTTACAGATGTAGATGTCCAGAAAATCCTAAACCCCAATGTGGCAGAGACAAAAGCAAGGGATCCACCAGCTGAGAATGCCTTGGATCCTGAGGCTGGGCAGGGTGGGGGTGATTTATTTATTTATTTATTTATTTATTTTTTGCCTGTTAACCAGATAACTAGAACTAATTGCATTATCAGTGCAGCATCTGGTTTTTAAAAAGCCAAACTGCAAACTGCTAATAAAGGCCTTAAATAATAATAATAAATATACTAAGAAAATGTAAAAACAAGCCCCACAGAGACTGGGAGAAAATACCTGTTTTATATATATATATATATATATATATCCTTTATATATATTTATATATCCTTTAAAGTATTTGTATCCAGAATATATAAAGAACTCCAAATCAATAATAAAAAGACAACCCAATAAAAATAGGCAAAAGACTTAAACTGACATTTACAAAAGGAGACAGTGTTTTGCCATGTTGCCCAGACTGGTCTTGAACTCCTGGACCCAAGCAGTCCTCCCACCTTGGCCTCCCAAAGTGCTGAGATTACAGGTGAGGTAGTTTCTTACAAAGTTAAACCTATGATATATCAAGCCCATTTTTAGGTATTTACCCAAAAGAAATGCAAACATTTGTTCACAAAAAGATTTGTACAAGATGTTCATAGCAGCTGTATTTGTAATAATAAAAAAAAAAAAAAAACCATAATCAAGGCCGGGTACAGTGGCTCATGCCTGTAATCCCAGTACTTTGGAAGGCTGAGGCGGACGGATCACGAGGTCAGTAGAACAAGACCATCCTGGCTAACACGGTGAAACCCCGTCTCTACTAAAAATACAAAAAATTAGCCGGGTGTGGTGGCACACGCCTGTAGTCCCAGCTACTTGGGAGGCTGAGGCAGGAGAATTGCTTGAACCCGGGAGGCAGAGATTGCAGTGAGCTGAGATCGCACCACTGCACTCCAGTTTGGACGACAGAGCGAGACTCCGTCTCAAAACAAAAACAAAAACAAAAAAACATAATCAGAGAACAAATAAAAACCTGTGGTAGACTAAGTCAATGGAACACTAATCGGCAATAATAAATAATAAACAACTGATGATTACAACACAGCAGATGAAACTCAAAAACATCAAGTTGAATGACAGAAGCCAGACACAAAAGAGTACATTCTAATCATATGAAACTTAAGAACAGGCGAAATTTATCTGTGTTAGTGATGGAAAGCAGAACATTGGTTGCATACGGAAGTGTAATGGCTCAAACAGGCATAAGGTAACTTTCTAGGATAATGGTAACGTCCTATACCTTGACTGGGTGTTAGTTACATAGATGTATAAGTTTGTCAAAGCTCATCAAGTTATGCATTTAATACCTGTGCCTTTATCTATATTTAAATTTTATCTTTAAATAAACTCTCCTAAGGAAAAAAAATACTGGGAATGTCCTGCAACTCATTTTATGAGACCAGCATAACTACGATATTCAAATTATCAGGGACGTTACAAAAAAAGTACTGTTGGTGGATTAAAACACACAAAAATGTTTAAAATCCATTAATTCGTAATAATGTATTTTAAATACTTACTTTATTGTCACCTTTGGAAGTTGTGAGGGCACAAACTCAGTATTCTGAAAACTGATAAGGGAAAGAATCAAGCTTTTATCCTGACTTTTTCATATGGGTAACCAAATTTCAAGGCAACCAGATAGTTGATGATGGAAAGATCTTCCTTAGAGAAGAATTCTAACAAATGCAGAAGGAATGATAGAACTGAGGTATCCTACTGTTGTTGCCTATTACAAAGAATGGTCTAGGCAATAACCACCAATGGCTGATGGGGAAGTTTGTAATAAAGAAGTCAGGATGATAACTGTTCTCAATTGTCAACCTTAACATTACTAAAAGAGAGACAACCAGCTACTATGGGCCTCCTGATATGATGCAGTAGGAAGGACACAGTGCACCTGTGGAGTGTTCTTGTCAAAACATTGAACCTCAACCTAATCAAAGCTGTAGATCTGATTATCAGTTTACAGGAAATACAGGAACCATGGAGATGCAATCAACCCAGTTCACAATGTGAAAAATTCCATAGGACAAATGACATGGTTTCTTCAACAAATAAATGGCAAACAGAAAAACAAATGAGGGAGCTAATATAAATTAAGAGACTTGGGAGATACATTAGGCTGGGCATGGTGGCTCATGCCCCTATAATCCCAGCACTTTGCGAGGCCAACTTGGGAAGATCACTTGCAAGCCGGGAGTTCAAGACCAGCCTGGGCAACAAAGTGAGACTCCATCTCTCTTAAAATTTTTAAAAATTAGCGAGTCTCAAAAAAAAAAAAAAACAAAAAACAAAAAAGATAGCATAACCATTCATGTTGAGCCTCTCTGACCTTATCCACAATTTGAGCAGGTTTCATACTAGGGTTACATTCAGTTTCTACCATAGTTTAGATAGAGCCTTTTGTCCAGCAAGTACCAGAGTTTTCAGTGTCATGTAGAATTTATTTCAATTTAGTTGAATAATTGGATGCCAGCATAGGCTTTAGGGTTTGCACACCTGACCAGGAGATCCAATAGTATGCCAGACATCACCAGGACCATTTAAGAAACCAGGAAATAAGTTCAAAAACCTTACATAGAAAAGCGAGTTCTACTTCTTTACATACCATCTAGTCCAATTCCTGTACAAAAATGGGAAGTATGAAGCAGTTTGAAGCATCTTTTCATGTCCCAAGCTTTAAAAGGATCTCTGTTCCTGGGTGCAAACCACAGAAGGTCCTGAAATACATTCTCTGTCAGCAGGCTATGCCTACTCTATCAACATCTCTTTTGTTTTCAGGATGATACCAGCAAGCAAACTACCTGTATAAAGATGGAGATCTCTCAAGGAGGGGACTTTGCAGCCTTCCTCCTACAAGGCAAGATTAACCAAAGACTGTTAAGGTTCAAATTTTCAGTCTCTTCCAATCTTCCAAATGATCGCTTTTGTCCCTCCAAACCTTTTACTTAGAAATTATTTTCAATTTAAAGAAGAGTTGCAAAGAAATTACAGAGTTCCCTTATGCCCTTCACCTAGCTTCCCTAATATTAATGTTCAACATGGCCATACCACATTTGTCAAAACTAAGCAAATGACATCGGTACATACTATTAACTAACTCTTAACTATAGATTTTTTTTTTTCATATTTCACTAGTTTTTCCACTAATCTTTGTTTTTTGTTTTTTTTTTTTTTTCTCCAAAGTTCAATCTGGTATACCATATTATATTTAGTCATTGCGTCTCCTTGGTCTCCTCCTATCTGGGATGGTTTCGGCCTTTCCTCATTTTTCAAGGCCTTAACGTTTTTAAAGAGTACCAGTCAGGTATTTTGTAGACTGTCCCTCAATTTCAGTTTGTCTGATATTTTTGTCATGATTCAACTGGGGTTAAGGATTTGGGGGAAGATACAACAGAGGTGACAAGCTTTTCTCATTGCATCATATCAAGCGATACATGATAGCAGCATGACTCACTACTGCTAATATTAACCTTGATCACTTCAAGTGGTGTCCGCCAGGTTTCTCCACTGTAGAGCTACTGTTTTTCCCTTCCCGTCCTCTGTAAGGCGCAAGTCACTATGTCCAGACCACACTCAAGGGAAAATGATAGAAGTACCACCTCCTGGCCGGGCGTGATGGCTCACACCTGTAATCCCAGCACTTTGGGAGGCCAAGGCAGGCGGATCACTTGAGGTCAGGAGTTCAAGACCAGCCTGGCCAACATGGTGAAACCCTGTCTCTACTAAAGATTTTTAGTCTCTACTAAAAATACAACAATTAGCGAGACGTGGTGGTGGGCACCTGTAATCCCAGCTACTGGGGAGGCTGAGACAGGAGAATCGCTTGAACCTGGGAGGCGGAGGTTGCAGTGAGCCGAGATCGTGCCATTGCACTCCAGCCTGGGCAACAAAGAGTGAAAGTATCACCTCCTGGAGGTGAGAGAATCAAAGGATTTTTGGACACGTGTTAAAACCACCACAGTAATTAATAAACAACTTGAGGGAGATACTTTGAGATGATGCTGATGTGCTGTTTCTCCTTAATGTTTTACCCACCAATCTCAGCACTCATCATTGGATCTTGCCTGCTGCAGTTATCACTGGGATAATAGAACATATTTTATTCAAATGCTTGTTGCCTTGATTTTTAACCTTTAAATATTTAGATATATGCTATATTGGCCTCTATTTTATACTCTTGTCCAAGCCCCCTCCAATGTCAGGTATTTGAGGAACATATGCATTTTATTTATTATTATTTTTTTTTGAGAAGGAGTCTTGCTCTGTCACCCAGGCTGGAGTGCAGTGGCGTGATCTCGGCTCACTGTAACCTCTGCTTCCCAGGTTCAAGCAATTCTCCCGCCTCAGCCTGCCAAGTACCTGGGATTACAGGTACCTGCCAGCACGCCCGGCTAATTTTTATATTTTTAGTAGAGACGGGGTTTCAGCATTTTGGCCAGGCTGGTCTCAAACTCCTGACCTCAGGTAATCTGCCCACCTCGGCCTCTGAAAGTGCTAGGATTACAGGCATGAGCCACCATGCCTGGCCAAGGATATGCATTGTATAATGTTTTGTGTATTCAAGGAAACTTGTGCACCATCTGTATTGGTTTCCTGAGGCTGTCATAACAAAGTAGCACAAACTGGGCAGCTCAAAACAATAGATATTTATTCCCTCAGAGTCCTAGAGGCCAGAAGTCTGAAATTAAGGTGACCAGAAGATTACTTTTTAAGAAAAAATTTAGCCAGGATCCCATACCATGGGAGAACAACCTTTCCCAGGTTAACATGTACTTGCTATAGAAGCTGAGCATGTTTCTTTGACAAGATAAAGTCCCACAGCCAACCCATGGGTTGTTACCTCCTCAAATATTAATCAGAAGAATTCTTTAGGTGCATCTTTCCCAATTCTAACCCTTCCTCAGACACGCTCCTCTCAGTTGCTGATTCTGTATTTGCTGCCTTCCTCCCCGGACAGGTAAAACTGAAGGCAAAATGTCAGTGGATGTGATCGCTTCAGCAGCACATATACTAAAACTGGAACGATACAGAGACGATTAGCATGGCCCCTCTGCAAGGATGACACACAAATTCATGAAGCATTTCTTTCTTTTTTTTTTTCTTTGCGATGGAGTTTCACTCTGTTGCCCAGGCTGGAGTGCAATGGCCTGATCTCTGCTCACTGCAACCTCCACCCACTGGGTTCAAGTGATTCTCCCACCTCAGCCTCCTGAGTAGCTGGGATTACAGGTGCACACATCACCACGCCCGGCTAATTTTTGTATTTTTAGTAGAAATGGGGTTTCACCATGTTGGCCAGGCTGAGAACTCCTGATTGCAGGTGTTCTACCCACCTCAGCCCCCCAAAGTGCTGAGATTACAGGCGTGAGCCACCATGCCCAGTCCCATATTTTTTTTTAATGTCAATGGAATTTACCATTTGCAACATAGAAAACATGGGGGCTGGGCAGAACAATTTGGTCAAAAAGCTGTTGCATGAGTGCTGTTAGTGTGAGAAGCCCCTGTTTCCCTTAGATAGGTGGTGGTGGGTTGAGGGGATAACTCTCCATGGGAAAGTTATGTGGGGCATGAGGACTTGCAATAACCATTGCAGAACTACTTCTCCTTCAGTGTGTCAAAGTTGCCTGCTACGGAGGTGGCTGGTCTCTTTGCCAGTGGTTCTGAGAAGAAGACAGGCCATTTCTCAGAGGAAACTTGTGGCTGTCTTACAGTTGCTTAATGGTTCTCTGGTTTCCCAATGCAGGAGCCGGAGATATTTGGCTGGATGTGTATAAATTGCCCAAGGAGACTTGGCTCAAGAAACTAGAGCACCCCCAACTCACTTCAAATCCAAAGAAAAAAGTCAGACAGCCGCAACTGGTAGGAAATATCTCTGCTTTCAGCTGATATGTTTCTCCCTACCCCTGACCCACATCTAGCCCAAGTCCTTGGAAACTTATGGTGAATGAGGCCTCTGGGCTATAAGAGAAGACAAGAGGAATATTGGCCCCTGTCTCCCAAGTCAATTTCCTTACTTGGTTAAAGTAAGATACTAAAAACTAGAGGTGTCTTCAGTAGTGGGAATCGCAGTATCTCTAGTCTGGGAGTTGCCTGCCCACTGAGACCGCTCCCAGGCATTTCTCTGGAAGGAGGGTCTTTTGTCCTGACTCCTGCTTCACTGGTAATCTTTTTTTCCCTCCTGGCTGAAATAATCTTTTCATGCCTCAAATTCCATTAAATTTTCCAGACTATGGTATAAAGAGTTTGTTCTCAATATACAGAAATATATATATATTTTCTATTATCCTTAGAAAGTAGAAACTCTACCATTTCAGTTTATTTATATATGATGACTGGGCCTTGTGCTGTTTTTTGTTTTTGTTTTTGTTTTTTGAGTCTCGCTCTGTCGCTCAGGCTGGAATGCAGTGGTGTGATCTCTGCTAACTGCAACCTCTGCCTCCCGGGTTCAAGCAATTCTCTTGCCTCAGCCTCCTGAGTATTGCCTCACCTCCTGGTGCACACCGCCATGCCCAGCTAATTTTTTTGTATTTTTAGTAGAGATGGGGTTTCACTGTGTTAGCCAGGATGGTCTCGATCTCCTGACCTCGTGATCTGCCCGCCTCGGCCTCCCAAAGTGCTGGGATTACAGGCATGAGCCACCGCACCCGGCCTGTGCTGTGTTTTTAAGATATAGTTGCTCAGTAAATATTAAGACTTAATTTGCTTATTTATACAGTGTATGCTTATTATTTTTACTTTTAAACCACCAACGTTAATATATTAATATTAACTGAGCATCCCTTTAAAATACATTGTATTGGGTGCTAAATAAATTAGTGAAATTATTAATATAGGAGACCAAGATTGAGAGTTACATTCACTGCTGAGCTCAAGTGGCTTTGAATAAATGCCTTTATGCCCAGTGAATATCTTCATAATGGAGTGTAGTCCTATGTCCCTGGGAAAGTTACTAGCCCAGAGATATTCCTCCTCTAAGCTATTACAGAATGTTATTATTTGTACCTATTTTTTAACGCTTCTCACATACTGCCTAGGTTTGTAGTTATCCTGTTATATATGAAAATCCTCTTGTCTTCAATGAATAATAAATTTCTAGATTGTTAAGACCATACCTTCTACTTTTTATCAACAAATTCCATAGTATCATACTTGGTACTCAAAAGATATATTTTTGTTTGGATTAATTTGTTATCCAAATAGGAAAAGCACCTTGAATGGGGTGGTTTCTCACCATAATTCACTTCTTTTCATACACTGAGAAGCAGCCAATGAATGCCAGTTACAGTGGTAGTTCTTTTACTATGAATTATATTTAGAGTTACTTAAATGTAATTCTCAACATCACCAATATGTTTTGCCAATCAGAAATATTTGCCTCAATTTAGATTCTTGTAATGGTGTTCTGACTGATCTCCTCAACTCTATTCATTCAGATTTCCTCTTGTTATTAACTATTTCCTGTTTCCCCACCTACCTTTTAAGATCCTGGAAAATAGGGATCATGTGTTGAAGTTCTGCAGGCCAGAGGCCCACACAAATACTGGCCCTCCATATCTATTGCATGAATTCACTCACAAGAGTAATTGAGGGGGAGAGAGAGCATGCCAGAAGATTAAAGGGGGTGGTAAACGTACATCAAACCTATTGTGAATTAATTTCTCATTTTTCTCCTCAGAACACCCTTGGTCCCATTTCTGCAGATCCTTTAGAAATGGTAAGAAACTTTAAAGAAAATCTCCAGAGAGACTTAAGTTTGCCTTTTAGAGATTTTTTTTAAATTATTAATTCTTTTTCTTTTTTTTTTTTTTTTTGAGACAGAGTTTCATTCTTGTTGCTCTTGTTGCGCAGGCTGGAGTCCAATGGAGCGATCTTGGCTCATCGCAACCTCTGCCCCCCAGGTTCAAGTGATTCTCCTGCCTCAGCCTCCTGAGTGACTAGGATTACAGGCATGCACCACCACACCCGGCTATTTTTAGTACAGACAGGGTTTCTCCATGTTGGTCAGGCTGGTCTTGAACTCCTGACCTCAGGTGATCCGCCTGCCTTGGCCTCCCAAAGTGCTGAGATTATAGTCGTGAGTCACCGCACTGGGCCCAAGATTTTGATTTTTACTTGAAATTTACCTTAAATGTCAAATATGCTAATAAAATGTTCCACCTGGGCACTATTTTCAATTCTCAGTGACTTAATCTTGTGCCTCATATCCATTGAAGATGACCTCCCGTCCCTGAGAATAGTTGACCCAAGTCATTTGGCCAGACGTGGGTTTACCTGAAGTTAAGGGAGCTTAAATTTCAGGGCCCCTCACTTGGGCCCCTGGAAGGGGCCCTAGCAATGTGTTCATATGGTTATATATTTTTGTAAAATTAGCAAAGGTAACATATTTTAACCATAATCACTTAATTCCACTACCTCTTCACTCTAGCTTTCCTCTGTCACAATTTCCTCCATATTAGATGGAATTACAGTGGCCATGGGCATTTTGTGTTCATAGTTCTGTCTTCTTTTTCTTAAAAGAGGGTCCCATGAATCCTGGATTTGCCTCTACCAAAATAACAGCCCAATTTACCAAGCCGAGTGACGTGGGGGTTTCGTGTTTGTTTTGGAATACCTTAGAGAACAGAGCAGTTTCCCAGGAGCTTCCTGGCTCTTCCTCTGAGATCAGGAACACGCCATGTCTTCAGAAGGCATGGCTCTTGGAGGACTCAGGCGTGTCAGTAGAGCAGTGGTGAACTTCTGAAATGGAAGTCTCTCGCTAGAGCCCTTTCTTTTTTCCCTTTCAAAGTTACATTAGGCCAGGCAGGGTGGCTCATGTCTGTAATCCCAACACTTTGGGAGCCTAAGGCAGGAGGATCTCTTGAGCTCAGGAGTTTGAGACCAGCCTGGGCAACACGGCAAAACCTTGCCTCTACAAAAAATACAAAAAATGGCTGGGTGCAGTGGCTCACGCCTGTAATCCCAACACTTTGGGAGGCCGAGGCAGGCAGATCACGAGGTCAGGAGTTCGAGACCAGCCTGACCAACATGGTGAAACCCCATCTCACCTAAAAATACAAAAATTAGCCAGATGTGGTGGCGTGTGCCTGTAATCTCAGCTACTCAGGAGGCTGAGGCAGGAGAATCGCTTGAACCCAGGAGGCGGAGGTTGCAGTGAGCCAAGATTGCACCACTGCACTCCAGCCTGAGAGACAGCTGTCTAAAAAAAAAAAAAAAAAAAAAAAAAAAATTAGCCGGATGTGGTGGCACATGGCTATGGTCCCAGCTACTCAAAAGACTGAGGGGGTGGATGGCTTGAGCCCTGGAGTAGAGGCTGCAGTGAGTCAAGATTGCACCACTGCACTCTAGCCTGGGCGACAGAGCAAGACCCTGTCTCACAAAAAATAATAAAAATAAAAATAGTTATACTATATTTCACATTATACAAATAATATATGAATATATCACTCTTGGAAAAGTCAAGGAATTCAGATAAACAGCCCTCTCCAGAGGTAATCACCATTATTAGCTTGATGTGTGTGTGTTTTTTTGTTTGCTTGTTTGTTTGTATTTTTAATAGAGACAGGGTTTCACTATGTTGGCCAGGCTGGTCTCGAACCCCTGACCTCAGGTGATCCACCCGCTTTGGCCTCCCAAAGTGCTGGGATTACAGGCATGAGCCACTGCGCCCAGCCCCAGTTGATGTGTGTTTTCTAGATCTTTAGTGTGTATTTACATTCTTACATTTATTTTGAAAAATATAGTTTTGTTTTATGGAATTTTTTTCTACATAAGTGGCATCATACTGTATATATTTTCTTATAAACTTGCATTTTTTTACTCATCAATTTTTTTGCACATTTTTTTCTTCTCTTTTTCTTTTTTCATTTTGAAACGGGCTCACTCTGTCACTCAGGCTGGAATGCAATGGCATGATCATGGCTCACTGCAGCCTCAACCTCCTGGGCTCAAGCAATCCTCCCACCTCAGATTCCCAAATAGCTAAGACTACAGTTGTGTGCTGCTATGCTTGTCTAATTTTTAAAATTTTTTATAGAAAAATATGTTGCCCAGGCTGGGCATTATTTCTTCTTAAAATGTTAGGTAGACTTTACTAATGTGTGCATCTAGTCCTGGAGCTTTCTTTGTGGAACTACAAATTCAACTTCTTTAATAGATAAAGCACTTTCAGGTTATCTATTTCTTCTTGAGCAAGCTTTTGTACCTTGTGTCTTTCGAGTAATTTGTCCATTTTGTCTAAGTTGTCAAATTTATTGACTTAAAGGGGTTCATAACATTCCATTATTATCCCTTCATTGTCTTTAAAATTTATTGTGATGTCATCCCTCTCATTCTTGATATTGGTAATTTGTGTCTTCTCTCTTTTTTTCTTAATCAGTTTGGCTAAAGGTTTGTCAATTTTATTCATCTTCTCAAAAGAACAAGATTTTAGTTTCATATATTTTTCCCTATTGTTTTTCTGTTTTCTAGCTCACTGATTTCATTTGTTTTTATTATTTCCTTTGTTTTGCTCACTTTGGGTTTAGTTTCCTCTTCTAATTTCTTTCTTTCTTTTTTTTTTTTTTTTTTTTTTGAGATGGAATCGCGCTCTGTCATCCAGGCTGGAGTGCACTGGCATGATCTTGGCTCACTGCAACCTCCGTCTCCCAGGTTCAAGCAATTCTCTGCCTCAGCCTCCCGAGTAGCTGGGATTACAGGTGCCTGCCACCACGCCTGGCTAATTTTTATATTTTTAGTAGAGACGGGGGGGTCTCACCATCTTGGCCAGGGTGGTCTTGAACTCCTGACCTCGTGATCCACCTGCCTCGGCCTCCCAAAGTGTTGGGATTATAGGCCTGAGCACTGCACCCGGCTCCTCTTCTAGTTTCTTAAGGTAGAAGCTCAAATCATTGAGATCGTCTTTTCTGATACAGGCATTTAATGTTATACACTTGTATCTAAGTACTGCTTTAAAATTTGATTTTTTTATTTTCATTCATTTCAAAGTACTTTATAATTTGCTTTTGTATTTCTTCTTTGACTAGTAGGTTTTTATTTTTTTATTTTTGAGACGGAGTCTCATTCTGTTGCTCAGACTGGAGTGCAGTGGGGCAATCTTGGCTCACTGCAACCTCTGCCTCCCGGGTTCAAGCAATTCTCCTGCCTCAGCCTCCCAAGTAGCTGGGATTACAGGCGCATGTCACCATGCCCAGCTAATTTTTGTATTTTTAGTAGAGATGGGGTTTCACCATATTGGTCAGGCTGGTTTTGAACTCCTGACCTCGTGATCTGCCCGCCTCGACCTCCCAAAGTGCTGGGATTATAGGCATGAGCCACTGCGCCCAGCCGACTAGTAGATTTTTAGAAGTATGTTATTTAGTGTCCAAATATTGGAAATGTTACAGCTGGCTTTTTTTATGGGCTTCTCATAAAATCCGTTGTGATCAGAAAATCCATTGCGATCAGAAAACATACTTTATATATTTGAATCATTTTAAGTTTATTTAGATTTGTTTTATTCCCACAATGTGGATTATATTGGTAAGTGTTTATATGCACTTGAAAAGGATGTTTCAAGACCAATAAAGCTGTTATTGGTCAGGCTATTCAAGTCTTCTATCTCCTTCCTGTTTTTCCTTTTATATCCTTACTATATTCTTACTGATTTTGTTTCCTTATTCTGTACTTATTGAAAAAGGAGTCTCTAAGATTGTAGATTTATCTTTTTCTTCTTTCACTCTTACGAATTTTTGCTTCATGTATTTTGAAGCTTTGTAATTAGATGCTTAACAATTTGGAATGTTTTGTCTTCGGATGAATTGATTGTTTTGTCATTATTCACTGACCCTTTGATTCCTGATAATATTCTTTGTTCAGAATTCTTCTATGTCAAATACTAATATGGCCACCCAAGCTTTCTTTTGATTCATTTTAGCAAGATATAGCTTTTTCTGTACTTTTATTCTTAACATGTTTGTGTCATTATATTTAATATAACGAGTTTCTTCTTTTTCCCTGTGGTTTCAGATAGTGTTTCATAAAATGAGTTTCTTGGCCACGTGTGGTGGCTCACACCTGTAATCCCATTACTTTGGGAGGCAGAAGCAGGAGGATCACATGAGCCCAGGAGTTCAAGATCATCCTGTGCAGCATGGCAAGACCTCGTCTCTGCAAAACTAAATTAGCCGGGTGTGGTAGTGCACACCTGTGATCCCAGCTATTCAGAAGGCTGAGGTGGGAGAATTGCTTAAGCTCAGGAGGTCGATCCTGCAGTGAGCTGTGGTTGTTCCACTACACTCTAGCCTAGGTGACAGAGCAAGATCCTGTCACACACACACACACACACACACACACACACACACAAAGTTTCTTTTTGACCTCATATGGTTGGGTCTTGCCTTTCTAAAAAAATTGTTTCAAAGATGGACTCTCGCTATGTTGCCCAGGCTGGAATGCAGTGGCTATTCACAGGCACAATCCTAGCACACTGCCACCTCAAACTCCTGGCCTCAAGCGTTCTTCCCACTTCAGCCTCCAGAGTAGCTGGGACTACAAGTGTGTGTCACCATGCCCAGTAAGGGTCTAGCCTTTTTATAGAGTCTGACAATCTCTGCCTTTTCATTGGGGTTATTTAGACCATATACATTTAATGTGATTATTTATATGTTTGGGTTTAAATCTACAGTCTTGTTATTTATTTTATTTACTTTTACAATATTGCTATTTCTATTTGTCCTATCTCTTTTTCTTCTTTTTCCCCCTCTTTTCCATCTTCTTTTAAAATTAGTATTTTTAATTATTGTATTTCCTCTCTTCTCTTGGCTTATTAACTATGCCTTTTCCTTATTTTAGGATACAAATGCTTGTTTTAAAGGAGACATTAAATTGAGTCTTCCAGTTTACATAATGAAGATCAAACCACCTAAGCCTGTTACAGGTAAGTGTGATTCAAATCTCTCTCCTTTTGCCATTGATTTATCTGTTCTTTCCTCCTTTCCCCACATATCTTATCTTTTCAACTTATTAGCAACAATATCAAAATTACAAACATAGTTATGAAGAGGAAATTTTTTTTTAAACTCATAAGCTCTGAGACATTAAAACAAAAAATGTAAGTAATGCATTTGTATTACATACAGTTAACTAACAGAATTGGAAGGTCAGGAGAGAAAGATATCTTTTCTGAATTGCCAGGTTGAGTTCATTTATTCCTACATTTCTGTGCTAATTCATTTGACTGCTAGTTGTAATACATTCATTCCTACATTCTTGTATTAATTTATTCATTATTATTTGCTGAATGCCCATAATGCACCAAGCACAAAGATGAGCAAAACACCTCTCCTCTCCTGCACTCTAGAAGCTGATAGTCTACTAAGGGAGAATGACAAGAAACCACCATAGTAGGATGTGATAAGTACAGCAATGGGGACCATCAAGGGCCGTGAAAACTCAGGGTAAGAAGCGACTGACTTGCTAGGGAGTAAGGGACATTTGGGCACAGTTTCAAAGAAAGGGACTTGGTCAAGAGGAGCAGAGAGGCTAGCTATTGTAGGCAGCAAATACAGAGGATATCCTCTCAGCATTCACACATGATCACAAAGACATATCTATAAGAGTGTTCACCCCTGGTGGACTAGTAGTTACGATTAAAAAAAAAAAAACCCAGAAGAATGTTCACGGTAGCATTACGTACAGAGGTGAATAATTGGTTAAATAAAATCTGGGCCATGTGTGGTGGCTCATGCCTATAATCCTAGCACTTTGGGAGGCCAAGGTGGGTGGATTGCTTGAGCTCAGGAGTTCAAGACCAGCTTGGGGAACATGGCAAAACCCCACCTCCACAAAAAATACAAAAATTAGGCAGAGTGGCATGCACCTGTAGTCCCAACTACTTGGGAGGCTAAGGCAGGAGAATCGCTTGAGCCCAGGAAGCAGAGGTTGCAGTGAGCTGAGATTGTGCCATTGCACTCCAGTCTGGGAGATGGGAGTGAAACCCCGTCATAAATAAATAAATAAATAAATAAATAAATAAATAAATAAAATCTGGTACACTCATACAAAAGAATACTTTGCAACCATTAAAAAAAAAAAGAGAGGCCAAGTGTGGTGGCTTAGGCCTGTAACCCTAGTACTTTGAGAGGCCAAAGGAGGAGGATCACTTGAGCCTAGGAGGTTGAGGCTGTAGTGAGCTATGATCACACCACTACACTCCAGCCTGGTGACAGAACAAGACCCTGGTTCAAAATCAAGAACAACCCCCCGAAAAGGGAAATGCCAAAGGCAAAGAATAGACAATTTTCTCTTGTAAAAGAATGTGGTGGTCAGACTTGCTCTATCAATATTTATTATAAAGCTGCAGTTATTAAGATAAAAAATAGATAAGTGAATAATAGAAATATAGATGAAATATAGAAATATAGATAGATAGAAATAGCAGATAGAAAAATAGAGGAAAAATAGGTGAATGAAACAGGATAGAGAAACCAAAATAGACCCAGGCATAAATGGACACTTGATGCATTACAGAGGCAGCACTACGGAGCACTGGAGAAAGGGTGGTCATTTCAATAAGTGGTGGTGGTTGTTTATGTGGAGACAAAAATAAAACTTAACCCCTGCCTCATGCCATATGCAAAACTAAATTCCAGATGAACTGTAGAAGTAAATACATGAAAGGCAAAGCAGTAAAGCTTTTAGAAAATAAATATACTCTTCAGGTCCGGTGCAGTGGCTTATGTCTGTAATCCCAGCACTTTGGGAGGTCGAGGCAAGTGGATCACTTGAAGCTAGGAGTTCAAGACCAGCCTGGCCAACATGGCAAAACCCCATCTGTACTAGAAATACCAAAAAAAAAAAAAAAGAAAGAAAGAAATAGCTGGGCGTGGTGGTGTGCACCTGTAGTCCCAGCACTTTGGGAGGCCAAGGCAGTCAGATTGCTTGTGAGCTCAGGAGTTTGAGACCATCCTGGGCAACATGGAGAAACCCCATCTCCACAAAAAAAATACAAAAATTAGCTAGGCATGGTGGCGTGTTCCTGTAGTCCCAGCTACTTGGGAGGTTAAAGCGGGAGAATTGCTTGAACCTGGGAGGCAGAGGTTGCAGTGAGCTGAAATCACGCCATTGCACTCCTGCCTGGGCAACACAGCGAGCGAGACCCTGTCTCAAAAAAAAGAAAAAGAAAATAATATAAACAATGCCTTTATCACCTCTGGGTAGGGAAAGACTTTTCAAATAAGACACAAAAAGTACTTACAATTTTTAAAAATTGAATAAATTTGACTACATTAAAATTAGGAATTTCAGATCATTCAAAGACATCATTAAGAGGATGAAAGATCAGGCCACATAGAGGTAGAAGTTATTTGCAAAACACATAAAACCCACTAATGGTTCATGTCCAGAATATATGAAGAATTACTACAGATTCTTAAGAAAAAGAGAGATAATTCAGTGCAAAACAGGCAAGAGTATTGCACAGGCTATTCACAAAAAAAAAGATTATTTAAATGACCAATAAACATGAAAAGGTGCTCACCATCATTAGTCTGCAGGAAAGTGCAAATTAAAATCACAGTGAAGTAGCGAAACACATTCACTAGGATGGGTAAAATTAAAAAGACTGACCACACCAAGTGATGGTGAAGATGTGGAACAATCAGTACTCCCATACATTGCATTTAGCAATGAAAACTGGTACAACCACTTTGGAAAATGTGTTTGGTATTATCTAGTAAAGCTGACAATAATTTGTATCCTATGACACAGTATTTACACTGCTAGATGATAGGGTGACCAACCATACCAGTTTGCCTGATGGAGGGGTTTCCTGGGATGTGAGACTTTTCAGTGCTAAAACTAGGAAACTCCTAAGCAAGCCATTTTGAGTTAGTCACCCTACTTCTAGGAATGTACCCATAGATTTGCAAGCAAGTGTGTTCCAGGAAACATGTGCATGAATGGTAATAGTGACATGATTTTTAATAGACCCAAACACAAAGCAACTAAATGTTCATCAGTAGTAGAACAGATAAATTGTACTATATTTATTCAATGGAATACTATACAGCAATGAAAAATGAACAAACTGCAGCTACACACAGCCAAATGGATAAATCTCATGAACAATATTGAGCAAAAGAGGGCAGCCATAGAGTTAACACTGCATGGTTCCCCTTACGTACAGTTTAGAATCAGGCAAAATGAAACTATGGTGTTGAGGATGCATGTTTAGGTGATAAAAGCATAAATAAATGCAATGAAGTGGCTACCATACAAGTCAGGAGAGTGGTTGCCACTCTTCCCAGAGAATTGTGATTAGGAAGGGGCCCCTGGGAAGCTTCTAGTGAGATGGCAATGTTCTATTTCTTTTTTTTTCATTTTTCTTTTTTTCTTTTTTCTTTTTTTTTTTTTTTTTTGAGACAGGGTCTGCCTCTGTCGCCCAGGCTGGAGTGCAGTGGCACAATCTCGACTCACTGTGACCTCTGCTTCCCAAGCAATCCTCCCACCTCAGCCTCCCAAGTAGCTGGGACTACAGGAACGTGCCATCAGGCCTGGCTAATTTTTGTATTTTTTGTAGAGATGGGATTTTGCCATGTTGCCCGGCTGGTCTCAAACTCCGGGGCTCAAGCGATCCTCCTGCCTCGGCCTTCCAAAGTGCTGGGATTACAGGCATGAGCCACCGCAGCCAGCCGATGTTCTATTTCTTGACCTGAGTAGATGATACCAGAGGTTTGCTTTATAATAACTCATTAAGGTATATTAAGGTATATATTTTATGCTCTTTTCAGAATGTATGTTACACTTCACAATAAGAAAAAGGTTTAATAACTAAAGATAAGCAACAATGAAGAGGATCTATAGTACTAATATGAAATAATCTCCAAAATATTTTAGTAAGTGAAAATACAAGGGGAATAATGTATAATAGCAATTCTCAAACTTTAGCTGCATCAGACTCATTTGGAGAACTCATTAAAACCCAGATTGTTTGCCTATACTGCCAGCTACTCAAGAAGCTGAGATGGAAGGATTGCTTGAACCAAGGAGTTCAAGCCTAGCCTAGGCAATATAACACAACCCCCATCTCAAAAAACAACCCAGATTGCTGGGCCCCACCACAGAGTTTCTTCTATTCCAGTGGTCTGGGGTGGGCCCTGAGAATCTGTATTTTTAACAAGTTCCCAGGTGACTCTGCCACTGCTGATCTGGTGTCATCCTTTGAGAACTAGTGTATCATATGATATTATGTGTTTATAAAACTGGTGTCTCCCTCTAGAAAATTATGCAATTGTCTCTGATGAAGCAGTCAAGGGCACTGTGGAATCTCCTGGGCAACTTGAGGGACCCAGGCACCTTCCAAAGTGAACAGAATTCTGAAACTCAGGGTGCAAATCCAGAAAACAAGTCATCCAGTTTTACTGTGGATTTAGGAACAGATGAAAAAGAAGGAAATGAAAGGTTATTGGGAAGAGAACTAGTAAGAAAAGTGACTGACAAAGATTTTTTTAAAGGAAGATAATTGGGTAAATGTTGGCATAAGAACAGACTGAGGCTGCCTAATTATGTGAGTCTTCATCAGTGGCTGAAAAGTGATGGTAACTGGCAGATTTGGGGCCTTCCTCAGCTGGGGAGACAGGGACAGTGATCTAAAGTCTCTAGTGGCATTGTGAACATTTCCCTGCCCCACCGCCCCCCACACCCCGGCCTTTGCAAATATTCTGTAATCCAAAAGCAGAGAGAATGATGTTGGGATGAAGATATAGAAGAAGGAGGACAGCAGCTCCTCTCTGCCTGGGCTCTGTGAGCTGGTGGGATCCAGGAGAGGCCGGGAGAAGACTGAATACAGACCAACTGCAGAGCAAGAATGGATTTCTGAGGCTGAGGGATTCTGCAGGAAGCTGGGAAGTCTGGAGGAAGTAGGGGAAAATCAGGAGGGGGAATTCAGATGGCTTGACTAATTCTGTAATATTTTCAACCCAGGCACCACATTCAAAAGCCCCCTGGAAGTCTTTGCAAAGATCAAGGACTGCTACGGACTGGGCTCCGGGCAGAATCATTTCATCAAGGACAGTCAGTGGGAGCAGCAAGCTGAGATCTTCAATGCTTCCTACAAGAAGTATCTAGATGGGGAGTGGGAAGAGGAGCCACTCAGGTGAGCCCCCTAATCCTGGGAAAGCCAGGGAGCCTCCCCAGGCTTCTGCTGTCTTGGCACACACAGGAATCAACCCAGGGACCTGAATTAATCTGAGATCTAAAAGCTCTTTCTGGGGCCGGGACAGTGGCTCACACCTGTAATCCCTACACTTTGGGAGGCCGAGGCAGGAGGATCATTTGAGCCCCCAAATCTGAGACCAGCCTGGGCCACATGTCGAGACCTTACTCTAAAATAAATAAGCTCTTTCCGGTTTGGGAGAATTTTGAGAGAACATCAGCAGATATTTTGAAATGCTGTATGGAGATTGTTACTATATAGTTAGAACAAAGGCTGATAATATGGAGTTAAAAGAAGAAACAGATATCTATAGAAATGAGAAATATAATTTATTTCAGTTTTATATATGACATCTCTTTAAAAATTTTTTTTTCTTTTTAAAATTTTTTTTCTAGTTATCTAAAAGCACAGAGGCCGGGCACGCTGGCTCAGGCCTGTAATCCCAGCACTTTGAGAGTCTGAGGCATGCGGATTACCTGAGGCCAGGAGTTTGAGACCAGCCTGGTCAACATCATGAAACTGTCTCTACTAAAAATACAACAATTAGCTGGGCATGGTGGTGGGCACCTGTAATTCCAGCTACTCAGGAGGCTGAGGCAGGAGAATCGCTGGAACCCAGAAGATGGAGGCTGCAGTGAGCCAAGATCACGCAACTGCACTCCAGCCTGGACAGAGATAGACTCCGTCTTAAAAAATAATAATTAAAAAAAATAATAAAAAACACAAAAGATCCTAAAGACAAATAAAGTTACCACTACTAAAATTTTTCTCCATTTCCTTCCTGCCTTTCTAAATGTAATGTAGCATAGGTGTATACTTATTATAATATATGACTTTCCCATCTGGGTGAGCAGTTAGGTCTCATTAGCTCCAAGTTGTGTTGGAGAGCCCCAGTCTTTGAAGTATCACTGAGGGAGCTGGTTTTAGGAATTAGGTCTCCTCACAGCTACTGTGGATCTCAGGAATGTTCTTGTTCTCACATGGGAAGTGAAATCTCTCGTGCTGTCAAGTGGACCTTAAATTTTCTTACTTCAGGACACAAAGTCCTAAGGCTGATCCCTGACAACAGCTCCCTGTTACTGTCTGGAACCATGTCAAGATTCAGTGGTATGCCGGGGCTGGCTCCTACTGCATAGTGAGATAATTAGGGTTTTGCAAGCCAGTTGTTAAACCACTGTTAGTTGTCCATTGTGGGAGCATTTACACCATGAAAATCTGCAAACCCTACAAATTGGGGCCTCTTTTATTTAAGAGACCCAGTTTATCAGCACGACACTGGCCGTATTGCCCCTGGGATAGGAGAACATCTATGTAGATCACCCAAGTCTGCTCTTTAAGGAGATCTTCCCCAAAACAGAAGTGGCTCTCCAAAAGACAGCTCTCTCTGGCAAGAGCTCTGCACACCACACTGGCCTAGGAGTGATTCCCAGCTCCACCCAACCTGTCCTCACCAGCATCCAAGGTCAGCGCATCCCACCAGGACCAGCACCTAGAATGTGATTTGCTTCATGGCCTTCTTACCCCTGGGAAGGTCCATTCTAACTATCTATTCTGGTTTTAGGACCAAGACTCTGCCAGCAGCTCTCCTTGCCAGGGAGTCTACATGGCTCTGACTCGTGTCTCTTTCTTTCCCAGTACAGCCACCTTCTATTTCCTTCTTCCTAGCTGCCTATTTGCAATGCCAACGGAAGTCAAGGGCCCCTCAGGTAAATGAACATGAAGTGGGTGGTTGTCCTAGCAAGGGGTCACCTTGGGGAAACCCCTCAGCAAGCCCTCACAGAGATGTTCCCCAACAAACCTTGCATGGTAGGAGGGAAGGAAGAGGGGAGTTCGGTTGCCAGCTGTAGCCTGTCAGTTTCTGTTTGCATCTGTGGCCCCTGAGCACAGGTTCCCTGATCACAAAGGCTGGCACTGCCTTCAGGGAGTGGTTGCCATAGGAGAAAGCATGAGCCCACATCCACCGGGCTGCTTCTGGATATGAGTTTGTCTTGTAGAAGATGTTACTTAAAACACTGAGAATGAATTTTCTAGATGTGAAAGCGGCCAAGGGGAGTTGAGACTGTCCTCCCTATCCAAGAAGGCGAGTGGGCCCCAGGAACAGTCCTCACAGGGCTGCCCAGTCCCTCTCTTGGGAAACTCACCCTTCTCTTGGGTGCTGCCCATTAAAACAAACCACTTCAGACTTCAAACCAGCTTCCTCTTGGGCAAACACCTTCTGTGCAAACCAAAGGCCACCCAGATTTCTTATGTAACACCCATTTTCTCTCTCTCTTTTTTTTTTTTCCCAGGAATGGCCTGTGTCCTTGGTATACACTGGACCAGAAGTCACAATTTCTTCCTATATTCACTAAACCGAACTCTAAAGGATAAAACTGGTACTTGACTGCTGAGATGGGAGTCGCCTAAGCTCAGGACTTGCAGACATGTCCTTCTCCAGCTTAGCTGAGAGCATGTGACTGACGTACATCAAGTGTCACTTTAGGGACCAGATCTAGGCAGGCAGTAGGGGGTTTGGTGGGTATAGTGTGACCCCAAGAATCTGTCTCTGAAATGTCATGTTCCTTAAAGACAACAGGTCAATAGGGACAAAGTCTACAGTCAGGTCCACAGGGCTCCTTAAGCAGCTAAGGTAAAAAGAGAGTAGGCTTGGCTGGGCATGGTGGCTCACGCCTATAATCCCAGCACTTTGGGAGGCCGAGGCGAGTGGATCACCTGAGGTCAGGAGTTTGAGACCAGCCTGGCCAACATGGTGAAACCCCGTCTCTACTAAAAATACAAAAATTAGCCGGATATGGTGGCACACACCTGTAATCTCAGCTACTCAGGAGTCTGAGGCAGGAGAATCACATGAACCCGGGAGGCAGAGGTTGCAGTGAGCCAAGATCACACCACTGCACTCCAGCCCGGGTGACAGAGCGAGACTATCTCAAAAAAAAAAAAAAAAAAAAAAAAAAAAAGAGAGAGAGAGAGAAAGTAGGCTTGGAATCAGAAGGTCAGTGCTAATCCTAGCCCAGCTGTCTGCAAACCATGTAGTCTCAGGCCAGTCGCTTCACACCCCAACCCACTTTTCATGCAAAACATAGAGCTAATTAATTACACCATTGTTGTCTAATGCATGCGTTTGTTGAAAATAGCAAAATCCAGAGAGTTTCTGTATGTGAAAGCTCTTCGAAATTGAAACGCTCTAAGGAAATATACGTTGTTGTTGTTTTACAAATTTATGGAGGTGACCAGGCGTGGTGGCTCACGCCTGTAATCGCAGCACTTTGGGAGGCAGAGGCAGGTGGATCTCTTGAACCCAGGAGTTTGAAACCAGTCTGGGCAACATAGCGAGACCGTTTCTACAAAAAATAGCCAAGCGTGGTGGCATGAGCCTGTAGTCCCAGCTACTCAGGAGGCTGGGCCAGGAGGATCACCTGAGCCCAGGAGGTTGAGGCTGCAGTAAGCCAAGATGGCACCACTGCACTCCAGCCTGGGTGACAGAGTGAGGCCCTGTCTTAAAAAAAAAAAAAAATTAATGGAAGCAGTTACATGAGCAAGTTTGCTTTGTGATAATTCCTTGAACAGTACACTTGTTATACTTTATATTACACTTCAAAAGTAACGTTAAAAAATTCACAAAGGAGGAGTTTCTTTTCTTCCATCCCTTTCCCAGGCAACCTGGCTTCTAATCTCCTTCTATACTGACTGTATGGCCTTGAGCAAGTCACTTCTCTGCCTCATCTATAAAATGGGGATATAATAAGACTACTTTATAGAACCCTTGTGAGAATGCAATGAAATTATGTATGTAAAGTGCCTAACACAGTATCTAGCATCTAGGACATACTCATTAAACATTAGCTGTAGAGTAATAATAGTGTAATATTATCTTATCATCCTAGGCAAGGAGAATAGCACTTCATAAAGAAAAGGAAGATGGTGAGTCCAGACAGGTGCTCCTGGTTCCCATTCCCTGAACAGGCAGACCAGTCTGAGTCACAGGTTGTCCAGGGAGAAGTGATGGGTAGGTGCAGAGTCTGGGGGGAACCAGTTGAGTATTGTCCTTCCCCCTAGACCCCGAGGGTGTGTGGCCCTGTGCTGCGCCCATTGCAGTCTCTCAGCTCAGCTGCTGCTCCTCCTACCTGGTGCTGGCCTGCGAGGATGGTGTGCTCACGCTGTGGGACCTGGCCAAAGGTAAGCCCTCCCTGCCTCTCTACCTAGTACCTGGGTGGGACTCTGGGAAATGAGTCTGGGAGCTCTGGGATTCCCACAGGCCCTGGGCCTTCTGTTACCTCTGTGTTCTTAAAGTCACCTTGGGGAACTGGTCCTGCTCTCCTCTTATTCATTTATTCAACAAACATTTATTGGATATAATATGTGCTAATGCTTCCCACTGCCCATGTGTTTATTGAGTGACTTCTCTGAGCCTGGCACTGTACTAGGCTCTGGAAGTATGATCATTGCCTTCATTATTACACTCCAGTGACAAAGTATGTCTGGCACAGTATAGGTGATCATGGTGGCCTCAGCCTTCCTCCTCCCAGTCCCCAAGCTCTCTAAATAAGTGAGTCTTCTTCCCTGCTATTCTGCGTCATCCCCAGTCAGCAGGAACTCTATTGTATTGGAGCTAAGAGACCTATAAAGCAGTCAAAGCGACACCAGCAGCTATTCTGGGTGGGTGGCACTGTGGTGGAGTTCTAGGGTCCTGGGTCCAGCTTTGCAGATACAGAAATCAATGATATTGCTTCCTAAATTTGTCAGCCTCTAGGGAAGCAGCTCCCTCTAACCAGACTTTGTAAAAGGCCATTAATGACTCAGTGGTTTGCCATTTCGCAGTTGGAGATGTATTTTCCTAGAGAGTGGAGGTGGGCCACCTTCACTGGGCAGACCTCCTGGCAGGTGCAGAGCATCAGAGATAGTACCCTGTTTGTTGGGCAGCTTGTGATCAGACCAGGTAGCTGACTGTTCTCAGGGAGGCGTCTGTCAAGCTAGCAAATTGCCTTCCTCACTTGGCTATCACTTTCTGAAGAATGCAGTGTTTATTTCAACTTTGGAGGATATTTTCCCCACACACTGCTAAGATAAACACCACTAAAGATCCTCCTTTATTTTACTTATTGAACCAACAGCATTATTATAGAAGCAAAAGATATTTCAAGGAAAGAAGAATGACGATGATTTCATAAGCCCTTGACCAAAATAGCTTGTTTTCACTTTTTTCTGGATATTAAGTTCTTGTTGTTTGGCCACACACACACACACACACACACACACACACACACACTGCCTTTTCTGAAACAGCTGTGCCTCCCCCTGCCCATACGCCTTTCCATCCCACAGTCAGCTGCACCTCAGTCCCTGGCTGGGTTGTAGCTTTCTTCTGCTCCAGTGCTGACCCGGCCCTCCTCCATGCTCTTGCTTCTCCCCCTCCCCAGTTCCTCTCCAGACACAGCAGCATTCCCCTGCAGGGGGCTTTTCTCTCCTGTTGGGCACTGAGTTTACTGGTTTGCTCTCACAGGGTGCTCATTGCTTGATTTTGCCTTCACATCCTACAAGTCCCTCACACACTTGCTGGTCACAGCCCCTGTGCCCATGGCCTCCTTCCCTACCCCCTTTTCTGACCGGCTTGTGTGATTACTTTCTCTAGGATTCCCTCTTGGGGTCGCTGCTCTTCCTCAGGGATGTTTCTGCCAAAGCATTCACTTCCTAAAATATTTCTTGGTCCACAAAGGACAGAATATGTATCCTGAAGGTCCAGTGAAATCCCAAATGAAATGTGTGGTGCTGTGCACAGACGCCTCCCTCCATCTGGTGGAGGCTGGCGGGATCCAAGGACCCACCATCAGTGTGCTTGTTGAGAGGTCAGTAGCTTGAGGGCGGGACGGGGTAAATAATCGGCCAGATTATTTTAATTGCTATTTAATAGTAAAATCTGACAGCCTCTCTGACTACAGTCCACCTTTTGTATAGTCATCACTCTCCTGGTGAGCTTCTGAAGATCACCAATGTCATATATATGTTACAATTTTTTCTAACAGAATTGTATGATGGCACAGATGACTTCTGCTATAGTTTGACTCTCCCCTCCAAAGTCCATGTGAAAACTCAATCCCCATTGTGGCAGTACTGTGAGGCGGGGCCTTTAGGAAATGATTGGATCATGAAGGCTCTTCCCACATGAATGGATTAACCCACTCATGCATTAATGGATTAATAGGTGAATGGATTAATGGGTATCATGGGAGTGGAAATGGTGGCTTTATAAGAAAAGGAAGAGATACCTGAGCTAGAACATGAGCACACTCAACTCCCTCACCATGTCACACCCTGTGCCGTCTTGGGACTCTCTAGAGAGTCCCCACCAGCAAGAAGGCTCTCACCAGCTGTGGACCCTTGGCCTTGGACTTCTCAGCCTCCAGAACTGTAAGAAACAAATGCCTTTTCTTTATACATTATCCAGTTTCAGGTATTCTGTTATAAGCAACAGAAAATGGATTAAGACAACATCCTTCCTGTCCCATATGGCCAAGAAGAGGCTCACTTCTCCCACAGTAACCTTCCATCAGTTTCTCCAGGGATCTCTCTCTCTTTTAAACATTTAAAAATACCTAATGCATGCAAATGAACCTGTATAATGTGTGTGTGTGTGTGCGTCCATGTGTGTATGTGTGTGTGTAATAAAGAATAATGAGATCAACTCCCCTGTACCCATTGGAAATCGATAATCTCCAGTTCCATTTGGGCTCCCTGCATGGCTCTCCCTCAGCAATCCTTCTTGCTCCACCCCAAACACCTTATTACCTAATGCTAAATAACAAACCACCCCAAAACTTAATGGTTTAAGAAAATATCAGTGTTTAGTCCTTGAGTCTGTAGGTCAGCAATTTGGACTGGACTCAGTCCATTTCTTCTACTGGTCTCACCTGGGCTCTCAAATGTGCCTTTAGGCAGCTTGCAGCTCTTCTAAGATAGCTTCACTCACACACCTGGCAGTTGGCAGGTTATTGGCCAGGGCACCTCGGTTTTCCTCATGGTCTCTCCTGCAGACTAGTACAGGCTCCCTCACATGGTAGTCTAAGGGCTCCTAGCAGCAGGAGAGGGCAACTCTAGCACACAAATGCTTTTCAAGCTTCTGCTCATGTTACATTTGCTAATGTCCCATTGGGCAAAGCACATCCCACATCCATGCCCACATTCAAGTAGTAGAAAAACAGACTCCATCTTTTGATGGGAGTCACTGCCAAATACAGCCAACTGCTTTTCAATCTACCACACCACTTTTCTAAATTCATCATTCCTTTGCTTTCCTTTAAGAATTAACCACATTTAGGCCAGGCACAGAGGGTCATACCTGTAATCCCAGCACTTTGGGAGGCCAAGGCGGGTGGACCACTTGAGCTCAGGAGTTCAAGACCAGCCTGGGTAACATAGTGAGACCCCCTTCTCTGTGAAAAGAAAAAAAATTATTAAAAAAAGAAAAAGAATTAACCACATTTGTATGACTGTATCTCTAAACAGTGTATTATTTAGCTTTGCATATTTAGGAAACTTATAAAGGGAACCATATTCTATATATTCTCCAACTTGTCTTCCTTCCTTTTTTCCTTCCTTTCCTCCCTCCCTCCCTTCTTCCTTCCATACTTCCTTCCTTCCTTCTTTCCTTCTTTCCTTCCATCCATCCTTCTTTCCTTTCTTTCTTTCTGTTTTGTTTGGTTTTGTTTGAGACAGGGTCTCACTCTGTGGCCCAGGCTGGTCTTGAACTCCTGGGCTCAAAGTGCTTGGCCCCCAAAGTGCTGGGATTACATGTGTGAGCCACTGCACCCAGCCTCCAACTTGTTTTTCAATGGTATTTATTCTGCATCCTGCTTTGCAACACTGTTCACAAGAGCCACATGTGTTGAGGCATGTAGCTCCAGTTCTTTTATTTTCATTACTGTATTATATTTCATTGTATAATATACCACAATGACTTCAGCATCCTCCTAATAGATATTTGGATTGTTCTTAATTTTTTGCTACTATGAACAGCCTCCTCACATATTTCTTGATTTCTCTGAATTTTCCCAGGATATATGCCTAGAAGAGGATATCAAAACTTTTAAACTCTTAAAGTAGGAGAACGTCTGTATATTTTCTGTCCTATAGGCCTGTAAAGCACCTGGATAAAACCATCTGTGCAGTGGCCCCAGTCCCAGCCTTACCTGGCATGGTAGGTTCCCCATGCCTCTCTGTGAATGCCCCATGCCTGTCATTTCTCTTCTATGAATGTGTCATCTATCCTTTAGAAAATGCTTATTGAAGGCCTCTTATGTGTTAGGCACTGGAGTAGCTTTCGGGTTTACAAATAGAAAGAGAAAGAACCTGCCTTCATGGAGCACACAGCTCATTTGGGAAGACAGAGAAGTCACCAGGCAGCTGCCTTAGAACATGAGAAAGGCTGTGATAGGAATTTTTTAATGGATGCATGGAATAGAGAGAGGGGTCACCTAACTCAACCTGCAGAAGTTGGCAGCAGGGGAGGACTGTGTTTTCTGGAGGAGGTGACAGCTGAGCTGAGCCAAAGGAGTTGAGAAGGCAACACCATGGGGGCAAGAGAGCACCATGTGTCCCGGGCACTGCAGGAAGTCCCAGTACCTGCCACATGAGATTGCTGTGGAATGTGGAGAGGGAGGAGGCTGGGGCAGGGAGACAGGTGGGCCAGACCATGGAAGGTCCTGTACACTGGGCAGAAGGATACAGATGCGTCCCTGCATGGGATGGGGCTCAAAACAGAGAGGTCAGAGAATGGGAACAGCATATTTAGAGCAGGGATGGAGAGCTGAGAGATCTCAGTTTGGAGATGGACTCCACATTCTGGGCTACCTGTGGCTGTTGCTAAAGGAGAGAGAATCGTGAGCGGTTGATCCTCGCTTGCAGAGCTGATTCCCCAGTCCTTACAGGGCCCACTGCAGGCCTGGAGAGAAAGTCTGTGATTCCTGGTGTGGCCCTGCAGAGGGTGAGGGGCCTACAGGACCCCCAGGGGAGGCTCCAAGAGAGCCCAGGGCTGAAAATGTAGATTCCATGCTCATCAGCCAGGTACAGTTAGTGAGAGGTGGTTGAAGTGGGGGGTACAGCAGGTTCCCCTAGTTAAAGAGAGGGAGTGAATAGAGAAGAGGTTCCCATGGGCACTACCATCACTTACAGGATCTGGAAAATGAGTTCACAAAGTGACCGAGAGGGGCCCCAGGGAAAACTGCATGGGGACAGTCCTGCAAGCAGAGAGGAGAGTCTGAAGAAAGTGAGAGCAGTGTCCTGTGCTGCAGAAAAACCAAGAACATGGTGGAGACGAGTGGCTGAGGCTGGGAGACAGACGCAGGAGGTGGGGGAGTGGACAGGGTGTGGAGAGACCCTTTTGTGTTGGGGAGGGGAAAGTGGTGTGGCAGCTGGAGGAGGATGTTGGGTCAAAGGGGGCTTTTTTTTTTTTTTTTTTTTTGGAAACGGAGTCTTGCTCTGTCGCTCAGGCTGGAGTGCAGTGGCGCAATCTCGGCTCACTGCAAGCTCTGCCTCCCGGGTTCACGCCATTCTTCTGCCTCAGCCTCCCGAGTAGCTGGGACTACAGGTGCCCGCTAGCACGCCGGGCTAATTTTTTGTATTCTTAGTAGAGACGGGGTTTCACAGTGTTAACCAGGATGGTCTCGATCTCCTGACCTCGTGATCTGCCCGCCTCGGCCTCCCAAAGTGCTGGGATTACAGGCGTGAGCCACCGCGCCCGGCCAAAGGGGACTTCCTAAGGATGGGGAGAGTTTAGTATGTTCACTGCAGAGGAAAGAGCCCAGGCAGGAGAGTGTTCCCAGCTCGGATCTCAGGCCGGGAGGGGCTGTTAGATTGAGCAAGGTCCCTGAGGCAGTGGGAAGGAAAGGCGTTGGGAGCATAGGTGAGAAACTGAATTTTGGCTACATGGAAGGTGAGCTCTTCAGCAGAGATGTGGAGAAACTGGAAGAAAGGCCGGGGAAAAGGGGAGGAGTGCATAGCCCTGGAGGAGACAGCATGTGGAGGAGGGTCTGTTGGCTGAGGGGGACCCCAGAGGAGTCAGCACACATGTGTGTGCAGGTCCCCAGAAGCCCTGGATGGATCCAGAGGCTGGGGCCCAAGAGGTTTTATGTCCAGCTGCTTCTCTGATTCCTTACTGGGGTGACCTCTACACTTGACCTTCCTGTGAGGGACAGAGTCCAGTAGAAGTCCCCCTCACCATCTCTTTGCTTCCCAGGTGCTCATCTTTTCCAAGAATGGCTCTGTGTGCCTTATGGATGTGGCCAAGCGTGAAATCATCTGTGCCTTTGCCCCCCCGGGAGCCTTTCCTCTGGAGGTCCCCTGGAAGCCAGTGTTTGCTGTGTCTCCAGACCATCCATGTTTCCTGCTCCGAGGTACAGAAAGGGACCAGGGCTGATGCCCACTGACCATTTCCCTGACTTAGTTTTCTCACAAACAGAGAGAGCCCCTCCGATCTCCTCCCCACTCTGTATCCCCCTCCACCATAGGCCAAAGGGTACCGCAGCTCAGTCCTCACAGGGCACTTCGATAAAATGCCAGCAGGGTCTTCTCTCTGAAGTCACAGCTCAACCCAGATGACCCAGCCTTTATAAGCAGAGAGGAGCCCCCACATGCTCACCTGGACCACCGAGTCCACTGAGAAAGCGATTGTTACACAGAACATGGTGTTCTTGTCTTGTCACAGGAGACTATTCACATGAAACTGAGTCCACTGACGATGCTGGAATCCAATATTCTGTTTTCTATTTTAATTTTGAGGCCTGCCCACTCCTGGAAAATATCTCAAAAAATTGCACCATTCCTCAAAGGGACTTGGATAACATGGCCTTCCCCCAAGCACTGCCACTGGAGAAAAGATGTGAGCGTTTCCTCCAGAAGAGGTAAAGAGCTCTGTGTCTTCACCCCCTCCCACATCTGAGGTTGTCTCTGGATTGAGGGATAATGGAGTTTGTTTGTGGTAAATCCTTTCAGCATTGAAATTTCCCCTGGCTGGGTGTGGTGGCTCACACCTGTAATCCCAGCACTTTGGGAGTCCAAGGCAGGCGGATCACCTGAGGTCAGGAGTTCGAGACCAGCCTGGTCAACATGGTGAAACCCCGTCTCTATTAAAAATACAGAAATTAGCTGGGCATGGTGGCACACGCCTGTAATCCCAGCTACTCGGGAGGCTGAGGCAGGAGAATTGCTTGAACCCGGGAGGCAGAGGTTGCAGTGAGCCAAGATCGCACCACTGCGCTCCAGCCTAGGTGACAGAGCAAGACTCTGTCTCAAAAAAAAAAAGAAAAAAGAAATTTCCCCTAAGTGAAGGGTTCTACCCCGTGATAGCCCATGAGATACACTCCACTTCACATGTGGATTGGCAGGAAAAGAGTCATTAATTCAGGCTGGGAGAAAAGAAGGGCTTCCAGTTGGTGTTTTCTTCCTGTCAAGATCATCTTTTTAACTTTCTCAATTCCCTCTTAAAAGTATGTTTAGGCCAGCCGTGGTGGCTTACGACGGTAATCTCAGCACTTTGGGAGGCCGAGGCAGGCAGATTGCTTGAGCTCAGGAGTTCGAGACCAGCCTGGCCAACATGGCGAAACCCCATCTCTACAAAAAACACACAAAATTAGCTGGGCGTGGTGGCACATGCCTTTTGTCCCAGCTACTCTGGAGGCTGAGCGGGGAGAATCACTTGAACCTGGGAAGCAGAGGTTGCAGTGAGCCAAGATCGTGCCATTGCACTCCAGCCTGGGTGAGAGTCAGACCCTGCCTTAAAAAAAAAAAAAAAAAGTATGTTTGGATTATTAGACACAATCATTAAGATGGGATTGGCAAACTATGACCTGTGGGCCATATCCAGTCCACTGCCTGGTTTTGTAAATAAGGTTTTATTTGAACACAGCCGTGCCCATTTGTTTATGTATTATCTATGGCTACTGTATGCTATGGCAGGATTGAAGGCTGCGAAGGAGATAGCATGACCTATAAAGTCTAAATTATTTACATTCTGGGCGTTTACAGAAAATGTTTGCCAACCCATGATCTAAGACCCCTTTCTTTTACCCATCATTCAGATAAACTGTTATGCGTGCGTTTCTCCTCTTCCCCTTCCTCTTTCCACTCTCCCTAATCCTGCAAGCACCGTTTTCTTGCCCTCCTTTCTGCTATCAAAGCATAAGGAACAGTACTCAGGCCATTCTGGAGAAATAGGTGTCTCTTCTAATCCATCTCACAACAAATTTCTGGGGATTTGCAAATCCTTGTTGATGATTCCTTTTTGTGATGTGACCACACATTTTGGGTGGATTGGGGTCATCAGTGGATTCCTGGATCCTCGTCCCAGGCCTGCCACTACAGAACTAGGTGGCTCTGGCAGGCTCCTTTCCTTCCAGGGCCTAGATGTTCCTTTGTATGTAACGTGACCTCTGAGATTCTGCGATGTCTCCAATCACGATAATGTCTCTCCACGACTGTTTCCCCCTTTCTCTGTGTAGACTCTTTACTCAGGGAGGATTGAAGTAGAATGGTTAAGATATGCAGGTCTGGAGCCAAACAGACCTGAGTTTGATTCTGACACTACCACTTACAATGAGACCTTGGGCGAGTTACTTAGCCTCTCAGAGGCTCAGTTTTAAAAAACATATATTGTGCACCTGTGAGATGCCAGGCTGTGTTCTGACCATTTTAATGATGCCTGATTTATTTGGGCTTAAGGTATTAAGTGGGATGATACATGGAAAGTACCAGGCACAGAGTGGTTGCTCAGTAAATGGTAGGTATGACCACGATGATGGCTCCCTGCTAATCCAAGTTGATGTCTGGGAAAATTCTAAACATCGCCACTAGGTGGCACCATAGCTCCTCTCCGCTTCCTAGTTCATACCTGCACTTAACGGGCGTTCAAGTCCTTCCTGCGTTGTAGTGGGTCGCTGGGAGGCTCTGGGTACCTCCTGGAGGGAAATGTGCCTGTTCTTCAGGAGACGAATACGGTCTCATGAGTCTCTGGAGAGAGACAATGAAGAAGGCGATGGTTGACATTGGCCCTCTCTAAAGGTCCACCAAGAATGTTCAGCTATTCTTCACAGGGAGGGTTTTTTTTTTGAAACGGAGTTTCGCTCTTGTCACCCAGGCTGAAGTGCACTGACACGATCTCGGCTCACTTGAGGCCAGGAGTTCAAGATTAGCCTGAGCAACACAGTGTGACCCCATCTTTACATCTACATCTATAAATAAAAAATTAATTAATAAATTAATTAAAATCTTATCTCCACATAGATGGAGAGCCTCAAAACAAATCAAAGCTATGGTCATTGTCTTTCTCCCCCAGAGTACTCCTCTTCCTGTTTGCCTAAGCATTTTAACATCATTCACTTGCACCTCCTTCCCCACCACAACCCCACTGACAGCCCCCTCCACCCTGCTAAGCGTGCCCATCTCTGTGTGCACCGTGAGGGGTGAATCTTGGGCTTCTCTGATTTTTCCGTGGTGAACATGCACTTATTTTTTTTTTTAAACAACTCTTACTTTTCTTTTTTGAGATGGAGTTTTGCTCTTGTTGCCCAGGCTGGAGTGCAGTGGTGCTATCTTGGCTCACCGCAACCTCCACCTCCCATATTCAAGCGATTCTCCTGCCTCAGCCTCCTGAGTAGCTGGGATTACAGGCACGTGCCACCACACCTGGCAAGTTTTGTATTTTTAATAGAGACGGCGTTTCTCCCGGTTGGCCAGGCTGGTCTAAAACTCCCAAACTCAGGTGATCCGCCTGCCTTGGCCTCCCAAAGTGCTGGGATTACAGGCGTGAGCCACCGCGCCTGGCCAACAACTCTTACTTTTTAAAAGACCCAACTCAAACTGTCTTTATAAAAGTTGGAATCATACAGTGTGTCTTTTTGTGACTGGCATATTTCACTCAGCGTAATGTTCTCAAGAGTCATCCGTGGTGGAGTACGTGTCAGAACATCTTCCTTTTCAGTCTGAATGTTCCGTTGCATGTAATACCACAGCTTGTTTGCAAATAGCCTTTTAGTTCCTCAGCTCGCCATCCTGTCTACCCACATGCACCTCACAGGTAAGAATGCTAGACCCATCATTCCTCCAGGAAAGGCTTTCTGAGCACCTGCTGTGTACCAGGCTGAGCCCTGAGGACACAGAGGGGATGCAGGTGTGTCCTCTTAGAGTTTCTCGTAGGAGCACAGGGTAGTCAAGGTCTGCCCTGGGGGCTCGGGAGCTGGGGAAGTGAGGGGAGATTCCTCTCATCAGATTGTGTGGCCCTCAGCTATCGGAAGCTGGAGAAGAACCCAGAGAAGGAGCAGGAGCACTGGGCCCGACTTCAGAGGTACTCCTTGTCACTCCAGAGAGAGAACTTCAAGAAGTGAGGCTGCCACCGCCCTGGGATCTCTGAAAAGGAGGTTTCAGCCACTAGGCAGCCGCTCCCAGGACGCTGAGGCCAAGAGAAATGTAACAGAGCCACAGCTCCACAGGCCTGCACTCGGAGTCTGGGGCCTCTGCAGAGCCAGCAAGGGGAGAAGTATAATCTGGGGGACCTTCAAACACTAAGCCTCTTGTCAGAGCCCTCAGGCAGGCAGATGTGTCACCCAAATAAACAGTGATATTGCCTCCAGACTCCCAAGTTGCTGTGGTATATAACCCATCGTTCCCACCCAGTCCAGACCCCAGCAGGGCCCAGATGATGGTTTCAACCAGAGTCCTTGGCCTGGTGAGGACCACTCACCTCCTAGGCCCTGGAGAGCCCTGTCCTCAGATAAGCAAGACACCCCGCCCACCTGTTCTCCCCACCTACTTCTCCCTCCCTCAGCTGGCTCACACCTTTATAGAATAGCTTTGAGGAGCTGAGGCTCAGGATGGTGGCGTAAGGGCTTGAGACCACACAGGTGCGAGAGGCAGAGTGGGAGGGAGAGGTGGCAGGCAGGAGCTGGGCCACTGCTGCCCCTGGCCTGCTGGCCTGGGAACGCTAGAGGTGGCTGGGCAGAGAGATGCCTTGCTCTTCTCTAGAAACTGTCCTCCCAAAAAAACCAGACGGAGGGGTCCCCAGCAGCCCAAGGGATCTGCAAGGACCCTGTGTGGAGCCTTGGAGGCTGAGGGGGCTCAAGTGTCCCAGTCTGGTCCTAGGCCTGCTCAGTCTCTTGGGTGAGAAAGTACCTGGGAGGGTGACTGCATGCAGAGTTTGTGACGGCTGCTGTTTTGCAGCCCCATCCACTTCCTCCCTGGGTCACATACTACATTCCTTGTTGGCCAGACACCTCCCATGTGACACTGATGCTGGCTGGCTGACTGTCCCCTGGGATGAAGGGATCCCCGTCTGAGACACTCTGGCCCTCTCCACACCCCACCATGAGAATGAAATATAGCCACCAGCATAGCTCTTGGCAGTAATTCCCTCTACACAGCAGGTGCTCTGGCAGCTCTCTGGAGATGAGGGAGGAGAACTTAGGAAGATGGTCTTGGCTTACACACCACCTAAGGTGATGGGGAACCAACATTTCTGTGGTTGGTGTATTTTACATTTAAGCTTTAAGCAACCTTGTAAAACATAGATGTTATTGTTATCCCCATTTTACAGAGCAGGGAACTGAGACTCAGGTGAGACAGCGTAGAACAGCCTGTGTCCAGTCCCCATGGGCTTCTCCATAGCAAATGCTAGAAACCCAACACAAACTACCTTTAGCAAAAAGGGGGATGTGTTGGCTCAGATAACTTAGCCGTCCAGGAGTCACGCTCTCGGTGTCGCTGGATCCAACTTCAGGTGTTGAGATCACACCCGGAGTCTCCCTCCGCCTCTCAGTTCTAACTCCCCCTTCAGGCAGGCCTTCCGCTTGGGTGACACCAGAAGCACCCGGTGGACCACCCCTTCCCAATAGTGCTGGCGAAGCCCTGAGCCTGCTCCTCACTGGCCTGCATGTGGTCTCTTTCCTGAACCGCTCACTGTAATGATGGTCAGGGCTGTGGCAGGTGTCTGTCCCTGGAGGGAGGGAGGGGTCTTGCCACCCCCAAACCAAGGACTGACAAGGGGAAGAGCTCTCTGGGGAAAAGAAATGACAGGCCCATGAGGGAGGAAGGCAGGAGGGATACTGAGCAGGCAGACAACAGAGGCACCTGGCCCAGCAGAGCCAGCAGGGAGCCCAGCCCACCCTCTGCCAAGACATGTGCTGCCCACACCTGGCCACCTTCTCCTTTCCCAGCGTGTGAGGGGAGAGCGGGTGGGGAGAGGGGATCTGAGGCATTCACAAGGCGTCTTATGTGCCAGGTCCCACCAGTGGGATGAGGGAGAAGGAACCAGGGCCGGTCAGCACTAGGCTGGCGCTCCCCAGCTGGTAGGCTGCGCTGCCAGGGCTCCAGGGCTCCAGGGCTCCAGGCAGAGCTGGCCATACCCCTGGGCCCAAAAGAGGTCCTTGCCCTCTGGGTGACAGACCCCATGGAAACATCAAGAACCTTATGTCGGCCGGACACGGTGGCTCACGCCTGTAATCCCAGCACTTTGGGAGGCCAAGGTGGGCAGATCATGGGGTCAGGAGATCAAGACCATCCTGGCTAACACGGCGAAACTCCGTCTCTACTAAAAATACAAAAAATTAGCCAGGCGTGGTGGCAGGTGCCTGTAGTCCCAGCTACTCAGGAGGCTGAGGCAGGAAAATGGCGTGAACCCAGCAGACGGAGCTTGCAGTGAGCCGAGATCGTGCCACTGCACTCCAGAATGGGTGACAGAGCAAGACTCCGCGTCAAAAAAAAAAAAAAAAAAAGAAAAAGAACCTTATGTCTTCTCAGGTGACTGTTGGAACTAGAGCAAGGCAAACCAATGCCCAGGGGCAGCATCCACACCTCCACTCCTCCCCACAGGATCCACACATCCACACCTCCACACAGCATCCACACCTCCACACAGCATCCACACAGCAACCACACCTCCACACAGCAACCACACAGCATCCACACCTCCACACAGCATCCACACCTCCACACAGCATCCACACCTCCACACAGCATCCACACAGCATCCACACAGCATCCACATCTCCACACAGCATCCACACAGCATCCATATCTCCACATAGCATCCACACAGCATCCACACCTCCACACAGCATCCACACAGCATCCACACCTCCACACAGCATCCACACAGCATCCACATCTCCACACAGCATCTACACCTCCACACAGCATCCACACCTCCACACAGCATCCACACAGCATCCACATCTCCACACAGCATCTACACCTCCACACAGCATCCACACAGCATCCACACAGCACCCAGACCTCCACACAGCATCCACACCTACTCACACATCCACACAGTGTCCACACAGCATCCACACCTCCACACAGCATCCACACCTCCACACAGCATCCACACAGCATCCACACCTCCACACAGCATCCACACCTCCACACAGCATCCACACCTCCACACAGCATCCACACAGCATCCACACCTCCACACAGCACCACACCTCCACATATCCACACATCCACACAGCATCCACACCTGCACACATCCCCACCTCCACACAGCATCCACACCTCCACACAGCATGCACACAGCATCCACACCTCCACACAGCATCCACACCTCCACACAGCATCCACATCTCCACACAGCATGCACACAGCATCCACACCTCCACACAGCATCCACACCTCCACACAGCATCCACACCTCCACACAGCATCCACACCTCCACACAGCATCCACACCTCCACACAGCACCACACCTCCACATATCCACACATCCACACAGCATCCACACCTGCACACATCCCCACCTCCACACAGCATCCACACCTCCACACAGCATCCACACCTCTACACAGCCACACAGCACCACACATCCCTGTCTCAATCTGGAGTGGCCCATGTGGTCAGCAAGCAGAAGCTGGTTCCCTGCTGACCATGACACTGGTGGCCAGCGTGCATTAGGAACATTATTTCACACACAGAGCTTCGCCACCCCCCCAGACACAGCCCCACCACCACACACACTCAGATACACCCACACAGCCCCACTGCCCCCCACACACACACAGCCCCACTGCCACACACACACACAGCCCCACTTCCACACACACACCCACAGCTGCACCTCCACACACACACACACAGCCCCGCCTCCACACAGACACCCACACAGCCCTGCCTCCACACACACACCCACACAGCCCCACCACCACATAGACTCACACAGCCCTGCCTACACACACACACACACACACAGCCCCACTTCCACACACACACACAGCCCCGCCTCCATACACACACACAGCCCCACCACCACTCACACACACACACAGCCCCGCCTCCAAACACACACACACACAGCCCCGCCACCACACACACACACACAGCCCCGCCTCCAAACACACACACACACAGCCCCGCCACCACACACACACACACAGCCCCGCCTCCACACAGACACACACAGCCCCGCCTCCACACACATACACAGCCCTGCCTCCACACACACACACACAGCCCTAGCCACCACACACACACACACAGCCCCAGCCACCACACACACACACAGCCCCGCCTCCACGCACACACACAACCCCGCCTCCACGCACACACACAGCCCCGCCTCCATGCACACACAGCCCTGCCTCCACACACACACACACAGCCCTAGCCACCACACACACACACACAGCCCCAGCCACCACACACACACATAGCCCCGCCTCCACACACACACATAGCCCCGCCTCCACACACACACACAACCCCGCCTCCACACACACACACAGCCCCGCCTCCATGCACACACAGCCCCGCCTCCACACACACAGGCCCGCCTCCACACACACACACACAGCCCCGCCTCCACACACACACACACAGCCCTAGCCACCACACACACACACACAGCCCCAGCCACCACACACACACATAGCCCCGCCTCCACACACACACACACAACCCCGCCTCCACACACACACACAGCCCCGCCTCCATGCACACACAGCCCCGCCTCCACACACACAGCCCCGCCTCCATGCACACACAGCCCCGCCTCCACACACACAGCCCCGCCTCCACACACACAGCCCCGCCTCCACACACACAGCCCCGCCGCCACACACACACACAGCCCCACCGCCACAAACACACACACAGCCCTGCCACACACACACACACACAGCCCCGCCTCCACACACACACACACAGCCCTGCCTCCACACACACACACACAGCCCCGCCTCCATGCACACACACACAGCCCCGCCACACACACACAGCCCCGCCTCCACACACACAGCCCCGCCTCCACACACACAGCCCCGCCTCCACACACACGCACACAGCCCTGCCTCCACACACACACACACAGCCCCGCCTCCATGCACACACACACAGCCCCGCCACACACACACAGCCCCGCCTCCACACACACAGCCCCGCCTCCACACACACAGCCCCGCCTCCACACACACGCACACAGCCCTGCCTCCACACACACACACACACACGTGCACACACACACAGCCCCGCCGCCACACACACACACACACGCACGCACACACACAGCCCCGCCACACACACAGCCCCACCACCACACACACACGCACGCACACACACACACACCCCTACCTTGCTGCCAGGGCTCTTGCAAAGACAGGCTTCACCAATCACCAGCCCACAGTTGGCCCGTCCCCAGGGGCTGCACACTAGCCTTACGGAAAGTTCCTCAAGCTCCCTGTGCTTCAGCTTCTGCCTGTAAAACAGAGAGAGTGCAAACCTACCCACCTCGCCAGCGGCCCTGAGCCCAAATTTTAAGCCCTAAGCACACAGCCTGGCCGAGGGTCGCTGCTCTGGAAATGCTGGTTTCCCTGCGCTAGCCTTCTCACCAGGTGGCCCTGTGAAAGCAGCGCCCCAGAAGAGGAGGGCGGCTGGGGACTAGCGGGGACCAGCGGGCAGCTAGTTGGCCTCAGCGGGTGCCCCTGCGCCGGTGCAGTCCTTCTTACTACTTCCTCCACAGCACGTGGGGCCTGGCCCAGACCACTCCACAGTGGGGCGCCCTCACTGGGCCTCAGGGGAGGTGAGGCGCCCCCTAGTACCCTCTGTTCTTGAGACAAGCTGGTGTTCAGCCGTAGCGAAGGCAGCACACCTGGTGATTATGCACACAGGTCTGGAGTCACAGCCAGGTCCAGATCCCAACACTGCCACCCACCAACTGCAGCCTTTTTCTTAACCCTCCTGTTCTTAAAGTGGCCCTGCACCTGGGGTTACCTTGCAGCGGGGCTGAGAACTGAGGTGAGGGAGGCTCCGCTACCACCCGGCACGGGGTGCCTACCTGGACACTGGCTACTGTTGTCGGCTCTGTGAACAGGCACACAGGGTTTCCTCTGGGTGTGGGATGGGGCTGGCCGGGATGGGGGTTGGGGACGCTGGAGCAATGGGAGATGTCCCCTTCCTATCTCCAGTCCTGAGTCTGGGCAGCTATTAGCAGAACCTTGTTAATGAAAATTCACACCTAGGTGCTAATAAACACTGGGCCACTCCCAGGCTCAGAGGCGGAGGAGAAGCCCTCTGCAGGGAAGGGGGCTGGCCAATGAGCCCCACTTATCTGTGAAAAGACTTGCTAATAACTTTAATTCCCCATTCTAAAACACAGGGCCTTTGCCATGCAAATAGATCTTCTAAGCTGTGTCGGCTCCAGAAAGCTTCCCACTCTACCCCAGTTAGGGTCCTGGGAGGGGAGTGAGAAATGGGACAGAGGAGCAGGAAAGGGGGTGACCTGCGGAGGTGTGAGGTCCCACCCCGCTGCAGGCCTGACTTTTGGAGCCCACTCTGTGGCCAAGCGCCAGCCCAGGTGTGCCCTGCCTGGCCTGGACCCCTGAACTGCAGATCAGGGACTCAATCCCACTCTGCATTACTGCCCCTCCTGGCCCGGGCCGGAGTACTGGAAGCGATCTCTGAAGCAGTTGAAAAACAAACCGAGCAGCATCAGCGGATGAACCACGGATAAACCAACTGTCATGTAGCTGAACAACAGAAGATTATTGGGCAATAAAAAGAAATGAAGTTCTGACACAGGAGGCAGCATGATGAGCCTTAAAAACATTGTGCTCAGTGAAAGAAGCCAGACACAAAAGGCCGTATTTTGTGATTCCTTTTATATGAAATGTCCTGAAAAAGCAAACCTATAGAGACAGAGACTACATGAGTGAGTGCCAGGGGCTGGGAGTAGGGGAATGGTGGGGAGCGATGTTAACAGGTACACGGTTTCTTTTGCGGGGTGAAAATGTTCTAAAATTAGTGGCAATGGTTGCACAACTCTGTGGATGTACTAAAGCCATTCAATTGTTAAAAGAGTGAATTTTATGGTATGTGAATTGTATCTTAATAAAGCTCTTATAAAAACAGACACTAAAGCCTGTGTTTCAGACACTTGAAGGAGAGGAGGGGAGAACTGGGTATCTATCCATAGAGGGTAAAGGACGATTGGCAGAGAGGCTACACATCCCTTCTCCCCACCCCATCCTCCAAGCATGACTGTTCCCTGGACACCCTGGCTGGCTGAGGACACGCTTTCTGGGCTCAAGCCTCCCGTTTCTTGCTCCCTGATGTGAATCCAGCCAATGCAGACAGGCGTGCAACTGCCTGTGTGGATTCCGATGCAACCCCATGGGCCCCTCATCTCAGCCCAGCTAGGCCTGTAGGAGGTCATGGTTCTATAAACTCAGGACCGCCACACCATTATTTATGTCTCTAAGCTACAAGGTGGGGAAACCAGAGAAAAGGCAGATGGGAAAACGCTGGCGGGGGGTTGCGGGGGGTCCAAGGCCAGGATGCTCCAGTGCATAGAGAATAAGGCCCCAGGAAGCAAGAAAATGACCCCTTGGAGCTGTTATTCCTCAGGCCCCAACATGTATGGAGCTGGCAAAATCCTACAAGAGCTGAGCGCTGGGACTCTGGAGGCCTACCTGGGCTTGAGCGCTGATCCTCATCCTTCTATAAAATGGTTACTTGAGTATAATAGGTACCTGATGTACATACAATAAATACTCAATAATGGAGTTGTATTTCTACACAGATATTTTGGTTTTAACCAGTTCCCCACCAGGTTCAAAGAAAAAATGAGCAGATTCTACTTGCCGCTGCCTTCTCATAGGACGCCTCTCCCCACCCCTTCCAGGCTGACCCATCTGGATTAGATGCTGAGCCAGGGCTGGGGGTAAGGCCAAAGGGGTCTGGGCCTGTGGGGGTCGGGGGGGGCTAAAGATTGCAAGAACCCCTCCCACCTCTCCCATGCTCTTCTTTGGAGGGAGAGAGGGAGCTGTGTCCACGGGTAGGAAGAAGAAATTGCCAACTGACACCAGTACAGTTTATTCACAAATAAATAAATTCACATTAGGCAGAGCCTCCTGATTGCCTCAAAGTGTCTAGCCCTATGGGTCCCTCCTTGGAGGGAGGAGCTGAGAAGGGCCGCCGTGGTGGGGACGGCTCTCACCCGCAGGAATGCCCCCGTCGGGATCGCCCGTGCCCTCTTCCAGGAAAGGCAGTCTGCCAAGGAACCACTTCGAAGGTGCTGAGGCCAAAAAGCCTCGGTGCTCACAGAGACGGCGTCAGTTGTCCGCTGTCACTTGGGCTCCTCAGGCAGCCACTCCAGAGGCGAGAGGGGCATCCAGGTCTCCAACAGAGCCAGCACGTCGCCCGGAAGGAGCTGCAGGGAGAGAGGGAACAGCGCAGCCCTCAGCACTGATGGCCTTGTGCGGGTGTCCGCGCTCGTGGGCTCCACTCTCAGGGGGCCCCTAGCGAGGGGAGACCCAGTCCTCTGCGTGGCCTTTCCCTGCCTTCGCTTCTTGGAGCCCTGGGCATACTATGGTGGCCAGGCTGCCGGCGGGGAGCGGCAGGGTGCCTGGTCCTCACCGTGGCGGGCGGTGGGGCTGTGCGCGGGGGCACGGACGAAGGCGGCGCGGGGAAGGGGACACTAACCGGGGACGGTGGGCTTGGCTCCATCGCCTGCCCTTCCGGGCACGCCGCCTCGGCGAACAGCGCAGGCGGGTCGCGCGGCTCGGGTGCAGCTCGGGCTCCGGGGCAGGCAGGCGGGGATCCCCAGGACGCCCCGGCGCGGACGGCGGAGACCAGGCCCAGCCCGCGCCCCTGCCCCTGCCCCTCAGCCTGCGTCCGTGTCTGCATTTGCGCGGGGCAGCCGTCGGGGCACAGCGGGCAGCCCCGAGGGGACCCCGCGTCACCGCGCTGCCGGCACCGGCGCTGGAGACTGTCCTCGCTGAGGCCTAGCACGGCCGACAGGTGGCCGATGTAGCGGATGGCCAGGCGCAGGGTCTCGATCTTGGTCAGGCTCTGGCCGGCGGGCGCCACGGACGGCGGTAGAAAGCGGCGCAGCTCGTGCAGGGCGCGGGCCAGCGTGCGCATGCGCAGTTTCTCCCGCTCACTGGCGCTCTGCCTCTGCCAACTGCCCAGGCGGCTGCTGCGCGCGCCGCGCCTACCTACGGAGGGGGCGCGGGGCTCCCGGCGGGCGCCGGGTCGCGCGGGGCTCGGCACGGGGCTGTCGGCTGGGGTGCTGCCCCATGAGTCTGGGGATGAGACGAGGGAGCGGCCGCAATCCTTGTCGGAGGGCGGCGGCCGCGGAGTTGGGCCCCAGGCCGCGGAGAGCAGCATCCAGGACTCGGAGAGCGGCGGGCACAGGGGCTGGGCCATGGCAGCGGCGGCGCGTCTGGGGGCCGGTGGCCGGCGGCCGCTTTATGCCGAGCCCGAGGTGTGAAGTGGCCCCTTCCAGGCCGCATCAGCACATCAAAGTGGGCTCGGGGCTTGGAGGGGGCGGAGCCTGACCCTTTGATTCCACGGCGGGGGGCCGAGGTGCCAGCCCCTTGGCTGCGCCTGTTTCGCCCCACCTGGGCCCTCGTTTGGGCGCCCGACCCAGCCTCTCGGGCTTCCCGCCTGCGCCCAGTGTTGGGTGAAGCCCGGGGCGTTGTGCCAGCCCTGTAGGTTAAAGGAAGCTGGGTCAGAAAAACGAAGTCTAGATCCTAGGTTTGGGGCCTGCCTTCACCTGTTGGGGACCTTATGCAAATTCTTAGTTCTTTTGCACCTTAGCTTCCAATTTGTATAATGAGAGCCTCAGGGCATGCGCCAACTGGACAGTGGAGTAGAGTAAGGACCAGGAGCAGGGACCCTCATTCCCTCTAAAGGTGGAGAAAACAGTAAACCACTTCTCCTTTGAGGCAGGATGGCCCTGGGTAGACCCTTCCCTGGTAAGAACTTGTGGACAGTGCAAGGAAGCTTGCACCCCGGCAAATCCAATAAGCTGCCGAGTCTGATCAGGATGCTGGACCTTCTCAGCAGAGGGAGGGGGCAAGCCTGCTCCAACCCCAGGACACCTCTAGCCTGGCAGGGTCTGGAGCTTGGCCTGTTGCCACAGCTGTCACCACTGGCCTCTACCTGATGTTCTGCCGCTATTTGACAGGTATAACAGGTTTTCCCAGTGAAATGTGAGTGGAAATGACGCAGCAAAGGCATTTGACAAAATCCAACACCCTTCGTGATAAAAATTCTCGGCAAACTAAGAATAGAGAGGAATTTCATCAACCCGATGAAAGGCTCCTACAAAGAACCTACAGGTAGCCTCATACTGAGTAGTGAAAGACTGAAAGCTTCCCCCCACCCCCCGATTGCAGGAACAAAGTGAGGGTGTCTCTCTTACCACTCCTATTCAACATTGTACCAGATGGAGGATCTAGGCTGTGCAATTAGGAAACAAAAGACATACAGGTCAGAAAGGAAGAAATAAAACTCTTTTCGCAGGTTATGGCAGCTCTGGGCCCTGCTGCGCATAAGCCTGACCAATTTAAAGCCGAATCCTGGCTCCAGGAAACCCATGAGACGAGCAAAAGGTCGGAGAAGAGGTAGAAAATGCGGCAGAGGCCATAAAAGAGAAAGGCAGAGAGGAAACGGGCTCTGCTGGGCTTTGAGGATGGCCAGACTCTATTTTACATCGGAATCCCAAAATACAGATTTAATGAAGGACTTAGCTTCAGACACTAGTATCAACCTTTAAGTATCAAGACTGTAATATGTTACTGATTTGGGTCGTGTTGATCCTACTCAACCTATTGACTTAACCCAGCTTGTCAATGGAAGAGGTGTGACCATTCAGCCACTTAAAGAGGATTATGGTGTTCAGCTGGTCAAAAAGGCTGCTGACACCTTTCAGGTGAAAGTTAATATTGGGCCTGGCGCGGTGGCTCACGCCTGTAATCCCAGCACTTTGGGAGGCCAAGGTGGGTGGATCATGAGGTCAGGAGATCGAGACCATCCTGGCCAACATGGTGAAACCCCATCTCTACTAAAAATACAAAAATTAGCCGGGCATGGTGGCATGTGCCTGTAGTCCCAGCTACTTGGGAGTCTGAGGCAGGAGAATCACTTGAACCCGAGAGGCGGAGGTTGCAGTGAGCTGAGATCATGCCACTGCACTACAGTCTGATGACAGAGTGAGACTCCCCTTCCAAAAAAAAAAAGTTAATATTGAAGTACAGTTGGCTTCAGAACTAGCTATTGCTGCAACTGAAAAAAATGGTGGTGGTGTCACTACAGCCTTACAGGATCCAAGAAGTCTGGAAATTCTATCCAAACCTGTTCCATTCTTTTTGGAGACAACCCATTCCAAAAAGAATGCTTCCTTCTGAAGCACTGTTACCATATTCCACCAATGCAAAGAATCGTGGGAACCTGGCAGATCCTGCCAAATTTCCCGAAGCACAACTTGAGCTTGCCAGGAAGGACAGTTCTAATTTACTGGATATCACGAAAGAAGAACTCTTCAAATGTTCAGTACTCAGAAGGATCCAAGGCAGATTTTCTTTGGGTTTGCTCCAGGATGGGTGCTGAATATAGTAGATAAGAAAATCCTGACATCTACAGATGAAAATCTCCTCAAGTACTAGAGCTCATGAATTCCCATCCAAGAAAGCGGAGTTGTTAAAGAATATTAGAAAAAGGCCAGGCTTAGTGGCTCACACCTGTAATCTCAGAGCTTTGGGAGGCCGAGGAGGGCAGATCATGAGATCAAGAGTTTGAGACCAGCCTGGCCAACATGGCGAAACCGCGTCTCTACTAAAAATACAAAAATTAGCCGGGCATGGTGGCAGACACCTGCAATCCCAGCTACTCAGGAGGCTGAGGCAGGATAATCGCTTGAACCCAGGAGGCGGAAGTTACAGTAAGCCAAGATCGCTCCATTGCACCGCAGCCTGGATGAAATTTCACCTGGCCCCTCAGGGGTTTGAGTTTGCACCCTGGTCTTAATAGGTACTTCATGCATGGCTATCTGCTCTCCAGCCAGACTGTGAAGTACCTGGTGTCTGGCATCATATCTTTACCTGTTTTCAAGCAGAATGGTTTCTTTCAGTGCCAGACGTCTGATTTTTTTTTTTTTTTTTTTTTTTTGAGACGGGGTCTGGCTTTGTCACTCAGGCTGGAGTGCTGTGGCGCCATCTCGGCTCACTGCAACCTCCGCCTCCTGGCCACATTGAAAGATGAAGAATTTTCTTGAATCACATATAAAATACGGTAATGAGGCTGGGCACCATGGGATCACACCTGTAATCCCAGCACTTTGGGAGAGCGAGGCAGGAGAATCGCCTGAGGTCAGGAGTTTGAAACCAGCCTGGCCAACATGATGAAATCCTGTCTCTACTAAAAATACAAACAATTAGCCTGGTGTGGTGGCGCATGCCTGTAGTCCCAGCTCTCGGGAGGCTGAGGCAGGAGAATAACTTGAACCTGGGAAGTAAAGGTTGCAGTGAGCTGAGATTGTACCATTGCACTCCAGCCTGGTGACAGAGCAAGATTCTGTCTAAAAAAAAAAAAAAATATATATATATATATATATATATATATATATATATACACACTAACGATAGCTACTGCACTAACAAAATTGCAAAAAAAAAAAATCTCATAATGTTTTAAGGAGTTTATGGAATGTTTAAGAAGTTTATTTGTGTTGGGCCACATTCAAAGCCATCCTGGGCTGTGGGTTGGACAAGCTTGGTGTACACCAAACCACTCATCGTCTCCTCCCTCCTCCACCCCCTTTCCTCCCTACCCCTCCACTCACCCCTCACCCATCTTCTCTGCTTAACTGGCCTGGTTCTCAGCAATACCAGCTTTCTTCATGGTATGAAATTGCAGGGATTTCCACTTCACCTTCTCCTTCCAAGCCGTCTCCAGATGATATCCCTTCTTTCTGTATTTTCTTCAGGTCCACCTCTTCCTTTGCTTTTCTTTCTTTTTCTTTTCCTTCCATTACCCGAATCCAGTCTTTCTCCCAACTTCCTTCACCCAGTCTAATCTTCTGTAGGAAACATTTCTTCCATCTTCCGTTCAATCTACATTCTTTCCTCTGGCCTCCAAGGATCTCTGGAATGTGGATCCTCTCAGCCCTCAGGCTGTCTCTGCTGTGGCACATAGACCCCTTGGCCCATGAGACTTGTCTTCCTCTGTTTTACACACACACATGCCAAGTCCCACCTCTCTGCCATTGCCCATGCCACTGCCCCACCCTGTAGTGCCCTCATTCCTACTTAGCAAGCTTTCTAAACATCAAGACCTAGCTCAACTTTTTTTATTTTTATTTGTTTGTTTATTTATTTATTTTGAGATGGTGTCTCACTCTGTCACCCAGGCTGGAATGCAGTGGCACCATCTCGACTCACTGCATCCTCCACCTCCTGGGTTCAAGTGATTCTCCTGCCTCAGCCTTTCAAGTAGCTGGGACTACAGGTATGTGCCAGCACACCCAGCTAATTTTTGTGTTTTTAGTAAAGAGGGAGTTTCTCCATGTTGGCCAGGCTAGTCTCGAACTCCTGACTTCAACAGATCCTCCCAAAGTGCTGGGATTACAGGCATGAACCACTGTGCCCAGCCCCAGCCCAATTTTTACCTTTGATGAAGCTTTCTCTGAACTTTAGTATGGTAGTTTTCCAAACTATTTGTCTTCTTGTTAATGCTCTCATGTTTTAAATCCTAATTGTTTCTAGTAGATTATAAACTCCTTTGGAATAATGTCAGTATGTAATACTTTGTTACTTATCCAAGCAGTACAGGACACTCAGAGTTGATTAGCTGATGTGGAATAGATATGTGTCCCAATTTGTGTTTGATTGTTTTCTTTCTTTTTTTCAGAGAGACTCTTGCCCTATTGCCCAGGCTAGAGCACAGTGGCATGATCTGGGATCATTGCAGCTTCTGCCTCCCAGGCTCAAGCGATCCTCCCACCTCAGCCTCCTGAATAGCTGGGACCACAGGCGCATGCCACCATGCCTGACTAATCTTGGTATTTTTTGTAGATATGGGGTTTCACCATGTTGGCCAGGCTGGCCTTGAACTCCTGACCTCAAGTGATCCGCCTGCCTCAGCTTCCCAAAGTGCCAGGATTCGTTTTGCTGGTCTGATGTTTTGCATTCCCCCATAGCTTCCAGCCCAGTGAGCCTGATGGGTGAGCTGGTTTGTAGCAATGATGGCCCCATGGCATGGTACCTTATCCCTGGGCATGTCTCCCACCCCTCCTTCCTGGGATCTCTTCTGTCTCCTGCTGCTCTTGGCCTCCTCTGACACCTTCTGTTCCTCCTCCTCTGCAGTCTGTCCCAGCAGCCCCAGAATGCCTATGCCCAGGATCACATCCAGGAGAAGCAGTGCCAGCCAACCCCTAGAGTGGGGAGAAGGGGAGAAGCCCCCTGCCTGTGCATATGCCCTAGGACCCATCTACACCCAAGGACAGCCTGGCCCAGGAGGCACTTCCTCAGCCTGCAGCTGTCAGCAGAGCCCACTCCTGGACTGCAGCAGATGGATGCCTTCCTGGGCTCCAGAGCCAACTCAGGAAACTGGCATGGGGGCCCAGTGACCAGGCCTCTGATGCCACTAGGCCCAAGGGAACATGCGGTTGGGAATTGGTAAAGTGTTCTGTGTGCCGGCGTGGGAGTGGGTGCAGAGAAAAGGCCAGAAGGCGGCCGGGCACGGTGGCTCACGCCTGTAATCCCAGCACTTTGGGAGGCCGAGGCAGGTGGATCACCGAGGTCAGGAGTTCGAGAGCAGCCTGGCCAAAATGGTGAAACCCCATCTCTACTAAAAATACAAAAAAATTAGCTGGGCGTGGTGGCAGGCACCTGTAATTCCAGCTACTGGAGAGGCTGAGGCAGGAGAATCGCTTGAACCCAGGAGGTGGAGGTTGCAGTGAGCTGAGATCGCACCATTGCACTCCAGCCTGAGCAACAAGAGGAAGACTCCGTCTCAAAAAAAAAAAAAAAAAAAAAAAAAGAAAGAAAGAAAAAGAAAAGGGAAAAGAAAAGAAAGAAAAGAAAAGGCCAGAAAGCAGAAGGGCTGGACCTCAGGAGGCTCCAGGTACCCTGTGGTCCAGGGACTGCTAAGCTTCTCAATGCCAAGAAAGCCCTGATTCTCACATGATTATGACTTCATTTCATAGCTTTACTTGAGTAAACTCAGAATGATCGCAAACTCATGTTTTATCTTCGTATCTTTATTTGCAAGTAGAGCATTTGCTTTACACATAGTTACAAAGTCAACACGTGCAGAAGGTAGAGCAAATCTCTTTACCATCCTGCTCTGGGGCTCCCAATTGCCTGTGCCAGAAGAAACCGCCATTACTGGGTTGTCAACAATGCTTTGAAATGAATTTGGTTTGGGGTGCTTTGTTTTGTTTATTTTCTTTTTCTTTTTCAGGGTCTTGCTCTGTCACCCAGGTTGGAGTGCAGTAGCGCAATCTTGGCTCACTGCTGCCTCGATCCCCTGGGCTCAGGCAATCCTCCCACTTCATCCTCCTCAGTAGCTGGAACCACAGGCACCGTGCGTCACCACACCCAGCTAATCAAAAAATATTTTTTTGGACCAGGTGCAGTGGCTCACACCTGTAATCCCAGCACTTTGGGAGGCCGAGGTGGGTGGATCACGAGGTCAGGAGATTGAGAGCATCCTGGATAACACAGTGAAACCCTGTCTCTACTAAAAATACAAAAAAATTAGCCAGGCATGGCGGCGGGTGCCTGTAGTCCCAGCTACTTGGGAGGCTGAGGCAGAATTGCTTGAACCCGGGAGGCAGAGGTTGCAGTGAGCCAAGATGGTGCCACTGCACTCCAGCCTGGGTGACACAGCGAGACTCTGTCTCAAAACAAACAAACAAAAATATATATATATGTGTGTGTGTATATATATATATGTATGTGTATATATGTATGTGTATATATATGTATCTGTATATATATGTATGTGTATATATATGTATGTGTATATATGTGTATATATATGTATGTGTATATATATGTATGTGTATATATGTGTATATATGTATGTGTATATATATGTATGTGTATATATATATGTATGTGTATATATGTGTGTGTGTGTATATATGTGTGTGTGTGTGTGTGTGTGTACATATATATATATATATATATATGTTTGTAGAGTCTGGGTCTCACTTTGTTACCCAGGCTGGTTTCAAACTCCTAGCTTCAAGTGATCCTCCCACCTCAGCCTTTCAAAATGCTGGGATTATAGGTATGAGCCACCATGCCCAGCCTGTATTTTATTAAGTACAAAATCAACTAGACATATTTGGACAAGAGACCATATGTGTGGGAAGCACACTATGTTGAAACCACAGCCCCTAGAAGTTCTCAGATCTGAAACCTAATAGCTAATGTTAAGTGAGCACGTGGGAGCCACCAAGAGATATGGAGCAGGAGAGGGACATCAGGAGTGGCCTGTGACAGGAAGATCCCTGGTGTCACCACTGAGGTAGGGTTAGAAAGACACAGGGGCAAGTGTGGAGACAACCAACAAATATGGCAAGAGAGAGGTGGGGCAGATGGGAAGGTTCTATCCCCAGTCCCATCTCTGGGGTCTTCAGCCCTCAAGGCTGACAAATTGGAGGGAACACATGGAGTCCCTCCCTCCCCTGTTGCCGCTGGGGTCTCTGGGAAATCGCCCCAGGGGCCCAGCTGGTGCAAGGGCAATGGTCGGTGGGCCTGATGGAACCAAGTTGAGGGATGGGAGGCACCCCAACCTCAAGCCCAGTCCCTGCCGCCTCCCACCAGCCAGCCTCCTCTTCCCTGTCCCCTGCCTGTCTCCCCTTTGATCTCCTTATTGTGGCCAGCCTCTCCGGTGGGTTCACGTGGGGGCTGCCTGAGTTAATGAGTTCTCCGGGCGGCAGGGCCCACACGCTCTCCCACTGGGGTGAGGCCTTCACACCTCTGGGGCCTGTGTTTTGACAAGTGCCGGAGCTAGTGGCCTCTGCTCCCCTGGCCCGAGCCTACTGTCTGCCAAACGTGTAAGGCTGGGAAATGAGGCCTTGGGGCAGCCCCACAGGAGCAGAGGTGAGAGAGCAAGCTGAGGCCAGCATGGGGGGCAGGCTGGACAGGGCAGCACCCTCTCAGGCTCAGGCCTGGGCCTCAGCCTCCCCACTCTACCCAGCCTGCTTCTCACGCCAAACCTGGGTCCTGGGCACTGCCCGGCCCCCCTCCCAGCCCCAAGGCCCTCATTTCCCGGCCAGCCTCTCTGACATAGGAGTACTAATCAGAGGTGCTATGTAAATAGTCCCCTTGCAGACCCTAATCCTGACCCTGCCGGAGCCAGAGGCCCCAGGAGAAGGAAGCAGCTCTCTTACTGCCAGCCTACTTAGCATCTCCTGGGAGGCTCCTAATTTGGGTGTCCCCCACAGCCAGGGATCTTCCCGCCACACCTCTGCAGCAACCCTCTCAGGGGAGAGATTGTTAGTAGTGAAGCCTCCGCCTTCAGACAGCCCAGGACACCCCTCTGGAGTCTGGCCAACGTGAGCATGAGGCCCTGCCTTGCTGTGCACTACCTGTGCCACTCGGGCACCTCGCTCTCCATCTCTGGCCTCAGTGTCTTGTCTGTTGCTGTGCCACAGGGTAATTCATGCCTTCTGGGCTAAGCATGTGTGGATCAACTCAGGCTGTATGGAGCGTGCGTGCACACTACTGTCCCCCAAGGTCTGGCACTGGGCTGGAGTTTGCAGGGTCGCTGCTCACACTCACAACACATTTTGATGTGGGTGTAGTGGCCCCCACTTTGTAGATGAGGAAACAGAGGCTCAGAGAGATTGTCTCACCTAACAGGGTGAGCAGGGGCTGAGCTGGCATCCATCTGGCTCTGTCAGAGGCCGAAGCCTCTGTTCTGTCCTCCCTATATCTCCCATGTCTCCTTTGGAGGATGAGTGGCTCTTTCCATCCTGGAGGGAGGTCCCAAGAGTGAAGGGGTTGGGGACCCCTCCAGTCACATTAAGCCTTGCTTCACATCACAGAGACTAAGAAGAGAAAGAGGCCGGGCACAGTAGCTCATACCTGTAATCCACACACTTTGGGAGGCTGAGGCGGGTGGATCACCTGAGGCCAGGAGTTCGAGACCAGCCTGGTCAACATGGAGAAACCCCATCTCTACTAAAAATATAAAAAATTAGCCGGGTATGGTGGTAGGTGCCTGTAATCCCAGCTACTCGGGAGGCTGAGGCAGGAGAATTGCTTGAACCTGGGAGGTGGAGGCTGCAGTGAGCCGAGATCACACCCCTGCACTCCAACCTGGGCAACAAGAGTGAAACTCTGTCTCAAAAAAAAAAAAAAAAAAAAAAAAGACAAAAGGAAGAAGAAGAAGAAAGAAGAAAGAAGGAAGAAGGAAGAAGGAAGAAGGAAGAAGAAGAAGACAAAGACGAAGAAGAAGAAGAGCTTGCAGGCCCCATCTGGACTTCATGGACCAGATCCCTGGAGGATGCAGCCTGAGGATAAAAAATAAAATCTCCCTGAAATTATGCAGCAGTGCCCCATGGTGAACACCCCACTCCAATCAAAAGGTGGGAAAGGCCCTGGGGAGCACCCAGCCCCTGTGGGTCTCAGATCGTGAGGCCTGGAGGCCATGCTTGGGCTGAAGCCCAGAGAAGTCAGAGGGCCCAGCAAGGCGGGCTCACCTTCCCCCACCTGTGCTTCCTTTCCTATCAGCCTCCCGCTGAGGCTCCGCAGCTCCCAGGGCAGCCCCTTCCAAGGATGATCACTCCCTCCCCTCACACCTTCAGCTCTCGGAGCCACTGAGCTGGCAAGCCATATGGAATAGATTATTCTAGACTCACAATAATCTGATTATCTGGCTACAGATCAGCTGGGTGCTCAGCCAGTGGAAGTCGCAGGCAGCCCAGGGGTGACGAGGAGGGAGGGGGCGGGAGAAAGGAGAGAGACTTGGCAGATTCCAGGAAAGGCTCAAGAGGAAGTGCCGCATCTTGGTGGGTCTGGAGCTGGCTGACAATGCAGGGTAAGCAGATAGCTCCTCTCTCCTAAGGACGTAGCATTTATGCTCCTTCACTTCCTCCAGGGAAGTGCCAATGGGTCTCAGCCTTAGAGTGAAAAGTGGGGAAACTGAGGTATAAAGGGAGGAGGCATACTTGTCACACAATGCCACCTGCAAAATGGAGCAGGGGCTCCCGACTGCCTGCTGAGATGTCCTGGGGGACACTGCCTGCCTTGGTGGGAAGGCCCCAGTCGGGACAGAGGGTTGACCCCTGGCTTTCCAGTGTCCACACACTCCCAACCATAGCCAACAGAGGGCGCTGCCCAGCCATGTGGGATCTTTGGGTCTGAACTGGGCAGCTCTTCCTCCAACCCTTAAGGACGTTTTTTCTGGGGCTAGGGCCAGAACCCAGGCTTGGCTCTACTTGGGGGTGCGCTGGGAACTGTGTAGATGTGTCAGGGATGCTGGGCTGGCTTAAGATATAGATGAAGGCCAGTTCAGTGCCTGTGTGACAGGCCATGTGACCCTAGACAGGCCGTTTGCCCTCTCTGGACCCGTTTGCCGGTCTGTCCACCAGGAAAAGCATGCATCTGTGTGCAGAGACGTGGAGCAAGACGGGCGCCCAGCAGAATGAGGAAAAGGGTGACAGGTTCAGGAAGGCAGGAGCCAAGCAGGGCTCAACACCCCTCCCCAATACACACACACCCCAGGTGCAGCTGAGGTAGAAAGAGGCCAGACCACAAGATGACCGAAACTCGAAACTCTTGCCAACTCTCGGGTGAGGGTTTGCAGACTCGGTTCAGTTGCCAAGTCGGGTGTGCCCAGCCTGCTCAGGCCCTCCAGAAAAGCCCAGGATGGAGCTGTATCCAGGCAGGAAGTGAAGGCTTTGGGCCCTAAGTGCCCCCTCTCCCCTACCGACTGCTCACAACAGTGATGAGGTGCTGGGAGCGTGGCCAGCCCCAGGCAGAAGAATGAAGAGTGCAGGGCCGGCCCAGGTCACCAGCCTGGTACCTCATACGAGCCACCTGGTTCAGGCCCTTGGCCAGCTCTGGGTCCTGCATCTGAGGTTAGGAGAATGCCCCCGAGGTGTCTGACTTTAGACCCAGTAAAAAGCAGAGCGGGGCTCCTGGGGCCTAGCTGGAATGCCTGGGCAGGACCTGGGGAAGGGCAGCGCCAGTGGGCGGGGGTCCTTTGCCAGAGGCTGGGGACAGGGCATCCCTGGACAGGCTAGAGAACATTGAAGGGAAGGGGGAGAGAGCTTAAATTGGCCAGATGTGAAATAAAAAGAGGGGTCTTACATGATCTGTACTGACCACGTACCAAAGACCGAGGACAAGAGGAACTCTATCCTCAGCTCCCAAGGCCCCTTACCAAGAGAAATCCACGATCCAGCGCTTGGCCTGAGCCAAGGAAGTTTTCTTCAGCCTTGTAGATTATGCTCCACTCCAGGCCCTGGGAGCACACAGGATGGCCAGGTGCCTTGGCCAAGGTGCCCCAGGTGTGTGGACAGTGCTGCTGGCTGCCATTAACCAGGTCAGCCTCAACCACACACCTCCTGGACTCGACAGGGCTGGGCTGAAGCTTCAGAACAGCCTCACCATGCCCTTTGCCCAGCCATTCCCCTGACAGCAATTCATCCTGATTGGAAAAGATTAAAAGTGCAAGTTTAGACAGACTGCTTAGTGACAAAATCAAGGTGCAGAAATTTCATTCAGTATGGCACCATTGATATAAGCAAAGTCAAAAGAAAATGAAATTTGAAAAACAGCCCCTCTACACAGAAAGTCATAGTATGATACTATGTATTCTGAAAGGGTCTATCGTATATATGTGTATATGTACATAGACAGAGGCCTTGGGTACACACCAAATGTAGAAAAACATACCAGGACTTGTTTGGAGTGTGGGTTGGGGCAGGAGTGAGTTCTGGGGGCTGGTCAAGCTTGAAATTTGTCTTCATTGTTTACATTTTTCACAAAAAGACTCCATTCATGTATTACATGTGCAATTTAAAAATAAGTTCTGGTCTACAGCCATACCACCCTGAACACGCCCAATCTTGTCTTATCTCAGAAGCTAAGTACTAGGATGGGAGACAGCCTGGGAATACCGAGTCGTTTAGGTTTCTTTCTTCTTATTATTTTTTTATTATTTAAAATTAAAAAGGCTGGGCATGGTGGCTCACGCCTGTAATCCCAGCACTTTGGGAGGCCGAGGATCCGAGGTGGATCACTTGAGGTCAGGAGTTTGAGACCAGCCTGGCCAACATGGTGAAACTCTGTCTCTACTAAAAATACGAAAATTAGCCAGGTGTGGTGGTGCATGCCTGTAATCCCAGCTACTTGGGAGGCTGAGGCAGGAGAATTGCTTGAACCCAAGAGGTGAAGGTTGCAGTAAGCCGAGATCATGCCATTGTAGTCCAGCCTGGGCAATAGAGTGAGACTCCATCTGAAAAATAAACATTTTTAAAAAAAGTTTAAAAAATAGAAATAAGTTTTGGCCAGGCGCGGTGGTGCATACCTGTAATCCCAGCACTTTGGGAGGTGGAGGTGAATGGATTGCTTGAGCCCAGGAGTTTGAGACCAGCCTGGGCAACATGGTGAAACCCCGTCTCTACAAAAAAACTTTTTTTTAAAAAAATTAGCTGGGTGTGATGGTGTGCACCTGTAGTCCCAGATACTTCGGAGGCTGAGGTGGGAGGATAACTTGAGCCTGGGAGGGCAAGGCTGCAGTGGGCTGAGATCGTGCCACTGCACTCCAGCCTGGATGACAGAATGAGACTCCATCTCAAAAATAAATAAATAATAAAAATTAAATTAAATTAAATTAATTTTTATTGCTGGGCATGGTGGTACATTACTGTAGTCTCAGCACTAGGGAGGCTGAGGCAGGAGGACAGCTTTGAGCCCAGTAGTTCGAGACCAGCCTGGGCAACGTAACATAGCAAGACCCAGTCTTAAAAAATAAATAAATAAAAATAGAAATAAATTTTAAAATATAGGCATAAGGATGTACTTATGTGGAAAACTTTATTAAGGGATCTCAGAGTACACATTTTGTTAACTAAACTGTCACCACCACGTCACCAGTGGAGTACAGAGCATGCCTTAAAAATCTGGTTGCAGAAGTACATCTACTGGTATGGAAAACGTTCTCGATATATCAGTGAGAAAAGCTGGTCATGAAACAGCACACCATATACCCAGAGAAATTGAAAGCAGGGACTAGAACAGATATTTGTACACCAATGCATAGCTCTAGTTACAGTAGTCAAAAGGTCGAAACGACCCAAATGTTCATTGAAGGATGAATGGATAAACATAATATGGTCTATCCACACAACAGAATATCATTCAACCATAAAAGGGAGTGAAGTACTGATACGTGCTACAATGTGGATGCACTGGAAAACCATTATGCTAAGTGAAAAAAGCCAGACACCAGAGGACAAAGATTGCATGATTCCACTTATATGAGGTACCAAGTACAGGCAAATCCAGAGACAGAAAGCAGGTAAGAGGTTACCAAGGAATGAAGTGGGGAATAATGGAGTGTTATTGCTTAAGAGTTACAGAGTTTCCATTTAAGGTGATAAAACATTTTAAAAATAGAAGTGGTCGTAGTTGCACAACATTGTGAGTGTAATTAATGCCACTGAATTGCACACTTTAAAATGGCAGAGATGGCAAATTTATGTTATATATATTCCTTTTTTTTTTTTTTTTTGAGATGGAGTCTCAGTCTGTTGCCCAGGCTGGAGTGCAGTGGCGCAGTCTTGGCTCATGGCAACCTCTGCCTTCCAGGTTCATGCAATTCTTCTGCCTCAGCCTCCTGAGTAACTGGAATTACAGGCATGCATCACCACACCTGGCTAATTTTTGTATTTTTAGTAGAGACAGGGTTTCGCCATGTTGGCCAGGCTGGTCTCGAACTCCTAACCTCAGGTGAATATTACAATTTTTAAATAATTAAAATGTAATATACAAAAACCTTGAATCATACACTTTATTTATTTATTGAGACAGGGTCTGGCTCTGTCGCCCAGGCTGGAGTGCAGTGGCGCAGTCATGGCTCACTGCTGCCTTACCCTCCCAAGCTCAAGCGATCCTCCCACCTCAGCCACCCCAGTAGCTGGGACCACAGGCGTGCATCACCACACCTGGCTAAGTTTTGCTTTCTTTTGTAGAGACAAGGTCTTGCCATGTTGCCTAGAATGGTCTCAAACTCCTAAACTCAAGTAATCCATCTTGGCCTCCCAAAGTGCTGGGATTACAGGCATGAGCCACCACGCCCGGCCAAATTGTATGGTATGTAATTCTATCTCAAAAAAGCTGTTTAAAAAAAAAAAAAGAGAAAAATAGGCCAGGCGTGGGCCTGGGATTACACCTGTAATCTCCTGAGGCAGGAGAATGGCGTGAACCCGGGAGGCGGAGCTTGCAGAGACTGCGCCACTGCCCTCCAGCCTGGGTGACAGAGCAGTGAGACTCCGTCTCAAAAAAAAAAAAAAAAAAAAAAGAGAAAAAATATATATGTTAGAAGCTTCAAAAAACAGAAAAACAACCCCCAACCCCAGAAATTGACACACTGCCTCTCAATGCCTCTATCTCTATGTTCCTGTGCTGGCAGAGAGGCCTAAAAAAGGTTAAGATGCAGTGACATGGGCCAAAGTGCTTCTCTCTGGGTTGATGGAACTGGGGGCCTTTTACATTCCCTTCTTTTTGTATGTATATATTCTCTCCCTTTTCTGTAATGAGGATGCGTTGCTTTGGTGAAAAAAAAGAAGGAAAGGAAAGAAAAGGAAGGGAAGGGGAAGAGGAAGGGGAAGGGGAAAGAGAAGGGAGAAGGAGGAAGAAGGAAAGAGAGAAAGGAGAGAAAAAGGAAAGAGGAGAGGAGAGGAGAGGGGAGGGGAAGGGAGAAGAGGGGAGGGGAAGGGAGAAGAGGGGAGGGGAGGGGAAGAGAGAAGAAGGGAGGGGAGGGGAGGGAAGAAAACACTTTGAAACCCCCCGCCCCCCTATCCAGCTTGTTCACACTCCAATGGATAAGCCCAAGCCTGGAGACAAGGCCTGGGAGGCTGGGTCTTCCTTCCCAGAGCCTGCAGCCCCTGGAATGGGCACTGCCCTTTGTCCTCCCAAGAGCTGCAGGGCCTCGGGTGGTCCTCTCCAGCAGGGCAGGCAGGCAGGCAGGACTTGTGGAGTCCCAGGTGCCCAACATATGGTCCTCTATCTAATCCTCCCAGCAAGGACATCCATTTCAGATGAGGAGACTGAGGCTTAGATGGGGAGCTGACCCCAGGCACTGTTGGCCCTAGGCCTGAGCTGCCTCCATGGGCCTTGCTGTCCCAGGAACTGGACCACGTAGTCCTGGGGACTCCCTGGCTCAGCCTTCTTGGAGGAAGAGCAGAGGGTGAGCTCTGTTGGGCAGCTCCCTGTGCCTGGGGCTCCCAGCCCCTCCTTTACTTCCCCAGCCAACAGCAGCCAGTCCTTTCCCCTTTTCCACATTCTCTCCAGTGACGGCTGGGCCCACTCCCAGGCCCCTGCCAGGCTGCAGGCAGCCCTTGACCTGAGATGAGCGCAGCCTCTGGACCAGTTTCCTGCCTCAGGATCTTTGCCTTCCAACCTCTCTCTTTCCTCAAATCTTATGTGGATCTCATTGCCTCCCTGAGTCTGAACTCCTCACTCAGCAGGACCTCCCCCACCCCATCCGGTTCCCACCTGCTTATCTATATCATCTCCTGCTTATCCCTGCCAGCCTGAGGCACCAGCCCCCTGGGCACTGCCAGCAAGCTCGCCCTGGGCTTCCCTGTTTCCAGCCTTGGGCTCACACCTTTCCCTCTGCCAGGAACACCCACCCGCCATCACTTGGAGGAAATCCACAATCTCAGGTCCTTTCCTTCCCCCCAGAACCTGCCCTGATGGCCCCGGCAGGGAGCACCTCCCTGCCTTCCACAGGCACCCTGCACACCTGGCCACCACCGGACTCAGCGCTGACTTGTCGGTCCTTCTCCTTCCACTCCCAAGCAGGCAACTCATCCTCCTGGAGACTCAGTCCCAGCCAGGCAGTGTTCCCACTGGTGTTATGCACGGCCTTTGACTCAAAGCCAGATACCAGTGGGCTGGAGTCCTGGCTCTGGGGACCTTCAGCAAGTGATGTGATCTCTCTGGGGACCATTTCCTGAGCTGAGCCAGGGGCAAGCTGCAGGTTGCAGGGCACAGGGTTTGAGCAGAGTAGGCTCAGCAGGCACAGGCTCAGCTGGTCTGTGGAAAGGGCTCAGAAGACGAGGCTGGCCTGACACGCAGTCGGGGCAAGTGGCAGTTCCAGTGGCTGCTCTGTGACCTTGCCCCAGTGGCTGTCAGTCTCTGGGCCTCCCAGTGACACCTCTCAGTGAGGTGCTCTGCTTGGCAGGGCCTCCATGGCTATGCCCATGTACCAGCCCCTGGGGCCAGGAGACGCGGACTCGGGCTCCCCAAGTGAGCGGTCCATCAAGACCCAAGTCCTCCCACACTCCTTCCATCCCCAGCCCAGGAACATAGGTCCTGGCCTTACCCTGGCCTCCTGGGGCTGGGACCTGTAGCCTCCCACCCCCCACCCCGGAAGCACTTTTTGGGGCTTCTGAGGGGGTCTGCTGCTGGGCTGTTTTGGAGGCTCCTGCACACCCTCATTCCCAAGTCAACACCTTCTGCCCTGAGGGAGGCGGCCTTTGTGTCAACAGGCAGCCAGGAGGTGTGAAGGTAGCCACAGTGGCCCGGGGGGGAGGCTGGGCTGGCCCTCTCTGCCTCGCTGGTAATGAGAATACCACACGGCCCTGCAGCTCCCTCCTGGCCCAGCACCCCCAATTCCCTTCCGCATTTCCACAGCCTGCTCACCCCCTAGGGCCTGGAAGGGATCCAAGGGGAAGGAAAGGAGAAGAGACCCGTGGGTCAGGACCAGACTTTAACCTGGCTCCAGGGCCTTGGACCTGTTCCCAGGGCCCTGCACTGCCTGCCCAGGGAGAAAGAGCAGGTGCAGAGCTCCTGTCACAGGGCTGTGGGAAGCCAGGTGGCTGTAGGGGCCTGTACTAAGCCACCAAAGGTGGGCTGGACCAAGGGCATTGCCCTCTCCCACCCTGTAACAGGGCCAGGGCTGAATGAGCATATCTTGGGGGGCCAACCTGAGGCCTCTGCCCTCCCCACCCCACTGCTGGTTGGGGAGGAAGTGCTGGGAGGCCCATAAGGGGGTGGTGGGATGGAGGTCTCAGTTTCCTCACTGTCTAGAAGGAATACAGACATGGGCATTACCTGCCTCGGGGCCAAGCTGACCCACGCCACACAGGCAAGCCCTGCACAAGATGATGGCAGCTTTGTGCTTCCAGCCCTGAGAGCAGGCCCAGCCGAGTCACTGAGCTTCGGGCACCGACAAGAGTAGGTGTGCAGGTGGCCTGAGCCTGGGCACTTGGGAGGCCTCCCTCTGCGCTCCCCCAACTCAGGACGCCCTGAGGGCTCCCCTGTGCTCCCCTGCCCTGGGACTACCCAGAGTCCTGAAGCAGCAGCTCCTGTTCTCTCCCTAGTTGTTGGCCTGAGCTCTGAAACGACATCAGTGGTCATCAGGTCCAACCCCGTTTTACAGAGCTTGGCAGAGGCCACAGCAGCCATCTGCTCCAGCTCCTGCACGTGCCTAACGTGTCGTCATCTGACCTCTTCTTGATTAGCTCCAGGAACAGGCCACTCCCTCCCCTACAAGACAGTGCCTCTGACTTAGAAAGTTCTTCAGACTCTCTCTGGAGTGTTCCCCTGGGTCCGTGCCTCTGCAGACAACCGTCATATCCCCTCCACTTTTTTCTTTTTGTACTCAATGCTCCCAGGTCCTCCAGCTATTTCTCTGGCGACCTGGCTTCAAGCCCTCTCACCAACGTCCCTGTCTAAGCTGGGATTTGTCCCCATCCCTCATAAACAGTGGCCTCCAGTTAGGTAGGGCCCATCCTGTCTGGAGAATAAGGAACCATCACTCCTCGATTGAAGACCATCCCCCCTGCCCCCACCCCTGCTTCTTGTGAAAAATTTTTTTTTTTTTTTTTGAGACAGTCTTGCTCGGCTGCCCAGGCTGGAGAGCAGTGGTGTGATCTCAGCTTACTGCAACCTCTGCCTCCTGGGTCCAAGGGATTCTCCTGCCTCAGCCTCCTGAGTAGCTGGGACTACGGGTGCGCATCATCATGCCTGGCTAGCTTTTTCGTATTTTTAGTAGAGATGGGGTTTCGCCATGTTGGCCAGGCTGGTCTCAAACTCCTGGTCTCAACTGATCCACCTGCCTTGGCCTCCCAAACTGCTGGGATCACAGGCATGAGCCACCGCGCCTGGCCTGCTTCTTGTGAATTTGCATGCAGCTTGGATCACATTTACTTTTATGCCCCTCATACTTTGAAGGCAATGACCACCATGCCCTCCCACATGTGCTGATTTTACAGGATGCCTCCTGACATGAACTTGGAGAAGAGTACACGGGACCTGCTGGTTCTATTTGATCAGGTCTGATAGGTTGTTCCAGCCTGTCAGGATTTCTTTTGATACTGGCTGTTTTCCAAGTCACTTTTGGGTTTGGGTCTTACCCCACATTAGATCAGTTCATATGTTCATTCAAGATCATAATACTGCCCAGGAAAAGGCTGGGAACAGTGCCTGTGGCCCCTCACTAGAGACCTTCCTCCCAGTGAACATCCGTTCATTCATTTGTGGGAGCCCTGAATCTGTTGTGAATTCACTTAACTGAACTGTCATCCAGCTCACATGGCCCCACTTGGTGATAAGGAAACTCTGGGAACTTCCCTATTATGTGGGTAGGAATTGTGTTTGGTAGCTCATAGTACCTCCTAAAATGACACTGACCTAAACAAGATGGTGATTTTTCTTTTTCTTTTCTTTTCTTTCCTTTTCTTTCTTTTTTTTTTTTTTTTTTTTGAGACAGGGTCTCACTCTGTCACCCAGGCTGGATCACAGTGGCATGATCATAGTTCACGGCAGCCTCAACCTCTTGGGCTCAAGCAATCCTCTCACCTCAGCCTCCCGAGTAGCTGGGACCAGAGGCATGTGACACCATTGCCCATCTTTTTGTTTCGTTGTTTTTGTAGAGACATAGGTCTCCCTATGTTCCCCAGGCTGGTCTTGAAATCTTGGGTTCAAGTGATCCTCCCGCCTCAGCCTCCCAAAGTGCTGGGATTACAGGCACAAGCCACGGCACCCGGCCTATTTTTCTTTCACATGAAAGAAATTCAGGGGTGGACAGTCCAGGGCCAGTGTGGCATGTCCACGTTCTCATCAATGCCGCAGGCTTCTCTCTGCTCTACCATCCTTAATGTGTGATTTCTGTCTTTGAGACTGCTTCAGAGTCACAATGGAGTTGCTGAAACTCCAGCCATCAGATGTTTTCCAGGTAATGAAGAAAATATAAGGGGGCAGAGCCACAGGAGTGTACTTCTCAGCGCTAAAGAGTTCTCCCAGAAGCTCCAGCCAGTGACTTCCACTAATATCTCATTGGCCATTCCATCTATAAAAGAAGCTGGCAAATATAGGGTTGTTTTTTTTTTGTTTTTTTTTTTTTTTTTTTTTTTAGCAGGGTGTATCACCATGCACAACACAAGATTACTAAAAGAAAAAGGCAAATAAAGGCTGTGTGGGCAACTAGCAGTGTCTGCCACACTTGTGAAACCCAAATACATTCTTCTGACCACGTTTCCCTGATCTAGCCACCATTCCTATCACAGAAAGGAAGATGTGAACCTGGTGCTACTAGCACACTGAAGCCCAGAATGTAATCACCTTACCCAACGGCACACAGCCACAGGCCCTCTTTTTAACAGGGGAACCAAATGAAGGGTGGAAACACTGAAAAGGGGCTGCAGAGTAGGATCCAAACCTGGCTTGTTTGCTCAGCACCTAGGGCAGGTTCCAGCACGGAGTAAATACGTGGCCCCACACCCATCCAGAAGTGGACCCCTTAAGGGCCCCAGGGCTGTAGGCAAGTTGGACAGGCACCCCTGCCAGGGCCCAACAGAAGAGAAAGGCTGGATATGAAGAGGTGGGGAGGGCAGGATGCCCTGGTCTGGTGTGGGAGCAGTTCCCAGAAAGCAAGGAATCACTTCCTTCTGAGACCGAGGCTGAAGATATCATTTCCCTCACTCACAATCCAACCTATTCCTTTAATCATTTCTTTCTGCTGTTCCTGAACTTGCTGTAAGCATAACATCAGCCCTGTTCTAAATGTTATCACATGCATTATCTTATTTTACTTCAGTTATCCTGGAGATCAGAATACCCACTTATAGATGAGAAAACTGAGATTGAGTAAGTTGCCCAAGTTCTCCCAGCTGGTAAGAAACCAGGCCTGTCTCACTCTGCAGCCCAGACGCCTGACCACTAAGCTGCACTGCCTCCCTGTGCTAAGTGGAGGCCCAGCTGGGGGATCCACTTGGGGTTCCCTCCTGGTGGGTGAGGCTAGCAGATAGAGTGCCCCTGTGCTTCCAGAGCCTGGCTGAGGAGTGCAGGGAAGTGCCAGGGGCCACAACAAACCAGGCCCAGGGCCCCACCTTCCAGAACTTACACTGTACAACCCACAGTCACCCTAGGGTCTGGGCTCCAGGCCAGCTCAAACCAAGGTAGAAGGAGACCAGGCAATCTCCGAGAGGAAAGGATGTATGTACCATGTGCAGGGCTCTGTGCCTGTGGTGGAATCCCATTATATACCAAATCCCTCCACAAGAAATCCCTCAGGCTGGCTCTAAGGAGGTTGGGGGGAAATAATTCTGGATATTCAGAAGCTTCCTGGAGATCACAAGACCATGCACCAATGCATTCCTAGCTGTTCACGCACAGGGCAGCACTGCTGGGCAAAAACTAAAAATACAATAAAGGTGCATCAGTAAGTGGCTGTGCATGCCATGGACTACCATACAGCAGTTAAAAGGCATGAGTCATGCCTGTAATCCCAGCACTTTGGGAGGCTGAGGCAGGCAGATTGCATGAGGTCAGGAGTTCGAGTCCAGCCTGGCCAACATGGTGAAACCCTGTCTCTACTAAAAATAGAAAAATTAGCCAGGCGTGGTGGCACATGCCTGTAGTCCCAGCTACTTGGCAGGCTGAGGCACGAGAATCGCTTGAACCTGGGAGGCGGAGGTTATAGTGAGCTGAGATCACACCACTGCACTCCAGCCTGGACAAAACAGAATGTCTCAAAAAAAATAATAATAAATGAATAAATGAATAAATAAATAAATAAATAAAAATAAAGGTGTGAGTCAGAAACACCAATAGAGGCCAGGTGTGGCGGCTCACACCTGTAAGCCTAGCACTTTGGGAGGCCGAGGCAGGTGGATCACCTGAGGTCAGGAGTTCGAGACCAGCCTGGCCAACATGGTGAAACCCTGTCTCTACTAAGAATACAAAAAATTAGCCAGGCATGGTGGCAGGCATCTATAATCCCACGTACTTGGGAGGGTGAGGCAGGAGAAATCGCTTCAACCCAGGAGGCGGAGGTTGCAGTGCACCGAGATCATGCCATTGCACTCCAGCCTGGGCAACAAGAGCGAAACTCCATCTCAAAAAAAATAATAATAATGAAGAAACACCAATAGAAACAGCACCTGCTATATCTGAAATGCAGCACGTAGATCAAGACGGATCTATGAAGCCTGATGAATTTTGTTTATAACTGTTGAATGCATACGTGCAAGTTCCCTGATAGACAGTATGTCAAGAGCTTTATAGTGTTGTGTGGTCTTGGACCAATAAATGATGTACCTACACTACATGTGCCAAAAAGTCTAGGGGTGAATGTTTTACGAGTTGTCCCTTATTTCCCCTTAGGAAATAGTTTTTTTGTGTTTTTTTTTAAATTTTGGTTTAAACCCATTTAAGCCATGAAATGTTCCATAACTAACTGCTTCTTTCCAAAGAAAGCCTGTTTGAAATCTATCCCACCTTCTTTTCATGTTATGGACCAATTAAAATTTTCTCTTCTTTATTCATAGCTGCTAGAATAAACTAAACGATAGTTGTCTGCCCAGTGTTATTCAACGCCAAGTGTTACTTCATCATAACGTTAGAGCAGTGACTTGGGCATGTTTTCTCCAATATATTTCAAAATAAATTCTGAGGAGAAAAAGTGATATAATTTCATTATTGAAAGTGTATCTGTACCTCCTGCCATTTTACCTTTTTTCCAAAGTTAAAATTATTTACATGGGCTGTGTACAGTGACTCATACCTGTAATCCCAGCACTTCGGGAGGCCGAGGCGAGTGGATTGCTTGAGCCCGGGAGTGTGAGACCTGCCTAGGCAACATGGTGAAACCCCGTCTCTACAAAAAATACAAAATTTAGCCGGCGTGATGGTGCACATCTGTAGTCCCAGCTACTCCAGAGGCTGAGGTGGGAAGATTACCTGAGCCCGGGACATGGAGGCTGCAGTGAGCCATGACTGCCCTACTGCACTCCAGCCTGGGTGACAGAGTGAAACCCTGTCTAAAGAAAAAAATTATTTAAATGGATAAATATTTAAAACATTTAGATCAACTATAACCAAGGTTTTGGTTAAATCTGTATTCGCTGGCAGTACTTTTTTTTTTGAGACAGGGTGCTGCTCTGTGGCCAGGCTGGAGCACAGCGGTGCAATCATAGCTTACTGCAACCTCAAACTCCTGGGTTCAGGGGATCCTCCTGCCTCAGCCTCCCAAGTAGCTGGGACTACAGGCCCACACCACCATGCCTGGCTAATTTTTTTTTTTTTTGCTTAGATGCGGGGTCTGACTATGTTGCCAAGGCTGGTCTTGAACTCCAGGGCTCAAGCAATCCTCTCACCTCAGCATTCCAAAGTGCTGGGATTATCCCCACTAAAAATTTGATCCATTATTTTTTTAAAGGGTGAGTCAGCAAAATATGTCCTGACATGGAATGCTCTGAAACATGCTGTTGAATGAAAAAAAAAAAGAAAAGAAAGAAAAAGAAAAGAAGAAAAACAAATTACAAGCTGACATTTACACATAACAATGTACATAATGTAACTGGAGGGTTACTGTGTGTTTGCTAAGGATTCACATGTTTATGTTAACCCACTGGCCAGGTCTGGAACTACACACACAGCCTAATAACAGCTGTTACCTTTTGGGGGTTTATGGGGTTGGTTAAAGAGACTCCAACTTTATCTGTAATGTTTCCATTTCTCACAGTGAAATGTAGTAGTTACATAATTTGTGTAATTAAAAGTTAATTTTTGAAAATAGCCACGCCCTCCCTCAAAAAAAAAAGAAAGACACAAAAAAAAGATTAGCCAGTCATAGTGGTATGCGCCTATAGTCCCAGTACTTGAGAGGCTGAGGCAGGAGGATCACTTGAACACAGTTTTAGGGTACAGTGAGCCATGACTGCTTCACTGCACTCCAGCCTGGGCAACAGAGTGAGACCCTGTCTCTAAAATTAAAATAAATAAAGCCTGGGCACAGTGGCTTACGCCTGTAATAACAGCATTTTGGGAGGCTGAGGCAGGCGATCACTTGAGGCCAGGAGTTCGAGACCAGCCTAGCCAACATGGCGAAACCCCATCTCTACTAAAAATACAAAAATTAGCCAGGCATGGTGGCGTGCACCTGTGGTCCCAGCTATTCAGGAGGCTGAAGCAGGAGGATTCCTTGAGCCTGGGAGGCGGAGGTTGCAGTGAGCTGCCACTGCACTCCAACCTGGGCAACAGACCCTGTCTCAAAAATAAAACAAATAATAAAATAAAATAAAATCAGCCACAAAAATATTACAAGGCAGCTGGGCCTGGTGGCTCACGCCTATAATCCCAGCACTTTGGGAGGCTGAGGAGGGCAGATCACTTGAGCCCAGGAGTTCAAGACCAGCCTGGGTAAAACCCAACTCTACAAAAAATAATAATGATTACATAATTACAAAGCCATTTGCTACTTCAGGCTGCTGCAGGTTAATCTCTTCTTGAACACCACTGTCATGTTGATCTTTAGTTAGTTATTAGCTAATGATTTTTAAAATTGTATCACCCTTCCGCTCAAAAGTCCCCATGGCTCCCAAAACCAACTCCTTAACCTGGCCCCAGCCCAGGTGTGCTCTGGCCTTCCACATCACCACCCCAGTGCCCTGCTCCTGAGGCATCTTGGAAGGTCCCAAGGCCAGGTCTTTGCTTATGCAGTTCCCATCCGGAATGCACGGCACCTGCCTCTCTCCTTACTCAAATCCTACGCATGGTTCAAGGCCCAGCTATGACTTCTTCACCTCTGTGGCCAGAACCCTAATGTCCCTGGCCTTCTTTTGGCTCAGCCTCAGGACTCAGCCCTTTCCCCAAGACCACACAGGACATTGACAATCTCCTTAAAACTGTAATTGTTGCTGAGAAGATAATTTACTTTATAAATTTTACTATCTCAACTATCCCTCACACAGTCCCATGTATCATTATTCCTGTTTTACTGAGCAGAAGCTCAAGCTCAAACAGGTTAAGGGCTCTGCCTAAGGGCATACAGCTACTGTTATACAATGGCCTGTTCACTTTTCTTTCCCACAAGACTGAAATCTCAGAGCAGAGACCATGACTAGCTCATTCACCCTGTGTGCTCGACATTTACTGGTTGCTAAATATGAATTCAGCCAGGCGCGGTGGCTCACGCCTATAATCCCAGCACTTTGGGAGGCCAAGGCGGGTGGATCACTGGAGATCAGGAGTTTAAGACCAGCCTGGCTAACATGGCAAAAACCAGTCTCTACTAAAAATACAAAAATTACCCAGACATGATGGTGCATACCTGTAGTCCCAGCTACTTGAGAGGCTGAGGCAGAAGAATCACTTGAACTCAGGAGGCAGAGGTTGCAGTGAGCTGAGATGGTGCCACTACACTCCAGCCTGGACGATAGAGCAAGTCTGTTTCAAAAAAAAAAAGAGAGAGAGAATAAATAAATAAATATGAATTAAATGAATAAAGCCCATTAGTGCCTTGAAATGTAAGTACTTTCCTTTTATTTTATTTATTTATTTATTTATTTTTGAGATGGAGTCTCACTCTGTCACCCAGGCTGGAGTGCAGTGGCACGATCTCAGCTCACTGCAACCTCCACCTTCTGGGTTCAAGCGATTCTCCTGCCTCAGCCTCCCGAGTAGTTGGGATTACAGGTGCCTGCCACCACACTCGGCTGGTTTTTGTATTTTTAGTAGAGACAAGGTTTCACCATGTTGGCCAGGCTGGTCTCGAACTCATGACCTCAGGTGATCCACCCACCTCGGCCTCCCAAAGTCTTGGGATTACAGGCGTCAGCCACCGCGCCTGGCCAGTACCTTCTTTATAAAATGATCGTGGCAAACCTTCAGCTCACTTGCCAGGGCCTAAGTGCTTTACAGGGATCGCTGTACTTAGTCCAGGAACCATCCTAGGCATAGGTATTTTGTATCACTATTGGTACCAATGAGGGAATCTGAGGCTCAGAGGAGCTAAATAACTTAACCAAGGTCACAGCCAATAAAGAGGCCAGCTTGGGGACCCATTTTTGCAGGTTTTCATCACCTAGGGTACCCAACTCCTCTTCCCCAACCTAATCTATTCCATTTCTCAAGAGTAGATACAGACCATGGGCAGTGAGATGCCTTTCTTGGTGTCACTCAACAAATCAGAAACTGTGGATTTTGGGGACCCCAGAAGGGCCCACCTGTACTTCTTCCTCAGCCACCATGGGCAGGGCCCTCCGGGCTTGTCTTGATGCCTTATTTAATACAACAGTAGGCACCGCGTCCTGGGCACAGATCTCCGGGAGGTTGGTGATGAGAGAGGCACCCACTCCTCACGGGGTTCCTGAGGCACCCACAGACCATGGCACTACCCGCCACTGTTGGGCTCCCGGGCACTCACCGTGAGCAGTGGACGGGGCAGGGGCGTGGGTGGGAGCGTGGTGAGAAGCTTAGCAGCTCCATCCAGATGCGAATTGTCCCTCCCATACTTCCCGGGCTGCAAGGGCCTCCATTTAGAGCCCCCAAGGAATCAGAATCCACACCTCCGCAAATGGGCCCGCTTTCCCAGGGGCCCCCTGCCCAGACCTTCCCCGGGCTCTGTGGGTTTTGACACCTCTCTGCAACCTGGCGGGGGGCCACCTCGCACCTTTGGTCAACATAAAAGCTCAGGCCTGGAGGTGGCCAGCCCAGCCTCCCAGAGCCTGCAGCCCGGCCATGGCCCAGTCGCCTCCTCCGCAGAGCCTTCTCGGCCACGACCACTGGATCTTCGCCCAGGGCTGGGGCTGGGCCGGCCACTTGGACTCCACGTCCCCGGCCTCCTCCTCGGATTCGTCGGGTTCGTGCCCCTGCGACGGCGCCCGCGGACTCCCGCAGCCAGCGCCTCCGGGCTGCAGCTCCCGAGCCGAACAAGCAGCCGCGACGACGCCCAGACGAGCGCGCACCGAGCCAGCGGGGGGACAGCGGCAGAGCGCCAGCGAGCGGGAGAAACTGCGCATGCGCACGCTGGCCCGCGCGCTGCACGAGTTGCGCCGCTTTCTTCCTCCCTCCGTGGCGCCCGCCGGCCAGAGCCTGACCAAGATCGAGACGCTGCGCCTGGCCATCCGCTACATCGGCCACCTGTCGGCCGTGCTGGGTCTCAGCGAGGAGAGTCTGCAGTGCCGGCGCAGGCAGCGCGGGGACGCGGGGTCCCCTCGGGGCTGCCCGCTGTGCCCCGACCGCGGCCCCGCGGAGGCGCAGACGCAGGCGGAGGGGCAGGGGCAAGGGCAGGGGCAAGGACAGGGGCCCAGGCCGGGCCTGGTGTCCGCCGTCCTCGCCGAGGCGTCCTGGGGATCCCCGTCCGCCTGCCCCGGAGCCCAAGCCGCACCCGAGCGCCTGGGGAGGGGGGTCCACGACACGGATCCCTGGGCAACACCCCCTTACTGCCCCAAGATACAGTCGCCCCCGTATTCGTCCCAAGGGACAACCTCCGACGCGTCTCTTTGGACGCCACCCCAAGGCTGTCCTTGGACGCAGTCGTCCCCGGAGCCCCGGAACCCACCAGTGCCCTGGACGACGCCCCCAGCAACCCTGGAGCTGGCCGCAGTGTACCAGGTATGTGTGGAGGCCCTTGCTGTGTTCCCCAGCCTCCAGTCTGCAGAGAATCTCATACTTTTTCGATCCCAGCTTATCTACTCCAGGATTATCTAATGGAGGGGAGAATGGAAGGAACCCTCGGCTCCTCGGGAGAAGAGGTGGGACCCTGGGAAGTTAAGGCCATCTCCACAGTCACCCCAAGCAGTCTTCACAGCCATAGGAAAGAGGGGGAGCCCACCGACTTGCTCAGAGGGTGGAAGGTAGCAGGGTGGGCGTGCTGACTTCAAGTGCTATTAAGACTGCAGTGGGGGAAGGAAGTCCCAGGGTAAGGGCAGCATTTCCTGAGTAGATGGGCCTAGAGCTGGTGATTTCAAGTTTTCTTCAAGATTCGTTCATTCATGAGGCTCATGAATGACTCATGGTCCATAAAAAATCATATTAACCAAAATTTGTTGAACACTTTCTATGTGCCCATCATCATTCTTGGCACCTTACATGTATTATTCAGCCCCAGTAATGACCCTAGGAAGTAGGTGTTATCAGCATCTCTATTTTACAGGTGAGAAAACTGAGACTAAAAGAAGCTACCTGAGTTCTCATTGCTAGTGAGTAGCAGAACTGGGATTTAAGCCTTAGCAGAGTATCTCCCGAGCCAGTCCTCTTAACCACTTGGCTTTGCTGCATTCATGGCACCAGGGCTGTCCGAATGCTGCCAGCCATACCATGGCAACCAGCCAGATTCAAGATCTCTGGACATCAGGGAGTAGCCCACTAACCAGGCTGCTCTCATCTCTCTTGCAGGGTCTCTCTGTGTCTCCAGAGTCCTGTCTATCGCTGGGAGCTCCATCTCTCCTGCCCCACCCATCATGCCAGAGACTGCAGCCTCAGACTCCCTGGGGGTGCTGGAGCCACAGTGCAGAGGTGGTGCCCAACTCAGAGGACCAGGGACCGGGCGCCGCCTTCCAGCTCAGTGAAGCAAGCCCTCCCCAGAGCTCAGGCCTGCGGTTCAGTGGCTGCCCTGAACTTTGGCAAGAAGATCTGGAGGGGGCCCACCTGGGCATCTTCTACTAAATGGCCTCAGCTTCCCTCTTTCCATCCAGGAATCAGGCCTGTAGCTTGGGTGCCTCCTCATTTGTTAATTAGTGGCTTTTCATGTTCTCCTTTAGCCAAGGCTCCCTTTTTCCAAGTGATGTCTTTCAGGGAAGCAGTGTTTGAAATAGATAGCGGGTACCTTCCCTGGATGGAGTCAGGGTGGGGGCACTGTCCTCCACTGCTAGACACTCCCAGAATGCCTGGCGCTCTGCAGAGCACAGTCTGAGCTGCTCTAAGAAGGGGTCTCCTTTACCCTAAAGGCAGCTGGGCAGGGACAGGCGGGAGAATGGGTGTAGGAGGCCGGCCCCAGGCTCTGCTTCTTGGTGACAGTTGACCAGAGCCCTGTATGCTTTGATTTTTTTGTACTTAAAAAGAAAAAACACACACACACACAACAAAAATTTGGTTTGGTCTTGTTTTTTGTCCATCAACCTGGGTTTTTCTTGCCTCTGGAAAAGGAAACATGTTTTCCTTCTGTGGGGAACAAGTTCCGCTGCTCTTTCCTTCCCAAATCCAGGCCTGCCAAGGTTTGTATGGGCCCTCATTTGTCAGTTTGACCATATTTATTGCGCTGGAGCTCCAGGGCCAAAAGCTCCACCTGGCTCGCTGTGCAAGGTAGCACAGGTGGGCTAAGCTTGGGCCTGCCCACTTGCCCCAGCCACATCACCACGGCCCTTTTGTGTTCTTCTGGGTGCATTCCTGGTGACTGGTGGGGTGGGTGCATGCAGCTGTGGACAGACAGACAGGAGCCCCAAATGGGGAGACCACAGTCCCAGAGACCTGTGATTTAGGGCTCTTTCATAATGACATGAAATTTTCTTCAAAGAATGCTGGGAGTGGTTCCTATGTGCTAGGCCCAGTGTATTAGTTTGCGAGGGGTGCCATACTAGAATGCCACGGGCTGGGTGCAGTGGCTTATGCCTGTAATCCCAGCACTTTGAGAGGCTGAGGTGGGAGGATCCCTTGAGGCCAGGAATTCGAGACCAGCCTGGGCAACATAGCAAGACCCTGTCCCTACAAAAAACTTAAAAAAAAACAACCACAGACTGGGTGGCTTAAACAACAGAAATTTATTTTTTCACAATTCTGGAGGCAAGAAGTCCAAGATGAAGGTGTTGGCAGGTTCGGTTTCTTCTGGGGCCTCTCTCTGTGGCTTGCAGTTGACTGTCTGTTCACTGAGCCCCTACACGGTCACACATCTGTCTCTATTGTCTGTGTCCTGATTTCTTATAAGGGCACTAGTCATGTTGGATCAGGACCTACCCTAAGGGACCCATTTAACTGTATTTACTCTTTCAGGGATCTTTCTTCTAATACAGTCACAGTTACATTCCGAAGTATTGGATGTTAGGGCTTAAACATAAGAAACTTTTTTTTTTTTTTTTTGAGACAGAGTCTTGCTCTGTCATCCAGGCTGGAGTGCAGTGGCATGATCTCAGCTCACTGCAACCTCTGCCTTCCGGGCTCAAGTGATTCTCCTGCCTCAGTTTCCCTAGTAGCTGGCCTAGGTGCCTGCCACCATGCCCGGCTAATTTTTGTATTTTTAGTAGAGACAGGGTTTCACCATGTTGGCCAGGCTGGTCTTGAACCCCTGACCTCCAATGGTCCACCCGCCACGTCATCCCAAAGTGCTGGGATTACAGGCGTGAGCCACCACGCCCAGCCAAACATAGGAATTTTATGGGAACACAGTTCAGCCGCCTCGGCCTCCCAAAGTGCTGGTATTACAGGCATGAGCCACTGCGCTCAGCCATACAGGAATTTTATGGGGACACAGTTCAGCCCATAACACCATGTGTTAGGTGCCAGAGAGAAAATATTCCCCAACTAATGTGAATTACAGGGAAATAAATGATCAGAGCCCAGGTCCTAAACACAAGGATGGGAGTTTGTGTGAGGTGCTTAGGGACCAGGATGCGGTAACCTGGTGGGAGGCGAGGTTGGCAGTATCATCTCATTCTTGAGTTACCTGATTCCTTGGTCCTGCTGCCTTGATTGCAGTGTCTTAAGAGTAAGAGGCACTGCCAGGATCTTGGGGAAAGGATGCCAAGATCTATTAGCAAAGGCTCCCGTGGGCATGGGAGCCAGCGGTGGTGGTAACTTCCTTCTGTATCTGCTGACTCGGGGAGGAGAGAGTTGCAGAAGAGGTGACCTTGGAGCTGGGTGTTGAAGGATATGCAGGAGTTTACCAAGAGGAGTGAGGGAAGAGAGGTCCAGGCAGGAGCAACAGCATGAGCAAAGTTGAAACAAGCGTCTAGTGTCTAGAGTTGACAGAGAAAAGTGGCAAACAGAGCCAGAAAGGGGCTTGGAGGCAAGTTTGTGGGGAGTTCCATGTGGTGGATGATGAGGTTTTGGCCTCCGTTTCCTGAGTAATGGGCAGCACTGAGGGTTGGGAGTTGGGGGTGAGCTGGTAAGAAGTCTGCTCTCAGTCCCTTCGGCCGCTTCATAGAAATGGAACCAGGCAGGAGGCCACTGCGACAGTCCAGCTTGAGAGAAAGGGAGAGGCAGCACAGAGCATGAGCTGCCTGATTTCCTGGGCCTGAGCTCTTGATGTGTGGGGCTTTCCTCTGTCATCCTGCAAGGTTGCCCGTTGCCTCTGACATGTCCTGTGGCATCAGGCAAGTCACTCTCTCTGAGCTTCAGTTTTCACAGTTCCTAAAGGAGGAACTATCTTGGGTGGTGCTGAGGTACCTTCTTCCTCTAACCTTCCAGAAGTGCTCTGGTTCTGCCCTTAGAGCCCTGCTGTCCTGAGGGGCTGTCAGCCACAGCTGGAAGGATGAGAAAAATCCAGGCAAGGTTAGAGCAGAGACACAGCATTGGGGCCCAGGTTGCGCATTCTACTCGGCTCTTACTTGCTGTGTAACCAAGTGAGACTGACAGGTAAGCTTTGAAACCTCCCTGAGCATCAGTTTCTTCAACTATGAAGTGGAGACAATAATAGACCTGCCTCTCAGGGTTTTAATACTTGGCACATAGTAAGTGCTCAATAAAATGAGTACTGAGGCCAGGCACGGTGGCTCACACCTGTAATCCCAGCACTTTGGGATGCCAAGGTGGGGTGATCACTTGAGGTCAGGAATTTGAGACCAGCCCGGCCAGCATGGTGAAACCTCGTCTCTACTAAAAATACAAAAAATTAGCCTGGTGTGGTAGTGAGCGCCTGTAATCCCAGCTACTCAAGAGGCTGAGGCAGGAAAATCGCTTGAGCCCAGGAGGTGGAGGTTGCGGTGAGCCGAGATCGTGCCACTGCAAGCCTGGGCGATAGAGTGAGACTCTGTCTCAAAAAAAAAAAAAGGGAAAAAGAAAATGAAAGATTGCCTTAGCGCTGACTCCACAGTCTCGAAAGGCTGGGTCAGAGGAGCCACCAGGGCTGCTGCCTGCAGAGCCTCAGCACCTTCCATTCCTGCTGGACTTGAGTGCTGAGGGCTCGTCTCTCTGGCAGGCAAGGGCGCTGGGCAGGGAATCAGCCGCCAGAGTTCTAGTTGGTTCCTGCAGGCATTCCTCTGGCTCTGTGTATCCTCACTGCATTCCAGGATCAGCCATGGAGGTCCTGATGAGTGCCAGCATTGTACACTGCCAGGTGGCATCGTCAGAGGTGTTTGAACCAGAGCGACTCCATCTTGAATAGGGGCTAGGCAAAATGAGGCTGAGACCTGCTGGGCTGCATTCCCAGGAGGTTAGGCATTCTCAGTCACAGGATGAGACAGGAGATCGGCATAAGATACAGGTCACAAAGACCTTGCTGATAAAACAGCATGCAGTAAAGAAACCAGCCAAAACCCGCCAAAACCAAGATGGTGACAAAAGTGACCTTTGGTCATCCTCACTGCTCATTATGCGCTGATTATAATGCCTTAGCTGCTAACAGACACTCCCACCAGCATATGACAGTTCACAAATGCCACAGCAATATGCAGAAGTCACCCTGTATGGTCTAAAAACGGGAGAAACCCTCAGTTCTGGGAAATCCCCACTTCTTTCCCCCCAAAACTCATGAATAATCCACCCCTTGTTTAGCATATAATCAAGAAATAAGGCTGGGCGCAGTGGCTCACACCTATAATCCCAGCACTTTGGGAGGCTGAGGTGGGCAGATCTCCTGGGGTCAAGAAACCCCATCTCTAATAAAAATACAAAATTAGCTGGGCATGGTGGTGCATGCCTGTAATCCTGGCTACTTGGGAGGCTGAGGCAGGAGAATCACTTGAACCCAGGAGGCGGAGGTTGTGGTGAGCCGAGATCGCGCCATTGCACTCCAGCCTAGGCAACAAGAACGAAACTCTGTCTCAAAAAAAAAAAAAAAAATCAAGAAATAACTCTTAAGTTTGCTCAGCTGAGCAGCCCATGCCGCTGCCTTGCCTGTGTAGTAGCCATTCTTTGATTCCTTTCCTTTCTTAATAACTTGCGTTCACTTTATGGACTTGCCCCGAATTCTTTCTTGCATGAGCTCCAAGGACTCTTGCTTGGGGTCTGGATCGAGACCCCTTTCCAGTAAGGGCACAAGCATGGCAGTCTAGACGTCACGCACTCCACCCCAGCTCCAGATGGAGAACTGGCTTCCATTTCTGTGCAGGGAGTAAGGCCAGACAGCGGTTCCAGTTCAGTTCTACCGAGTTGTGACTTCATCTCCTTGCCCTGCAGTTTCCTTATCTGTAAAGTTGAGATAAAGATATTCCTTATCTCATGGTACAGTTTAGAACTAAATGAAATAATGTGCATAAACTCTTCTCCCTGGCAGGCCAGCTCTCTCCTCTGCAATGTCCAGGGAGCCTAGAGCCCATTAGGAACTCAAGATGGTGAGGCTGGCCCCTCCCACAGCTGGTCCCCAGAAGGTCAAGTGCCAGCCACGGCCACTGGATACTGGCGACAGGAAGGGTTGGCCCAAAGTGGCTGGTGGAGCTTAATCTGGGGTGGCCCAGGGAGCCTCCCGGCTGGTGGAGGGACAGCGCACCATCATCCGGGCTGGCCTCCGCCCTTAGCTCACCCTACTCTTTGATGTGCAGATGGTGGTGGGGGATGGGGGGCCTTCCTGGCCCCAGGCCTGCCGCTTCTCACAAGGGGGAAGAGGGCCGAGGGTGATAATAAAACCCAGCTCTCCTTATGTGTCATGCCATTTGCTAAGTACATGTATCTCCTTCAATCCACATGCGAGCCCAACAGCTCTGACACTGCCGCGTTGTGCAGATGAGACCGAGGCTTGGGCATGTGGGTCCCTTGTCTAAGAAACTGAAACCAGACCTGCTGGACTCCAGGATTCCAGCCTGCGGAGCTGGTCATGGGTGTCTGTTGGAGGTGACTCCTAAGGACCCCTGCGGCTGTTCCCGCCTTCTCCCCCTCCCCTCAGCCTTGGATGTTCAACTGGGCCTTGCGGGGCAGAGGCTGAGGGGAGCCTGCCACAGTGGGGCTCCATTTGTCAAGAAATGCTCACCAGGGCCAATGTGTGCGTGGAGCTGCGCTGGTCCCAGGCCTTCTCAGAATTGGCCCTGACCGTCTTCTGCCCCAGGTGATGTGGAGGGCACAGCTCCCACTTTATGAGCCTGGCAAAGCTGTCCCCACCCCATGGCTTGCCTGCTCCTCAGCCCAGCCCCTCCCTGTGTGCTGCTCTAGAAAACAACCTCTTTATGCATTGGTACCTGCACCCCACTCCACCCTTCCACCATGGAAGACGGTGGGGCGTGCCCTTGGCCAGTGAAGGATGGCACCAGGTCTGGGACCCTGCGCTTGCTGCCTTCACTGCACAGACCTGTCCCGCATTGTCCCAGGTATCCCAGGTGTTCCTGTGGGGCGGGAAGAGGGGCACGGCCAGCACCCTGCACCCTTGCCTCATGTTAAGGAGGGTGCTTCCTGGAGAGCACTCCCTGCGCTCTGCCAGGGCCCCTCTCACCACGCACTGCGGGAGCACTGGGTCCACAGCTGCCCACCCTCCACCTCGTGATGCCTCCCTACCACCCAGCATCTCCAGCTGCCATCAAAATAGGGATAAAAGGAGCCCTGCAAACCACCCAGCTAGCTCAGTCGATAGAGCATGAAAAAAGAGCCCGGAGTCCTGCAGGCAGACACGGAGGCACAGGCGCAGGGCACCTGCAGGAAGGGCCAGCAGGCTGGGCACATCTCCCCTCCTGTGCTCTGGGGTCCCAGGCTCCACGGTGCTCTGCATGCACCCAGCTTTCCCCCACCCGGCCTCCCCAGCTGCTGTGTTGACCCACTCCTGCTTTAGTTTAGTAATGAGTCTCAGTCATCTAGAAATCCTTTATTTACATTTTCTCTTAGAAAAAAAATATACAGATCTGCTGCCCTGTTGATTCCTCAGATTTAGGGTCTTTAGGGAAAGGTGAAAGAGGGTACAGGGCGGCCCCCAGCAAGGCCGTTCATTGTCCATCGAGAGCTTCTGCTCATCTGGCCCTGGAGCTGGGCTTCCCTGAGATCAGCCCCAGGGCCCTGGGCGACAGGCACCATGCCAGGCCTAGGGGGGGTTGGCATGAGGGGCAGGGGCTGGGAGGTGTTTAGTCAGCCTGGGTCATCAGGAACTAGACTGGCTCACAGGCAGAGAGAACGTGGGCTGGAGACTTTGTCCTTGAGGGGAGGACACTGGTGCCTCGGGCTCCAGGAATGGAGGCCCTGCCATCAGCCGCTGGGATGGACACACGTGGGCACCTTGCATGGGGGCTGGGTGACTTCAAGGGCTGGGGACTATTTGCTGTTTTCTGTGAACCACTGGAGCACCACCTCCTTGTTCTCCTTCACCCACTTGATGTTGGCTTTCGTCTTTTCCAGGGCTTGCTCCAGGGCCCGGGTGCCTGAGCCGAAGCCTATTTCCTCGTTGTCCTTCTTGAACTGCTCCAGCTGCCAGAAAAACAAAAGATTCTCAGCCCGGGCTGGGTCCCTAACACAGCCTTGAGGAGGAGCTCTCTCAGGCCTCTGGCTTTCCACTCCCACTTTACAGTCCCCATGGATGGGACCACACCCAGTTGCAGGGATAGGGAGGACGTCCACCTTGCTCCCGGGCAAGGTCCTTGTCAACACAGAGGTTGCAAAATGAAAATCCCAGGCAAAACCTGGCTCAGGGAGATTCTGGCCTTCATGTGTAATATTTTATTATAATATCAATCCAATCAAGAGAGTAGAGAGGGGCTAATGAAGCAACCAGCCAAATCTAAAATGTGGAAATTTCTATACCACAAATGATCCAGTTGCTTCAATAAATAAATGGGTTTTTTTTAAAAAAAATACTCCTACAAATTAGAAGAGTTATCAGTCCTGGAGGTTCTAGCCAGGCAATCAGCCAAGAGAATGAAATGAAAAGAATCCAGAAAGGAAAAAGTAAAACTATGTGTATGACATGTTTGCATACATAAAAATTTTAAGGAATCCATTAAAAAAACTGTTAGAACTAATGATTTCTGCAAGGTTGCAGGATACAAGAGCAATACACAAAAATCAATTGTATTCCTATACACTAGCAATGAAAAACCTGAAAATGAAATTAAGAAAACAATTCCATGTACGACAGCATCAACAAGAATAAAATATTTAGGAATAAATTTGACAAAATAAGTGCAAGACTGGTATGCCGAAAACTACAAAACATTTTTGAAAGAAATTAAAGAACACCTAAGTAAAAAGAAAAAAGACCCAAATAAATCTGTGTCCACGGACTGGAAGATTTAGCATTATTAAGATGGCAGTAGTCCCCATATTGCTCTAGAGATTCAATCCCATCAAAATTTTAACTACTTTTTTTTTTGCAGAAATTGATCAGTGATCCTAAAATGCATAAGAAATTGCAAGGGACCCAGAATAGCCAAAACAATACTGAAAAAGAACACAGTTGGCCAGCCTGGGCAAGATGGTGAAACCCTGTCTCTGCAGAAAAATACAGAACATTAGCCGGGCATGGTGGCATGTGCCTATAGTCCCAACTACTCAGGAGGTTGAGATGGGGGGATCACCTGAGCCTGAGAAGTTGAGGCTGCAGTGAGCTGTGATCTCACCACTGTACTCCAGCCTGGGCGACAGAGTGACACCGTTTCTCAAAAAAAAAAAAAAAAAAAAAAAACCAAATTGGAGGACTCACACTTCCCAATTTTAAAACTCACTACAAAACTACAGTAATCAGGACAGTATGGTGCAGGCATAAGAATGCAAATATAGATCAATGAAATAGAACTGAGAATCCAAAAACAAACCCTTACATTTACAGTCAATTGATTTTCAACAAGGTTGCCAAGACCATTCAGTGGGAGAAGAACAGTCTTTTCAACAAATGGGACTTGGACAACTGGATATCCACATGCAAAAGGAATGAAGTTGGACCCCAACCTCATATCATATACAAATATTAAGTCAAAATAGATCAAATGCCTACGTTTGAGTGAAAACATAATAAAACTCTTTTTTTTTTTTTTGAGGCAGAGTCTTGCTCTGTCACCCAGGCTAGAGTGCAGTGGTGCGATCTCGGCTCACTGCAAACTCTGCCTCCCGGGTTCAAGCAATTCTCCTGCCTCAGCCTCCCGAGTAGCTGGGATTACAGGTGCCTGCCACCGCACCCAGCTAATTTTTGTATTTTTTAGTAGGGACAGGGGTTTCACCATCTTGGCCAGGCTGGTCTTGAACTCCTGACCTCATGATCCACCCGCCTTGGCCTCCCAAAGTGCTGGGATTACAGGCGTGAGCCACCGTGCCTGGCCAATAAAACTCTCAGAAAAAAACATCGTCAGGTCTTTTGTGGGTTTGAAAATTTTTTTTGAAATAAAAAAACATAGGTATAAATCTTCATGACCTTGGGTTAGACAATAGTTTCTTAGATATGACACATAAAGTATAAGCAACCAAAGGGGGAAAAAAAAAAACAGATAAATAGGATTTCATCAAGATTTAAAACTTTTGGGTATCAAAAGACCTATCGAGTGAGTGAAAAGGCAGTCTGTAGAATGGGAGAAATACTTGCAAACCCTATCTCTGATTAAGAGTCTAATATTCGGAATATATAAAGAACTCTTACAATAAAAAGACAATCCAATTTTAAAATAGCAAAAGACTGGGCACAGTGGCACATGCCTGTGATCCCAGGTACTCAGAAGGCTGAAGTGGGAGGGTTGCTTAAGCCCAGGAATTTAAGGACAACCTAGGCAACATAGTAAGACCCTCTCTCGAAAAGAAAAATAGTCAGTTTTATCCATTTCTCCAAAGATACACAAATGTGTATAAGGCCAATAAGCACATGAACTATTCAACATCATGTCATTACTCATTAGGGAGATACAACTGAAAACCATAATGATACCACTTCCTACCCACTAGATGACTATACTAAAAAAAAGAGGGAAAGAGAGGTAAGTGTAGACATGGAGCAATTAGAACCCTCATGCAATACATTGCTAATAGGAATGGACAATGGTACTGTTGCTTTGGAAAACATTTTGTCAGTTTCTCAAAAAGTTAAACACAGAGTAACCAAATGACCCAGCAATTCTGCTCCTAGGTGTATACCCAAGATAAATTAAAACATGTTTGTACAAAATTTGCACATGAAGGTCCATGATATTCATCATAGCCAGAACACTGAAACAACCCAAATGCCCATCAGTGATGAGCTGAAAACAAAATGTGGTACATCCATGTAATGGAACATTATTCAGCCATAAAAAGGAATGATCCTTGCTACCGTATGCATGAATCTTGAAAACATTATACTAAGTGAAAGAAGGCAGACAGACACAAAAATGCTGTGTATATATGATTCCATTTTATGAAACATCCAGAATAGGTAATCAATCCATAGGGACAGAAGTATATTAGTGGTTGCCAGGGGCTGAGGGGACCAGGTAGGAATAAGGAGTGACTGCTAATGAGTACAAGGTTTCTTTTTGGCGTAATAAAAATGTTCTGGAATTAGACAGTAGTGATGGTTGTACCATGTGGTTTTTTTTTGTTGTTTGGTTTGGTTTTGGTTTTTTGAGACAGGGTCTTGCTCTGTCACCCAGGCTGGAATGCAGTGGCACCATCTCGGCTCACTGCAACCTCTGCCTTCCTGGGTCAAGCGATCCTCTCACCTCAGTCTCCCGAGTAGCTAGAACTACAGGTATGCGCCACCATGCCCAGCTTATTTATTTATTTATTTATTTATTTATTTATAGATGAGATCTTACGATATTGCCCAGGCTGGTCTCAAACTCCTGGGTTCAAGGGATCCTCCTGCGTTGGCCTCCCAAAGTGTTGGGATTACAGGCATGAAGCACCCCACCCACCCTACCTTGTTAGTTTACTGAAAACCACTTAAAATGGTGAGTTTGATGGTCCATGAATTATACATCAATTTTTTTTTTTTTTTTTTGAGACAGAGTCTCACTCTGTTGCCCAAGCTGGAGTGCAGTGGCACAATCTTGGTTCACTGCAACCTCCGCCTCCTGGGTTCAGGCAATTCTTCTGCCACAGCCTCCCAAGTAGCTGGGACTACAGGCACCCCCCCACCACACCCAGCTAATTTTTGTATTTTTAGTAGAGACAGGGTTTCACCATGTTGGCCAGGCTGGTCTGGAACTCCCAACCTCAGGCGATCCACCCACCTTAGCCTCCTAAAGTGCTGGGACTACAGGTGTGAGCCACCACGCCCAGCAAATTATATCTCAATTTTTAAAAAAGACAAACTAACTTAATCCAAGTTGACTTTGTCAAGCTTCTAATTCAAACATATATATCAATTGTAAAAAGACCTTTTATAAACAACTTAGAAAATTTGAATATGGCTTGGGTATATGATAGTAAGAAGATAATCATTTTCCTGGGTTTGCTAAGGACAGTGTGATTATGTTTTAAGAATGCCTTTATTACTGGACGCAGTGGCTCACGCCTGTAATCTCAGCACTTTGGGAGACCGAGGCGGGTGGATCACCTAAGGTCAGGAGTTCGAGACCAGCCTGGCCAACGTGGTGAAACCTCGTCTCTACTAAAAATACAAAAATTAGCCGGGTGTGGTGGCGTGTGCCTGTAATCCCAGCTACTCGGGAAGCTGAGGCAGGAGAATTGATTGAATCCCAGAGGCGGAGGTTGCAGTGAGCCAAGATCATACCACTGCACCACTCCAGCCTGCGTGACAGAGCGAGACTCAGTCTCAAAAAAAAAAAAAGGCCGGATGCCATGGCTCACGCCTGTAATCCCAGCACTTTGGGAAGCCGAGGCGGGCAGATCATGAGGTCAGGAGATCGAGACCATGGTGAAACCCCATCTCTACTAAAAATACAAAAAAATTAGCCAGGCGCGATGGCGGGCACCTGTAGTCCCAGCTACTCAGGAGGCTGAGGCAGGAGAATGGCGTGAACCCGGGAGGCGGAGCTTGCAGCGAGCCCAGATCGCACCACTGCACTCCAGCCTGGGCGACAGAGCGAGACTCCATCTCAAAAAAAAAAAAAAAAAAAGAATGCCTTTATTTTTCATATGACTAAATTATTTAGAGGTAAAATTACATGGTGTCAGTGATTTGCTTAAAAATTGCCTGCCCGGAAAAAGTACTGGCAAAATGTTGATAATTGTCGAACCCGGGTAATGGGTACGTGGAGGTTCATTATACCACTCTTTCCTTTTGTGCCTATACAAAAATTCCAAGATGAATTTTTTTTAATTGAATTATCAACATTTCCAAAGTCTGGCTGCTCAGCTTCCTCTGTAAATGAGGAAGGCCCGGCGGCGTGGAGCCTGCGCTCCCTCAGGGACACGGTGGGAGAATACAGTGCCCCTTTGGCCTGGGAAGGAAGTAGGCAGAGCCCAGGGCTGGGGAATGACTTGTTACCTGCTGCAGCTCGTACTCGGTGGAGAATCGTCGTGTCACTGCCTGGATGAGGTTGGAGAAGGAGAACGAACCACCACCGTAACTGCAGGGAGGGAGAGAGGTGAACTGTGAGGGAGGCCGGGAACTAAGGAGGCTCATCCTCACGCCTACTGGGGAGGGAGCTATGATTATAGAGGAGATGAAATGACACGCCCTGGGAGACCCCACTAGGACGTGGGGGAGCCACAGCTTGAACACAGGTCTGACTGCCGAGTTCCTCACTCCCCTCTCTTCTGGAAAATACGCCCACCCGCCACGTTTTCCTTCCGAATGGGAAAAGGGACGGCCCATACCCCAGCTTGTCTTTCCATTCCTGCCCCACCCTAGCCCCCAGGCTTGGCTGATTTTTGTCCACTCCTGGGTAGAGCCCCCGGCGTGTCTTACGCGCACAGGCCACCCCCCGGGGCCTCAGCCTCGGCGCTCGCTGTCCCTGACACCCATTCCACAGACTCACTCGTTAAAAAGCTTCTTCCAGTTGCTCTGGATAAAGTCCCAGACCAGACCTTGCCCAATGACGTTGTTGGTAATGCTGATGATGGTAGACGTGGCGTCCTGCTTCCGGATTAAGTCAGGGTTCAGGGTGTAGCTCAGGTACCTAAGAGGGCCAGATGCTGAGTCAGCTACTGCTAATTCAGGTGACTCAGGAGAGAACTTGGACTGTCCCACGCACATCACCTATGTCTGCGTCCTCTCAACATCCCCTTGGCCTGCCAGGGGCTGAGGGACCCCTTGCTCCTTCTTCCCTCTGTAGATGGAAAACTGAGTCACCTAAGCAGGGTCACAGGGTCACTGGCTAAGCTAGTGTCATGCCTGACATAGAAATATTTGACAATGAATCAATGAAGGAAGGAGTCCTAGCGTCCCAAGCCCTGGCACCAGGTGGGTGGCCACTCTCGTCTTTGACGTTGAGGGTGGCCCTTCTTTTCCTTTCTTTTCTCTTTTCTTTTCTTTCGAGACAGAGTCTCACTCTGTCGCCCAGGCTGGAGTGCAGTGGAGCTATTTGGGCTCACTGTAACCTTCGCCTGCCAGGTTCAAGTGATGCTCCTGCCTCAGCCTCCCAGGTAGCTGAGATTACAGGCATGTGCCACCATGCCTATTTCTTTTTTTGTATTTTTAGTAGAGATGGGGTTTCTCCATGTTGGCCAGGCTGGTCTCGAACTCCTGACCTTAGATGATCCGTCCACCTCGGCCTCCCAAAGTGCTGGGATTACAGGTGTGAGCCACCACACCCTCCTCAAGGGTGGCTCTTCTTTACTGCATCCAGGTAATGGTATATGAGGCACATGGTGGAAGGTGGGGACCCTCATCCAAGGGCTTGAGGGGGTGCCCAGCTGGACGTTTGAAAAGACTCAGGTCCAGCTACGCCAGAGCCTTTGACAGAAGTGAACACGAGTTGTTGTCAGGTAAAGGCTAAGAGGCCACAGCAACTAGGAGCAGAGGACATGGACTCAGACCTGAGTCCAGATCTTGTCTCTATCACTTATTAAAGCTTCTGATCTGCACTGGTTGCTTTGGAAATACTGCCTCCACCTCAACAGGTCTGTGGAGGTCATGTGAAGGATCTGGTGAGGAGTGTGGAGGCCTGCCTGGTTCTCCAGGTGGGGAGAGGGATCTCGCAGTCCCACCCTGCCCCAGGACTCACCTGTTCAGGATCCACACCTCTTTGCTGCAGGCCAGGGCCGCCCGGAGCTTGTCAGCCTCATTGACCAGTGTGGCATTTCGGAACTGCTCCCAGGCGAAGTCCCACTCCTCCTCACCGCCCTGGGCGATAGCGTTGCAGTAGACGGTGGACCGCAGGTTGGGGTGGATCCTGGTGTGGGGTAGGGAGGTCAGGTGTGGAGCAGCAGCGGGGAGGGTGGGACAGGGGTCTGCTGAGGATGGGGCTGTGGGGGGCAGATGAAGACTGGCAGAGGAGGCGCAGGGGAGACACTCACGGGTTATTATTGGGGTTCTCCATCCACTGCTTGAAAAGGCCAGAGACCATCTCCTCACACTCTGGAACTCCGTTGGAGCAGGCGGTGCTGATGGCATTAATCTCATTGTACCTGCCCCAGGGGTGACACGCGGTTAGCACACTTGGCCAACTCCAGCCAAGATTCACCTCTTGACACACAACCCCAGGCCGGCACCCTGCCTAAGGCTCTGTGGCCTAACTGGCCCTCTGGGCCCCCCTGTATGTGCTTTGTGCCTTGGGCCTGAGGTTCCTTGGTCCCCAAAGCAGCCCAGGGACCCAGAAGGGCAGGAATAGGCTCCAGCCCCAGTTTCAACACCTAGAAACTGTATAACCTCAAGCCAGTGGGGTGAGCTAGAGTTTCAGTTTGAGTCTTTGTATAAAGAGGTCCGATGGGCCCACAGGCCACATGGAGCCTCAGGGCAGGGCCTCCCTGCTCCTGGGTGGGGGTCTCTCCCTGCCTGGTGCCCCCGCATTGAGAGTTGCGGCAGAGAACACTGCCAGGATGTTGCTCTTGACTCCCCAGGGTGCCCAGGACCTCCAAACCCATGAGAGCTCCCACTCACTGGTCCATCAGGTTTTCTGGGATCTCCCTCCAGTTGTTGGTATTATTTCTGAAGTGAATGAAGAGGGGTGTGACCTGCTTCTTCAGGTAGTTCTGGGGAAAAGAAAACATGAATCGCATCAAAGACTCATGCCTGACCTGCCTGGAGCCCCACGGAGCCTCTGATGTTGGGGGGCCGTGCCGGCAGAGACGTCAGAGGTCGGGGCCTCACCTGAGGCCAAACAGTGCTCAAAGGGGCCCATAGAAGTCTAGAGTTCAAATAACTGAGCTGAGTTTCTTTCTGCTAAAAGCCTTAGTCAGTTGCAATATTCCTTGTCTACGGGTCACCATTTCTTAATATGAAATGTTGGGTTTTCCCTACACAATCACAAATATTCCATGACTTGCTGGGCGCAGTGGCTCACACTTGTAATCCCAACACTTTGAGAGGCTGAGGCGGGTGGATCACCTGAGTCCAGGAGTTCTAGACCAGCCTGGGCAACATGGTGAAACCATGTCTCTACTAAAAATATAAAAAAATTAGCCGGTTGTGGTGGTGTACACCTGTAATCCCAGCTACTTGGGAGGCCGAGGCAGGATAATCGCTTAAACCCGGGAGGCAGAGGTTACAGTGAGCTGTGATCACGCCACTGCACTCCAGCCTGGGTGACAGAGCGAGACTCCATCTCAAAAAAAAAAAATGCCGTGACTTATTGTGGGGAATTTAGAAAACACAGAGAAGCACATGCAGAAAATAAAACACACCCAGGAGCTCACCAAAACTACAATTTCCACATTGATGCATTTATACCTTCTTTTTTCTATACTTTTTTCTTTTTTACTTAGCATATTCTGCACATGGCTTTTTTCTCCTAACATTGTAGTGTAAGCCCCACCCCATGCTAGTAAAATCCTTTGTGGACTCTGGTTTGACATGGCAGGTTGATTTCTGTGCCCACCTGGATCCACACCCAAATGTAAAAGGAATAAACCCCCAAGAACAAAGAACAGGAGAGGCAACAACGGATGCAAGGTCAGCATAGTTTAGGCAGCTGGGACGCACAGAAAGGGAGATGTACCAGGCTGGGCAGAGTGGGAGAATTTGCAACTGAGGATCTGCAGAAGGGGAGACAGAAGCAAGGGAACTTGCTGTGACAAGACTCAGAATTAAAGGGACAAGGCCAGGCATGGTGGCACAGGCCTGTAATCCCAGCACTTTGGGAGGCTGAGGCGGGTGGATCACCTGAGGTCAGGAGTTTGACAACAGCCTGGCCAATGTGGTGAAACCCCGAAGCTACTAAAAACACAAAAATTAGCCAGGTGTGGTGGTGGGCGCCAGTAATCCCAGCTACTCAGGAGGCTGAGGCAGGAGAATCTCTTGAATCCGGGAGGTGGAGGTTGAAGTAAGCCAAGATCGGGCCACTGTACTCCAGCCTGGCTGACAGAGCAGGATTCTGTCTCAAAATAAATAAATAAATAAATAAAAATAAATAAAAAATTTAAAGGGACAAGTCAGCAAGGGACAGAGGGGAGGTGAGGACTGCAAACAGGAAGATGAAGTCAAAGTCTACAGAAGGAGTCATTCAACCCCCAAGTCCCCACTTCCCTCCTTGTAGAGGGCAGCACCCCTCACCACCCCCATGAGAGAGACTGAACCAGGAGGCTCAGAAAGTGGGGTCACCAGACCACAGTGGGAGGGTTGCTGGATTGCAAAGAGGGTCAAAGGTGAAAGTTTCCATACTGAAAGGCGGCACCCCAGTTCCCTTCCCTCCTGTGTCCCAGAATGGGACAAGACAGAGGCTCACTCTCTGGAAAAACTGCATGGTCTCCAGAGAACAAACCCGTGGACTAATTTTTGAGGGTCCCTAGTGAAGAGTTACTTGGCCACCCAGTCACCTCGCAATGAGATCCCCCGGACAACACACTCCACCTTCCCATGGAGCTTCCACTTGCACTTTGTTTGTATCTGTCTCAAATCCAAAGGGGTGGCTCAGCCTCCAACTTGAAAAGAGGCCAAAACAAACACCAAACTCAAGAGGAAACGAGTCAATGGAAAAAAAAAAAGAAAACTTCATAAGAGCCTGTAATAAATATCCTCTGAGAGTGAAGAGAAGATATTGCATAAGTTGCCGGAATCAGAAAGAGCACTTGGAAATTTAAAAATATGACAGAAGAAATGAAAACAATTTCTAGGTGAGGTGGTGTGCAAAGCTGAGGGAACCTCCCAGGGGGCAGAACAAAAAGTCAATAAGCTGGAAAACAGAAGAGAAAAAGAAAACTAGAGGATGAAAGCAAGAGAAATAAGCTGGATTTACAGGGGTTCCAGAAAGAGATAACTGGAAAAAAGAAAGGGAATAAAGTTTAAAGAAGCAAGACAAAATCTTCCAATACTAGATGACGTGAATGCCAGTCCTGATTGGAAAATGTAGATGGAGACGAGGCCCAAACCAAGGCCCACCAGGACTGAGAGAGGCTCCCAAAGTTTCCAGAAGGGAGGAAAACTGGTCACATTCAAATAACTGGAAATAAGAATGGCTCTGGGCATCTCATCAGCAACATGACAAGCCTGACATCAGTGGAGCAAGACCTTAAACATTCAGAGGAATAGTTTCCCACCTTGGAACTTCTAAACTCAGCTGAACACTCAATCCAGTGTGAGAGTGGAATAAAGACATTTCAGATGATCTACCCCAGAAAAGCCACCTCTCATGAACCCTTTCTCAAAAACTCCTGGAAGATGTATTCCCCTATGAGAGGGAAAAAAAATCAAAGAATCCATGGGATGCAGGAAACACAGTAGAGGGAGGCACCTCCAAGCATGGGAGCTGTGTGGCAGCTCTGGAAGAGAGCAGGCAGAATAGGACTCCAGGAGGAGTCCAGTCTCAAAACTGGGCTGGGCACAGTGGCTCACTCCTGTAATCCTAACACTTTGGGAGGCCAAGGAGGGAGGATTGCTTGAAGCCAGGTGTTCCAGACCATCCTGGCCAATACAGAAAGATCCCATCTCTACAAAAAATTAAAATTTTAAAAATAGCTGAGCATGGTGGTGCACATCTGAGGTCCCAGCTACTGGAGAGACTGAGGCAGGAGGATCCCTTGAGCCTAGGTATTTGAGGCTGCAGTGAAGCGTGATTGCACCACTGCACTCCAGCTTGGGCAAGAGAGTGAGCCCTTGTCTCTAAACAAACAAACAAAAACTTGACCTATTGTGTGATACATTTGTAACTGTGAACAAAAAAGGAAACATAAACATAGTGCCCTGCATGGCTCAGCAGAGAATACTATTTAGATAATCACAATAAAGCAAATGCTTATATGATTTAACTACATTAAGAGGATGGGGAATGTGGGGAGAGCAGGTAAGAGGGCTGAAACTTCATTTACCAAAATATCTCATTTACCATAATGGATATTAACAGATAATTGAACTTTTTTTTTTTTTTTTTTTTTTTTTTTTTTTGAGATGGAGGCTTGCTCTGTTGCCCAGGCTGGAGTGCAGTAGCACCATCTTGGCTCACTGCAAGCTCCACCTCCCAGGTTCATGCCATTCTCCTGCCTCAGCCTCCTGAGTAGCTGGGACTACAGGTGCCTACCACCACGCCTGGCTAATTTTTTGGTTTTTTTTGTTTTTTAGTAGAGACGAGGTTTCACCGTGTTAGCCCGGATGGTCTCGATCTCCTGACCTCGTGATCCACCCGCCTTGGCCTCCCAAAGTGCTGGGATTACAGGCATGAGCCACTGCACTAGGTCCGATAGTTGAACATTTTTTAATGAAAAAAGATCTCTTCAAGCATGATTTAATGACTACATATCACACCCTGAAATGGATATTCTACAGTTTAACCAATCTTCAACCTTTAGACATTTAAGTATTTGTGTTTTGTTTGCTTTTTGTCTTTTATAAACTGCTGCAGTGAGCATCCTGTGGGTGTACCTTATTCATCCAGAATAAGCTCGAGTTTCCTTTTGGTCTCCCAAGTGGGAGCCTCAGCCCTCAAATAGGCCCCCATGCTCAGCATTAAAATACTCCAAAGCAGCCAATACCCACATCTCTCTCATAGCGCAGGTGGGCTGGCCGGGCAGGTAGAGACCTGCTCATCTAGCAGAGGAGTTAACTGGGTCTGAGAAAGTGTTGCCCAAGGCCACACAGCTGGCAAAAGACAGGTCTTCTGGCCCTCAGCATGGTGGCCTTTTCTGTGCCTTCTGAAAGCATTAATTCCCCATATTTCAAATCAACAAACTTTGCTGAAGTCTCCGCGACCTTTATTTTTTTGCCCCACGCAGCCTCCTCACCTCCTCAGTGCCTGCTCACTCACCTCGATGTCCGTCTGGCTCACTCTTTCACCTGCGTGCTCTCAGGAGAGAACCTGACAAGGCAATCTTTCTTTTTTTTTTTTCGGTTTTTTGTTTTGCTTTTGAAGGTTCCCTGACCAGGAGTCCAATAGGCAATAGTCTATTAACTTCCTAATAGTGCACTTTCAGGCACTGGGGTGAACTGGTTCTTGAACCCTGCCATGCGCCTCCGTACCTTCATGGGGCCATAGACCTCGGAGCGGTCGAACATGAGCTTGAAGTAGCTCATGCTGCTCAGGGCGGCCTCCCAGGGCATGTACTCTGTCTCTTCAATCAGGAAGAGGGTGTTGTTCAGCGCCAGAGTGACAGGGACCTTATGGGCACTGGGAATAAACAGAGGGGCCCAAGTAAAGCACCTCCACCCAGGCCAGCCACAGCCTGGGAACCACAGCCCAGGCCCTCAAAGATGCTCCACATCCCTAGGCCCCCTGTATCCGCTCCTGGAGCCTGAGGTCCCAGAGTCCCAACTGAGCCAGCTCAGGCATTTGCCATGGAAAAAGAGCAACATGGCTGCTGGGTGGTGCCACAAACAAGGCCCCACCCTCACCCATTGCCAGTCTCATTCCCTTGCTTATTATCCCCATTTTACAGGTGAGGAAACTGAGGCTCAGAGAAGTGAACTGACTTGCCCAAGGTCACACACCTCACGAGAGACAGAGCTGAGATTCAAAAGGGCAAGAAGCCCATGTTCTTAACTCTGCCCACCTCTTCTGACTTTCTGGGCATTCTAGGCCTTTCTTCCTCCTCTTCCCCCTGCCTTCTGTACACATTTAGCTCACAAATGTCCTTGTCTATGGGTGACATCACTCATGTCCAAGAGCTTAGAGTACCTCACCCCAAACAGAGTACTTACTCAATAAGTACCTGTTTATCCATGCTGCATCCCTCCTGCCCTGTCCAGCCCAGATTTTTGGCACCTAAAACAGTGGCCTGGCACAGTCAGCCTTCAGGAAAAGCTTGGTGCAGCCAGGCACGGTGGCTCACACCTATAATCCCAGCCCTTTGGGATGCCAAGGCAGGTGGATCACCTGAGGTCAAGAGTTTGAGACCAGCCTGGTCAACATGGTGAAACCCCATCTCTACTAAAAATGCAAAAATTAGCCGGGCATGGTGGCACATGCCTGTAATCCCAGCAACTTAGGAGGCCGAGAAGGGAGAATCACTTGAACCCAGGAGGCAGAGGTCGTAGTGAGCCAAGATCACGCCACTGCACTCCAGCCCGGGTGACAGAGTAAGACTCCATCTCAAAAAAAAAAAAAAAAAAAAAAAAAGTAGGGGGGCATGGCCGGGTGCCATGGCTCATGCCTGTAATCCCAGCACTTTGGGAAGCCGAGGCGGGTGGATCACAAGGTCAGGAGTTCGAGACCAGCCTGACCAACATGGTGAAACCCCGTTTCTACTAAAAATACAAAAATTAGCTAGGCGTGGTGGTGCACACCTGTAATCCCAGCTACTCGGGAGGCTGAGGCAGAGAATCGCTTGAACCTGGGAGGTGGAGGCTGCAGTGAGCTGAGATCGCGCCACTGTACTCCAGCCTGGGCAATAGAGCGAGACTCCATCTCAAAAAACAAAAACAAAAACAAAAACAAAAACAACAACTTGGTGCTGTGGAGGATGGCTTTGGAGTTGGACAAGCCTCCGTCTGGCTGTCATGAACTACTGTGTGACTTCGGGCAAGGTGTCACATTCTTCATCTGTGAAATGGGTGTGTGGGGACCCAGGGAGGGACGTCCAGGGAGCACAGGAGCTCAGTGCACAGCACGTGGCATGCGGGAAGGGCAGCAGGAGGAGCAGGGGCCCTCATTGTGGACTCAGACTTGCCGAAATCACGAGCTTCTACAGCTGAGCCAGGAAGCGGAGCACTCACCTGGCCAGGTTGAAGGCGTCATTAATGATCTGTGCCCGATTGATGACAGGGATGGCCTAGAATGCGAAGCACAGCATGTGACCACAGGTTGGCTGTGGGTGGCAGGCCTTGCAGTCTGGTGCCTGTCCTGGGGCAGGGGGCAGGGCGAGGGGTGGCAGACACCCACCAAGTGGTCTGTCTGCAGCTGAGTCTGAATCTTCCTCCAGTTCTCTTCGTCATAGTTCACCTGGTAATAGCCCGTCACATTGAGGTTCAGCAGGACCCACTCATTGCCTGATGTTCTGAAGAGATTGTTCTGGGCTGTGGAGAGGGACGAGACCTGGGCAGGGCTGCTCAGAGGCCATGGGCTGACCCCTGGACCTCTTGCAAGAGCAGCTGCCCCTGCAGCCTGGCACCACCTCACCCTCAAGCTTCTGGGGTGACGCTAGGGGTGGGGAAAGAAGGAATGAAGAACTGGGCTGCCAGTGGCTTCACAGACCATAAACTCATGAGGATGACATGCCACCCCAAACCTCAGAACCTGCCCTGCCTCCCTAGGCTCCGCATGGCCAGGCCAGCTGCCAGGCTGCTCACACTCAGCAACCCAGGCTGTTCCTCCTCCTTGCGCTCCTCCACACTCCATCACACCTGTCACCCAAGTGGGAACCACAGGCAACTCCTCCTCTCCCTTCCCCTCCCATTCACCCAGCCCCCCAGTGCTGCTGTCTCTTCCTGGGGCTTAGTGCCCCTTCCTCCCTGTGGGTCCCCCTCCTCCCTCACTCCTCTCATACTTTGTTTCAGCAGCCAGAGGTCAGGGCCAATAGGTTGCTCATTTCCCACCTGCCCCATCCACTGTCTCCTGCAGCCCCTGGGGCCCTTGGGGACCAGCTTTGTCTCTTGGGCACACCTCTGCCCTAGCCACACTCAGTCCCCACACTCTCTCCTACCTCTATCCCTGGCACTTGCTATTCCCTCTGCCTGGAATTCTTTTCTCTGCCACATTAGCCTGTCTGATTCCTACTCCTCCTCTAAGACTCAGCTCACCTCCTCTGGGAAGCCCTCCCTGACCTCTCCATGAACTTGAATCTCCCTTATTCCCGGCTCCATGTCCCCATACCTCACTAGCCCCAACCATACACGCTGAAAGCACTCAGCACAGCACTAGAATGCCTCCAACTTCTTGCCTTCCTTCATCTGTAGCCTTGGCCAAGGCAAAGGACGACTTGTCATGTCCTTCGCTTCTTCAGTGCCTGGCTGAGTAGTGCTGCTCATAACATGTGCCAGGCACTACTTTAAACATTTTATGTGGATTCTCTCCCTTTTTTTTTTTTTTTTTTTTTTTTGAGACAGAGTTTCACTCTTGTTGCCCAGGCTGGAGTGCAATGGTGCGATCTTGGCTCACTGCAACCTCCGCCTCCCAGGTTCAAGCAATTCTCCTGCCCCGGCCTCCAGAGCAGCTGGGATTACAGGCATGCACCACCACACCTGGCTAATGTTGTATTTTTAGTAGAGATGGGGTTTCTCCATGTTGGTCAGGCTGGTCTCGAACTCCTGACCCCAGGTGATCTGCTCGCCTTGGCCTCCCAAAGTGCTGGGATTACAGGCGTGAGCCACCATGCCTGGCCTAGGATTCTCTCCTTTAATCCTCACATAACTAATGGAGTATTGCGCTTAGCCTCATTTTATAGATGAGGAACTAGAGACCAGAGAGGAATGGTAACTTGCCCAGAGTCACACAGTGAAGCAGCAGCAAAGTGGAGATTGGAACCAAAGAAGTCAACTCCATTTGTTGATTGGAATGGAATGGCCCATCACAGCCCTCAGAACATGGGCCAGGAGCTAGGAGTATGGGGTGGGGGCTGCTGCCCACAAGGCAGGGCTGGATTACCTCTTACATCCATCAGCCAGTAGTCCGGCTGCTGTCTGCCATCTCTGATGGATGTGATGGGCACAATCCACACGTAGCTGCAATTAAAGACCCAGAGGTGGTGAGAGATGGCGGTGTGGTCACTGCCAGTGAGGAGCAGCTGCCCAGGCTCCCAGCTTCTGCCCAGCTCTGGCACCGAGTGCCCCGATCTCCTGGCTCTGGAGGGAGGGTTTGTCTACAGTGGCTGGGGCTGGGACCACAGGAGGCCAGTCCTACTATGGACCCTTAGTAACCGCCCTCTACCACACCCATCTGACCATGCCTCAGTGACCCTATCTGCTCACTTGAATTCTGAGGGGCGGGTAACATTGGAATCGGGGTCAAGGAGGAAGTGCTCCTGGGAAAGGGTCCCCGTGCTGGTATCCACCGTGATGACCGGGAAGCCCATCTGCAGGGTCCAGCGGTCCATGATGTCGCGCACGGTGGTGGGGAGTTGGATGGACCTGTTGTTCACAGCCTGTGGGTGGAGCGAGAGGGTGTGGCCATCAGTGGGCTGCCACCCTCCAGTCCCTGCCATTCAGGGCATCTCCTGCAGATTCTCGCCTCGACCCCGGGGGGCCACTTGTATGGGAGGCCTGGGAAGGGCACTGGGCTGGGAGCCGGGAGCCAGGGTACCGTCCAGCTCTGCCCCTCCTCGGCTGCTCAGTGCTGGACGAGCTGGAGAGCTTCCCAGCAAATCTATGTGGCCCCCCGTTCTGTGGTCCACCCTGAGGTGTGTATGTCAGGGAGGGGGTGCCCAGGATGCCCATGGCTCTTCCTGAACAACACTGGGAGGATGACAAGAAAGAGGAGACAGAGATGAGGGAAAGCCAGTGTTCGGGTGTCACAGGCAGGGGTGGGGGACGGGGCCCTGGGGGTCGCATGAGGGAAATGCACTCGGACTGGGGTGTGGGGCAGGACTCAGGGGCACTGCTGTTGTCTTCTTGGATCTTTGCTCATGTGCCTGCCTTGCCTTTATCATCACAACAGAAAGCCAACACCATTTGTTAATAACTGAAGAAAGGAATCACCTAAGAACGGGGCTACACAGAGGGCAGAAGAGCATGTGGGGAGGAACCAGCTGGGGGCTGCCGGCCGAGGGTCTCAGGAGAGAGGAGTGAGAGGGAGGAGAGCTTGGCTTAGGAGGGAACGCAGAGGGGAAGTTGGGGCACGGCAAGGAAGGTAGTGGGGGAGACCCAGGCAATGACAGTGTCATTTTGTCAGCAGCATCTTGGGGTCTGGGGGGTTGGAAATTGCCCAGCAGGGACCTAGACCTCAGCTGTGACTCTGTGACAAGATCCTGGGTCTCGCTTCCCTGGTGAGACTGGCCTGGACTGGAAGTGCAGCGGCAACAGTGGGGTAGAAGCTGGACGGGAATTTGGGGCCCGGAACTCTGGAGGGGCTGTCGGTGAGGCGAGGACATGTCTGTCCTCTGGCTTAAGAGGCTGGCATTGGGCAGAGCTGCAGGGAAGGGGTGGGGGGCAGCTGTCAGGGAGCGGAAATGATGGGGGCAGGATGGAGAGCAGGTGGACTCCAACCCCGGGGGAGGCGGAGGAGCGGCGGCCTCTGGGGGAAGGCAGGAGGGTGTGGCAGTCTGGGGGTTTGCCCCACAAACAGGGGCTGTGCGGGGTCTGATGGAGAGGAACTCGAGGCGGGGCAGGGGCAGAGGGCAGAGTTCCTGCTGAGGGTGGTGGAGCTGTGTGCAAAGACATGCCCGTGGTGCCAGCGGGTGGCACAGGGCAGCCAGGAGTGGGGAGAAGGTTGAATGTCAGGCTCCAGAGTTCCAGGCAGAGGCGGGAACCATGAGGGCAGTTTCCTCACCACCAGGAAGGGGCTCTACAGCTCCGATCAAGGAGCCCGCTGTAGCCTGAGGTCAGCTGCCGGCCAGGACCTCAACCACAGCCTCACTCAGACACCTCTTGCAAGGAGCCATCCCAGCTTCCACTATAGGTAGGAGCAACGGAGGCTCCATCCACCCTGCAGGGCTGGTCAGCCGCAGAGGTGGACCCATTCTCTTACACATGTGCTGCCCCCAGGCACCTTCAGCATCTCAAGACCCCAACAGGATGGCTGTGGAGGGGCTGGCTGCTACTGACCTCCTGCAGGTGGTCCCACAGGTTCAGGTAGATGGTGTTCTGGTAGGCAAAGGTGTGGAGGTAGGACTGTGGAAAGACAGAGCACAGTGAGGGCACAGCTGGAGCCCCCGAGGCTCCCCGTCTGTGGTGGGCAGAGGCCCGGGTCAAGGGCCAGGGGCAGAAGGAGACCCACCCTCATGGCTGGCCCAGGGTGCGGTACTCACTGCCAGGCCCTGCTTGAATACGTCCTCGGACAGGAAGCTGGAGAGCATCCTGAGGACTGAGGCGCCCTGGGGTGGGGGTGAGGGGGCGCTCAGAAGGCTGTGCAGAGCCACAAGGACCCTGTGCCCCCAGACCCCGGCTTCAGTGAGGCCCCTCCAGGCCAAGTCCCCACCTCCTTCCCCGTGCCCCACGAGGAGCGGGCTGCACCTTGCTGTAGGAGATGGAGTCAAACAGCTCACTGATCTGGGCCGGCGTGTTGATCTCCGAGGTGGGAGTGGACAGCGGGTGAGAGGAGGCCAGTGCATCCACGGCCATCACGCGGTACACATCATTCAGCACCATGAGGTCTTTCTGCAAATTCCCCAGGGCCATCAGGAGACTGGCCTGGTAGCGGTGGCCCAGGTCTCCCTCCACACCTCCTGCACCGGACCCCAGGGCAGCTGGCTCACCAAGTTCCAGGTGGGCTCCGCATAGTCAGCACCCAGGTACTCCACGTACGAGGCGAAGCCCTCGTTCAGCCACAGGTCATTCCACCACTCTATGGTCACCAGGTTCCCGAACCACTGCGTGGGGAGGGGTCAGCTGGGCAAGCCACGCCCAGGCTGGGCACTGAGAATCCCCAGAACTACCCTCCCCAGGGCTGGCCATCTGCCAGCCCTTCAACACCGCCTTCAACACCATCGTGACCCCTTCAGCACCACCTTCAACACCATCGTGACCCCTTCCTGCTGCCCTGCCAGGCGGCACCCTCCTCCCTTCTCAGCAGCCTGGGGCGGATCCTGGACCTGCACCATCTCCTCTCGGAGCCCCTGTTTCCTTCTCCACACTCCCCAAGATGGGGTCTACCTGGTGGGCCAGCTCATGAGCAATCACAGTGACCACCCGCTCCTTGTTGCTGCTGGAGGAGGACAGGGGGTCGAACAGCAGGGAGTTCTCCCGGTAGGTCACCAGTCCCCAGTTCTCCATGGCACCGGCGTTGAAGTCGGGCAGGCCAATCTGGTCTGGGGAGGCGAGGCCATTGGCAGGATGGCCTCCGGGAGTGGAGCTCCATCCACTGCCTCCCTCCTCAAGGACCTCTCCTCACCTGATTTTGGGAGTGGGTAGGGTGTGTCATAATGACCAGCAAAGAAGTTAAGGATGGGGCCTGTCACGTTCAGGGCATAATCGCCGTGGCCTGCTGCAATGGCACTGGGCCGGGCCCAGATCCGGATCTGCAGGGTGTGAGGAAGAAGCAGGCCAGGGGCTCCTGTTTGATCCTGGGGCAGGTAGGCTGGGTCCCAGGGCCCAGTGGGCTGGGGGGATCCCTGATGGGCCAGAGCTGGGGGCCAATCAAGCTAAACCTAGAGGCCTGGTCAGCAGAGGGGAACGCTAGGGGGGTCTGGAGGCTGTGGGTCCTAGAGAAGGGCCTTTGGAGAATAACAATCATCATAGCCACCGTCTGTCTGGAACCGGTGGGTCAGGAACTCTCTTCATGAGGAGAAACCATTGCTTTCATTTTTCAGGTGCAGAAATGGAGAACCAGAGAACAAGACACTTGCTTGAAATCACTCAGAGGTGGGATTCAAACCCTGGCCTAACGATTCAGAAACGGGCACAGGGATGAGGAGAACAGGAAGACCCCTCAAGCCGGGGCCAGCCCATATGAAGGAGAGAAGGTCCTAGCCTCATACCAAGACATCATTGGCTGCCTGCTTCTCCACGTAGTCGAACTCACTGACAATGAAGGCCAGCAAGTACGTGGACATCTTGGGCGTGGTCTGGAACTCAGTGACATTCCAGTTGGGGTCTTCTGGAAGTGGGGTGCTGGGACCTGGGCAGGGAGCATGCGTGTGTGAGGATGCACCCTCCTGCCCCACACCCCAGCCCAGAGTGCCTGCTCCCTGGCCGTGTGGCCGCAGGCAGGGCCCACTCACCTTTGGGAAGCATGTTGGACAGGGCTGTCAGGTCCTTGGGGTGGATAATCGTGATGTTGAACTCGGCCTTCATGGCCGGCTCATCGAAGCATGGGAAGGACTTCCGGGCATCTGCGGCCTGCATCTGTGTTGTGGCCACCACCCTGCCCCAACGGGAAAGTTAGAGGGTGTGCCAGGGCTGGGGGTATGGGAGGGGCTCTGAGGATGCTACCAGGCGTGCAGGGAAAGGGGTACATGGAAGGCTGCCCCAGCCTAACCCCTGCTCCTGCTCCCACCCCCGCCTCCCTGGGAGCCTCCGGAGCCCTGCCAGGCCAGCTGACTGGTGGGGATTGGGGCTCCTTCTGGATTCAGGATGCCAGCAGGCTCTCAGGGACCTCGGGTGAGTTTCTCTCCTCTGAGCCTCGGTTTTCCTGTCTGTCCAAGGGACACTCCGTCCCTCATCCCCAGCTCCCTGGTGAGGGGTGGGGAAGCCCTCCCAGTTTGGCGCATTGGCAGCTGCTCTGCCAGCAGCTGGAGGTGAAGCAATGGGCCAGTCTCGGGCTCCACAGGGTTCAAAGGCCTGCAAGCTAAGTCCTTCCTTGGCCCTCAGAATCCAGCCTCGCCTCAGCACCTCGGATCCACCCCACCGGGCAGCCCAGCCGGAACTCACTTTTTGACATTGCCCTCCATGTACTCGCTGCGGTAGAAGCCCGCCAGGTCATCTGCCAACTCCCCCTCGAACTCGCTGTCCATCTCATACTGGCTGTCCTTCACCAGGGAGCCCTTGAGGTGCACCACCAGGTACTCGGTGGGCTCCACCAGCTCGGTCTTGTCAATGCTGGGGGGCTGGGAGCCTCCCACACCACGCAGGACCACCCTGTGCTCCTGGCTGAGGGTGTAGTTGAGCTTCTTGCTGTGGATGATGATGACGTCAGTGGCCTCCTTGCAGGTGAAACGGACAGTGCTGGAGCCCTTAAAAACATACAGGCCCCTTTCATTGGGGGTGAGGTACGGTCTCAGCGTCACCTGGTAGGAATCGGGTTTCAGCGTGTTGGGGAGGCGGTAACGATTCCACGCTTTACTTTGGTCCAAGGTGGTGGCCGAGGTGGGGTTGGTGGTGGCTGAGGCGGACGGGGTGGTGGAGGCCTCGGGGGAGCTGTTGGCGTTCTTGTTCTTCTCCTGGGAGTACACCACTGACAGTGCGATGATCGTGCACACGGCTGCCACGCCCAGGATGATCCCCAAGATGCCCAGGGACTTGGAAATGTAGAAGCCCTTGGCCATGGTGATGGTGGGGAGGCGGCTCAGGGAGCCTCAGGCCAGGCAGAGAACGGAGCAGCCCCAGGCCGGGCTTATATCCCCGAAGGGGAGGAGCCCCACAACAGGCAGACTGGGCAAAAATTAACCAGGGCTCCAACAGGCGAAGGTCACTGGACTGGGCAGAGGCACGCTCCGCCTGGGGAGAGGAGATCCAGGAACGGTGTGTGGAGCTGGGCTCGGGGGGTGCCTGCTGGAAGCAAACAGTGTCTGGTTACAGGCTGCAGGCGGCCTGGGATCAGGCCCGAGGGCTGAAGGGCAGGCTTCCGGCTGTGGGCCCAGCGGGTAGAGCAAGCGGCCAGGTGGCATTGCATTGATCTGCTTGAGAGCTGAGAGGGTGGGAACAGCATCAGAACTGAGGTTAGAGTCAGGGAAGGACTTCCCAGGGGCAAGAGGTGGGTGGTGCACAGAGAAGGGGTTCCCGGCTCCTATTAAGAATACACTGGGGTCACCCCTTTGGTTGCATCTCTGGAAGGATGCCAGGGGCTCCTCAGTGACAAGGTCCCAGCCTCCCTTGCATTCTTCAAGAGCAGGGAGTTCCTCCAGATTCCCCTCCCTGCTGCTTCTTGCCAAATACTTTTTCCTCCATTATCAGCTCACGGAATAAAATGAAATGAGTTGTTTTGCTTTTTTGCTGAAGGCTTCACCTCTTTCCAGCTGTGACCTTGAGCAGGTAACTTTACCCTTCTGAACCTCTCTCCTCATAAATAAATAACAGTATTTGCTTCTCAGGTTTGTTGAACAGATTTAATGAGAAAACATATTAAACACCAAATAGCAGAATGATTAAAAATCATTCCCAGCTGGGCGTGGTGGCTCATGCCTGTAATCCCAGCACTTTGGAAGGCCGAGGTGGGTGAATCACGAGGTTAGGAGTTCAAGACCAGCCTGGCCAACATGGCGAAACCCCGTCTCTACTAAAAATACAAAAAAATTAGTTGGGCATGGTGGCAGGCGCCTGTAATCCCAGCTACTCGGGAGGCTGAGGCAGAGAATTGCTTGAATCTGGGAGGCAGAGGTTGCAGTGAGCTGAGATCGCACCACTGCACTCCAGCCTGGGTGACAGAGTGAGACTCTGACTCAAAAGAAAAAAGAAAAAAATCATTCCCTTCTTTCTTACCCAAAGCTCAACCACTGCCTCTTTCTATCCTTGGTAGAAATGAAGATATTACTCACCATACAAAATAAAATACACACCTTACAGGAAAATTATGTTCATTGTCACTTTCCCCATCCACCAGCCCAGTTTCTCCGACCTCAACACTGCCTGACCTCACTCCACATCCAGTTCACCCACATTCCCCCATCGCAAGATGCACTTGGTCAAAGCCATTCTCATCATTTATGTGGACACAACAGCGCCCTTATGGGACTCCCTGCCTCCCTTCGGGCCTGCTTGAACCTGCTCAACACAAATTGGATCATTTTACGCCACTGCTAAAAAAACCCTTCCTTTTGCTTGTAGAGTCCAGACCAGACCTTCTAAAGGAACCCACAAGCCCGGGTACAGTCAGCCTGCCCATTTCCCGGCCTCTTCCCCTCTGTTGCAGTGCCCCAGCCACTCTGGCCTTCATCAAGCCCCAGGGCCTTGGCACAACCTGTTCCCTCTGCCTGGATCTTCTCTTCCCTATTGCCTTGGTTAATTCCTTTCCATCCTACAAGTCTTCCGCAGCGAAGCTGCCCTGACCTCCCTGACCAAGTCAAGCTCCTATGAGCTCCATTAGCTCCACAAACCTGTTCTGCAAAGCCCCAGAACTCAGAGCGGTCTTCCCTTTGATCTGTGTGGTGATAACTTGAGTCCTGGACTGCAGGCCCCATGACAGCAGGGCCTCACCAGCACTTAGCACAGTGCCTGGCACACAGTAGGTCCTCATTACTGAGATGTTGAGTGGATACGCACATGCACGAAGGACTGAGTAAATGAATGAATGAGTCAGTCCAGGAGAAACTCCTTACCAAAGTCTTTCGGGCCTCTGTCTCCCAGCTTGTCCCCACCCCACACCTGCCCCAGGAGAAGTGCCTGCCGCTTCTGAGCCCTTCTCCAAGCATGGCAGGCAGGCCGGACTCGTGCCAGGCCCCAGCATGTCAGGGCCCACATGCCTTCCTGCTCCCTCAGCTCTGCTCCCTGAGGGCCTCACCCGTCTGCCACCCCTGCCACCCCTGCCACCCCTGAGCTTGCAGGAAGGCTTGTTAAATAAATGCAATGTGTGAACTGAAGGGACATGTGGATTAGTTCAATCAGGCATAAGCAAAACACAAATGCCTGCCGCCTCTCATCTGGTGAGTGGAGGCCGAGTCTGAGCACAGGGTCTTTGGGGGAGTCCTGGGTGCCCACCTTTGAGACTGAGGGTGTTCTGAGCCTTTGGCATTTCCCCAAGGGGCCTTGGTCTGGGACCAGCGTGGACTTCTCACTGCAGTGACTAGCAGACACCCCATTAGGCTTGGGTGATGACCCCAAGGGGCACTCGTGCGAAATCAGGTGTCAGGAAGGGCTCCAGCTTGGGCGTGGTGAGAGAGGGAGCAGTGGCTCCCAGCACATGCTGCCAGGCTCCTCCCATCAGGGTGGCATTCGAGGGAGGCCATCTTTACAGCACCCCCCAGGCTGGCACTGGGGCGCCATGCCTGCCCATGAAAAGCCTTTTGATATGTCCCTGACTGAGCCTGCAGCTCCCTCCCACCTTTGCAGCAGAAAGACCCACAAGTCGGCCTGGACTAATCCCTTTTCTAAACAAAGAAAGAGGCCCTGCCTGGCCCACCATGGTCTCTTCCTGTTTGCTTTGGACTCAGACCATAGGCCCAGCTGGCTGGAATCTTTACTCTTCTGGACAAGGCCTCTGGTCTTCCAAGTTGGTGCAGCAGGTAGCCCAAAGTTGGCTCTATAATGAGAGGTCCCTGCTCTAGGCACCAGGACAACCCAGGCTGGGGGCACAGAGACAGCCATGCTCTGCAGCCCCCACCTTCAGGAACACACAAAAGGGCTTCCCTCCTCCAGCCCCCTGCCACAGCCCAGGCCTGGCCACCTCCACACCCCATCGGGCAGTGGCGGCTATGCTGCCCTCCCCTGTCACCCAACCCCACCAGCACATGTCAGCAGAGGGCTCTCCCTAAGAGTGTGGGTGGGACTCTCCCATTCAAACCTGGTGCCCAGCCTGCAGAGTGAAACCTCAACTCTGGCTTGGGCCTTAATACCTTCTGTGAACTTGACCCTCTGGCCTGTCTTCTTTCTACTGCTCGCTGTGGCTCCAGCTGCCAGCGTCTCCCCAGATCATCGGGGCTTTTTCATACCTCTGTGACTTTGCTCATTCTGTTCCCACTGCCAGGAATGCCTTTCCTCTCCCTCTTGTCAAACTCCTACTCATCCTTCAAAACCCAACTCAATGTCACTGCCTTATCATGCACACCAGCCCCCACTCCCCTCTGTGCTTCCCCAGTCTCCAGTTCCACAGCACTTAGGAAAATGCCACTGAGGCTGAGTGTGGTAGCTCATGCCTGTAATCCCAGCACTTTAGGAGGCCGAGGCGGGCAGATCACGAGGTCAGGAGTTCAAGACCAGCCTGGCCAATATGGTGAAACCTCGTCTCTAATAAAAATACAAAAAATTAGCTGGGCATGGTAGCAGGTGCCTGTAATCCCAGCTACTCGGGAGGCTGAGGCAGGAGAATTGCTTGAACCCGGGAGGCGGAGGTTGCAGTGAGCCGAGATTGTGCCACTGCACTGCAGCCTGGGGGACGGTGTAAGACTCTGTCTCAAAAAATAAATAAATAAATAAATAAAAATACAAAATTAGCTGGGCATGGTGGCGCACGCCTGTAGTCCCAGCTACTTGGGGGGCTGAGGCAGAAGAATCGCTCAAACTCAAGAGGTGGAGGTTGCAGTGGGCGGAGATCGTGCCACTACACTCCAGTCTGGATGACAACAGAACGAGACTGTTTCAAAAAAGAAAAAAAGAAAAACGCTACTGATGTGTTCAAAAGCCTGCTGCTACACCTAAGCACCTCAAAGGAAGGCTTGGTGGCATCGTATGCCCCTCCACGCCTAGTACAAGGCAGGAGCCCAACACATGTTGGCCAAGTGAATGACAACACCTACAGTCCTTGCCATGACCTACAGGGCCCATGTGATCCAGTCCCCAGTGATTCTCTGGCCTCATCTCAAGCGCTCTCCCCCGTCACTTCTGTGCTCCACCCCAGTGGCCTCTTTCAGTTCAAGTCCAACCTGTTTTTCCCTCCTTCATTCTCCCTCCCCCCTACACACAAGCTGATCCTTGGACCTGGAAAGCTTCCTGCCTTTGCTTCATCCACTGCCCACTTGCCCTGGAGACTCAAGTCAGTGGTGCTGCCCCCAGGCAGCCCTCCAAGTGCCTCCATGAGGGTAGCACCAGGTGTGCCGTATCCTCTACACCTGGCGTGCAATGGGCGGGCAACACGTGCTTGTGGAATGGGGCATCAGTGCAAGAATGAGAGACAGCAGTTAAGGATGGAACTTCAGAGCCTTGATCCTCGGGACAGGTTCCACCCTCCCTACCCAACATTCCTTCCTGGGCTTCTGGGTTGTGCACAAACCACCTTCGTGATCCACCTTTGTGATTATTTACTTCATATTTTTCTTTAAATCAATTCACTTTCTTAGCCTCCTTCTGAGTGATAATAAAATCATGGTTGGATGTGTTAATTTATATTAACAATTCATGACTATTGGTTTAAAAATTGTTCCTCAGCCGGGCGTGTTGGCTCATGCTTGTAATCCCTGCACTTTGTGAGGCTGAGGCGGGCGGACCACGAGGTCAGCAGATCGAGACCATCCTGGCTAACACGGTGAAACCTCATCTCTACTAAAAATACAAAAAATTAGCCGGGCGTGGTGGCGGGTGCCTGTAATCCCAACTACTCGGGAGGCTGACACAGGAGAATGACGTGAACCTGGGAGGCGGAGGTTGCAGTGAGCCGAAATCGTGCCACTGCACTCCAGCCTGGGCGACAGAGTGAGACTATGTCTCAATAAAAAAAAAAAAAAAGAAAAAGAAAAAAACTGTTCCTCTAGGTAGTTCCTAAAAGCATCTTGTCCAGTTGCACCCACTTTGGGAACTGCTGCTTCACCCTGTATGATGTTGGGGGTGGTGGCCCTGTGGGTTGTCTTTGGTGCAGGCCCTTTCTGCCGGTGAGCAAAATGCATGTGTTCCTTTCACTGTGAATTTTTTGACGGGGTAGAAGCCAAGCTCTCAACTCACCTCAACTAAAGCAGCCTTTCTATGGGTTTATGTATTATTTCTCTGCCTATGTTTTAGTCCAGAAAACGTAAGTTGTTCTAAACTAAAACCAAAGCCAAAACCAAAAAACATAAAGGTTGACGACAATCATGCCAGGGCATATCTAAGTCACAGTCGCAGTGTGGAAGATACCCACACTTGTGGGTGGGGAGAGGCTCCTTGGTCTCAGATGTGAAGTACAAGAGGCTTTCTACTCTAATATGAAGACTCCAGGAGCCTGGGAGGGGCTGTAGTCGGGAAAGCTGAGCACCCGTGGCCGGGTGAGCTGCTGTGTTATCCATGCTCCATCCCCGACCACTGGGTCCTTGGGTAGGCCCCACCCACTCCCAATCAGTGTCCCTGACTGTGAACTATGAGACTAGGAGCTCAGGGACAACGTGGGGCTCATTGTCTGCTCTGACGGAGCAGTGAGTGAGAAGGGTAGGGACGAGGCTGGGGCTGGGCCAGGGCACACTCTGTCCCCGCAGGCCCCTGGCTTTCTCCCAGGCTTCTGAGGCCTCCGCCCATAGCTGCATCACCCCAGGGTGCTTCCTCTGGGAGCCTTGGACGTTGCCCCTCCTGCAAGAACCTCAGAAGGCCCCAGTGGGAAGTTGCCTCTCATCAGCCTCTTCAGCCCAATGCGGGGCACACAGGAGGGAAGGAGCGGAGGCATTTGTGGGTGGGGGAAGTACACATAGGGGTTGTGTGGGGCCACAGATCCTGCCTGGCAACTCCTATCTGCCAGATGGGGGGTGATTATCCTGGTGAGACACATGGTAGGTGAAACTGAGCACCTACTATGTGCCCTACCAGGATAATCACCCCCATTTGGCAAATGAGGACACCGAGGCACAGAAAGGTTGTGATTTGCCCAAGGTCACACAGCTAGTTAGCAGCAGGTTCAACAGCTTAACTACATATGCCTCCTAAAAATGTCCTCCCATACAGCCCCTCACATCTACTGTGGCCGTGCCAAGGGGCGTTGAAGACACAGGAGGAGACACGCACCCATTTGGCCAGACCAAGGCTGGGAGCTGGGGGTAGTTCTCGGAAGTAGAACTTGTTAGCCAGGGAGTGCTGGGGGCTGCTTCCAGACACAGGCCTGTGGAGGACCCACATCTTGCCTCCAAGGTGTGACTGGGACCACTGCGGGGCCAGGAGTGACAGGCACCCGGGGTGAAGCCCAGGCTAGGGATAGATGGCTGCCAGCCAAGGTGAATAAGGGCACCCCAGGGCCTCAGTGTGCAGCTGACACACTGTCCATGCCACGCCTCCAGGGCTGTCCAGGAGCCCCAGCATAGGGTTCCAGATCTCCCACCAGAGCCAGCCCAGGAACTGGACCCAGTTCCAATACCTCGGCTCTTTCCGACATGGGGACCCCCATCTATATCCTCAGAATGCCTAGCATACAATTCTTACAGCGATGGGGCTGGAGGCCTTAGCTTAAAGGCTGTAGCAGTGTAAGGAGCACCAGTGTGTAACGAAGGTCTCACTCCCCAGAAGGCTCTGGGGGAAGCACAGGGCAGGGGGCTGGGCTGCCTCAAGACTCTGGGCCGGTTTCCCCATCTGTGAAGCAGGAGCAGCGCTTTGGGTGGCCTCCTTGCACTCATAGTGTGGCCTTGGGGGCTAGGGCTCCACAGGAAGGTGGCTGAGAGTGGATGAGGGCTGCATGGGCCCAGCACACCCTCCCATAGGGAGAGGGGAGTCTACCCTCTTCCCTGCCCAGCTCCCCCATACCCACTGGGGCCAGCCAGCCTTCCTGTGGGACAGAGGCCGTCCCCACTTCCTCCTGGCCACCCCTACCCGACACGCCCCCCTCCCCGCCACAAAACACATGCCCTGAGGGGCCTCTGGTCCAAGCCTTCCCTTTCACAGGTGAATTAACTGAGGCCCAGTAAGGTCAGGGCGTTTAGAGACTCAGGGATGAAGCCACATCAGACCTCAGGTCTGGCTGAGACCAGGGCTCTGACCACCCCCGAACACGGCCTGGCAGGTTGCAGTCCAGGAGCTGAGGTGGGGGAGGAGTGGGGATCAAGTCACAAAACCCCAGGACATAGCCCACCTGGGCCGTCCCTGCCCACCGCACTGCTGGGGGGGGGTTCTGGAGTTATTTGGGGAAAGGATCCCATTGGCCCTGTTTAGGGGACCTCTTCCCAGACCAGGAGTGGATTGCAATGGGGCCCTGGATCTGTCTCAGTTGCTCACCAGGGAGGGCGTGGAATAGGCTCCACAACCCCCAAACCTCGGTCCCCATCCATGCCCTGGCATCTTGGCCGGGTTGTAGGAGCGAGGGAGAACGCGACTGTAACGCGGGCGTTGAGCACCTAGAGTTCCCCTTCCTCTTCACCGAGAGCTGCGGCGGAGGCTTTAGACCCAGGAGCGAGATCTAAGGTTAAAGAAGGGGCCTCTGAGCCCAGTCTTGGCCAGAGACCCCACAGGCGGGCCGGGTTCGCCCTTTGCCTTCGGCCGCGCCCCACCCACCAGGGACGGAGTGGCGGCGGCCGAGCTGGGTCCACCGGCCGCAGCTTGGCTCCGCTCTGCCGCCCTCCCCGTCCGTCCTCCCCAGGCTCCCGCCGCCCTCGCCCACCCTGGGGCCCCCTCCCCAGATGGGAGCCCCTCCGACCCCTGCGAGGCCCGCTGGGGACCCACTTGGCCGCGAGATCGTAGTGGGAGCTCGGCCAAAAGAATTCTTCGCTTTCCCTGGCCCTCAGTTTACCTATCTGGGAAGAGGGGCGTCGCGGCCGTAGAAGTCCAGCTCCGCACGCGCCAAGCGCTGGGTCTGCAGCTCCCTCGGTTCCCGCGCACCCAACGGCCCCGCGACCCCTACCCGCGCGCGCAGCCCCCGCCCTCCCGCCCCACTTGCCTGGGACGCCGGGCGCTGGACCCTGGACTCTGGCGGGTTCCGAGCCTTCGGGACACCGCGCTGCGCCGCCGCCGTCCCTGCCCCGCCAGCACCGGACTCCTCCTTTCCCGTCTTTTTAAAGGGCCGTAACCTGACCCGACCACTACTCCTCCCGATTCACCCCTAGCGGGCCGCCCGCCCGCAGCTCCGCCCGGGCTCCTCCCACGTCCGCCCGCGGCTTCCCGGGAGCCCCCCAGGGCTCCTCCGCTCCTCCGACGGCCCGGCCTTCCCCCGGGGCCTGGGATGCACCAGGGCTCCTGCCGCCCCCGACGGGGTCCCAGTCGCCGCAGCCCGCGGGCCCCGCCGGCCACATCTGGACGGCATCTGCCGCGGGGGAGGGGCTCAGAGCCTCGCCCTGAGTGTCCCGCAGGGAGCCTTGCGCATCCGGGGCAGGAAGCCAGCGCATCCCGTGCAGACGGGTGGTGCAGATAACGGACCCGCCACAGCACGCAATTCAACTGTCTTGGTACCTGGGACTCGTAGTTCAGAAGGCTCAGTAGCACGACCTTGCGAAAAAGCACCGGAGTCGGGAACACGCGCTTCTCATTTTTTTCTTTTTCCTTTATTTGTTTTTGAGACAGAGTCTCGCTCTGTCGCTCAGGCTGGAGTGCAGTGGCGCTTTCTCCGCTCACTGCAACTTCCTCCTCCTGGGTTCAAGCGATTCTCCTGCCTCAGCCTCCCGAGTAGCTGGGACTACAGGCGCACGCCGCCACGCCTAGTTAATTTTTGGAGTTTTAGTAGAGACAGGGTTTCACCATGTAAGGCTGGTCTCGAACTCCTGACGTCAAGTGATCCGCCCGCCTCGGCCTCCCAAAGTGCTGAGATTACAGGCGTGAGCCACCGCACCTGGCCTGCACCTCTCATCTTGATCCTACTTGCAGAGGTTGTGCAGCCGCGGGAGCCCCGCCAGGGTGGGACTCCCTGTCTCTGAGCAGCTTTACGGGGCGGTACCAGATAATATTTGTATTGGTTCCCTGTGGCTGTGGTAACACAAATGTAAAACAACACAAATTTACTATCTTACAAGTTTTGTAAAATCAGAAGTCCAAAATGGGTCTCGCTGGACTAAAAGCAAGGGGGTTGAGGGATACAGCTTTCTCCAGGCTGGAAGGGAGCCTGTTTCTTTGGCTTTTCTGGCTTCTAGAAGCTGCCCACATTCCTTGGCTGGTGGCCCCATCCATCTTCAAAGCCAGCAGTGGCCCGCCAGTCTCTCACAACCTGTCACTCTGACACCAACTGTTCTGCCTCTTGCTTCCACTGGTGAGCATCTTTGTGATTACATCGGGCCTACCCAGATAATCCAGGGTAATCTTTCTATTTTAAAACAATGGATCGGCAACTTTAATTCCACCTGCAACTGTAATTTCCCTTCGCTGGGTAGCATAACATATTCACAGATTCTGGGCATTAGAACCAGGGCATCTTTTGAGGAGGAGGATATTATTATGTCTATCACAATATTCAAGCTGACTTCCAGAATTTCAGATTTATAATCAAATTTAAGATCTTCCTTATCCATGATTGGAATCCTTGGGACAGTTAAAGCCTTGCACTGCATGGTCCAAATTGATTGCTTTGTGACTGGCTGTGTTTTATTATTTTACTTGCATTTGCTCTTCTTTTGGAAACTTCATGGAGGACCAGGGTACCTGTAGGTAGCAGCCTTCCTTCTCCTTCCTAATTTGCTCTGTACTCTTAAAAACCAGGTCACAAACATATTGGAATATAGAATTGTGTGTAAAGTAAGAGTAAGTAGGCTCTGAGCGAGACCTGAGAGGCTATTTTGTTTTTTTTTCTCTCTCCAGTCTCATACATGTCTGACTCTCTCCACTATCATATCTAGCATAATCTCCTCCATGTCTGACAAGCCAAGGAAAACACTACATCAGGCCAGGAGAGAATCTTCCCCCGGGGGCTCTGCCTCTCCCGCCCAGGCTCCGTGGAGATTTTAAGAGGAGTAAAGATCCTGCTGCGGCAGAAGTGCAGCCCAGCTTTCTGGAGGGCAGTTTGGGGACAGGAAGTAAGATCACTTTAAGAAATTTAGCCTGAAGAGGCTGGGTGTGGTGGCTCATGCCTGGAAGGCAGGTGGATCACTTGAGGTCAGGAATTCAAGACCGGCCTGGGCAACCTGGTGAAACTCTGTCTCTACTAAAACACAAAAATCAGCCAGGTGGGGTGGCGCGTGCCTGTGGTCCCATCTACTTGGGAGGCTGAGGCACGAGAATCGCTTGAACCTGGGAGGCGGAGGCTGCAGTGAGCTGAGATCACATGACTGCACTCCAGCCTCGACGACAGAGCGAGACTGTCTCAAAAAAAATAAATAAATTTAGCCTAAGGAAATAGAATATTTATGTGCAAGGCTTTTCACTGCAGTATTACTTATAATACTGGAAAATCAGAAATAGCCTAAATGGGCCAGGCGTGGTGGCTCATGCTTGTAATCCCAGCACTTTGGGAGGCCGAGGCAGGCAGATCACGAGGTCAGGAGTTCGAGACCAGCCTGACCAACACAGTGAAACCCTGTCTCTACTAAAAATACAAAAATTAGCTGGGTGTGGTAGTGGGTGCCTGCAATCCCAGCTACTGGGGAGGTTGAGGCAGGAGAATCGCTTGAACCCGGGAGGCGGAGGTTGCAGTGAGCCGAGATTGTGCCACTACACTCCAGCCTGGGTAACAGGGAGAGAGTTTGTCCCCCCTCCAAAAAAAAAAAAAAAAAAAAAAAATGAAGAGACAGTGCTTGCTCCTGCAAAAAGAAAATTCGTGGGCTCATAAACATGTAAAAAGATGTTCAATAACTCACTTATTAAGATAATGAAAATTATAACTACAAAAGATAGTATTCTTCACTTACCAGATCAGCAAAGATAAAAAAAAGTTTGGTAGGTCAGGCACAGTGGCCCATGTCTGTAATTCCAGCACTTTGGGAGGCTGAGGCAGGAGAATCACTTAAAGCCAGGAGTTCGAGACCAGCCTGGGCCACATGGCAAAACCCTGTCTCTACCAAAAAAAAAAAAAAAATTAGCCGCACGTGGTGGCACATGCCTATAGTCCCAGCTACTTGGAGGGCTGAGGTGGGAGGATTGCTTGAGCCTGAGAAGTCAAGGCTGCAGTGAGCCGTGATCGTGCCACTGCACCCCAGCCGGAGCGATAGAGTGAGTCCCTGTCTCAAAAAAAAAAAAAAAAAAAAAAAGTTTTGTAACACACTATTTGCAAGGGGGGGAGGAAAACTGGCATCCCCCTGCATTGCTGGTTGGTGTGTAGACTGACTCCACCTCAAAAGAGAATATTTGGGCAGTATTTATCAAACATATAAACACATGTCCTGTTTGACTTGGCACTTCTAGAAATTTATCCTACAGATATGCTCACACATAAGTGAAAGGAATACACAAGGCTTTTCACTGCATCACTGCAACATTATAGCCAAAGCCGCAAAGACTTTTGCACCAATCTAATAGCTGGAAACAACCTAAATGTCCACCAATAGAGATGGGATAAATGATTATTGTATGCCCTGCAATGGAATGCATATGGTTGTCAAAAATAACTAGGATTCTCCTTACAGAACGCTCCCCAAGACAGGTTGTTATGTAATAAAACCTAGATGCAGAGCAGTGTTCAAGTTGTTTATCAATTATACTTAAACGGAAAAAGTGCAGAGACACACAATTTGCTTTTATATGCGCATGCGCTGATAACACGAGTTGTTTCCCAGGAAGGAAACGAGCTGAAGAACAGGGTGGGAAATGCATTTTTCAGCATATCCTTTTGTTCTCTTGAATCTTGAACCATGTGAATACTGTGTCTATTCAAAATATAAATAAAATTAAAAGTGAAGACGAAAGACCAGAAGATTAACAGGCTTTATAATATAATTTTTTTTTTGAGATGGAATTTTGCTCTTGTTGCCCAGGCTGGAGTGCAATGGCGCAATCTTGGCTCACCGCAACCTCTGCCTCCTGGGTTCAAGCGATTCTCTTCCCTCAGCCTTCTGAGTAGCTGGAATTACAGGCATGTGCTACCACGCCCACCTAACTTTGTATTTTTAGTAGAGACAGGGTTTCTCCATGTTGGTCAGGCTGGTCTTGAACTCCCAACCTCAAGTGATCCACTTGCCTCGGACTCCCAAAATGTTGGGATTACAGGTGTGAGCCACTGCGCCCGGCTATAATATAAAAATTTGAATGCCAGGTGAGGTGGCTCACAACTGTAATCCCAGCACTTTGGGAGGCCGAGGCAGGGGCATCGATTGAGGCCAGGGCAACATAGCAAGACCCCGCCTTTATTTTAAAAACTTTTTTAAACTTGGCTGGGCGCAGTGGCTCATGCCTGCAATCCCAGCACTTTGGGAGGCCGAGTCAGGTGGATCACCTGAGGTCAGGAGGCCTGGCCAACATGGTGAAAATCTGTCTCTACTAAAAATACAAAAATTAGCCGGGCGTGGTGGCAGGCACCGGTTATCCCAGCTACTCAGGAGGCTGAGGCAGGAGAATCACTTGAACCTAGGAGACAGAGGTTACAGTGAGCTGAGATCACACCACTGCACTCTAGCCTGGGAGACAAGAGCAAAACTCTGTCTCAAAAAAAATAATAATAAAAATTATAAACTTATATTTTTGGATGAAATGATTTGATGTCTCAGGTTTGCTTTGACCTAATCCAGAAGGGGTGGAGAAGTCAGGAGTGCTCAATACAGCATGATTTAAAATAGGGGAAAATCAGAAATAATTAGATGGTCAGTAATGGAGGATTGGTTAAATAAATTATGGGCTTCTATATGAAAAAAGTACTATGCTACCATTTTAAAAATAATAAATCACAGCCAGGTGCGGTGGCTTACGTCTGTAATCCCAGCACTTTGGGAGGCCGAGGCAGGCGGATCACCTCAGGTCGGGAGTTCGAGACCAGCCTGACCAACATGGAAAAACCCCATCTCTACTAAAAATACAAAAATAGCCGGGCATGGTGGCACATGCCTGCAATCCCAGCTACTCAGGAGGCTGAGGCAGGAGAATCGCTAGAACCCAGGAGGCGGAGGCTGCAGTGAGCCGAGATCGTGCCACTGTGCTACAGCCTGGGCAAAAAGAGCGAAACTCTGTCTCAAAATAATAATAATAATAATAATAAATCATATTTTAGAAGTATTGAAAGAGTGTTTTCTGTTTTGTTTTGCTACTAATTGTGGAGGGGGAAGACCTTTTTAGGTATATGAAATCCGTACTCCACGAATGAAAAGACTGCTACAGTTGACTACATAAAAGTAAAAATCTCTGCATTGCACAACCACCACAAGCAAAGTCAAAAAGAACACTCCATACCAGGGGAAAATTAGCTATATGTTGCTAATTGTTGAGTCTCAGAGATGGGTATATTGAGGGTTCATTATTACTGTTATGTTTTAGTGTGTTCAAATTTCCATAACAAAAGGAAAACTTAAATATATACAAACTTCTGTATGGCAAAAGCTAAATATTACTCTGGACAATAATATTTGCAACACATATAAACAACAACAGATTAATATCAATAATGTCCTAAAAAGGTCCTATAAGATGTTTGTAAAAAAAATAAAAACAGGCCAGGCGCAGAGGCTCACGCCTATAATCCCAGCTCTTTGGGAGGTTGAGGCGGGAGGATCACGAGGTCCGGAGATCAACACCATCCTGGCTAACATGGTGAAACCCCGTCTCTACTAAAAAAAAAATAATAATAATAACACAAAAAATTAGCCAGGCGTGGTGGTGGAAGCCTGTTACTCCCAGCTACTTGGGAGGCTGAGACAGGAGAATGGCATGAACCCAGGAGGCGGAGCTTACAGTGAGCCGAGATCACACCACTGCACTCCAGTCTGGGCAACAGAGTGAGACTCCATGTCAAAATAAACAAACAAACAAACAAACAAACATTAGGGCAGAATAGGACTTGGGAAAATAAAATAAAATAAAAACAACACAACTGAAAACTGGGCAAAGGATTAGATCCGAAACTTCACAGAGGAGGAAATTTTAAAAGCCAACTAACAGGTGAAAAGATGTTTAACCTTAGTCGTACTCAGGAAACATAATTTTAAAACAATGAGATGTCAGTTTTCACTCATGATATTGGCCAAGGTCTAGACCAACGGATAACATCTAGAGTTGGCCAGGGTGTGGAGAACTGGGATCCCCCCCACAGTCCTGGGGCACTTGGGAATCTCTATGAATAAAATGGCAAGCCCTATTCACAATTTAACCACAGCTACCCTTTCATCCAGTGATCCTGTTTTGGGGAATTTATCCTAAACCCAGGGAGTAACGAAACTACTGCTTAAACCATTGATGCAGGAGGAGGCTTATTAGAGCATTCCCTGTTCCAGAAGAAAAATAAGCCAAAATGTCTGTAGAGCACCCTTTAAACAAGTGAATAAAGGTCCACAGGAAACACTGTACACAGTCAGAGTGTGTGTGCTAATTCTGTATGTATCAACTTGGAATGATGTCCATTAGTACATTTTTAAGTTCAAAAGCAAGTTCCAAGTAATGCATTTCATCTCACCCTCTATTACAACAGACCCAGGGATTGTCCCCATTTTATAGAGGAAGCCGATGGCTCAGGCATGAGTAACCACCCCAGGCCAGTGCCCAGCTTGTGTCAGACCTTCTGAGGAAGCCACATCTGTCTGACCCAGCAAAGCTGCAGGGTCCTCTCTCTGGGTGCGTCATTCGGGTGTATTGTCATGAGTGCTGGGATGGAATGGAAATGAACTTGCCAAATTATTAATCCACTCTGCCTCAGTGAGGTTGACTTGAGCCAGGGGTGGGATGAGGGAGGGAGACAGGAGAGAGACTATCCATATTTTCCTTATATGCTTGTTTATTCTTTGAATTGTTAGAACAAACGTGAGATTTTCATAGCAACCACCCACCACTACAAAACCATTAAAATGCTGCTTAAAGGGTGAGGTGCAGTGGCTCATACCTATAATTCCAGCACTTTAGGAGGCAGAGGAGGTTGGATTGCTTGAGGCCAGGAGTTCAAGACCAGCCTGGCCAACATGGCAAAACCCTGTTTCTACTAAAAATACAAAAATCAGCCGGGCGTGGTGATATGCACCTGTAATTCCTGCTTTTTGGGAGGCTGAGGCACAAGAGTTGCTTGAACACAACAGGCAGAAGTTGTAGTGAGCTGAGATCGTGCCATTGCACTCCAGCCCGGGCGATAGAGTAATACTCTGTCTCAAAAAAAAAAAAAAAGAAAGAAAAGAAAAGGTGGAAGTGGGAGGGGCAGGCAGGACTCGGAATGATGCCTCCCTGCTCATCCTGCATGGCATCCCTTGCTGCCACCTCCATCTCAGTAACTCAGCCCCACGTGGTGCTCGGAAGAGCCCTCAGGAGAGGGTGCGTGATCTCAGGGTGTGGCAGCTTAGTGGGGGACTTTCCCCAAAGACCCCTTCTCTAGGCTGGAGTCCCTTGGTGAGGACGGGAGTAGCTGCTTCTAAACCTCCCTCTCCCTACAAGCTTAAGCAGCACAGGCTGCCTGCAGGCACTTTGGTCAGCTGTGTGTGTGTGTGGCTCCTACGCACCGAGGATTACTGGTCTACCTGGGCAACAACAGCAGGGATAATAAGCTCCATGGGCGCAGGGTTCCTGCCTGCGCTGTTTTCCACTGTATGCCAGCACTTAGCACAGGACTTGGCACATATAGGGTGAACTAAAGAACCAAAGCAGGGCATGGTGGTGTGCACCTGTCATTCCAGTTTCTCAGGAGGCTGGGGTGGGAGGATCGCTGGAGCCCAGGCCTTTGAAGCCAGCCTGAATAGAATGGTGAGATGACAGAAGCCCCCCACACTGTGACGAGGGAGGGCAGGAAAAGGTGAGTGTCCAAGGGGCACTGTTGAGGAATGAGGTGCATTGCCAGATGGACAGGTGGAGGGAGGGTGTCCGTAGCAGAGGGACCAACATCTGCAAAAGCAGGGGGTCCGGTGCATAGCGAGGGGGAGGCTGGAGTGCTCAGGGAAAGTGGAGCCCTGAATGCCGAGCTAGGGAATTGAGCTCTATTCCTGGGAATCTTGAATCCCTGATGAAGTTGGAGAAAAGACACTGATGGAATTAGATATGCCTTTTAGAGAGAGCCCCTGGGGACAGTTTGGGGACCAGATTGGAAGGGTGCCAGGTAGGAGGCAGGAAGAGCAGTTGGTGGTGGGTGAGGGGGTGGGGTGTCCTCCAGAGACAGAAGGAGAGCAGTTCAGGGATATTCCGGAGGTGGCTTCAGGAGGCCTGGTGACCAGCAGCGGGGGAGGGAGTCAGGGGAAGTGGGCACCAGGGCCACTGCTGGGGCTGGGGAGGGCAGTGCTAGAGTCAGTACTTCCTGGCACTGAGATTTTTTTTCAATTTCTTATTGCTGTTGTTTTCAAGAACTCAGTTTGGATTTTATTATAAAATTGATTAAAAACATATTTTTTGGAAAAAAAAAAAAAGACAAAGAGTAGCTTTTACAATGAACTTTCTTGGGAACTTTCTCAGGAAGTGGGAAAGGGCCTGTTGTTGTCCAGGCTATGGAAGGGATGGAAAGGACCTAGAGCCCACAGAGGTCCCTGAGGTGGCAGCAGGGCAGGGCAGAGTGGGGTTGGGGGAGGAATGGACCAGGCAGGTGGGGACGCAAAGTCCTGCATGGCACCCCTCGGCGGGCTCCCTCCCCAGTGCCCCCTGGGTGCCACAACCAAGCACGGATGTGGCTCCCCCAGGAGTCCCCCAGGGCAGGGCAGGGCAGGGACCTTGCAGAGGAATGCTGGGTAGGAGGCAGCTTTGCGGTCAGACAGACTTGGCTTCCTCAGAGGGTCTGACACAAGCTGGGCACTGGCCTGGGGTGGTTACTCAAGCCTGAGCCATCAGCTTCCTCTATAAAATGGGGACAATCCCTGGGGCTGTTGTAAGAATTAAACGAGAAAAATCCTGTACAGCATTTAGCAACGCCCCGCCCTTAAGAAGCCCTTGGAGAGGAGCCCCCCATGAATTGTCTTAGTGAGTCTTTGACCAGGTGGCATGGCTTCCACCTCCAAGCTGTCCCCTCTACGGAGGGGGTTGGGTGGGGGTGGGAGAGGAGACCTCATGCCTTCCGATCTGTCCTGGGCATGAGGTCTCCTCCATCACGGATGTCCCACCCACTCCCACGGGTTCACCACCTCCCTGGACACCATCCCCCATTTTCATCCACGGCCTAAGACGTCCTGCCCAGCCCAGCCCCCTCCACAGAACCAGCTCCTTGTAGTCATCTGAACCGGGCATCCTGGGGGCTCTCAAATATACCTCCAAACCTGACCCTGCCATCCTGCCCCTACACCTTGGCCAAGGGTGCCACCCCCACCAGGCTCTTTGCCTCCCTGTCCCCTATCCAGTCGGCCTCAATTCTGCTCAATTCTGCAGCCACTGCCCTGTGTCCTGCCTTAGGGGAGGACACGGCAGCGCCTCACTGGCCACTCCAGCCTCCTGGGTGGTCCCCCTGCCCTCACCACAACCTCTGCTCCACTGGCAGCTGGACTGACCTTTTGGAGATGTCACTGTCTCCCTCTCTCTCCCCTAAATTGTTGAAAATCCTTCAGGACTCCACCAATGCCAAGGTCAAACTCCATGCAAAGCATCACACTGCCTACTCTCCCACCATCAATGCATCAGCCTTTCCCTGGACCTGCAGCGGCCCCCTTGCCTCTCTCCCCTGGGAGGGGGACTGGCAGCAGGCTCCCCCACATGGAGTCTGCTCCCTTCTGAGTGTGCCCGGCACCGGCATAAGGCAGACTGCCAGTAAAAGAGGGCTGAGGACGGGCTGGTGGGGCTCAGGGGTTCTGTCACCTGAGCGGTCCCTCAGGTGGCTGCATTCTTGGAATTTCTCTTCTTCCGAGCCCTCAGGAGGCCTTAGCGGTTCCACCCACCCAACTTGGCCCGTATTGCCCCAGGGCACCTGGAGAAAGGACCCGGACTGTCTTGGGAAGAGGCCCACCTGCATTTGGCCTCCCTAGCCCTCAGATCTGCATGAAACGTGGCTCCCAGGACTGGCTGCCTACAGGGGAAGCGGGGCCACAGGCTGAGTGCTCACTGAAACTCACTCCAGGCTTCTGGGGGCTGAGGCCTGCACACAGCTGGAGGTTTCAGGGAAGGGTTAGGCCAGACCCGTTAGGCCAGACCCCCAGACCAACGCTGGTACCTTTGAAGGGGGCAGAGCGTGGCAGTTAAGGATCAGGCTTCATATCTTGGCTGTGACACTTACTAGCTGAGTGGCCCTGGGTAAGTCACTTCTCTGTGCCTCAGTTTCCCCACCAGCAGATGGTAACGATGCTTTGCCTCTCAGGGTGGTAGTGAGGAGTGAGCGAATGCATGAGAAACGTGCCAGGCAGCAGGGCTCCGTGCATCCTGGCCATCTTATACCATCATTCCAGGCAGTCCCGGGCCTCATAGCCTCTGGCTCCATGTGCCCTCCTTCAGCTGCAGTCCCAGGCCTCCTGCTCCCCATGGGGGTGGCCCAAGACCCTAGGGCTCAATGATGTAATGACAAAAGTGTTTAGCAACCGGCAGAGAGTGGGCGCAGGGTACAGGGCGTTGGCCCTGACTTTAGCATTTACCAATTTCCATGGTGTAAATAAATAACCCTGCCCTGTCCAATTTCAAGCTGCTGTGGATGTGGAGCTGGGAACAGATGCCCAGTGGCATACGAGGGTGTGATGTCTCCACCGCACAGATACAAGAGGTGTGGATATCCTCAAAAGCAGAAATGATAGTCAAACGTGTTAACATAATCAGGAAGTGGTAAGTGTGGCATATTACCTTTGCTCTTTTGACATACTTTGTGAGCATATGTAATTTAATTTTTAATGATGGCTATGCTTGACAACTGACCCGTGACATTACTGAAATGTGGACAGCTGGCTCTCCCAAGCAAGTCCAAGCTGGCCCCAGCCCCCTGCGGTGCTGTTCTGTGCCATCTCGCCCAGGGCACCAGGACCTGCTCTGAAACCTCTGTGGGGCCTGGCATCAGCCCGCCTTGTCCTCATCCCAGGTGTCACTCTTTGGAACACCACGTTTAAGCAGGGGCCGTCTCTGGGTTTCTCTGTGTAGCCCGTGTTCAATCCTAGGGACCCTCACTCCTGGCCTCTTGTCTGCTAGTCACCTTCCACCCAAGGTTAAAAAGCACAGGGTTTCTAGCCAGGTGTGGTGGCGTGTGCCTATAGTCCCAGCTACTCAGGAAGCTGAGGCAGGAGAATTGCTTGAACCCAGGAGGCAGAGGTTGCAGTGAGCCAAGATCATGCCACTGCACCCCAGCCTGGGCGACAGAGCGAGACTCTGTCTAAAAAAAAAAAAGCACAGTGTTTGGATTTAGGCACACCTGGCTCCCATTCTGGACCTGACCTTTAACAGCTGTGTGACCATCAGCAAGTAAGTTAATCCCAAAGAGCCTCATTTGTCTCATCTGTATAATAGGGATAATTCACTGACAGGTCATCTCAAAAAAGTTTCCTTGAGTCCCTTGGTCGTCCCTCCCTCCCACCGGTCTCCCCAACTCCATTCCCAGGCAGCCACTCTTCTGCTTTCTGTCACTATAGATTGGTTTGCATTTTGCAGAATTTTTTTTTTTTGAGACAGAGTCTTGCTCTGTTGCCCAGGCTGGAGTGCAGTGGCACGATCTCAGCTCACTGCAACCTCCACCTCCCAGGTTCAAGCGATTCTCTTGCCTCAGCCTCCCAAGTAGCCGGGGTTACAGGCATGCGCCATCACACCTGGCTAATTTTTTTTGTATTTTTAGTAGAGATGGGGTTTCACCATGTTGGTCAGGCTGGTCTTGAACTCCTGACCTCGTGATCTGCCCATGTTGGCCTCCCAAAGTGCTAGGATTACAGGTGTGAGCCACCATGCCAGGTGGAGTTTTGGTTTTGTCTGCAGCCTGGCTAGCTTGAGTCTAGGCTTTCTGCCTTCCCTTTGAGCCTGTGAGAGCTTCCCCACAGCCCTTCAGCGAGTGCCTTTCTGGGTCGGTTCTCTTTGCACTGGGAATGCTGACTGGTGCAAGGGAGCCACTGTGTTCCCATTTCCCAGATGAGGAAACACAACAGAGAGAGGTTAGGTGTATTGCCCAAGGTCACACAGTTGGAAGTGGCGGAGCCAGGATTCAAACCAAGTTCACGTCTCCTTCAGGGCTTTAGGACTATGTATCATAGTAAAGTGCCCTCTCACGCACCATTCCAACCACCTGGAAGTGGGCAGATAAGGGACTGGCTCAGGGTCACACAGTGAGACAGGAAGTCGGTCCTGTGCCCCCACCACACAGTGCTTCCTGCCCTCAAGGCTGAGTACGGCGTGGAGCTTCACGCATGTTGAGAGGGAAATGGAAGGAGTTGAATGCATTCATTGATTCGTTGAGCAATCTCGTACTTACTGACAGCTGAATATGGGTTAGGCACTGTCCCAGGAACCAGCAAGGCAGCAGCAAAACAACAGTGAAAAAGACAGAGTCGACATGGCACACACTGTCATATCGGGTGACAAGCGTCATGGAGGACAAAGTGGGGTGAGGGAATGGGGAGTGAGGGGAGAAGTGGCTGCTTCAGCCAGGTGGGACCGGGAAGTCCTCTGCAGGTGAAGGCTGAGAGAAGCGAGGAGCGAGGGGGACCTGAAGACAGAGGCAGAGGGGATGGCAAGGCAAAGGCCCCGCATGGGAATGAGCCCGGCAGGTTTGAGAAGCATAAAGGCCAGTGTGGCTGGAAGGAGGGAGCCAGGCAGGGGTGCAAGATGAGGACGTGGGGTGGGTGGGGGCAGCTAAGCACAGCCTTGGGTTTCTTTGAGGCTGGTGGGAAGCTTTTGGGAGGCTTTAAAGGCTGCAGGGCAGTGGGGATCTGATGAATGCATGAGGTGGTTCACTCTGGCGGAGCGATGACACGAACCACAAGGAGACAGAGGGGGAGGCAGAGACACTGCTGAGGGGCCTGAGGGGTTGTGGTGGTGTCCGGGCAGGGGCACTGGGGTGGAGGATACAGTGGTGACAAGTGGGCTCCAGGATCACTGACCATCGTGCAGGACCTGGCGCTGGTGGGCAGCGAGTTCCCAGGGAGGGGAGCTCGTGTCAGGGATGAGAAGACAGGGGCTGGGGATGCCGGGGACTGTGGGCCCAGAGCAAAGGGGAGCTGTGACACCCAGAGAAAGGGCCCAGCCTGTGGCCTCTCCAGGGCAGGGGAGCCCAGGGCAGCTGGGCAGGGCTGGGCTGGGGCTGAGCCAGTTGGGCTGACAAGAAGGCTTGGGCGGGACCTGAAAAGGAGGACTTGCTTCAGGGTGTCAACCTGTACCAGGCTCAGGCTGCAAGGCCAGGTAGTGTCACCGTAACCCTCACCTGGTTGACACAGGGTTTGGACCCAGGGATTTCCTTCCAACCCTGTAATATCATCATGTACTTTAAACAGCTACTGGGCTGTTTGACAGTTTCTAGGGCTGAGGCAGGGCCCAAATGGTGGAGACTTCTCCGGCAGCTAGAGGCCGGGAACTCAGAAGACTCTTCCCAGCAGCTAGAGGCCGGGAACTCAGAAGGGGAATCTCAGCAGAAAACACCCCCAAGGAGCTGAGTCCTGCGGGAGCTCCCTCTGCGTGAACTGACGGTGTTGTGGGAGCAGGTCCAGCCACACAAAGGAAGTTCTGGTAGAGCTGGCTTGGCAGTTGACAGTTCAAATCCTGGCTTGCCTCGGTGCTGCTGGCTTCGGTCCACAGCTCCCTCTAGCCAGCACACCCAGCTGGGAGTGGCTGGACAGGGGTCAGGGAAAGGGCGTTCATGTCAAGTGCCCCGGACCAAGAGGCTGGAGAAAACCTTCAGTTCCAGGCTGCCTAGGGCGAAGGTGGTGATCTTTGGCAGCCCAAAGTGTCGTGGGTTTGGGGCTATCCTTTGGCCGCCAGTTTCAGTGCCAGCCTAGGAGTGTCCAGAGAGATGAAGTATGAGATGACTTGTCCCTCCCACCACAGTGCCCAAGTGGGAGGAGGCACGCTGACCCACGCAGCCACACACACAACCCACAGGCCTCATCTCTGCCTCTCCCAGGTAAGCAAAGCAGACTGTAGCAGCCCTCAGATGTGGCTGTTGCCTCAGAAGGAATGTTGCCTCGGAAGGAAGAGGAAGGGATCCTGGTGGAAGGAAGAGGAAGGGATCCTGGCAGCAGAGCCCACATTTGACACCAGTAACCCCCAACCCCTAAATCAGCTACCTCCATCCTGATTGGTCAATGCCTGAGCCATGCTGGTTGGTAAATATTTTGAGCATCACCTCATTCTGCGGGACCAGTGGACTCATTTGTGAAAACTACCTGGAACTCTATCAATTTTAGCTTTGCCTTTCTTTCACGGTGTGCAAGGGGCATTCATTTGCAGCAATGCAGAAGGCAACCTCCAGCTTGTCTCTCCTGAAATTGCAGCCTGGTCCTTGGAGGCTGGGGGAGGGGACACCCCTGTTTCCAAGTGCTCCCTGGAGGCCAGGCTGTCAGAGCTGTACTAAAATGTACGGTTTGCTCTTGAGAAGGCTCAAAGATCCCACTTCTCATGGGAAGCGTGGAGTCCCTGCAGGGGCCCCAACTCTCATCCAGGCCTGCGAGGTCAGAGGCCCTCTCACTGGTCCCCCAGATTCGAGCTTCTGCTGTGCTTGCTGGGACTGCCAGATGTCCCTCCTGACTCCAGGGAAAGGAAGTTCCGGGCTCCTCTCCCCTCTGCCCCCCATACCGTGGGTCCTGCCAGTTGCTAGTTGTTCTTCTATGTCTTCAGACCCTCCCCATCTTAAGATTCACTTTCTGCAGACCTCACCAGCTCCTCAACCATTTTATCTAGCTGTGCCTCTGGATACGGGTGTGGGACCCCACTGACAGGCCAGGCCAGGACCACTGTGCGTCACCATCCCCATGCAGCGCCCTCCTTTAAGGCCCACTTTGGTTTCTGCTGCCCTCATTTCCTCTTCCCCTTCTGCCAGGACCTGAGCTCTTTCTCCTTCCCAGCATCCTTGAACTTATTCCATCTACCTCAACTCCCATTCCCTCTGCAAGTCTCAGTGATAAGAGTAGCCAATGTTGACTGAGTCCTTCATTATCTGCATCAATGATCTCAGTGAATCCACACAGTAACCTACAAGGCAGGAATCATTACCCTCTTTTTCAGATGAGGAAACTGATCTTCTGAAGGTCCAGACTGCACATTGTAGAGCTGGACTGTGACCCACGCTAAGTTTGGACCTGCCCCACCACGAGGCTAGAGCCATCTCTTCACAGTTCTCACTCGGGGGGCTGGGCTGGGGCCAATGGAAGCCTGAGAGAGGCCATCTCTTCCTGGTCCCCCTCCCCACTGAAAGTGCTTCCTTGACTTGAAGTCGCCCACGGTCCAGAGGCTCCTCTCTCCCCTGCCCACAGGCTCAGTCCTCAACCCTCTTGTCCCCCAGTCACAGCGCTCGCCCCCACACCTCCAATCATCATCTCTGGGTGGACACTCATTTCCTCTTCTGCCCACTCAGTTTCCCAGCTGGCTGGTGGACATCTGCCCCCAGAGATGCTTGGACAACCCCAACTGAATGCGTTCCACATCCAAACTCCTGATTGCCACCCTCCCAAACCCCCTCCCTCTCTCGAGAGCCCCATCCTTGTGCCTCCTCGTTACATGGGCTCCACCTGCCAACACCAGCTCTGCCATTCTCCTCTCCCTCAGCCTCCACGAGCCATCATCGGGTCCTTCCTACTTCCTGCTTCCAATACCACTACCCTGGTTCTCCTTCCCAAGTGCTGAGCACAGGGCCCTGGAGAGCACATGCTGAGACTGTTAGAATGAACCGCCATTTGCCTCAACCGTTCACTCATCCAACAGTCATTTATTGAACGCCATGGACCAGGCACCGTGCCCAGCAGCTGGGATGCAGCACTGAACACGAGACAAGCCCCTGCCCTGGAGGGGCTTACACCCCGGCAGGGTAAACAGCCAGTAACTTCAGAAACCAAATATCCAGTACGTCAGAGTGCCATGGGAAAGGTACGCCGAGCAAAGGCAGGCAGTGCCAGGGTTGGGGTGCCACTGTACAGGGCGATGGGGAGGCCCTCCTCCCTGGAGAGGGCGGCATGATCCTAGTGGGCCGAGGTCAACCGCCAGGGTCAAATGGAACACAACTCACTCTCAGGAAGACATCCCTAATACAAATCCAGGGACTTTGTTTCTTAACCTTAAAATTGGAAACACTTCTTGTTACCAGGGATGGGGAGTGGGGCTCAGCGTTTGGGGAAATAGTGCGAGTCTTTTGCTGAACAGACTTTTGTTTTCTTAAGTTTTGAACTACATGAATGTATTTCATTTTTGAAAGGAAAATTGAAATGGGAAAAAATTTTAAGTCTTTTGGAAAGAATTAATCATTTTCATGGAACTACTTCCCTACAGGGGGCCTGTTTTCATATCTGCCAACTTCCACTGAAACACTGCAGATGGAGAACCCTCCAGTGCTCCCGAGAAGGGAGACAGTCTTAACCCAGAGGACAGCATCCACCAGCCTGCAAGCACCGACCCCGTGCTGGTGTGTGGGTGCAGCGCACACTGGGCTAACCATCACCACAGTGAGACTGGCACACTCTGGGGTAGGGTAGACTCAGGAAGGTGAAAATCAGGATGTCTGCCAGGAGCTGACAAATCCCTCTGGGACTCATACTTCAGAGGCTCTCCAGTTTGGCTATTGCTAAACTTGGACTAGCCCCTACTACCAGTCTTAATACCCATGTACCAATCATTGCTGCATCCTATTTAGAAAGCAATGGATAGACAGCCACGCTGAAAGCCCTTACTAAAGACTGGTCCACAAGATCAGATTTAGCTGCCCCTGCTTTGAGCCTTGCTCCCCTGGTGTCTTTTCTGGTGAAGCTGGGCCCAGAGAGGGTTTTACTAAGTGGGCTCCATGGTAGTGGAAGTGGTGGGGACAGAAGCCTGGCTCTATATGTGGCAGAGGCCTGAATAAACAGGGATTTGAGAGGGCTCAAGATATCCTGACTTAATCCTCAATGTGGCAGGCACAGGGCCATGGCCAGGCCTAGAGGAAGGTGGGCTGTTTGGGGTATGGCCCAGCAGGGCATGATGTGATCAGGTGGGGGTAGGGAAATGGGTTACTGTCCTCTAAATATTCCATATATCACAAAGTTACTGACTGCGGTCTCCACAAATTCAGGCTGCCAGTCCGATGCACTACATCCCAACAATCTGAGCACTCTGTCAAAGATGCTCACAGAGGCAACAGGAGCAGACAGAGCCTTGTTTCTCTCTTAATCTTCAGAGCCTAGAACTGAGCTTGGCCCTCACCAGGCACTTAGAAATTGCATAATGAAAGAATTTCAGATTTTTATTAGTGGCAGTGAGCACTGAAAACTCAGTATTTGGCCAGGTCCAGTGGCTCACACCTGTAATCCCAACATGTTTGGGAGGCCAAGTGGGAGGATGGCTTGAGGTAAGGAGTTAGAGACCAGCCTGTGCAACATAGTGAGACCTTATTCTACTAAAAAAATAAAATTAGCCAGGAGTGGTGGTTGCGTGCCTGTGGTTCCAGCTACTTAGGAGGCTGAGGTGAGAGGATCACTTGACCCCGGGGCTTCGAGGCTGCAGTGGGCCATGATCACACCACTGCACTCCAGCCTGAGCCACAGGGTGAGACCCCCAACTCACAAAAAAAAGGAAAGCCTAGTATTCTATACGACCTTAACCTATTTTTTTTTTTTTTTTTTTTTTTTGAGACGGAGTCTTGTTCTGTCGCCCAGGCTGGAGTGTAGTGGTGTGATCTTGGCTCACTGCAAGCTCCGCCTCCCGGGTTCACGCCATTCTCCTGCCTCAGCCTCCCGAGTAGCTGGGACTACAGGTGTCCACCACCACGGCTGGCTAATTTTTTGTATTTTTAGTAGCGATGGGGTTTACTATGTTAGCCAGGATGGTCTCGATCTCCTGACCTCGTGATCCGCCTGCCTTGGCCTCCCAAAGTGCTGGGATTACAGGCATGAGCCACCGCACCTGGCCAACCTTAACCTATTTTTTAAAAAAGATGTCTATGGCTTTGCTGATAGCAGGCTGGAAAGCTAGCTGAATTTGCAGGCAACCTCAAGTAGTTAATGAAAAATTATTGTGGCTTGTCCAAAGGGATTGAGTTTTCCAAATAAAAAAGTGGGCTTCAGTTTTATGCCATTGTAAGAGGCCATGTGAGGGATGTTTGGATGCCCACTTTGAATCTGTAGGACCACTCAATGATTTTTTAAAACCATTGGTTTCTGGCAAGCAAAACATTCAAAATCTAGGCTATCCCAGGAAATCTAGCACAAGGGCTGTCCTGCGGTAATGCATTAAACCACGTAACAAACAAACTCAAGAAGAGGGATGTGGCTCTGGATTTGTGACCCTCAACATAACATGTACCACCTTGGGCTTCGGCTTCAACATCAGTTAAATGGAGGGACACAGACGACTCTCTGGCTCTTATACTCTATGACATGATCACTGGCCACCTTAGAAAATCAAGCCTATTTAGACAATGGTTTGTGAGAAGTCAGACTCTCTGAGGCTCAGTTTCCTTATCTATATAAAAAAAGATGATAACATTGGGAGAAGCCATCTTCAGCAGTGAGGAAAGAAAAGGACAGTGAAGTTAAGTGAGCAGTCTCAGATCTCAGCCCTGTGTAATCTAAGGGAAGGTTACTGGAGCTGGCTCTGCTTTCCTAATCTGCAAAACAGGGATAAGAATGCTGCTGTAAGGACTGTAGAATGATCTTGCTCACGCCGACTTACAGAAGGTACAAAATAAACACTGATCTCCTTTATTCTGATCTCATATTCAGCAAATATGAGAGAAATGTGAACGTACTGAAATGTCTGCCAGAAAAAAGAAAATCCAACCCTTCAAAAGAATGACTTCAGGGGTTTTGACATCTATTCACTTACACTTCCCTCTTCCACAGTAAGCGGCCCACCTTCTGACCCACACTGCCCATCTCTGTGCTTATCATGGAGCTTTCAAGAGTGAGGATTAGAGGCTGTACGGAGCAGTGGGCACAAACCACAGGGAGCGCTGTTCAAAAATGGAAAACGAGCTGGCCCCAACACCGGGTACTGCTGGGCACCCTCTCAGACCTGCCCTGCAACAGCATCAGGAGGCTGAGGGTCCCCAGCCAGAAGGCCCGAGAGGGGCCCAGGCTGGAAACTTTACCGCGAAGCAGCCCTCATCTTAAGGTGGCTCAACACCATGCCTGAGATCTAGCCCATGCGACAGTATGGAAGCAGGAGGCCCTACTCCACCACAGAAAGAACATTTATGGGTGCCTAAGCTCTGGGAGAATGGCACCTGAGGGAACAGGGCGTGCCCACAAGCAGAGCTCGGAGAGGGAGAAGAGGCAGCCCTGCTCCTGGTCGCAGCCAGTGTGCGTCATGTCCAGGCCCCACAAGGGTGACCCTGGCTCAGGTTCTCATGCTCCAGAAGCTGGCCCAGGTGGCAGTGGGTTCCCTATGGAGGCAGCTCATCATTCACAACACAGCAACAAACCTTCTGCTCTCATGAGGAGAATGTATTTTAAACTTGGGAAGAGTCATAATTCTGGGATGTTTCACATGTTGTCAGCTTTAACCTTCTACAGACACAGGGCCTCTCCTCTGTAAGGAGGGACCTCTGGCATGTGTGGGTGTGTGGTGGGTCCCTCTCTCTATTAGCAGAAATGTGTTGGGCATGAGCCAGGTTTATGATTTGGATTGTGTCCTGCACATAACACCTGTGAGAATACAACTGAGACTAGGACAGTGCGGGAACCATATTCTTCATGAGGCGGTAACCAAAAGGCTTGGCTATACAAAAGGATCCTGGTGGCCGGGCACGGTGGCTCACACCTGTAATGCCAGCACTTTGGGAGGCCAAGGCAGGTGGATCACTTGAGGTCCAGGAGTTCGAGACCAGCCTGGCCAACATGGTGAAACCCTGTCTCTACTAAACATACAACAATTAGCTGGGCATGGTGGTGGGCGCCTGTAATCCCAGCTACTGGGGAGGCTGAGACAGGAGAATTGCTTGAACCCGGGAAGCAGAGGTTGCAGTGAGCCGAGACTGCACCACTGCACTCCAGCCTGAGCGACAGAGCAAGACGCCATCTCAAAAAAAAAAAAAAAACACACAAAAACACAAAAGGATTCTGGGTGTAACAATCTCAGTAGAGCCAGCGGGTGATTCTGGTTCTCCTAAAATTCTGCCCTTACTTGCCACCCACCACACCCCCAAATCTGAAGGGCCAGCTCTTTTCTACCTATGACATCTCACCAGCAAGTAAAGGGCACAGGACCTCAGAAGTCTGTGGTGCTAAGGATGAAGACTCTAGTCAGAGAAGGTGCTCAGCCCTAGTGAGGAGGTTCTGGGAAGCAGGTGGGCCTGCTCAATGCAGTCCCTAACCCTTGGGAGCATCCATGTGAGAGGTAAGGGTGCGAGTGACTTGGGCATGCTGACTCCCTGCTGAGGAAGGCAGGGCCCCTCACATCCGCAGTGGCCGTGTGCATCAGGGAACGGCATGGCTGCACGTGTGAGAAATGGGTGCACCCGAGCAGTGTCAATAGGAATCCCTTCCCTATTCCATGCCAAACAGTCTTCCCCAGACACAAAGGTTCCGGGTCCTGAGGCTTGACTCTTCTAAGGCTCAAAATGGGTTCTGTTTCCAGACGTGCTTGTTCTTTGCTTGTCTTAAGGACTCTATTTCAGCCCAATCCTTGACCCTCAGACAAACTGGGACAGGTTGGGAACTTTGATGTTGAGATCGCCAATGTTGATGTTCCGAGGAATCTCTGGCAGGTTGATGTTTTTCACAGCAGACACAGCCCGCGCGGGGGCTGCTGAAAGGCCACCCTGAGAAGAAATGAGAGGCGAGTATGAGACAAATTCTCAGTGTTATCTGCTTAATGCTAAAAAAAAAAAAAAAAGCAAAAACAAAAACAAACAAGCAGGATGGGCACGGTGGCTCACGCCTGTAATCCCAGCACTTTGGGAGGCCAAGGTGGGTGGATCACCTGAGGTCAGGAGTTCGAGACCCGACTGGCCAACATGGTGAAACCCCGTCTCTACCAAAAATACAAAAATTGGCCAGGTGTGGTGGCGGGCCCCTGTAGTCCCAGCTACTAGGGAGGCTGAGGCAGGAAAATTGCTTGAACCCGGGAGGCGGAGGTTGCAGTGAGCTGAGATTGCGCCACTGCACTCCAACCTGGGCAACAGAGTGAGACTCTGTCTCAAACAAACAAACAAACAAAATAACAGGTGAGGGATGCCTAGAAAAATTCCAAACTGAGCACACACAATTGAAGTTTTAACTTTCCCCCCTTATTCCTCAAAAGTAGCCAACAAAACAATCTTGAGGTTAGATGGGGTTTGGCACAGGGATCCAAAGCCTGCAGTCCTACTAGACTACCAGCTCCTCAGAGGCGGGGTGTGGCCTATACAGTTTCACAGCCCCAGCATCTCACAGTGCCTGGCACATGGTGGGTACCCAATAAATGCTGAAATAATCTAAGGTGATTTGTCAGGGGCACTTTTCTGGTTACAAAACAAAACAAAACCCTTTCCTCAAGAGACTAAAGACTCTTACTGAAACGTGCAACGTCACAGGGAAGTTCTTAAAAGGAAAAGGACAGTCACAGCTCTAGGGCAACTGCTTGCCAACTAATAATGTGAGATGAAAAGAGCTGGCTTTGGAAGTGTCATGTGGCAACAAGCTGGGAGAGGGTGGGGGTATCACAGATAAAGAAGGGCTGGTGACAAAACGCAAAGAGTATGCACATCTACAGTGAACCCCCACCTGGCAGGCTCACCCCCATGTGGAGAGAACAGCAAAAGTGGATGAAAACTCCCTCACAATCATTTTTCCCCTATTGCCTTCTTTCCGGATACCAACTCCGATTCTGCCCTCACCCAGCAAGTCTCCATTTCTTCTCATTTCCAACCCTCTTGCCTCTGACTCACTTACTATTCCTGGAATCTTCCCAGCCTACATTTCTAAAAGAACTATAGCTGCCACAATAGCTGTGGTCTGGAAAAGCTTCTTCCGCAGGACTGCCAGTCCTCACAGAAAGAAGAATTCCTGGTTTCGCAAGATCAAGTTCCATTATACAAGGCAAAGAAGCTCTTTAAGACACTCAGATAATTAAAGAGGTAATTTGTTCTGCTATTTCTGCATGTGAAAGTATACGTCTGTAACCTCTGTGCTCTGGTAAGGCTGAGGAAGGGGACGGAGAGACCTCAGATGGATAGGACAGAATTTATGTGAACATTTGTATCAAGCCCAGCACCATGTGGGGGTGGACTGGGGTGTGTTATTTTCAAGCCTAGCCCAAACTCTACTGTAGTTTTTTATAAGGCTAACTGGAAATAAGGAAATTGGCAACTCTGAGGTCTGAAAGACACCACAAGAAATGGCTGCTGGGAGATCAGACTCTTAGAGCACACAAACTAGGAAACCACACTGGACTAGGGAAGAGGGTTCTGGGTCCCTCCAGGGAATGAGTGGCTTTCAAAGGAGGAATTACAAACCACAAACATGGGCCATAACCCCCAAGCCAGAAGCTGTCTGCCTTCCTCTGCCATCTGGCTTTTCTATTTGCTCTTCTACCCTGAAAATCTGAGATTTCAAACCTTGTTACCTGTTTAATTTTCAGGGCTGGTTGACCTTCAAATCCATGAGTTTCAATGGACTCAAGGAAGAAAGAAGATGAGTATCATTTCCTGAGGTTTCACAGCAACACAAACCAACACATGTACACACTCCTGCCTCTGCCCAGGTTTTCTCTACCCAGCCAGGGCTAGAGCACAGCTGCTTACTCACCTCGGATTTCTCCAGCCTGTTTTGAGCTTCAATCTGAGCCACGATTTCATTCATGTTTGTTTCCAACACCATCCCACCCATCACCACCTCCTGGAGGATGTAGTGCACCTAAAGGGGAAGCAAAAATCAGAAGAGTCAGAATACTCTGTGGTGGTCAGAGTGTAACCCACGAGGTTTCCTTTTCCTGCAGTAGCAGTGGTCAGATATGACATGTCCTGACTCACAACTCAGACACTCAAGCCCCCCTGCCCAGTGACACAACGAGGGGTCTCTCCCAGGTCTTGGCACTTAGCAACACGAGTCTCTCCCCTCAGCAGCGAGGTGGTAGCTATGAGCACAGGCTTCAAAGTCTGACAGCTCTTGTTTAAACTCTGGCTCTGCTACTTGCTAGCTGGGTGGCCCTGGGCAAATTACCTTTAAAGTGCTTCAGCTTCCTTCCAGGATTGCAGTGAGGGCTGGATGAGATAAATGTGTGTAAAGCACCAAGCCTGGTGCCCAGGACACACTGGGTTCTAAGTAAGTAATGGTGGCTTTCATTATTAATATTACTATCATCAACACTGACTGTCATTAAGTAGGTCCAGCTATGACAGAATAATCCCTATCCAAGCAACTGAAATGAATGTCTTCCACCTTCTATAAGGCAGATCCTCCAACCTGTGCTCCACTGAAGGGACGTGATCAGAGCAAGACAGAGCCCAATTCCTTTGCACCTCTCCTCACCTCATTTCTTACTGCTTAGATTAGAAAGCAGATTCAGCATAAACACCTTTCTAAGCATAAGGCTCACATTCGGGCTTAGGTTCCATCTAGCCAGCAGTCATCTAAACAAAGCTGAATCTCAGTGTACCTAACTGCTGTGATGGGACGGAGGTGACTCAACTACTGTACCCCTTCGTGGTAGGAAAGCTGTCACAGAAAGCCCTGGGTGGGTCAAAGCAGAGATGCCCACTGTGGTTCATAAGGAATGGTACTCCATATTTCAAACCAAATCCCATCAAATGGCCCTCAAGGTGCTTTCGGTCAAGTTGGGAAGATAGCAAGTACAACCTTCTACTGTTAACTAAGTGCCAAATGATTCGGTTAGTCCTGGGGAAGTCAGAGAAGAAAGGGAACAGTGGCTAGAGAGATCAGAGAGCTTCACAGAGACAGTGGGAGGATGGAAGTTGGGCTCTGACATTAGAGAGGCAGGGGAAAGAATTTCAGGTAGATGTTGGAAGGAGCAATTCAGCTGGTGTATGGGCAGGTATGGGGAGCTCCTGGGTCTGGCTGGGATGGCAACTTTATTTATGCAGGAGAGAGGCTAAGACAAGGCTGAGAAGGTAATTTGGGTCTGGAGCAGGGCTTCTCAGCCTGGGTACTAGTGACATCTGGGGCCAGATAATCCTCTGCTGTGGGGCTGTCCTGTCACTGTGGCCTGTTCTCTAGCATCCCTGGTCTCTACTCCTCCAGCTTGACAATCAGAAATGTCTCCAGAATTGTCATATGTGTTCCAGGGGGCACACTCACCCCAGCTGAGAACCACTGGTCCAGAGCCTAGAGTCAACCACCAGTTTACTCTGTCAGCAATGCAGAGTCAAGAAGAAAGATGTGTCTGCATATCTGGGCACTGTGCACTTCTGACATCTGAAGTTCTCTGGCATTGGCTCCCTGTATTTTGCCCTCAGTAAGTGCAGGGAACTTCTGATCTTGAGGACAGAGTATAATAAATCAAATGTATTCCCTTGCATGTGTGCCCACATTGAGCCTTATTAACCACTGTTCTGTCTACACACACACACTCACGAGGTGTTCTTACATTTTATACAATATGAATTATTCATTAGCTATATGCAAATGAAGATTTAATGGTAAAAGTCTCATATTTAGATAATTTACAAAATGTTAAACAAGACTGGTTTTAAAATTATTCCCTGGGGGAATTCCACTGTTTATACTTCCCCATCAAGAAATAGGCCTCTGCAAACAGTATGGTGGTTCCTCAAAAAGATTAAAAACAGAATTACCATATGGCCCAGCAATTCCACTTTTGGGTATACACTCAAAAGAATTGAAAGTAAAGACTTGAAGAGAATGTGTACACCCATGTTCATAGCAGTATTATTCACAACAGCCAAAAGGTGGAAGCAGCCCAAGTGTCCATGAACAGACGACTGGATCAACAAAATGTGCCACAGAAATACAACAGAATATTATTCAGCCTTAAAAAGGAAAGGAATTCTTCTTTTTTTCATCTGAATTGAGATGCTGTAAAAGGGAAGGGAATTCTGAGACACAGTGTAACACGGATGAAACTTGAAGATACTATAAGTGAAACAACCCACACACAAAAGGATGAGGACTGTGTGATTCCACTCCTGTGAGGTATCCAGAGTAGTCAAATTCAGAGACAGAAACTGGAATGGGGGCTGCCATGAGGCAGAAGGAAGAGGGCAGTGGTGGCTGTTGTTTAATGTGTACAGAGGTGCTGTTTTGCAAGATGAAGAGCTCTGGAGATGGATGGTGGTGGCGACTGCACAACAGTGTGGATATACTTAATGCCACAGAACTGTAAGCTTAAAAATGGTGAAGACAGGAAACTTTATGTTACATATTTTACCACAATTTAATAAAAAAGGAAAGAAATAGTCCTCTATACCTGCACTGTCAGTATTTATTCCTTTTGTTTAGCCAATCCCTGTGTGGGTAGAAAGTAGTAGTTGTTGAGTATCTATTATGAACCAAGTACTTTATGTAACTTACCTTAATTTTACAACACTCATCTAAAGTAGGTAATATAACCTTCACTTTATTATTATTATTACTATTATTATTTGAGGCCGAGTCTCGCTCTGTCACCCAGGCTGGAGTACAGTGGTGTGAACTTGGCTCATTGCAACCTCCGCCTCCTGGGTTCAAGCGATTCTCCCAACTCAGCCTCCTGAGTAGCTGGGATTATAGGCACCCGCCACCATGCCCAGCTAATTTTTATATTTTTAGTAGAGTCGGGGTTTCCTCATGTTGGCCAGGCTGGTCTGGAACTCCTGACCTCAGATGATCCCCCTGCCTTGGCCTCCCAAAGTGCTGAGATTACAGGCATGAGCCACCATGCCTGGCCTGCCTTCACTTTATATATGAAGAAATTGATACATTTGATATATGAGGAAAAGGCAATAAAATGATCCCAATGTCATGTATATTAGTAGCAGAATGGTGTTGATTCCAGAGCTCATGTTCTACCCTTTATATCATACTTCCTCAGAATCCCAAACTGTGTCTTCCACTCTATTCATCCCTGACCCCTAGTCCACATGAAATCATTTAAGACTTGTCTTTGGTGTGTCAAGATCTTGTATTAATTCTTCCATGCTTTATCTCCAAGGCCTAGAACAATGCTCAGAGTAGGCATGCTAAATGAATGAAAGGCTTTCCATATATCTGAGTAGCATATTCCTTGGGCTTTAGGGACTTTGAAGATAGACAAGAGTGTGGTGGGGGGGCTTTCTGGAGAAGGTATAGTAAAAGGCCTAACACATGATGTCGTGGAGACTAGTGGCTGGTTAACAGAAAAAGTCAGTTAAAACTTCTTATTTAACACTGCATCATAAAGTCAGCATTTTCAAATGCTGTTCAAAATATGTTCCAAATGCAAAAAGAAGAAATAAAAATGCAAACTCCATTTTTGTTATAACTACAGGATATCCAAAATTCCAAACCCCCAAACAGGTGAAAAAGCTGTCAAAAGCAGGGAGCTCAGGCAGGGACTCCTTTGCTTCACAGAAGGAAAAGAAGAAAGGATGCTACAGGGAGAGGACAGAGGAGCTGGCAATCTCAGAAAGATCTGCAAAAATATGTACTTCCTGCGGGTAAAGGACACACTCCAGTACCAAATTAATTCCTTGTTTTTGGAAGGCAGGAACTTCCTTGGACCTGAAGTTGAGGCTAAATGAGAAATCACACAAGCTACATTTGCCTCACAGAGGTGGTCTCTGTGGTAGTGGAGAAGACATCCTTTGCATTGTGGAGATGCTAAGAGACGTCTTGCCTATCTCGACTGGCTGGCTAGAGACTAAGGGTAAACAGACTCACCCAGAACTCTAAATCAAGGGAACAACTGTAGCCAGCCCAGAACACAGTTTTGGTAGCTCCCCGAACAAACATCCTGCAAAACAGCTCGTCCCTGAAAAACTTGCCTATTTAAAGATAAGTATACAAAAAATCTAAACAGGATCTATATAAATATACAACAAGAAAAAATTAGGAAAGAAATAGGAAAACCAAATGGCAGACTAAGACCACAGACTGGAAAAGGGCCTCCATGGACTAGATACAATGGTAATAAAATATTTTACACAACGAAAAAAAGAAAACTTGATAAAATAGTTGTCTCTATGAAACGAGAGCTCAAAGCAGAAATACAAGAACTTTAGCAGAGGTAGGGAGACGAGAAGAGAAGACAAGCTGTATATTAGCAGAACTGAGGAAAGAAGTGAAAGGAAAAATACTGTTATAGAAATGAAGGTGAAACTGGAAGAAGCAAAGGGAGAAGAAACTGCTAAAAACACACTAGGAACAAAAGGAGAGAAATGGAAAAAAAAAAAAAGAAACCAAAAAGGGCTAAAAGAAATAGAGAAGAAACAGTTACAAAAGACAGCAAAGGAGATGTAACATTTGCATAAAAGAAAAGTTTAACATGAATGGGAAAAATATGTAAAGATATGTTCATAAAGATAGAATCTAAGATGTTTCTGAACTATAAGAGGATTGGGGTCTACATACTGAAAGGTCACACTGTATCCCAGGGAAAACAAATTCAGAATAGGCAGTACCAAGATACACCTTTAGGTAAGGTTTCTGGATTCCTGCAATCAGGCAAAAAGATCAAATCACTTAAAAGAGAAATAAAATAATGAAAATTTCCACATTAATATTTAATGCTAACAGAAAATGGAACAACACCTACAAAATTCTCAAGGACAGAAGGTGTGACTCAAGGACTTTATTTATTTTTATTTTTGAGACGGAGTCTCGCTCTGTTGCCAGGCTGGAGTGCAGTGGCGCGATCTCGGCTCAGTGCAACCTCCACCTCCTGGGTTCAAGCGATTCTCCTGCCTCAGCCTCCCGAGTAGCTGGGACTACAGGCATGCGCCACCATGCCCAGCTAATTTTTGTATTTTTAGTAGAGACAGGGTTTTACCGTGTTGGCCAGGATGATCTGGATCTCTTGACCTTGTGATCCGCCCACCTTGGCCTCCCAAAGTGCTGGGATTACAGGCATGAGCCACTGTACCCAGAAGACTCAAGGACTTTATACCCAGTCAACTGTCCAGCAAGGGTAACAGAATGGGGACCATTGTTCCCAGGTATTTCTTTTTTTCTTTTTTTTTGAGACAGTTTCACTCTTGTTGTCCAGACTAGAGTGCAATGGCACGATCTCCGCTCACCGCAACCTCTGCCTCCCCAGTTCAAGCGATTCTCTTGCTTCAGCCTCCTGAGTAGCTGGGATTACAGGCATGTGCCACCACGCCTGACTAATTTTGTATTTTTCATAGAGATGGGGTTTCTCCATGTTGGTCAGGCTGGTCTCAAACTCCCAACCTCAGGTGATCCATCCGTCTTGGCCTCCCAAAGTGTTGGGATTACAAGCATGAGCCACCACACCCAGCCAAGTATTTCTTAAGGAATCTACAAAAGGAAGCACGTGTGCCAACTAACAGGTGACTGGAAAAACTATGGCAGGGCCAGGCCTGGTGGCTCATGCCTGTAATCCCAGCACTTTGGGAGGCCAAGGTGGGTGGATCATTTGAGGTCAGGAGTTCAAGACCAGCCTGGCCAACATGGTGAAACCCCATCTCTACTAAAAATACAAAAATTAGCCAGGTGTGGTGGCATGCACCTGTAATCCCAGCTACTCAGGAGGCTGAGGCAGAATCGCTTGAACCCGGGAGGTGGAGGCTGCAGTGAGCTGAGATCGCGCCATTGTACTCCAGCCTGGATGATGGAGCGAGACTCTGTCTCAGAAAAAAACAAACAAACAAATAAAAAAACAAAAGTTAGCTGGGCAGAAGTGGCATGTGCCTGTAATTCCAGCTACTTGGGAGGCTGGGGCAGGAGAATCGCCTGAACCCAGGAGGAGGAGGTTACAGTGAGCCAAGATCGTGCCACTGCACTCCAGCCTGGGCAACAAGAGTGAAACTCCATCTCAAAAACAAAAACAAAACCAAAAACTACGGCAAAAACTTGCGGTGAGCACTGAAAACTACTTAACTGTAGGTCTAAGGCTAAAATAGGATTAGGGTAACAACAGAGCGTCAATACTATATGCTTTGATGATGTATAAAACTCCAGCTAGCAAAAACTAGGAAGAGAAGAGGGGAAAAAGGAGGGAGGTAGAATACGAACACTGATTTCCTCACCCTCAGTAACTGAGAGTCCATGGATAGCATTTAAAACTAAAGTAATAAAGATATGGTTAATCTGACTTTTACTGTGACTTTTCCCGTGAATGTCCAAGCCTACCATCATTGTTATAAATAACAAAATTTTGAAAGCCACTGAACTTTTGGCTAGGGCCAAAAAACCCTTTTTCTTTCTTTCCTTCTTTCTTTTTCTTTCTTTCTTTCTCTCTCTCTTTCTCTCTGTCTTTCTCTTTCTTTCTTCTTTCCTCTCTCTCTCTCTTTCTCTCTTTCTCTTTCTTTCTTTCTTTCTTGACAGGGTCTTGCTCTGTCACCCAGGCTGGAGTGCAGTGCCATGACAATAGTTCACTGCAGCTTTGAACTCCTGGGCTCCTGCAATCCTCCTGCCTCAGTCTCCTGAGTAGCTGGGCCTATAGGCACGTGTCACCATGCCCAGCTTTTTTTTTTTTTTTTTTTTAATTTTTAAGTAGAGATGAGGTCTTGCTATATTGCTCAGGCTGGTCTTGAACTCCTGAGCTCAAGGGATCCTCCTGCCTCAGCCTTCCAAAGTATTGGGATTACAGGTGTGAGCCAATGTGCCCAACCTAGAAGGATCTCTTCTGCTGATTAGAGTGTTTTGCCATTATTGCAAAAAACTCACCCAGAATGCATCATCTACAATTTCCAGTTTCTCTAAAGTTAGAACTCAGACTGCTGTGAAACAGTAAGTACAGAATCCTAGATTTTTAGGATCCTTCCACCTCTACTCTTCCATAGTTATCTTGCCCAAACCTAATTCAGCTTCATTTCCTTTTTAAAGTAACTTGTCCTTCCAAATCATTCCTCTTAGTTTTCACAGAGTAATTTTCTTTTCTTTTTTTTTTGGAAACAGTCTCACTCTGTTGCCCAGCTGGAGTGCAGTGGCACGATCTCGGCTCACTGCAGCCTCTGTCTCCCAGGTTCAAGCGACTCTCTTGCCTCAGCCTCCTGAGTAGCTGGGACTACAGGCGCCCGCCACCACGCCCAGCTTATTTTTTGTATTTTTAGTAGAGACGAGGTTTTACCATGTTGCCCAGGCTGGTCTCGAACTCCTGAGCTCAGGCAATCTGCCTACCTGGGCCTCCCAAAGCGCTAGGATTATAGGCGTGAGCCACCATGCACAGCCAGAATAATTTTCTTTTCTCCCTCTTAATTTAATCTGTATATTATTTAATCAAATTACATAATTACAGTACCAGTTTACTGGCATAAAGAGATCTGGAAACATCACAACTGACCTTTGGTAAGCAAAATGACTCAAGTGTAAGTAAGCAATGGATGAGCGAACAGCTGCCCGTTAGTCCTGCTAGTCAGTTCAGACCTTGTCCACTGAATATGAAGTGACCATGAAAGATGGCTAACATTTCTCTGATTGGAGATAGATGGGACTTGAGAAAGTTGGAGGCTGCCAAGCATGGGTGTGGGAGCAAGCAGTCAAGAATCAATACTGAACTCATGTACCTAAAGAACTGGAGATACAGTCAGGGCACAAAGAAGGGTTCTGTTAAACAACAGAAGTTGGCTGATGGGCTGATCTTGAGGATGCCTGCAGAAATCTAGGTAAATACCTGAGAGAACACTGACAGATAAAGTCACAAACCAACACAGGGAGGCTGGTAGGGAAAGAAAATCTGAGACGTGAGTCATGTAAATGGCATTCGAAACCACAGGAACAGAAAGAAAGAGGCTAAGTCTTCGAGAGGCCTAAACCCAGCTTCACACAGTGTGCACTGAACAAATATGAATTATCAAGTAATAATAATTCAACTTTCTACTCAGCAAGCATGGGAAATAATGACACTAGCAAAATTCATTCAGAAGTGTTTATTAACAGAGTTTAAACAAAAGTGCTACTGATTTTTCAGTACTTGGCAAATCCAATGGTAATTTAACTTAAAAATAATTACAACCAGGATGAGTTTCATCTGACATAAAGATTAGGATAACTCCAATAAACCAACAGGATATCTTGATATAAGGGGAAGGCAATAGAGAAAATGCTTCGGGTGATAAATCTGAAATCTTAAAAGGTAAAATGAGGTATAGATACTGATGCTTTCCAAGATCAAGATACATAAATTTACGACCACATTTTAGTGAGTGAAAGTCGGTGTTTTTAGCTCTGTCCTATTTAAATTTTTCTCTTGGAACCCCTGAAAATAGTCAAGAGTAGGAATGAGTACTGTAGTCAAAATGTCAATTCCTCTAAAGACAATTTAACTTGTTATCGAGTCTCTCCACTCTCCCCCAACACCTCTGGACATCTGTGTCTCTTTATTTTTTTTTTTCTTGAGACATGGTCTCACTCTGTCGCCCAGGATGGAATACAGTGGCACGATCTTGGCTCATTGCAACCTCCACCTCCCAGATTCAAACGATCCTACAGCCTCAACCTCCCCAGTAGCTGGGACTACAGGCCACATGCCACCACACCCAGCTAATTTTTTTTTCTTTTTTTTATGAGACAGAGTCTCGCTCTGTGGCCCAGGCTGGAGTGCAATGGTGCGATCTCAGCTCACTGCAACATCCGCCTCCCAGGTTCAAGCGATTTTCCTGCCTCAGCCTCCCGAGTAGCTGGGACTACAGGCACGTGCCACCATACCTGGCTAATTTTTTGTATTTTTAGTAGAGACAGGGTTTCACCATGTTAGTCAGGATGGTCTTCATCTCCTGACCTCGTGATCCGCCCGCCTCGGCCTCCCAAAGTGCTGGGATTACAGGTGTGAGCGACCACGCCCGGCACACCTGGCTAATTTTTGTATTTTTTGGTAGAAATGGTGTTTCACCATGTTGGCCAGGCTGGTCTCAAACTCCTGACCTCAGGTGATCCACCCACCTCAGCCTCCCAAAGTGCTGGGATTACAGGTGTGAGCCACCTCGCCTGGCCTCATTTTTTCTTTTCTAGGATGCTATCACCTCATCTTCCATCCCTTGAAGGTACTTGCTTCTATAACTGGACCTACTTACTGTCTGCAACACAAAGTTAACCTCTGCAGACAAAAGTACATTAAGACCAGGGATAGCAGCTCATGCCTGTAATCCCAGCATTTTTGGGAGGCCTAGGAAGGAGGATTGCTTGAGCCCAGGAGTTCAAGACCAGCCTGGGCAACATAGTGAGACCTCTGTCTCTCCAAAAAAAAAAAAGTTTAAAAACTAGCTGGGCATAGTGGCACAAGCCTGTAGTTCCAGCTACTCGGTAGGCTGAGGTAAGAGGATCACTTGAGCCTGGAAGTCAAGACTGCAGTGATTGCACCATTGCACTCCAGCCTGGGAGACACAGCGAGACCCTATTACAAAAAAAAAAAAAAAAAAAAAAAGTAGATTAAAATGAGTCTGCTAGTTTCATATCAGAATTGAATCTAAGAAGAAAAATAAAAGTGTTTCTTCAAGGATACAGATGTGCCTCAGAACTACTAGGGGTGGGGACAAGTCAGTTGCAACAACCCTCCGGAAGGACAGAGGATTCCATGCTCTTCAAGGGTTCCATCCCTGGTTGTTTCTCACTGAAATCAAAGAAAGTTCTGAATCTAATCCCATGTCAACAGAGATCACTTAAAAACAGACTGATCTGGTACCTGAAGATAATAAACAAGAAGGCATAAGCAAGGTATTTAAATTACCTTTTACTCTAGTAAAAACAGTCTCCAAACCTTAAATTGGTCATGTTCCAAAAGTTTAAGTATTTAAATTTACAATACATTTTTCTATAAAGGTAATAAGTAAGATTTTCAAGGCTAGCAGCTCATGAAAGCAGACTTAAATCCATAAAGCTACCCAAAATGTGGTACAAGAGAGCACCCCTGACGCTACACCTAATATGAACAATACTGTTTCTATAATAAAATGCAGTTCTGTATTGGGATGGCAGGATCCCATCTAACAGAAAATTTCACAAGCAGAGAGGATAAGTAAAATCTTTTGAGACACTAGCAGCACGTTAATGCACGCCACATCCCAAGCTTAATCGAATCCATAGAAACCTCTAATCTAGATCAATCCCTCTCCAGGTCCGTTGCATTGGAGGGCAAATGCCTGTTGTGCCACAAAAGACAGAGGCTCACGCTCCCACTGTGGAGTCTTTCTCAAAATAACTGTGTTATACACAGAAGACAAAAACACTAATCAAATATAAAAGAGCATGGTCACAGTGCTTATATTAAAACATGAGGATGCCAACGCTGCAACACTCAAGTTTTGAAAAAGAATTGTTAATCACTGACAAGACAACTAGTCTACTATATAAAAAGCTGAGTGCTGATAGCTTTTTCTTTTTTTTTGATACGGAGTCTCACTCTGTTGCCCAGGCTGGAGTGCAGTGGCGTGATCTTGGCTCACTGCAGGCTCCGTCTCCCAGGTTCATGCCACTCTCCTGCCTCAGCCTCCCGAGTAGCTGGGACTACAGGTGCCCGCCACCACGCCCGGCTAATTTTTTGTATTTTTAGTAGAGACAGGGTTTCACCGTGTTAGCCAGGATGGTCTCGATCTCCTGACCTCGTGATCCGCCTGCCTTGGCCTCCAAGGCTGATAGCTTTTTCTACTCCTTCGTGGCACAGCTGGTTTCATTAATTCCTAGGAAAGGGCTTCAGAAAATAAGTAGGGAAGAGATTGTTGAGAGATGGGAAATGCATCATTTTCTTGTCTATACTTGAGGGCATGGTGGCTATTAATGAGCCAAAGGGTAACTCAGCTCTGAGATGACTCAGCACTGACAGGAAGAGAAAATCATCTGAGAGTCATCTTGGCCCAGAGTCAGACTCTAGTTCCCATATTATACATTTTAGAAAGAAATGAAAAGAGGAAGAAGGTATCTTTATGAGTAGTATTGAGGGCCTGGTACATATGCCTTTTTCTCTCTTACTCATACTTTCATTCCAAAGCCCAATGTTTTATCGGTGTTTTAAGACAAGCAAAGGACTGACTATCCTCATTCCCTTGCATCTCTTTTACCTAAAAATGAACATATGGTAATTAGAATCAATGACTGTTGGCTGGATGTCTATGTAGGTGTAACTACAGTGAACAACACGGAGCACATTAACAAGTACCAGGCATACTTGACTTCACTGAAAAATTGACTTCTAGCTAGGGAGACAAAACAATATGCGTGAAAGAGACATTAAATCACCATTAAATCATTTTAACAGAAACCTTCAAAAGTGTATTACACACTCTCATGACTTCTAAAAAAGAATATTCTAAATGTAATTGGGCTTTTTTTGGGGGGAGTGCTTTTTTTGTAGCTCATTGTTAATATCTAAGTAATGAATTGTATTTTTTTTTTTCTTTAGATGGAGTCTCACTCTGTCGCTCAGGCTGGAGTGCAGTGGCACAATCTAGGCTTACTGCAACCTCCGCCTCCCAGGTTCAAGCGATTCTCTTGCCTCAGATTCCTGGGTAGCTGGAACTACAGGCGCCCACCACCATGCCCGGCTAATTTTTTGTATTTTTAGTAGAGACGGGGGTTTCACTGTGTTAGCCAGGATGGTCTCAATCTCCTGACCTAGTGATCTGCCAGCCTTGGCCTCCCAAAGTGCTGGGATTACAGGCATGAGCCACTGCGCCCAGCCTATGAATTGTACTTTTTAAAAAAAATTATTATACTTTAAGTTCTGGGGTACATGTGCAGAACACGCAGGTTTTTACATAGCTATACACGTGCCATGGTGATTTGTTGCACCCATCAGCTGGTCATCTACATTAGGTGTTTCTCCTTACGCTACCCTTCTCCTGGCCCCCTACCCCCCGACAGGTGCTGGTGTGTGATGGTCCCTCCCTGTGCCCATGTGTTCTCATTGTTCAACTGCCATTTATGAGTGAAAACATGTCGTGTTTGGTTTTCTGTTCTTGTGTTAGTTTGCTGAGAATGGTGGTTTCCAGCTTCATCCATGTCCCTGCAAAGGACATGAACTCATCCTTTTTTTATGGCTGCATAGTATTTCATGGTAAATTGTATTTCAATGCTAAGATTCCTTCAGGAACTCTCAGGCACATAGAGCTGTCTGGTCCTAAGCAGCTCTGAAGAAAGCAAGCCAAGAAAGCAACTTTGCTTTGTAAAGTTCTGTTTTTCCCTCTCACCTGCTCTTAGTGTCTTCTGAATCACTTTTATGAACTGTTTGATCTTCAGACTGGACATTTCCATGGTTTTCCCTAGATGTCTTCTTGTCATAAAATTCCACAAGACATTCAATCTCTAACCATTGATTTCTTTCTCTCTTTCACTCACAGGATCATACATTGTTTCAATGGGCAATGAATGAATCCAGTGGAGCCTTGTCTTACACATCAGATGAAGTGGCTGGCTGGTTTAGGGGCCACAGAGATTGAAAATTTGTTTTAAGCATTAGAATCACTCTAAGCACTCTAAGATACACATGAGCACAGGCACATGAGAGCAGAGGCAAAGAAGAGCAGATTCAAATCTTCCATGTCACACTCATTCCAGACATATACTAATTAAGTAGAATTGAGGGCAGATTCGTCCTGTGTTTAGAATTTTTCGTTTCCTTTTTGTTTTTGGACAAATGGATAGAGTTGAACAAGTTAAATGTTTCAGTGAGCCCACTGTACCTACCACATAAAAGGCAGTGTGTTAGGTTCAAGGCATTCACTGATTTTTTTCTTTTTTCTTTTTTTTTGAGACAGGGTCTTGCTCTGTCACTATCATTCAAGCTGCAGAGCAGAGGCGTGATCATGGCTCACTGCAGCCATGGCCTCCCAGGCTCAAGTGATCCCACCTCAGCCTCCAGAGTAGCTGGGACCACAGACCAGCTAATTTTTGTATTTTTTGTAGAGACAGGGTTTCACCATGTTGCCCAGGCTGATCTCAAACTCCTGAGCTCAAGCAATCCTCCTGTTTCAACCTCCCAGAGTGCTGGGATTACAGCACCTGGCCGATTTTTCACTAAAAGAACATAATCTCTAACAATGTCTATTTTCAAATATGCTTAACATCACAGAATGTTAAGAGCTGAAAGAAGGAAATGAAGATAAGATGTGGACCCTGTCCTTAAAGAATTTAGAATCAAGTAAGAAAGATTAAACATGTACAGAATTAACTATAATAAAAGGAAGTCTGTGATAAATACCATGACCCAAGTACAAAGTGCTATGTTATTTCAGAGAAGGGTGGCCTTAAAACTAACTGGCAACTGGAGGAAAAGGCATCCAGGCAGAGGGAATGGCAAAATACCTAGCAACTCATTCATTATTCTTCATGCTCTACTAATTCATCTTCTTTTTTTTTTTTGAGACAGAATCTCGCTCTGTCGTCCAGGCTGGAGTGCAATGGTGCGATCTCAGCTCACTGCAACCTCCGCCTCCTGGGTTCAAGCAATTCTCCTGCCTCAGCCTCCTGAGTAACTAGGATTACAGGCATGCGCCACCACACCTGGCTAATTTTTCTATTTTTAGTAGAGATGGGGTTTCACTATGTTGGCCAGGCTGATCTTGAACTCCTGACCTTGCGATCTGCCCAACTCGGCCTCCCAAAGTGCTGGGATTACAGGCATGAGCCACCGCGCCCAACTCATCTTTTTTAATTAATAAAAGGATCACTCACTCACTGGCTTCATATTTTACGCTCTTTGAATATATATAGTTGACTGCAGTAAAGTATACTCACTACATGTTATTACTTCCTTTTTAAAAAAACCAATTCCTATTATGAGTCAGGGTTCTCTGTGAAATCATTTTTTTTTTTTTTAATGTTCTAGCAGGACTTTTTCTTTCTAACCCAGTGTTTCATCCTCCTTTGGCTACTACCTGTTTGCACTGCTGATCACAAATGCCAAGCACAGTGCTAAGTACAGAAAAAGATCCAGACCTTGTCCTTTTGAATTTCATCCTTCCTTGGTTGCTTACCTGCTAAGAAAACATGACACAAACACATTTCCCCACATTTAGGATGTCACAGCAGGCAGGAATACTACAGGCAGCACCGCAGAGTGTGCAGGAATACTACAGGCAGCACTGCAGAGTGCAGAGGGAGCGGGTCCAGAATCAGAGTCTAGGATCTGAATCTGGCTCTATCACTTACCAGCTGTGTGACCTTGGAGAAACTGAGGTTTCTTACCAATAAACCTCAGTTTCTTCATCTGTAAAATGGGGAGAACCAGAGTTCTTAGCTGCCAGGCTTATTCTAAAGATTAAAAAAGATGATGTAGGAAATAAATGAGACACTGTATATAAAGCACTTAGCTATCTATTATGTGCCTGGTTCTTAGTAAGTACTCGGATGTTGGTTAATTTGGTAGTTACAATCAAAGTCATCTTGACCAACCTCTTTCCCAGTGCAGGATTCTGTTCTTTGGCTCCTTTAACAGTATAGATCCTTCACTCTGGTGACAGATCCTTCGCCTCCATGAAGAGAGCTCACTACAGTTTCCAAGCTGCTCAGTGGGCTGTTGAGCAGCAACAACTGTCAAAGAGTTTTTAACTGTACTGAGCTACAACAAGCATCAAATAATTTCCACCCGCGATCCTACCTGTGTCTTCTGGAGCAACACAGAATAAGTTCCCGCCCTCTACCCTGGGATTCTATCACTCTGCCTAAGGCAACCACATAGGCAGGCAGATAAGTGAAGCACAATTTGGCCATAAAACAAAAAAAGAAAAAAAGTCCAAATGCCACGCCTAGATCCCATTAAACTGTTTCTAAGGAGACCATCTCCATCCCCACAGTTCCTGCTCCTTCTAAATCACTGCCCATGGAACAGCCCTGCGCCCCACTCCACCTGCTCGCCCTTTACATGCTGGATCAAAGACATCCAAAGCTGTAACATCCCTAAACACAAGTTACAAAAATAGTTCAGTATCACTGGAGCGTAAAGTTCAAAGCAAGAGGTGAGGCTAGAGAGGCAGGCTGGGCATGCTCATGGAGGTCTTTGTACATAAGAAAGGGCTGCATCTTCACCCTTTTGGCAGTGGTCCCCAACTTAAAAAAAAAAATTCATGAAAATTCATTTAAATAACACACTTCCCTCAATCACTCAGTGTCACTGAACTATCATAAGGTTTTGAGGAAGGTGGTGGAGGGGAGTGAGGCATGTCCTTCTCCTCAAGAATCACTGCAGCTGGGGGTATACATCAGCAAGGGAGTTAGTAAAAAATACATTTTTAAATATATCATTAGGAAGGTATGTAAAGGATAGTCTTAAGGCACAATATAGGAGGCAGAGAGACTAGTAGGAAAAAAGTAAAAATAAAGACAAATTCACCATTTATTGAACTAAGCAATTATTCACTAATTCCGATCCTCAAATAATTGAATGGTGGATATTACTGTATTATATCAAATCTAGGACTTCACTGATTGTAAAACATACTATTTTATATGCTACTAAAAAAGAAAAATGACATACCATTGATTATAAGAAAAATCTTGATTTGAGATGTTAAAATTATAAATGGTACCCAAAAAGTGAGTCTAAGAATCAATGAAATGTGATATCATCCCTGTTTCACAACTGAAGAAAACTGAGGCACAAAGAGGTCTTTAAGAGGGTTGCATAAATTACACAGTTAGAATCTGGTAGAATCAGAAGCCCACAAAGGCACTTCATGCAGAATCCGACTCGAGGAACACAGGGTTCCTAGTTCCTCCTGAGTGCACCCAGAGGTTATCTCCCAAGGGAGCAAAGGCAAAGTGAAAAGTGAGCCCATCCTGAAACTAGCCAGTATGCATAAGTCATAACCTTCAAAGGCAAGGTCTAATTAGAATCTGGTTTTAAAAAATGGGCCTTGGCTGGGTGCAGTGGCTCACGCCTGTAATCCCAGCACTTTGGGAGGCTGAGGTGGATGGATCACTTGAGGTCAGGAATTCGAGACCAGGTTGGCCAACATGGCGAAACCCTGTCTCTACTAAAAAATACAAAAATTAGGGCCGGGCGCGGTGGCTCATGCCTGTAATCCCAGCACTTTGGGAGGCCGAGGTGGACAGATCATGAGGTCGGAAGTTCAAGACTAGCCTGGCCAAGATGGTGCAACCCCGTCTCTACTAAAAAAATACAAAAAATTAGCCAGACATGGTGGCGCGCACCTGTAATCCCAGCTACTCGGAAGGCTGAGGCAGGAGAATTGCTTGAATCCAGGAGGCAGAGATTGCAGTGAGCCGAGATCGCGCCACTGCACTCCAGCGTGGATGACAGAGTGAGACTCCATCACAAAAAAAAAAAAAAAAAAAATTAGCCAGGCGTGGTGGTGCGCACCTGTAGTCCCAGCTACTCAGGAGGCTGAGGCATGAGAATTGCTTAAACCCGGGAGGCAGAGGTTACAGTGAGCCAAGATTGAGCCACTGCACTCCAGCCTGGGCAACAGAGGAAGACTTCTGTCTCAAAATTTAAAAAAAAAAAAAAAAAAAAAAAAAAAAAAAAAAGGACCTCTAGCAGTGCTAATCAGATAATACACCTGAAAAGTATGCCTTGAAAATAAAAAAACAGGCTGGGTAAGATGGCTCATGCCTGTAATTCCAACACTTTGGGAAGCCGAGATGGGCAGATCACTTGAGCCCAGGAGTCCAAGACCAGCCTGAGCAACACGGAAAAACCTCATTTCTACAAAAAATAAAAAAATTACCCAGGCATGGTGGTGCATGCCTGTAGTCCCAGCTATTTGGAAGGCTGAAGTGGAAGGGGCTCGGAAGCAGAGGTTGCATTGAGCTGAGATCATGCCATTGCACTATAGCCTGGGCAACAGACCAAGACTCTGTCTCAAAAAAAAGAAAAGAAGGCCAGGCACGGTGGCTCATGTCTGTAATCCTTGCACTTTGGGAGGCCAAGGCGGGTGGATCACTTGAGGTCAGGAGTTTGAGACCAGCCTGGACAACATGGTGAAACCCTGTCTCTACTAAAAATAGAAAAATTAGCTGGAAATCACTTGAACCAGGAGGCGGAGGTTGCAGTGAGCCAAGATCATGCCACTGCACTCCAGCCTGGGCAACAGAGTAAGACTTTGTCTAAAAAAAAAAAAAAAAGAAAAGAAAAGAAAAAGAAACCCAAGAAATTGGGACACATATCTATTTCACATCAACTAATCAACTCTGACTGTCCTGTATTGTTTGGATAACCAACAAAGTATTACATACTGACACTATTCCAAAGGCGTTTACAATCTACTAGAAACAATTATAATTAAAAACATGAGAGCATGAGCAAGAAGACAAACAGTTTGGAGAACTACAATACCGAAGTTTAGAGAAAGCTTCATCAAAAGTAAAAACTGGGCTGGGGCTGGGCACAGTGGAGTAGAGACAGGGTTTCACCATGTTGGTCAGGCTGGTCTTGAACTCCTGACCTCAAGTGATCCATCCACCTCGGCCTCCCAAAGTGCTGGGATTACAGGTGTGAGCCACCGTGCCTAGCTTATGAGCTTCTTACAGGTAGAAAATTTGAGTTTTATATCTTTGTATCTCTATATTTAGCGCAGTGTCTTTTTCCTAGTGAATGCTTAATAAATGGTTGTTGTTTGGTAATCAGAGAAAAGACAAAAACACTCTCAACAGACATCAGTACTTCATCAAGGTCAGAGAGCCAAGGTAAAGACAAATGATTTGCAGAAAGCCTCTAAGGAGGGAGGCACTTGCCTCCCACATATAAAAACCATTTATTCTGTTAAGAAATTTTATTTTAAGTCATCTTAAATTCATTTGGGAAGTATAGAAGATATAAATACCCAATAATCAGAGAAACTGAAAAGCTGCTATGTGGGATACCTTTCCTAAGATTCAACCATGTTTCCTTCTTATTAGAGCACTCCTCTATTTTTCTGTTACTAAAATTTCTAGCTTCCCTTCTACAAAGTGATAATAAATCAAACATCAACTTTTCCTCTAAGAAAATCCATCAAAAAACCATGGTCATCATTGGTAATATTCAACTAGTTCAGGTTCTCCTCCCTCTTGGGCACATAATAGGATAATTTCCCCATCCCTTGGGTGGGAGCATGTGACTTATTTTGATCACTGAAATGTGAGTGTGCGGGGATGTGTCACTTCAAGAGCTGGCACACACACATGCCCAGGTAGAAGCATATGTTGAGGAGATTTCCATCAGCTTGGACCTCAGAGGAACTACAGTGAGCAGAGACACCACAATGGCCACATAGCACGAGTGAAAAAATAAACCTTGCTGTCATAAGCCATTGGGATTTTAGAGTAATGTATTACCTAGCCTACCTTGATTGACACAAAAACCAAGCCTGGAAAAGGGTTCTTAGTTAGGAATCAAGAAATTCTGCTTTGCCGGGTGTGGTGGCTCACACCTGTAATCCCAGCACTTTGGGAGGCTGAGACAGGTGGATCACCTGAGGTTGGGAGTTTGAGACCAGCCTGACCAACATAGAGAAACTCCGTCTCTACTAAAAAAAAATACAAAACTAGCCGGGTGTGGTGGCGCATGCCTATAATCCCAGCTACGCAGGAGGCTGATGCAGGAGAATTGCTTGAACCCAGGAAGTGGAGGTTGCAGTGAGCCAAATTCACGTCATTGCACTCCAACCTGGGCAACAAGAGCGAAACTGCATCTCAAAAAAAAAAAAAAAAAAAAAAAAAAGAAAGAAACTCTGCTTCTTATCTTAGATTAGGCCAATCCTCTTCTGCAATATAAGGAATAATAGCAAAGAACAGTAAAATTGAATCTCAATTCCAGCCTTTCAGGGTGCCTATAAATCAGCAACCAAAGCAAAATACAATTTGTTTTATCTGCAACATATCCAAGTAATACCATGGGTAATAAGCTTTGTTTACTGACTACAACCTTGACAAACACTAGGTTTTACTGAAAACAGCTGCATATCAAATGAATATCTCTAAAGGTCAAATTGTGCTGTTTCGTGTACACTGTTATTCTACTAACCAGTAATAAGGAATGACTAACACACCAAACTTGAAGCAGCAGGTAATCAATGAGATTGTGCACTGAGGCAATCCAAAGTTCAAGTAAGGAAAGTGAGTGTGTATATGGCAGCAGATATTAAGTATAGTCTGGAACGATCTTTGCTTTTGTTTTTTTCTTTTTTACTTAAAGAGATGGGGTCTCACTTATTGCTCAGGCTGTTCTCAAACTCCTGGGCTCAAGCGATCCTCTCGCCTCAGCCTCCCAAAGTGCTGGGGATTACAGTCATGAGCCTCCACAACCAGCCCAAGTGTGCATACTTCCTTCCTTCCTTCCTTCCTTCCTTCCTTTCTTCCCTCCCTCCTTCCTTCTTTCTTTCTTTCCCTCCTTCCTTCCCTTTTTTCTTTTCTTTCTTTCCTTTTCTTCCTTCCTTCCTTCCTTTCCTTCCTTCCTTTCCTTCCTTCCTTTCCTTCCTTCCTTTCCTTTCTTTCTTTCTTTTTCTTTTTTTTTGAGATGGAGTCCTGCTCTGTCACCCAGGCTGGTGTGCAGTGGCGCGACCTCGGCTCACTGCAACCTTCACTTCCCAGGTTCAAGCAATTCTCCTGCCTCACGCCTCCCGTGTGGCTGGGATTAAAGGTGCATGCCACCACACCTGGGTAATTTTTGTGTTTTTAGTAGAGGCGGAGTTTCACCATGTTGGCCAGGCTGGTCTCGAACTCCTGACCTCAGGTGATCCACCCGCCTTGACCTCCCAAAGTGCTAGGATTACAGGCTCAAGCCACCGTGCCCAGCCTTTCTTTCTTTTTTTTCTAAACAAATTACAGGGATTTTAGAAATCATTATTGCTGATCTCTTTTTTTTTTTTTTCTTTCTGAGATGGAGTCTCGCTCTGTCGCCCAGGCTGGAGTGCAGTGGCGCGATCTCGGCTCACTGCAAGCTCCACCTCCCGGGTTCATGCCATTCCCCTGCCTCAGCCTCCAGAGTAGCTGGGACTACAGGCACCTGCCACCACGCCCAGTTAATTTTTTGTATTTTTTAGTAGAGACGGGGTTTCACCGTGTTAGCCAGGTTGGTCTCGATATCCTTACCTCGTGATCTGTCCGCCTTGGCCCTCCCAAAGTGCTGGGATTACAGGCATGAGCCATCATGACCAGCCGATCTCTGTCTTTATGTTACCCTGAGGGAATAAGATTTTGGCCTCTGAAAAAAATATCCTACAGCCAACACTAAGAATTGAAGATAACATACGGAAAGTACAGTAGTCCCCCCTTACCTGCCTAGGATATGTCCTAAGACCCCCAGTGGATGCGATATTTCTTCCTATACACACATACCTAAGCTAAAGTCTAATTTGTAAATTAGGCACAGTAAGAGATTAACAATGATAACTAATAATAAAAACAATTATGGCAATATGCCAGCATCATTACTCTTGCACTTTGGGGCCATTATGAAGTAAAATAAAGGTTACGTGAACACAAGCACCATGACACTGTGACAGTCAAGATGGCTGCTAAGTAAGCAATGGGCAGCTAGTGTACGTAGCATGGATACAATGGATGATGGGATGATTCCCATCCTGGAGCAGGACAGAGCAACATTTCATCATGCTGCTCAGAATGGCATGCAATTTAAAACATATTGTTTATTTCTAGAATTTTCTATTTAATATTTTTGGACCATGGTTGACTGTGCATAACTGGAACTACAGAAAGTGAAACTGCAGATAAAACTGCCTGTCTTAACCACGCTTTAACTCTGCCCTACAACTGGCCTTTCTGTATGTAAGATAATAAATTTCCTTATTACTTAAGCCAAAAAAAAAAATTCTGCCACAAAATTCTTACCTATCAAGCATCAGTAAAGAAGGGCTTTATAGATGCAGTGGAACACAAGGCTGGTCTCAGCTCTCTTCTTCTCTCTTAGGCACATCCAGATAGAGAAATAGAGGCAGCCAGGGATAGTCAGGTATGTTAACTCGCACCTTTTACAAGAACTAAAACTCAAACAGAATATCTTATTCTTCTAGACCAAATAGCTCCTCTTTCATCATCAAAAACACAAACTGTTTGTCCCTCACTTGTCCCACCATTCCTGGAGACCTGCAGTCAGGACACCTGCTTCAACGTCACAGGGTGTGGCAGGTAATGAGCTTTGTTATCACAAGCTCTGTTCATAGAAGGGACATCTGGCAAACAAAACCCAATATTACTGTTTATGATCCTTTCATCTTAGTGCTCACGAGTTAATTTTGAACCCGCAGCATTTTTCCATTTTAGCAGCCTATGCTTAGCAGAGATTTAAAATTCCATACTATGAGGTTTTCTTGGGTTCAGCACCATTCAGAAGCATATGTTTCAGTTCTCTTGAGAGGGCCCACTGCAAATTGAAATCTATTTTAAAAAAAATAAAGCGCTGGATAAATTCCCTTGACATAGCCCTTGAATTGTGACTCTGATGACCAAATCTTGAAAGCCCAGTTGAATTCTAAATCTAGCTTTGCTATTAGATACTGGTAGATCAGAATGTTAGGTCACCCACACAGTTTTCTTTGAACAAAATTCAATTCATCATAATTAACACCAACACCCAGCTCAGTCATGATGTTGAGCTATGTTTAGGAATTTCTGAAAGTAAAAGGGAACCAAGTGCCCTAGGCTCTAAATGGCACAGCCAGGAGAGCTGATGGCTACCCCAGAGACTATGAAATTAGACCTTACTCCAGCCTCCAACAGTTTAAATCACGAACAACCTTATGAGACTAGAGTCCTGGGAACTCTTTAGTGACACTCACCTGAAGAACTACCCCAGTCAGTAAAAGGTACCACACTAGATTCAGTGGGGAATACAAAGATAAGGCAGTCTAATCAAGCAGGGAAAACATAGAAAGGTATATAAATTAAGGTCACAGAAGGATAAAAATAATACTATACCTGGTTCAAAGAGATCACAATAGGGTAGACCATGAGGGCAAGCTTTAGGGTGGTAGGATTTAAGCTGCACTCGAATGACAGGCAGTATTTAGTACATGAACAGACAATTCAGGCAGAGAGTTGAGGCAGGAATTACAAAATAAGTAAGAGAGGTCCACTGTGGCTGGAGCAGAAAGCGTCTGGCGAGTAGTTACAAAGTAAAGCCAGGATAGGATGGGGACAAATTGTGGAGAGCCTTGAATGTGTCTGGCCAAGGAGTCAAGGCTAGTCTAAGAAGTACATTAGAAAAACTAATTTCAGTATGTGAGATCAACAAGAAGGAAGAGAGAATAAGGTTAGAAAACCTGCCAGAAACAATCAAGAGACATGATAACTAAAGACAACGTTTGACTCATAACTAAAACTGGGATTTAAAAAAAGATCTAAAGGACATTTCTGGGACAATTGGGAAACGTAAATATGAACTATATATTGGAAAATAATATTTATTAATGTTAAATTTCTCAACTATGTTAATTGTGTTGTATATCATTAGAGAATTACACACAATGTATTATATAAGAATATCCTTGTTCTTAGGAGATATTTATTGACATATTTAGGGATGAAAAGTTATGATGTCTACAACCAATTCTCAAAATCGTTCAGAAAAAAAGTATATATGTATATAGAGATAAGAGCAAGTATGCCAAATGTTAACAGTTGGTGAATCTAAGAACAAGATACAAAGAAGGACATTACAGAAAAAAGCAACAGGTTTAGTGATTGACTGGATCTTGGGAGCAAGGAAGAGGGAGAAAAGGTTTTGAATGTAGATGACAGAGGATGGTAGTAACACTCCTGGAAAAGGGAAGCTGCAGAGAGAAATGGTTTTCAGAAGACATATGCTGAAGCTGGCTCTGGATAAGTGGCAAGAAGAAATTTAGATGTGAGAATGACATTAGGGAGAAATGCCTTCAGGCTGTTGGAAATACAGGAATAGGACTCAAGCCATACATCAAGACTAGAATTACCAATTTGGGAATTACCTACACAGATAATAGTTTGAGCATGAAAATTTTTTTTTAATACCCAAGTTTTGCTTCAAGACCTAGAACATGAGAAATGGATGAGATTTATGCTAGAAATATGAGAGGGAGAAGAGAGAGGTGAGAGATGACTGACAACATAACTTCCTGATAGAGTGGGAAAAGAATAGGAAAAAAATCAGCAGGCTTCTATATGACAGAAAGAAAGGTGGAAAAAGATTAAGAGAGTGCTCCACTGAAGGGTTAACAGTATCAGATACCACAGAAACAATAAAGAAACTGATGACTAGGAAACGGCCACAGGATTTGAAAATTGGGAAATCATCAGTGAATTTTGGGTAGGAGTGAAAACCAGGCTATGGGACTCTAGAAAGAGAACAGAGAAAGTAGAATTAAAGACTGGGTGTAAATCACCCACGAATTCAAGTTCACCTTGCATGAGAACGATGGAAATGGAACTACAGTTAGTGGGGCAGTAGAGCCACGGGAAGGGCTGTACTCGCTCCGAGACCAGGGCATTCTGTGTAGACACAGAAGAACAACACTAATGACACCTTAGAGACCAGTGCAAGAAGCGACATTATGGTGTGTGTCGGGGAGAGACAGAAAGAGAACTTGGCTCTAGAAATGGAATGAAATAAACCCTCCTTTAACACAGGAAGAAAAGGAGAGAGAGGAGGTGAAAAAGAGAGAAGCAGTGATAAAAAGAGTATACAAAAACAACTTAGGAGGTTAAACAAGAAATCACAAGATTAGGAATAAACAACTTGTCAGAGCCGAGGAATTCAGTCATATCTGGTCTTTACACAGGCCTACTACTCCGGCCACATCTGCTGAAGGTGATGGGGCATCTATCCATGACTATCTAATGAAGATCTTAAAGACCTAGGAATTGATGAGAGTTTCTGACCTCAAGGTGAAGAGATTCTTTAGTTAAAAAGAACAGAGTTCAAGGTGATGTTCCTATTGTCTTAGGACAAGGCTTTTGCCTATCTTAGTAAAAAGATCATTTTTCATTATCAACAGAAGAAGCTATACTTGAATTAGCAACTGCTCTCTATGAGGGCAAAGATAAGCTTGAAATCCTATGAAAAGGAAGCTACCTATTGGAAGCCTCAGACATTCTAAAGCTGAATAGGGTAGGATTCTGATTCCTTGCATCACTCATTTTCAAAAATCTCAGGAGATATGAACAGTTATTTCCTAATACCGCATGAACAACAAAAATACATAGTTTCATAAACTGTAAAAGAAATTTGCAGTGGCAGCAAAATACTTTATGGAACTTATCTGAAGATAAGACATATGAGGAAGAACAACATTTTTATGGCCTTTTATTTCCTTCTAAAAGCCACATCCAATAAAATGGCTGGAACTGGAATTACTTTACTGCTTTAGCAGTCATCCTTACAGATGTTTACAAAGCAGTGTTAGAATGATGATGCAAAAAAATCATGATTACCTCAGGAACTGGAAAAAAAACTTTTGATAAATTTTAATATCCTTTTATGATTAAAAATCCTTAGTAGGAAGAGAAAGGAAGAAACATCCTTAACCTGGCAATCTTTACCAAAAAAACCTATAGCAAATGCTCTACTTCATGGTGACAGGATGAAAGCTTCCCTTTGAAACCAGGAATCAGAGCAGATGCCCACTGTCACTACTTCTATTCAATACAACTTCTACCAACACATTTTTTTTTTTGAGACGGAGTCTCGCTCTGTCACCCAGGTTGGAGTGCAGTGGTGTGATCTCAGCTGCCGGGTTCAAGTGATTCTCCTGCCTCAGCCTCTCAAGTAGCTGGGCACACCACCACGCGCAGCTAATTTTTGTATTTTTGGTAGAGACAAGGTTTCACCATGTTGTCCAGGCTGTTCTCAAACTCCTGACCTAAGTTGACCCATTCGCCTCAGCCTCCCAAAGTGCTGGGATTATAGGCATCAGCCACTGTGCCCGGTCCTTACAAATACATTTTTAAATCACAGGCAGACAACCTCGCAGAAGAAAGAACAAAGGCCCTGAATAAACATTTCACTAGAGAGGACCTCCTAATAGCCAATAAACAAGAAAAGATGCTCATCTTCATGAGAAATGCAATTAGAATGACAATGAAATGCCAGTACATACCTACTAGCTCAATAAAAATTAAGTTCTACATCCGTCAGTCAGGACGGGCTTGGTTAAGCCACAGGAACAATTTTAACATTTCATGGCTTAAAGTGACAAGTTTATTTCTCTCACACTATGCACACATCCACTGTGCATCCACCTGGGGGCACTGCTCCACCTCATCCTCAGTTAGGGACCCAGGCCCTGGGAGGCTGTGTCCATGCTTCCACAAATGGAATATATATATATATATTCCATTATTATATATATTAGCACTGGCTCCTAAGTTTCGCCTAGAAGTGACACATGGCACTTCCACTCACACTTCATTGGCTAAAGCAAGTCACATGGCTACACCTAACTTCAGGAAGGCATATTAGTATAATTTTACCATGTGTCCCGAAGGGGAAAGAACTGTAAATATTTAGTTAACAGTTCTAATGATTACCACACTGAGAATATAAACCTTTGGTGAGCATACAGAGCACTGGGAACACTCACCCCCCATTGGTAGAAGTATAAATGGATACAATCACTCTGGAAAGTTTGGCATTATCTAACGAAGTGGCAGATACTATGGCCTACAGTCCAGAGGCCTTGAGCCTCAGACTTCTTTTGCCAGTGCTGCAGCCCTGCTGGTGCTTTTGTGCTTCCCCTGTTTCTTCCTTCTAGAGGCCTCACCTATGACCCAGGAATTGCACTGTTAAGAGAAATAGATGTTTCAAGAAAATGTACAAAAATGTACAATAGCATCCATTTTCAAGAATATTCATGACAACATATTTCATAAAAGCTCCAAACTCAAAACAATCTAATTCCATCAGTCATAGAATGGATAAATTCATATAATGAAATCCTATGCAGCAATGAAATTAAACTACCTAAGGCTACCTGTAACAAAATGGGTGATTCTTACAAATAACACAGAGCAAAGAAGGTAAAACACAAAACAACAAATGTTGACTTTCAAAGTCACCTTGGAGGCTGGGCGCGGTGGCTCACTCACACCTGTAATTCCAGCACTTTGGGAGACTGAGGTGGGTGGATCACCTGAGGTCAGGAGTTGGAGACCAGCCTGACAGATATGGTGAAACCCTGTCTCTACTAAAAATACAAAAATTAGCTGGGCATGGTGGCAGGCACCTCTAGTCCCAGCTACTTGGGAGGCTGAGACAGGAGAATCACTAGAACACGGGAGGCAGAGGTTGCAGCGAGCCGAGATCACACAACTGCACTCCAGCCTGGGCAACAGAGCAAGACTCCGTCTCAAAAAAAAAAAAAAAAAAAAAAGTCACCATGGAGGTATACTCCAGGTTGCCTAGACAATGAACTAGCTTAGACTAGGGGGTTGGGAGGCTACCCCTTCTCCCAGTGAGAGGGGCTGCACCCAAGCACAACTTCCCACAGGACCTACAGCTGTCTTCTCCAGGTGTGTATTATCCCACAGGTCCCTAAGTTTCCAGGTGTTGGGCAGCTGGCATTCCCAGACAACTTCCTCTTTTTTTTTTTTTTTGAGATGGAGTTTTGCTCTTGTTGCCCAGGCTGAAGTGCAATGGCATGATCTCGGCTCCCTGCAACCTCTGCCTCCCGGGTTCAAGTGATTCTCCTGTCTCAGCCTCCTGAGTAGCTGGAATTATAGGCATGCACCACCAAGCCCGGCTAATTTTGCATTTTTTGTAGAGACGGGGTTTCTCCATGTTGGTCAGGCTGGTCTCGAACTCCCGACCTCAGGCCTCCCAAAGTGCTGGGATTACAGGCGTGAGCCACCGCACCCGGCCCCCAGACAACATCTATAAGCAGCTGGCACACAAATACAGATTTCGTGGTGTCTAAGCATTCTGCCTATCTCTCCACTAGTAAAGCTGCTCTCATGGGTGCTTGATAAAAAAGACAGCATTGGAGGAGGGGGGTGATGGGAGCCATTCCAGCAGAGACACCTCAATACACCTCTCCATGGGCTCTTCTCTTGCTTTGAAAACTCCCCCTTTCCTAGTAAAATCTATCCCTGAATCCCTGAATCTACACCTGAGATGTTAAGAAATTCATTTGCAGCCTGGTGAGCAACAGGTGGCATCTTCAAAGAACCCACTTTGCACACCAGGTGGTAACTTTGAAAGTAACACCTTGTATTTAACAATTTGGTTGCTTTTTTTTTTTTTTTTTTGAGACACAGTCTCGCTCTGTCGCCCAGGCTGGAGTGCAGTGGCGCGACCTTGGCTCACTGCAACCTCCGCCTCCCGGGTTCAAGCGATTCTCCTGAATAGCTGGGATTACAGGTGTGCACCATCACACCTGGCTAATTTTTGTACTTTTAGTAGAGACAAGGTTTTGCCATGTTGGCCAGGCTGGTCTTAAACTCCTGACCTGAAGTGATCTGCCTGCCTCGGCCTCCCGAAGTGCTGGGATTACAGGTGTGAGCCACGACGCCTGGCCTGTATTTAACAATATTATTTTAAAATCATAACAATAAGGCCTATAGAAGGCACCTCTCCATTCCCCCTATATTTTCAAGTCTCTTTAATACTTGAAAGGGACTCTAGTCCCTATAGTACAAAAGGGAACTAGATTTGAGCTATGGCTCTCCTTGACAGAAGTTGCAAAACAGCAGATCTTTAACATATGAAAAGTACAAAACAACTCTAAGTGCTTGCAAAGAAAGGGTGCTAACAGATCGCTGAAGTTTCCAAAAAGTATACAACCCTTTCATATGAAAGGGAGGGTGACTCAAAAGCATCAGTAAATACTGGAAGCCCCGTGAGGTTGTCAGGGAGTCCAAAGTTAAGTATCTAAAGAAGGAAAAGGGTTCCATCATGTTTCTGCACTAGGATGCTGATAGAGTCACAGAGCCATGTCAGATGGTGAGAGACAAAACTTTACTCCATTCTAATGTCATCCAAACTCAAGAATGCATTCACTACATTACCCTGGAAAGTGGGGATCTGCCAACCTCAACAGAGTCAACTAAGACTGAAGACCCTACTGAAAAACAACAAGAAAGTCCTTTAGACAGCAATGCTAGCAATGATGGATCTAAAAACTCCTACTTCATCATGATGAAAAGGTTAATAAAGGATCATGGCTTAGCAATGAGCAGCAGTCTCCTAAAAAATCATCTCTCTCCAAGGGCCAGGGCTCATAATGACAACAATCAGTTGAAGAAAAACCAGGACCAAGCAAACCAAAGACGCACCAGTAAACTGCACAGGGGACAGCATGTAATAAGTTGAATAAAATAAACATGGCAATTCGTATCCCCTTGCTGGCTATCGCCCAAGTTTAATTTGGCATATGAGGACATAGGCCATGTCACAGTTATGCTAGCAAAACAAATCTGAGAACACCTACTTGGGGCCATTTTAATTCTGCCTCTGATAGTCTGCCTTCCTACAGAATATCACCTGACCTTGAATTACATTACAGATATCTTAGTCACTATATTACTCTTTAGGAAAGATATAAATTTTACTATCTAAGTCAAAGCCCCTGTGTCATGATTATTCCAAAGTTTCATTGTCACTGGCCTATGAGTAGGAAACTAATTTTATAATCAACATAAAACTATTTATCTCACCTTTGGCCAAGTAGCCAGTGACATCATTCTCCTATATCAAGAAGTCAGTCTGTGAACAGATGAACCACGATATAGGCCTAGTAATAATCTTATGCACATTAAAACTGTTAGTAGATCTTAGCAAAATCAAAACAAAACCCAAACTATTAAATCTATTAAATAAAACAGGTTCTAGGACTATCTTAAGAGTAAAAAAAACAAGAAACAATATGAAGATGTAGAGGTGGCTAGAGATGCCCAAGGCTCTTGGTTTTCTAGTAACCCTAGTTTGGAAGAGAACTGCAAGAGAATGTACCTTATCCATATGGAAGATCAAATCCAATTCACACACATTTTCGAAACACTTATCCAGAGTTTCCACAAAAACCTAGAAAACAAGGAGAAATAGATAAAGAAGAGAAATAGGAACATATTCGCAGCTTTATCAATGTCACATCTGAAAGTAAAACAGGCTGTCACAATACTATTTACTTTATGATAAATCTCAAAAAAAAAAAAACAAAACAAAACACCTACCTTTTGTCTCCAGCATTAGCTGATCACCCTACTTATCTCGATTTAGAGGGAATAATCTGGGACAGGAAAACCTTGTTTTCAGCACAGCAACACAACCAGCAGACACATGTGGCTCTTTCCCCCTTTATAAGATGCCAATTTATGGTGGGGCATGGTGGCTCATACTTACAATCTCAGCACTTTGAGAGGCCAAGGCAGGCGGATCACTTGAGGCCAAGAGTTCAAGACCAGCCTGGCTAACAAGAGGAAAACCCATCTCTACTAAAAATACAAAAATTATCTGGGTGTGGTGGCATGAGCCTGTTACAGTCTTGGGAGGCTGAGGCACAAGAATAGCTTGAACGAGAATCGCTTGAGGTGGAGGTTGCAGTAAGCAGAGATCGCACCACTGCAATACAGCCTGAGTGACAGTGAGAGTCTCTCAAAAAAAAAAAAAAAGAAAAAGAAAAAAGAAAAAAATGACATAAAAGAATAACAAATTAAAAAAACCAACTACTTACAATACTATGTCCTCAATGAATACATGTACAAAAAATTTTTCATTATTACAGGGTTAACATAGTTGTGTTTTAATTTCAGCTAACATTAACTTCAAAACATCTTCCCTTTTTAATTTTTTTGGTCAGTTATTTAGCCTACAAAACACCTTCCCATGAATAAATTTAATTGACGTGTTTACAACTTAAAATTTTTTTTAAAAGCCTTGAGCTTACTTCTCTATAGAACCTTTAACTTTTAATAAAACATAACAGAAAAGTGTACAAATGACAAGGGCACAGTTTAATGAATTTTCAGAAAGAACACACCATGTAACTACAACCTAGGTATCTGTCTATAACTGTTTAATTTCTCTGACAATGACCTCATTTAAACAATCTCATTGTCAGCAGTGTCATGAATTGTTTGGCACTGCATGAAAATGGGTCTTACTTGAGGCCAGCAAGTGACGGAGACCAGGCACACTGTTCCCACTGTAGCACAAGATGAGTGCTCGTAGGCAAACCACCCTGCAGCAGCTGCTGGGGAGACAGACCCACTTGCCATGAGGAACCAATGCACACTATTGGAGCTGATCCTGCTGTCTCTTCTCTATGTAAGTAAAGCTTTATCCAGTGTTTGCACTTTTTCCTTGCCGACTCTGATACCAAGATGCAATGGGCAAAAGTATTTAGATTCCTTTCTTGAGACTGGTAACCAGTGCACTGTATTCTGCCACATACCAACCACTTTGGAAAACTATTTGACATTATGTATGCATGCTCTATGACCTAGTAATTCTCCTCCCAGATAACATATCTAACAGATATATACATGTATGCCAAAAACCACATACAATAATTTCATATTAATGCTATTCATAAATCTTTACTTTTTTAACAGTGCCAGAATATTTCACTATAAGGACACATAGTTAAATGGGTCTATTTCTCAATCACTATGCTGGGTACTTGGTAAGCCCTTATAATCCTGCAGTTCAAGTCCTTCAGTTCTGGGAAATTTTATCAAATTATTTTGCTGAGAATTCCCTCCTTTCCACATTCCTAATCAATCTTTTTGGAGCTGCTTATATTCAAGTATTGGACCTCTGTCTGTCTTCTTTTTTTTTTTTTTTTTTTTTTGAGACAGACTGTCGCTCTGTCGTCTACGCTGGAGTGCAGTGCCATGATCTTGGCTCACTGCAGCCTCTGCCTCCTGGGTTCAAGCAATTCTCCTGCCTCAGCCTCCTGAGTAGCTGGGATTACAGGCATGCACCACCACGCCTGGCTAATTTTTGTATTTTTAGTAGAGACAAGGTTTCACCATGTTGGCCAGGCTGATCTCGAACTCCTGACCTCACGTGATCCCCGTCTCGGCCTACCAGAGTGCTGGGGTTACAGACGTGAGCCACTGTGCCCGGCCTCTGTCTTATTTTCTTATCTTTTCTCTCCCATTTTCCATCTCTGCCCATTCTGAGACAACTGCTTAACTTGATTTTCTAATACTTCAATTGAAGTGGGTTTTTGTTTGTTTCCATTTCCTCTCATTTTTTATTTCTAAGAGACTATTTTGTTCATTTTGTGTGAACAAGGCTGTGAGTGTTTTTGTTTAGCATCCATTTATGTTTGTCTTATTTTATTTCTCTGTGGCTTTTTTTTGAGACAAAGTCTTACTCTGTCACCCAGGCTGAAGTGCTGCGGTTTGATCTCAGAACACTGCAGCCTCAGCCTCCCGGGTTCAGGTGATTCTCCTGCCTCAGCCTCCTGAGTAGCTGGGACTGCAGGTATGTGCCACCATGCCTGGCTAATTTTTGTATTTTTAGTAGAGATAGGGTTTCATCATGTTGGCCAGGCTTTCTCTGTAGCTTAAGAATAGGGTTTTGGGTTTTGTTTTTTTTTTTAACTGTTTTCCTTTCTTTATATGGTGTCCATTTTTAAGTTGCTTTTTATTGTTTGTTCATTTTATCTCCTTCTTCTATGTTAGAGGTTTTCCTCAGATGTCTGATAATCCTTGGTTTTTCATTTGTTACAAGAATAAAAGGCCGATTGAAAGCTCTACAATCATGGATAGTTCTTGCCCACCCCCATGGCTATTTGCTTCCCCAGTGAAATCTGTCTCACGTGTCCATATGAAGAGACCACCAAACAGGCTTTGTGTGAGCAGCAAGGCTGTTTATTTCACCTGGGTGCAGTCTTTCTAGGTATCAAAATTCATTGTAAAGCTCTGTTAACTAAAATAGTATAATACTAAGGCTGGGTGAGGCGGCTCACGCCTATAATCCCAACACTTTGGGCAGCCAAGACAGGAAGATCCCTTGAGCCCAGGAGTTTGAGACCAGCCTGGGCAACATAGCAAAACATCGTCTCTACAAAAAATAAAAAATAAAAAAATTTGCCAGGCATAGTGGCACACCCCTGTAGTCCCAGCTGCTTGGAAGGTTGAGGTGGGAGGATTGCTGGAGTCCAGGAACTCAAGGTTGCAGTGAATTATCATGGCACCACTGCATTCCAGCCTGAGTGACATAGCAAGACCTTGTCTCTAAATACATTTTAAAAATAAAATAAAAGTATAATTCTAAGATGGGAATATAGATCAGTGGGGCAGAATATAAATTACTGAAACATACATGTTTGTAAAATGCAATTTTTAAAATAAGAGTCGTATTTTAAGTTGGTGGGGAAAAGACAAGCTAACTGATAATGTTGGAACAGTTATCCTTTGGGGGAAAAATAAAGTTACATATTTCAATGCAGACATAAAAATATCTAACAGATATTAATGAGCTAAATGTAAAAAAATAAATTAAAAAAGCAACAGCAGATCCCCTGGGTGCCATCCAGGCCCCTGGAAGGAGCTATTCAGTCTGTGGCGAAGCTTTGAGGTGGCTGGTATTGTTAAAAGTGGCAAGTGGAGGTGCCACCCTAGTGGCCTGAGCTCTGAACTGTGGCAGCCAGAGCACATGTGAGGAGAGCCAGACCATAATTTGCAGCAGCACTGTGCCAAAAGGCTGTTTTCATTGAAGATGTTTAATGAAATTAAGACTGAGTTCTCAAGATAGGGTAGTTATCCAAGACCAGATGGACTAGCCCCAGAAAAAGACATCCCCAGATAGTGGGGGAAAAAAAGAACTGTCAGATGCATCTGTTTTTCTTACTCAAAATATTATTATTCAAGATCACAATCAAGGTCAAGAGAAAGAAAACAAGAAAGGAAATGAAGGACGAAAACACAAAGAGCATGCTGATGGGCAAAGAGGCTGAACTGAAGACATTGCAGACTCAGGTAGGAAAATAATAAGCCGATTTCATGATGCGGCAAGAAGATCTACAACAAATCCTCTAAGAAATACACTTCTGAGGAGCATAATGACAAAGAACATTATTCTGATAAAGGAAGACAGGGACTAAATTCATCTGAAAATGGGCTGGGTGCAGTGACTCACATCTGTAGTCCCAGTACTTTGGGAGGCCAAGGTGGGCAAATTGCTTGGGCTCACAAGTTTGAGACCAGCTCGAGCAACATGGCAAAGCCCTGTCTCTATAAAAAACACAAAAGTTAGCCAGGCGTGGTGGTGTGTGCCTGTGATTCCAGCTACTCGGGGGCTGTGGTGAGAAGCTTGAGCCGGGGAGACAGAGGTTACAGTGAGCTGTGATTGTGCTACTGCACTCCAGCCTGGGCAACAGAGTGACATGCTGTCTCAATAAATAAATACAGTCATCTGAAAATGATGAGGACAGACACAAACACAAAGAAAGCCATCAAGAAGCAGAAGTCACTCAAAATACAGGTCTCGTGAAAGGCATCATTGTAGTAGAGGGAAAACAAGTAGTCTCAATCCAGAAGCAGAGAGAAGAACGATCATGATCTAGAAGCAGGAAAAGAAAACCATGGGCTGGACACGGTGCTTCACACCTGTAATCCCAGCACTTTGGGAGGCCCAGTCAGGCAGATCACCTGAGATTCAGGAGTTTGAGACCAACCTGGCCAACATAGCAAAACCCTGTCTCTACTAAAAATACAAAAATTAGCCAGGCGTGGTGGTGCACGTCTGTGGTCCCAGCTACTTGGGAGGCTGAGGCAGGAGAATCACTTGAACCCGGGAGGTGGAGGTTTCAGTGAGCTGAGGTCATACCACTGCACTCCAGCCTGGCCAACAGAGTGAGACGCCATCTCCAAAAAGCAAAGAAAAAAAAAAAAGAAAGAAAACCATGGATCAGATCTTGCTCCTGTTCAAGATAAAAACTACATCTGTGTTGTGTGTGAAAAATACGTAAATAAATAAATATGACATGCATAGGAAAGAAGCAGAAGTCGTACAGGAAGCAGAAAACAAGAGAGAAAGTAGAGCATTGAGAAACTAAGATTTAGCAAAAGTTTAAGCCAGATATCTAGTTCATCTCTCTTCAGAGGCAGAGGTACAGCAATGGATGCATAAGAAGCTTTAGCTGGGAGGTTGGACTAGGCAAAGAAATTACAAGAACAGCAAGAAAAAGAAATAGTTGGGATGGGTTATTGGGGAAAATTTTTTTAAAAGAAAAAGAAATCATTGAAAAACAAAAACAAGAAATAGCTCCAGTTACTAGAGATTTTGTTCTCAATGTTGCTGCCCTGTCGGCATCAGGAATGCCAGTAACTCAGCTATGGCAACTCAAATGGGAGCCCTGCAAGCAACAGCTTTGGCAGAGACAGAACAGCTGTACCTAGGGATTATGACACAGCAGCTGGAAATCCAGTGAAATTTGCTGAACAAGAGGAAAAAAGTCAAGGCCAGAAAAACTGGGCAAACTCCCCGCCTGCTGAACTATGACTTTGGGAAACAAGAACCAAAATGTCATATATATGGAAATTAGTGGGTATTAAGAGTGAAGATGAAGCTGGATGTAGCTCAGTTGATGAAGAAAGTTAGAAGACTTTGAAGCAATAGGAAGTACTATATTTAGCAATTTAGATGCTCAGTATGAAAAGACAAGATCACAAACCCACACACAAAGAGGAACAGGATTGGGTTTCACATCTTCAACGTGAGAAATGGATGCAGTTTGAAAAAGATTATACTTTTAAGGTTTGGGAACTTATAGCCTTCTTGTTCTGATGTTAGGTCCTTGTTCCCAAAGAGCTAGCGTTCCAGTTTGTATGAGTGTTGCACTGGCTTTTCTTCCTTTCTTTTTTTTAAGCTGTGGTAAAATACACATAACATAAATTTACCATCATAGCCATTTTTTAAATGTACAATTCAGTAGCATTCGATAATGTTCATAACGTGCAACCATCACCACCATCCAGGTTCATATCTCTATTTTATAAAGCTGAAACGTGGCCGGGTGCGGTGGCTCATGCCTGTAATCCCAGCACTTTGGGAAGGTGAGGCAGGTGGATCACTTGAGGCCAGGAGTTTGAGACCAGCCTGGCCAACATGGTGAAAACCCCCAGCTACTCAGGTGGCTGAGGCACAAGAATTGCTTGAACCTGGGAGGCGGAGGTCACAGTGAGCCAAGATCATGCCGCTGTACTCCAGTCTGGGCAACAGAGTGAGACTCTGTCTCAAAAAAAATAAAAATAAAAAAAAGAAAAACACCAAAAAACTGAAATGCTATTCCCATTTGCATTGGCTTTAATTTATTGAAAAATAAGATTTTTTTCATAAATATCAGATCAGTGATATAAGTGTTGTAATCACGTTAGACTCACTTTCACTAAACCTGACAGGACTACAGAAGGACAATATTTTTTGGTTCGTGAATTCTACTTTTTGAACATAAAATGCTGTAGGTAGAATGAAATCTCATACATGCATTTTTTTGTGTCTGTTATCTTGCATACTTTTGTACTTAACCTTGTACAGTTATTTTCATCTTTTAAAACATAAAATAAATGTTATGCAGATGTTCGTTAGATCTTGCCACTGGTACATAATCCATCACAAATAAGCTGGGTGGTGATGATAATAAAAATGGTTTTCTCCAAAGGAAAAAAAAAAACAACGGCAAAACTATTGGAGAATATTTTCATACCTTGGGAGCTATGAAGAAAACAACTTCCAGATGTACCTACATAAAGTAAAAAGACCAATGGACTAGGAGAAAATATTTGCAATAAATATAACAAAAAAAGAACATGCATACAATTAGGAAAAAATCTAACTTACAAACAAACAAAACAAATGAGCCATTTGAAAAGTGGACAAATATCGTAGACATTTCCAAATACCAAAGATATGCAGCCTCACCACTATTCAGGGAAACTCTAGTGAAAACAATGAATTTGCATTTTTTCACCCATCAGATTGGCAAACATTTGAAAATATTCTTATCTTATTTTTGAGACAAAAATAAGATCTGTCATGCAGGCTGGAGTGCAGTGGTATAATCATAGCTCACTGCAGCCTTGACCTCCTGGGCTCAAGCAATCCTTCAACCTCAGCCTCCCAAGTAGCTGAGAATCACAGATGCATGCTACCACCCGAGGCTAATTTTTGTTGTTGTTGTTTGTTTGTTTGTTTTGATAAAGGGTCTCGCTCTGTCACCCAGGCTGGAGTGCAGTGGCATGATCTCGGCTCGCTACAACCTCTGCCTCCCAGGTTCAAGTGATTCTCCCGCCTCAGCCTCCTGAGCAGCTGGGATTACAGACGTCTCGCACCATGGCCCAGATAATTTTTGTACTTTTAGTAGAGACGAGGTTTCACCATGTTAGCCAGGCTGCTCCAACCCCTGACCTCAAGTGATCTGCCTGTCTCGGCCTCCCAAAGTGTTGGGATTACGGGTGTGGGCCGCCACACCCAGCCAGGCTAATTTTTTTGTAGAGACAAAGTCTCACTATGCTGCCCAGGCTGGTCTCAAACTCCAGGGCTTAAGCGATCCTCCTGCTTTGGCCTCCCAAAGTATTGGGATTACAGGCGTGAGCCATTGCACCCAGTGTGAAAATATTCTTAATATTCAAAAGTCGGTGAGGTTACGGGTAAACAGATACATTCTTATTACATTCCATTAGTACAAGTATCAAAGGCAAAGCCTTTGTTTGGAGGCAATCCGGCAGTATCTATCCATTTAAAAAACACATACCCTTATTAAAGCAGCAATTCCAATTGAGAAATCTGTACTATGGGAATTAACATATGTTCATATAGATGCACGTGGAAGGATGTCATTGCAGCATCCTTTGCAATAGCAAGAAATTGGGAAAAACATAGATGCCCACAAGTAGCATGATGAATCAAAGATGATGATACATCCATATTATGGAAAATCATACACCATCAAAAAAAATGCATGTGGAAAAAGCTCCAGAACTTAAATGATGAAAAAGAAAGTTTTAGAACTATATATAGAGTATGATTACTTTTAATTTTTATTAATTTGTATTTTTTGGGGTCTCACTCTGTCACCCAGGCTGGAGTGCAGTGGCACAATCTCGGCTCTTTGCAACCTCCACCTCCTGGGTTCAGGTGATTTTCCTGCCTCAGCCTCCTCAGTAGCTGGGACTACAGGCACCCGTCACCACGCCTGGCTAATTTTTTTTGCATTTTTAGTAGAGATAGAGTTTCACCATGTTGGCCAGGCTGGTCTTGAACTCCTAACCTCAAAGTTAGGTTGCAGTGAGCTGAGATCACACTACCGCACTCTGGGCGACAAGAGTGAGACTCCAAATTATATAACAAACTTACATAGTACTGGAGACATTATAAATTAACATACTCTTCATTTTTTTTTTTTTTTGAGATGGCGTCTCACTCTTGTTGACCAGTGTGCAGTGGCATGATCTCAGATTTTAGAGTTATTAGAGTGTGATAAAATGTGCACCTTAGAATATATAACATATGATATTATAAGCCAGGACCTAGACTTCACTGGACTCTGGGTGACAAAGTGAGACTCTGTCTCCAAAAAATAAAAAATAAATAAAAGAAACTTTAATGTAAGATTCAAAAGAAGAAATGAATAAACAAGAGGGAAATGCTAACTGTTAACTCACTTCTAATTATAATTATAATCCAACAGGGACTTTTTGGGACCTTTACAAATTATTCAAGAATATATATGGATGAACAAATAGTTATAAATATCAGAGAATGTATTGAAAAACAACTGCCACAAAGGGGAAATAACTAGTCTTACTACGTATGTGAAACTCTATTGAAACAATAAATAGCCAGGTGCGGTGGCTCACGCCTGTAATCCCAACGCTTTGGGAGGTCAAGGTCAGGAATTTGAGACCAGCCTGGTCAACAGGGTGAAACCCCGACTCTACTAAAAATACAAAAATTAGCCAGGTGCGGTGGTGGGCGCCTATAGTCCCACCTATTCAGGAGGCTGAAGCAGGAGAATCGCTTGAACCCAGGAGGCAGAGGTTGCAGTGAGCCGAGATTGTGCTACTGCACTCCAGCCTGGGCAACAGAGCAAGACTCCGACTCAAAAAAAAAAAAAAAAAAAGAAACAATAAATTAAACAACATAAATGAATGAAAGTAATGCAGAAAGAAAAATGTAACTCAGTGAACTCAAAAGAATAAAATGAAGGAATGAAGAGTAAAAACTAAATCCAATTATGTATTAAATGTTTATTCAACCAATGTTAAAGGTGTGATGACTACATGCTAGGAACATACCATTGTTCCTAGTCAACAAGTCATGTTCTTTTCCAGTTTATATTCTGGGTGTGGGAAGAACAAGGAGGCAAATGAAACAAGATATTTTCTATTGTCCTAAGTGCCCTGAAGGAAGTAAACAGGATGATGTGACGGGGGTTACTTCAGATAGAGTGTTAAGAAAGTCTGTCTAAGGATTAAACTGCGAGCTGAGACATAAATGATAAAAGAAGTCAGTCATTCGAAGAGCTGAAATGAAGGAACCTAGATGAGAGTATTCCAGGGGACAGAACAAGTACAAAGGCCCAGACACAAAAATGTACTTGTGTTTGAAGAACAGCAAGAAGGCTAGAGCATAGTGAAGATGAGCAGGTATATGGTGAGGGGAGAGAGAGGCAAAGGAGCCAGACCATGTTGGGCCTTACAGGCTGTAATAGGGGGCTTGGGTTTCACTCTAAACTTAATACAGTATACAATATTAGAGTTTCTTCAACAAGGGGAGGTAAAAATGGATTATTTACACTTAATATAATAGGTTAGACAATAATTAGTTTAAAACAATAAGTTTTAAAATAAACTCAAAATACGCAGAGATTTACTTTTTTGTTGATGATAAGGCAAACCATTATTTTATCTGCTAACAAAGAAAAAAAAATGCTGTCAATTATAATTGTAAGATGTCACCCACTACAACACATATCCAGATTTTAGAGTTATTGAAGTGTGATACAATGTGCACCTTAGAATATATAAAATATGACATAAGCCAGGATCTAGATTTCACTGGACAAGTGGTTCAATTATATTATAGAAGGCTGACATGGAAAATAAAATTATAAACCCACACATGGAAAAAGGAAGCATGATTAATAAAAATTCAAATGTGTGAGGTACCTCTATCTCTGAGTAGAAATTTAAAATGACACACTTCAGTACTGGAGTTACAAGGAAACAAACTTATATAGTACTGGAGGCATTATAAATTAACATACTCTTCATTTTTTTTTTGAGACGGAGTCTCACTGTTGTTGCCCAGGCTGGAGCACAATGGCACTATCTCAGCTTACTGCAACCTCCACCTCCCGGGTTCAAGCAATTCTCCTGCCTCAGCCCCCCAAGTAGCTGGGATTACAGGTGCATACCACCACGCCCGGCTAACTTTTTGGATTTTTAGTAGAGACACGGTTTCACCATGTTAGCCAGGCTGGTCTTGAACTCCTGACCTCAGGTGATCCGCCCACCTCGGCCTCCCAAAGTGCTGGAATTACAGGTGTGAGCCACTGTGCCTGGCTAACATACTCTTTCTAAATATCTATCTAGCAACATGCATTATGATTAGAAATATTAATTCCCTTTGACCCAGGCATTCTGTTTTTAGCAGAATAGGCACAACAGTTTGCATAAAGACTTACGTAGTTTTATTCATATTAATTAAAAAAAGAAACAAAGTATCCAGTGTCTGTTATCCTAGGTGCTCTGCTACCTGAATCAGCTGAGAACACTCATTTTACCCCCCCACGTTCTGCTTTGACCTACTCTTTTTTTTTTTTTGGAGACGGAGTTTCGCTCTTGTTGCCCACGCCAGAGTACAATCTCAGCCCACCGCAACCCCCACCTCCCGGGTTCAAGAGGTTCTCCTACCTCAGCCTCCTGAGTAGCTAGGATTACAGGCATGTGCCACCACACTCGGCTAATTTTTTGTATTTTTAGTAGAGACACGGTTTCTCCACGTTGGCTACGCTGGTCTCAAAGTCCTGACCTCAAGTGATCTGCCCGCCTCGGCCTCCCAAAGGGCTGGGATTACAGGCGTGACCCACTGCACTTGGCCAAAAGCTACTAATTTCCATATGTTAAACGTATTCAGTCACCTTACAGAACTCTATTATTAGTTCCAATTGTTTCCAACTGATTTGGATTTTCTAGATAATCAATTCATCTGTAACTATTATACATTATGAAACCTAGTAAAGCAAATCTCCCATCACGGTCCGTTTTTCTCTAGAAATATACTTTTGCATTTCTTGGCCACTCCTTTTCCCTGATAAATTTTGCCTTTACTGAGTTCTATAAACTCTCCTGACGGAATTATACTTGGTCTTCCATTTGATGTATTGCTCACCACCTTTGGGACTACTGTCATCTTTGCTTGACTCTTCCCAACAAGGGGAGAGTTTGTAGCTCCATTTGTTCCAACTATTCCTTTGTTTTTCCTTTAAGATTTTGAAATTTTATTGGAATCAATGTCAAGTATTCCATACCAAGTTAATTCCCAAGCACTAACTATCCTTTATTATTACTGTAAATGAGACTTCTTTAATTATGAATTTTCTAGCTGTTTTCTCAGAAACAGGAGATTTAATTTTGTTGGCTTTATCTCATATTCTGTCATTTTGCTCATATCATTTCCTTACTTATAATTCTTTAAAAAGATTTTCTATGTCCATAATCCGGCCACCTTACATTGATAACTTATCTCTCTTTCTTTCTTTACTATGTCACTTCTTCATTTGTTTTTGTATCACTCACTACAAATGTTTGTTAAAATTAGGGTAAACAATAAAAGATAATCCTTTTTTTTTTTTGAGACAGAGTCTCGCTCTGTCACTCAAGCTGGAGTGTAGTGGCGTGAATATGGCTCACTGAAACCTCAACCTCTTGGGCTCAAGCAGTCCTCCTGCTTTAGCCACATGAGTAGCTGGGACCACAGGGGCACATCACCTGATTTTTTATAGAGACTAGGTCTCACTATGTTGCTCAGGCTGGTCTTGAACTCCTGAGCTCAAGTGATCCTCCTGCCTCAGGCTCCCAAAGGGTTGGGATTATAGGTATGAGCCACTGCACCTGGACGAAACACTCAACAAGAGTATTCATAAATGCCTACAGATTTCACCCTCGAGATAACATTGGCTCTGGTTCTTGGCTCTTGGTTTTGAAACTAAAATTGATTGCTTCAACGAAAGTAAACTAGGTGACAAGGGGAAAGAGGAAGAAGGATATTTTTCACTATACAGGTTGAACACTTGAAATCCAAAAATCTGAAATCCAAAACACTGCAAAATCCAAAATTTTTGAGTGCCGACATGATGCTCAAAGGAAATGCTCATTGGTCATTTCAGGTTTTGAACTTTCAGATTTAGGATAAGTGTAATGCAAATAACCCCAAATCTGAAAAAGTCCAAAATCCAAAACACTTCTGGTCCCAAACATTTCAAAGGGATATTCAACCTGTATACTCATAGTGTGCCTCTGAATTCTGAACCACATAACTATATTCATTTCTTCAGAAAGTAAACAGTTATATTAATAAATGTATACTTTTAATAAAAAATGCTTCTTATTCCAGTTTGAGTGTATTTAATATAATTTGGATAATCGCTCCTCTCAGCAACTACTAATTTTTATTATATTAGTTTTTCTTACTGCTATAATAGACTATTAATTTTTCTTTGTTATACTGACTTGCATTCTTGGGATAGATACTATTTGGACACAATGTATAATTCTTCTATTTAATAGTATGCAGTTTTCCTGCTAAAGAAATAACTTTAAGGCTAGAAAAGAATATCTAGTATCTTTGTAGATTAAAAAAAAAAAAAACACTCAACACACAGAAGAGACAAAATACAAAACAAACAAAAACCCTTAAGGCCAATAAAGCCTAGATGATTTGTTTAAGGGCACATTGCTTGTTAATGGGAGAGTCAAAAAGAAAAAAAAGTCAGGTCTCACAATCCCTTGGTTCAACTGATTGTTGGCTAAGATTTTAGTTAGTAATTTTGTACCAGTACTAATCCGCAATATTTGACGAACATCTTCCCTTTTTTTTTTTTTTTGAGATAGAGTCTCACTCTATCACCCAGGCTGGAGTGCAGTGGCGCAATCTTGGCTCACTGCAACCTCCACCTCCCAGGCTCAAGCGATTCTTCTGCCTCAGCCTACCGTGTAGCTGGGACTACAGGCGCATGCCACCACACCCAGCTAATTTTTTTTGTATTTTTAGTAGAGACGGGGTTTCATCATATTGGCCAGGCTGGTCTCGAACTCCTGACCTTGTGATCCTCCCACCTCGGCCTCCCAAAGTGCTGGGATCACAGACGTGAGCCACTGCGCCCGGCCTATCTTCCTTTTTAGAGTCAGGTTTTTGGATGATAACCAATTTAGTCCATAAAATGCGCTTAGGTAGTAGGATTCCTTGTTCTAAGTTTTAAAAAATAACTTAATGTAACATACAGGTTTTAATGTACTTCAACTTTAAAAAATTCTACTGTGACCCCATTAGGGAGTCAGTTCTTTTTTTAACATCTATTATTTCATCCTAATATTATTTCAGTGCCTTTATGTTGACCTCATTTGGGCAGTTTTTTGTTTTTGTTTTTTTTTTGAGATAGAGTCTCGCTCTATTGCCCAGGCTGGAGTGCAATGGTGTGATCTCAGCTCACTGCAACCTCTGCCTCCCAGGTTCAGGTGATTCTCATGCCTCAGCTACCCAAGCAGCCAAGCAGCTGGGATTACAGGCATGCGCCACCATGCCCAGCTAATTTTTCTATTTTTAGTAGAGACGAAGTTTCACCATGTTGGTCAGGCTGGTCTCAAACTCCTGGTCTCAAGTGATCCACCCTCCTTGGCCTCCCAAAGTGCTGGGATTACAGGCATGTGCCACTGCCCCAGGCCAGAGCAGTTATTTTTTGTAGTCAGCTATTTCAAATATATTGGTAGTATAACTATGTATATATCATCCCTTTAAAACAATGTTTTCTATTTCTGACTTCTATCTTCTTTATATCAATTAGGCCAACTATTTATTAATTTTTATTGTCTTTTCAAAGATCAGCTGGGTCCAGTGGTTCACACCTGTAATCCCAGCAATTTGGGAAGCCAAAGTGGGAAGACTGCCTGAGCTGAGATGTTCGAGACCAGCCTGGACAACATGGTGAGACTTCATCTCTAAAAAATTCAAAAAATTAGCCAGATGTGGTGATGCATGCCTGTAGGCCCCATTACTCAGGAGGCTGATGTAGGAGGATGGGTTGAGCCTGGGAGATGGAGGCTGCAGTGAGCTCTGATCACACCACTGCAGAGAGCAAGACCTTGTCTCAAAAAAAAACAAAAACAAAGATCAAACTTTTTAGTTCCTATTATTTTTACATTTTACTTATCTGATCTTACCAAATCCAATGTACACTAAATATTTAATAAATGTCTATTAAATTATAAAGTTAGAGGCCGGGCGCAGTGGTTCACACCTGTAATCCCAGCACTTTGGGAGGCGGAGGCGGGCGGATCACAAGGTCAGGATATCGAGACCATCTTGGCCAACATGGTGAAACCCCGTCTCTACTAAAACTACAAAAATTAGCTGGGCGTGTGCCTGTAATCCCAGCTACTCGAGAGGCTGAGTGAGGCAGGAGAATCGCTTGAACCAGGGAGTCGGAGGTTGTGGTGAGCCGAGATCGCGCCACTGCACTCCAGCCTGGCAATAGAGCAAGACTCCGTCTCAAAAAAAATAAATAAAAAATTTAAAAAAAATTATAAAGTTAGTATTTTTGTACTGTTAATACAAATCTCCAAGGTCCATCTTCTCTAATAACTGTGGCCCAATTTTTTTTTCTCTTTTAAAAAATTTTCTTTATTTTTTATAATATGGAATGCTTCACCAGTTTGCATGTCATCCTTGCATAGTGGCAACGCTAATCTTTTCTGCATTGGTACACTTTTAGAACATATGCTGCTGAGGCAAGCACTCCATCCCAATTTTTAAAATACATTATCACTATATTTCCTTAATTTTCAAATAAACTCGTATTATATACACATTTCTATAGCCTGCTACATACAGTTAACAGTACTATAAAGCACATTCTCACATTTGAATTCTACAACCTAATATCACTTTTCAGATGGTAGATTCATGACTCAAACCCAGATTTTCTGATGCTAGATCTTGAGCTTTTTTTCTTTTTTTGAGACAGGGTCTCACTCTGTTGCCCAGGCTGGAGTGCAGTGGCACGATCTTGGCTCACTGCAACCTCCGCCTCCTGGGTTCAAGCGATTCTCCCACCTCAACCTCCCAAGTAGCTGGGAGTACAGGCATATGCCACCAGGCCCAGCTAATTTTTGGTATTTTTAGTAGAGACACGGTTTCACCATGTTGACCACGCTGGTCTCAAATTTCTGGCCTGAAGTGATCCACCCACCTTGGCCTCCCAAAGTGCTGAGATTACAGGTGTGAGCCACTGAGCCCCGCCTTGAGCTCTTTCTATTATGCTGATTCTCAATGTCCAATCTGACTCAGGTTTTAAGAAAGTATTTAAAAATTATCTCCGAGATGCATCTGTTTTAGATGGGTTCATCTTTATTTATACTTTTATGTATAAGTGAATACGATGTATGAAATTTTTAATTATCCTACAAAACTATATATTCAAAATTTCAATTTATTTGTTCCAAGATATATTTAGCTTTTAAACTTTTATCTTCAGAAAACAAATTTTGTTGTAAGGATTTATTTATTTATTTTTATTTTATTTTATTTTTTATTTTTTTGAGATGGAGTCTCACCCTGTCACCCAGGCTGGAGTGCAGTGGTGCGATCTCGGCTCACTGCAACCTCTGCCTCCCGGGTTCAAGCAAGTCTCCTGCCCCAGCCTCCCAAGTAGCTGGGATTACTGGCACATGCCACTACGCCCAGCTAATTTTTGTATTTTTAGTAGAGACCGGGTTTCACCACATTGGTCAGGCTGGTCTTGAACTCTTGACCCATCCGCCTCGGCCTCCCAAAGTGCTGGAATTACAGGCATGAGCCACTGCACCCAGCCTATTTATTTTTAATTTATTATTTTTTTGAGACGGAGTCTCGCTCTGTTGCCCAGGCTGGAGTGCAGTGGCATGATCTCGGCTCACTGCAACCTCCACATCCCAGGTTCAAACGATTCTCCTGCTTCAGCCACCTGAGTAGCTGGGACTACAGGTGCACACCACCATGCCTGGATAATTTTTGTATTTTTAGTAGAGATAGGTTTTCACCATATTGGCCAGGTTGGTCTCAAAATCCTGACCTCAAGTGATCTGCCCGCCTTGGCCTCCCAAAGTGCTGGGATTATAGGCATGAGCCTATAAGCCCATAGGTGGAAAAGAAGATTCTATAGCTGTAAAATGTAAACATCTGGCCTGTTGCAAGCATTTAAAGTTTACATTTTATAGCTATGGAATTTTCTTTTCCACAATTGTTGTTACTTAAGTTTTCAATGTAGCATCTATTTGAGCGCTTTCTACCTATGGGCTTATTCAAGTACTGAAAAGAAGCTCATCTAGAATCTCACATATAAAATGATGAAATAATGCTAAATGAATAGTTCCCAAGCTAGGGTCCCTACACATCTCAGTTTTCATGAAGGTAATAAAAACAATCTGTAAGCAGATTGTGGGCCACCACACCCGGCCAAAAGTATAAATTTGTAAATGAAAACCAAGGGCAGTGCAAGGGCTAGATAGAAACCAATAAATCTAAAAGTGCTGAGGGTTTCTCAGGAGCTCTCCCAGAGCACCACCTGGTGGACATCTGGCAACTTTTACTAGTATCAGTAAGGAGATGGACACAAGGTTCTACAGGCTGGTTACTCAAAAATCCCGTGGAAACTCTCTAAAGTTGCTGCCATCATTAGCTGACTACACATACCTGGATGAGGTCCAAGATTCCAAGTTCACTCTCTGACGAATCCACACAAAACACAAAGTAGAGGGTAGCATAGTGCCGGTAGATCAGTTTGTAGTCAGAGCCACCAATCAAACTGCAGAAGATGGGAAACGTTTAAATGCCCACAGCTTAATTAAACACATCAAAAAGAAACCTTGTGCCAAAGAATGAGAAAGGACCCACTAGAAAGGAGAAGGCCAAATGCTAGAAGCAGGCCATTCTTACTAGGTGAATGGCAACCAAGTTTGGCAGAGGTACCTAAAGCCACCTTACCTCACCTCTTCTCCTGCCTGTCCTCTCAGGGATCAATCATCTAAATGAGCAATATCAGAAGCACAATAATTGAACTGCGCCCCAAAGAGAATTGTGTCTCTCCCTGAGCAGATCATGGTGAGACCAGTTAAAATTGCATCAAGTACCCACCTGACACTTGAGTACTGCCAGAAGATGCAATAATGAAGGCCACTCACAAGTGGATATATGGGGAGAAAAATGAAACTGACAGTTTACCTTCCACCCTCCAAGAAGTTACAGATGTTGTCATCCCGCTTGAGGACTAGATGGAAAGTCTCTCGAACAATCTGCTGTTGAATTTCTTCTGGCTATGGAACAAAAAGATAAGTGAATCAGTGGGCAAGCCTGAAAAACTACATCCCATCCATGGGGATGGACAAGGGAAGTGTTTCTAAGCTGGGAACATCTAAACATTTAGTACTTGTTTCTAGAAATGATAAAAATGATGAGAAAAAATAAGAGTGAATCTATGAAAAATGGTTGGCAATGCTCTGATACAGGAATTAAGATAGGGTATATTTACCTAAATATCTAAGTCACTAACCATTACTGTCCTATAGGTAAGCTGATATTTAAACAAGAAAGGGAACATTGATAAACTCTCATACAAAGTCAGAGAATAACTAGAAGGCCTGATCCTGAAATATTTTGTCTTCCCCTGGAAAACATCTATGACAAGGATATAATAAATCTCAACAGGTCTAACATTTTAAGAAGGTCAAGATGTCGGCCAGGCACAGTGGCTCACGCCTGAAATTCCAGCACTTTGGGAGGCTGAGGGAGGCGGGGGGGCCGGATCACAAGGTCAGCAGTTCGAGACCAGCCTGACCAATATGGTGAAACCCCATCTCTACTAAAAATACAAAAAAAAAAACAATTAGCTGGGTGTGGTGGCACATGCCTGTCATCCCAGCTACTCGGGAGGCTGAGGCAGGAGAATTGCTTGAACCCAGGAAGCGGAGGTTACAGTGAGTCAAGATCACACCACTGCACTCCAGCCTGAGCGACAGAGTGAGACTCCATCTCAAAAAAAAAAAAAAAAAAAAAAGGTCAAGAATCATATAAATGTTTTAAAAAGTTGTATTGGCAAATATAGCTGCTATCTTTATACTGGTAATATAGATACTACATGTAAGATGCTGTGCTACTCACCAACAAAGTATTATTGAGAAAAACAGATTACAGATTAAAATTTTGAACAGAGAGCTACAAATAAAATATATTATTATTATTATTATTTTTAGACAGAGTCTTGTTCTGTTGCCTAGGCAGTGGTGCAATCACAGCTCATTGCAACCTCCACCTCCGGGTTCAAGCGATTCTCCTGCCTCAGCCTCCCCAGTGGCTGAGATTACAGGTATGTGCCACCATGCCCGGCTAATTTTTGTATTTATAGTAGAGATGGGGTTTCACCACGTTGGTCAGGCTGGTTTTGAACTCCTGACCTCAAGTGATCCACCTGCCTTGGCCTCCCAAAGTGCTGGGATTACAGGTGTGAGCCACTATGTCTGGCCTTATTTTTTCACTTACTATGTGCGTAAGAAAGCTCAACTCTGATGAAATCACTTTGATAACTCTCCTTTGATTTCTAATTATGCATATGAGTTTCAGAAGTATGGTTAAAAAGGGTAAGAGAGGGAGAAACCAGCAATTAAGACAGAAAATAATTTAAAGCTCTAGAGCATTGCTTCTCAAATCTTCATTTGCAATGAATCAGCTGTGAATGCTGTTAAAATACAGATTCGGATTTAGCAGGTATAGGTTAAGTCCTGAGATGCAAGTCTAGTAAGCACCCAGGCAATACCATTTCTGCTGGTCTGGGGACCACACTTTGAGTAACGAAGCATAAGAAAACCTTCAAATTGGACTTGCCCCAAGAGTTAGAAAATAGGTTCAAGTAATTTTAATCCCTTTCTTTCTATAGCCCTGAATTTAGCTTTCAAATGGTTAGTTATTTAAAAGAAACAGAGAGGGGGGAAAAAAAAACAGGGAAAACCTAATTGTGGGGAAATTAATTTGACTCACATGGGTATGGAATGGCTCACAGTATTTACTGAATGAATGAAAACTTGCTAATCATTGGTCACTACAAATTTGAGTAAATCAATCACTATTTTCCTCATTTCCATTTAAAGAACAAACAAATCTCACAGATGACAGGATGCTGGAAGAGACTAACTCTATATACTGCAAAATACAAAACATGCTAAGCATCAGCACTTTTAAAAACTGACAAACACATCTTTTGAACTAAAGCCTTTTATCTGACTCTGGGGGAAGTGGCAGCAGTGGGGAAGTGGTACAAAATGATGAGGCTACCTAATTTCTAGTTCAATAAAAAGCTAAACTACCAATTGCTTACATACCTCAGTGATTTTAATAACCCCTCATATCTTTTTAGTACTCTGTAGTTTTCAAGGTACTTTCATCCATGAGCTCATGAGGTCTTATAAAAATCCTATGATCGCCAAAGATACACAAATGGTCAATAAGCACATGAAAAGATGCTCAACATCATTAGTCATTTTGGAAACTGAAATCAAAACCACAATGAGCGGGGTGCAGTGGCTCACGCCTGTAATCCCAGCACTTTGGGAGGCCAAGACGGGCAGATTACTTGAGGTCAGGAGTTCGAGACCAGCCTGGCCAACATAGTGAAACCCCATCTCTACTAAAAATACAAAAATTAGTCAGGCATGGTGGCGGGCACCTGTAATCCCAGCTACTCGGGAGGCTGAGGCAGGAGAATCACTTGAACCCGGGAGGCAGAGGTTGCAGTGAGCCAAGATTACGCCACTGCAGCCTGGGAGATAGAGCGAGACTCAGTCTCGGGGAAAAAAAAAAAAAAAAAGCCACAATGAGATACCACTTCACACCCACTAAAATGTCTTTAATCAAAAATAAATAAATAAATAACGAATGGCAGGGATGTGAAGAAACTGGAATCCTTATACATTGCTGATGAAAATGTAAAATGGTGCAGCCACTTGGAAAATTTGTCAAATAGTTTGCAGTTTCTCAAAATGTTCACCATAGTTACCATATGACCCAGCAATTCTACTCCTAGGTATATAACCAAGAGAAATGAAGTCGTAAGTCCACACAAAAACTTGCACAAGAATGTTCATAGCAGCATTAGTTAGAAGAGCCAAAAAGCAGAAATATCAACTTATAAATTGACAATCAAAATATGGCATATCCATATAATGGAATATTATTCAGCAATAAAAGAAATGAAGAACATCAGATACATGCTACAACATGGATGAATCTTGAAAACATTATACTACATGAAACATGGCAGACACAAAAAAAACCACTTATTTATGATTCCATTTATATGCAACGGAATAGGCAAATTCCATTTGCCATTCTGGAACTGGCAAATTTAGAGGGAAAGAGAATCTCTGGGGCTGGGAGAGTCATGGAGAAATAGGGAGTGACTGCTAATGGGCAGAGGTTTCTTTTTGGGGTGAGGAAAATGATCTAAAATTGATTGTGGTGATGGTTACACAGCTTCTGTGAACATGCTAAAAAACACTGAATTGTCCCCTTTAAATAGGTAAACTGGGGCCAGACACAGTGGCTCATGCCTGTAATCCCAGCACTTTGGGAGGCTGAGTCGGGTGGATTGCTTGAGCCCAGGAGTTCAAGACCAGCCTGGGCAACATAGAAAGACCCCGTCTCTGTAAGTAAATAACATAAAATAAATAAGTAAACAGTATGGCATGTTAGTTTTATCTCAATAACCCTGTTAGAAAAAAACTAGGGGGGAAATTTGCATACACACAAATGCAAATACAAATTGTTACGTTGAATACTCATATTTTTTTATATAAATATATATTTATATATTTTTATATATTTTATATGTTTATTTTATATATTTTTTATATATTTAAATATATATATTTATATATTTTTATATATTTAAATATATATATTTATATATTTTTTATATATTTAAATATATATATATATTTTTTATATATTTAAATATACAAATATATATTTATATTTTTATTTAAATATATAAATATATATTTATATATTTTTTATATATTTAAATATATAAATATATTTATATTTTTTTATATATTTAAATATATAAATATATTTATATATTTTTTATATATTTAAATATATAAATATATATTTATATATTTTTTATATATTTAAATATATAAATATATATTTATATATTTTTATATATTTAAATATATAAATATATATTTATATTTTTATATATTTAAATATATAAATATATATTTATATATATATTTAAATATATAAATATATATTTATATATTTAAATATATAAATATATATTTATATATATAAATATATATTTATATATATTTAAATATATATAAATATATATTTATTTATATATTTATATATATTTAAATATATAAATATATAAATATATATTTATATATTTATATTTTTTAATATATAAATATATATTTATATATTTTTATATAAATATATATTTATATTTTTTATATAAATATATATTTATATTTTTTAATATATATATATATATATATTTTTTGAGATGGAGTCTCGCTCTTTCGCCCAGGCCGGAGTGCAGTGGTGCTATCTTGGCTCACTGCAAGCTCCGCCTCCCGGGCTCACGCCATTCTCCTGCCTCAGCCTCCTGAGCAGCTGGGACTTGCAGGTGCCCGCCACCGCGCCCGGCTAATTTTTTGTATTTTTAGTAGAGACGGGGTTTCACCGTGTTAGCCAGGATGGTCTCGATCTCCTGACGTCGTGATCCGCCCGCCTCGGCCTCCCAAAGTGCTGGGATTACAGGCGTGAGCCACCGCGCCCGGCCTGAATACTCATATTTTTACCTCGATGTAATCCACTTAATAAAATATAATCTAGCTTTAAAAATCTTATGAAGGAGTAAAATTATTTTTTCATTTCTAATTGACAAAAGACAGAATAAAAGTCTGAAAAGGGTTTATTAACTTGTCAATAGACGCAAGAGTAGAAAAGGTGAAGCTGAAGCCTGAACACGTTTTCTGGCTCTTTCCCCTCTTCAGTTTCACCAGTCCCCCAATTATGTAACATTTTGAAACCCCGCCATGAAGAAATACAATCTTGGAAGACAGGAAGCAAATACTGATGTTTATGTGTTTGCAAAGGAACGTGTTGGGAAAATTCAAATTTACGTAATCACTTATTGAGCCCTTATGCGGCAGCACTTATAATTTCTTATCATTTTACCACTTTCAAACTGATTTTCTTCAACCCTACAGAGTGAAGGGTATCTAGTCTCTGGAAAGTCCCAGCCAACACTGAAGCAAAATAATTCCAAAAAAAAGAACTTTTCCAGACCCTCTGGCTATAACAAAAACTTCCAGAAACTTAATATTTCTTCCTCATGAAACTGTGGTCAACAACCAAAAAGATGACAGAATGTGACTTCAATCACTCAAGTTCTCATCGAGGCACACTCCCCACTGTCGCTTCTATCTCGTTCCCAGAGACCCAAGGGAAAATGTCACAAAATGGCACAGAAATGCCAGGATCAAGAAAAGGGTCAGAGAGAGCGGGGGCAGTAGGGCGGGAAACAGAAGGCCTGGTACCAGCCTGCGCCTAGGTTAAGTGCTTAAGTAGGGCGAGGGTCATGCTCGGTGCAGGAGCCCCAGGTGACCAAGGAGCGGTGCCCCCGGGCGCCGAGAGGCCAAAGAGGAGGGAAGAGATAGTGGGCGCCCTGAAGGGGGGTGGTGAAGCCGGGCCGCACTCACGAAACGCTGGTAGAAGCGGACTAGCCGCGGCTTCCCATGGTTGTTGAAAACCAGAATCGCCTGAATCATCTTTGCCAGCCACGGTTCTCTCAGCACCGGCTACTCCCAGAAAGCTCCTCCTTCCGCCACAACACGGTCACTTCCGGTTGGTGCGCTGCTGAGAGCGGCACTCGGAAACTTGGCCCCGGCGCTGAGGAGCCCTAGCACCCAAGGGTCCGGCCTCTCTGACGCCCTGGAGAGGGCTGCGGGGGTCCCCTGCGGAGGGCAGGTGCGGATGCCGAGGAACGTCGTCACCTCGGCCAGCGTCGGTTGGCCGGTCAGGATGCGAATCCGGATCTGTGTCCCTCGCCCAGACCGACGGCTGGCCCCAGAAGCCGAAACCTGACCAACAGCCGGGTTGCCAAAACGGAGAGGCGGCGGGAGCTTGCTGTTCTCACCGCCCGCTCTAAATCATGCACTCCCGCCATCCCCTTAGCGCTCGCAGAATGTTCCGCGGAGTGGAGACGCCGGTCATTCGGCCGTTCCTCGGTTAAGGAACATTTCGTTCATTTTTTTCAGTATTACAATGCTGCAGTGAATTACGTAGCTGTCTCTCCGTGCAGATGGGCTGTTCCTCCATGGTAGACGGTGAATGGTGGAATTAAGGAATTTTTAGTGCATTTCCATTTAAAATCCCAAATCGATCAAGTTCTTATTTTTGTTTGTTCTTTTAATGACCCAGTGTGGGTGAAGTGGAGCACGTCCGTATACGGCACATGGAGCAGCGGATACAGCTGCAAATCGATCCAGAGGACTGTTTGGCGATATGGATCAGAAGCCTTTAAAATATATAACAGTCCGGGCGCGGTGGCTCACGCCTGTAATCCCAACACTTTGGGAGGCCGAGGCGGGTGGCTCACTTGAGGTCAGGAGTTCGAGACCAGTCTGGCCAACATGGTGAAACCCCGCCTCTACTAAAATTACAAAAATTAGCCGGGTGTGGTGGCGCGCCTCTGTAGTCCCAGATACTTGGGAGACTGAGGCAGGAGAATGGCTTGAACCCAGGAGGCGGAAGTTGCGGTGAGCTGAGATCGCACCACTGCACTCCAGCCTGGGTGACAGATTAGACTCAGCGTTTCCAGCTCTAGAATTTATGATAAAATGATTGTGGATGTGTGAAAAGATTTACCCTCAGGAACATACATTTCTGCCAGAGTATCTTCAGAACAGTAAAAAAAATGAAGAAAAAAATATATATCTCAGCAGTGTTATTACAGGGGAAAATGGGAAGAAAATTATTAGAAAAATGAGAAATTGGTTAAGTGCATTGTTCTACATGAATATGAGAAATATTAAATACATAATAAAAATCATGCTGGGAAAGAAGTGTTCATGACATCTGTTAAGCTAAAAGATTACACGAAGTATGTACAGGGACAACCCACTTTGCACAAGATTGGAGGCAAATACACCAAAATATGAATAATGTATCTGACGGAATGGCAGAGTCAGGGTGTTTGATCTGTACAGGACCCTGGAACCACACTGCCCTGATTCAAAGCATGGTTCTGCAGACTGCCTGGGCACCCTGGGCAAGTTTCCCCATCTGTAGAAAAGGTGTAATATCAGTTTCCTAAACTGTAAAACTGGAAAATGAGTCTACTGACTGCAGACAGTTGTTATAAACACAAAGGGAGTTAGTATAATATTTGTAAGCACTTGGAACAGTGCATGGCACATAACTGAGTACCACATAAGTGATTTAAAAACATCTTTGGGTGGTAGGATTATCAAGTTTTCCTTTTCTTTCCTTCAAAGAAATATGTACTACTTTTGCAGCCAGAGTTTTGGGGTTTGCTTGTTTGTTTTTCAGAGACAGGGTCTTACCCAGGCTGGAGTGCAGTGGCACAGTCATACCTCACTGTAACCTCAAACTGCTGGCCTCAGGGGATCCTCCAGCCTCAGCCTCCCAAACCGCCACCATGCCTAGTCCAGTTTTTTTGTTTTTTGTTTTTTTGGTTTTTTTTTTGAGATGGAGTCTCACTCTGTTGCCCAGGCTGGAGTGCAGTGGCACGATCTTGGCTCACTGCAGCCTCCATCTCCTGGGTTCAAACAACTCTCCGGCTTCAGCCTCCCCAGTAGCTGGGATTACAGGCACCCGCCACCACACCTAGCTAATTTTTGTATTTTTAGTAGAGATGGGGTTTCACCACATTGGCCAGTCTGGTCTCAAACTCCTGACCTCAAGTGATTCACCCGTCTCAGCCTCCCGAAGTGCTGGGATTACAGGCGTGAGCCACTGCGCCCAGCACGGTCCAGTTTTTAAATAAATAAAAACCCAAAGTCAATTGCACTGAAACTTGACAAAATGTTTAAAATGTTGAGGAAGAATATTAAAGAAAATTCTGAAACAGAAGTATGAAGAAGAACTAGCTCTGCCAACTATGAAAACCTACTTTGATGGTTCAAATTGTAATTATAGGAAGACTAACTGAAATATTATAAATAATTTAGGCACAAAATAATTTTAATATGTGATGTAGGAATGGGAAGGAATTCAGTAAATACTATTAGGATAACTGGTTAGCAATTTGAAAATAAGTAGTTAAGTATAAAACCAGATAATAACCTAAATAGAAGAAAACGAAATTAAATAATATCCAAAAATCTGTATTAGCTTAGAAGCAATAAAAATCACAAAACATCAACAGATATATAAAGTTTTTTTATAAAAAGAATTATTTAATGGAAAAATCGTTAAAATATGGCAAATGGTTATATTTAAAATACAAATAACTGATAAACTAAAAAGATAACACTCCCCATCTCCCCAGTAGATAAATGGACAAAAGAATGAATAACAAAAGGAGAAATACAGCTAGGAAAAGGAAAAAATGTTTAAGCTCACTATAAGCGGGGGAAAGGCAAATTAAAATATATTAAAATATTATTTTCACCTCATCAAAAATCATTTTAAAAATGTTTTCATACCCAATTCTGACAAGGGCAGCATAAAAATGGTTCTCCCCTACATTGCTGGTGAAATTATGGTTTAGAACAACGCTTTTGGGAAGCAATCTGGCAATATAACAAGAACTTTACAAAAGATTTCTAGATTCTCAGTAATATGACTCCTGGGCATCTGTTCCTAAAGAAATAACCCAAAAATATAGTTAGAGGTGGGGAATTAAGGGAACTATATAATTTTCAACATTTTTGGAAACATTAATTCTGTTAGCCACACAGGGATCAATTTTAAATATCCAAAAGTTGGACCATGAAAGAACTATCCAATGGTAACAATCTTAAAAATAATGGTTACAGGTGGGCATGGTGGCTCACGCCTGTAATCCCAACATTTTGGGAGGCTGAGGCGGGAGGATCACTTGAGATCAGGAGTTCAAGAAAAGCCTGGCTGACATGGTGAAACCCCGTCACTACTAAAAATACAAAAACTAGCCGGGCATGGTGGCGTGTGCCTGTAATCCCAGCTACTCGGGAGGCTAAGGCAGCAGAATAGCTTGAACCCGGGAGGCAGAGGTTGCAGTAAGCCAAGATCGCGCCATTGTACTCCAGCTTGGGCAACAAGAGCAAAACTCCATCTCAAAAAAAGGAAGAAAGAAAAATGGTTACAAAGACTATGCAGCAATATGGAAAGTGATTATGTGTGGGCATAGTGTTACAACAACTACGTACAAAGCATTACAGATGTTTCAGAATTTGTCTAGCAGGTTTTCCAGTTTGTACCAGAAAACCCCATGCAAGTTTACAAAAACCAAAACTATGTACACAAATTACATGCTAAAAAACCCAAACACTAAAAATTATGAACATGACTGAGTGAAACTATGAGTCTTTTTTTCCCCTTTAAATATATTTCCTAAATGCATTGCTATTTGTGGAGATTAGTTTAGTCCCTCAAAAAATTTTCCCATAATGTCCAGCACTGTGGCTCATGCCTGTAATCCCAGCACTTTGGGAGGCTGAGGAGGGTGGATCACCTGAGGTCAGGAGTTCGAGACCAGCCTAGCCAACATGGTGAAATCCCATCTCTACTAAAAATACAAAATTAGCTAGGCATGGTGGCACAGGCCTGTAATCCCAGCTACTTGGGATTACAGTAATCCTCCTGCTGAGGCAGGAGAATCTCTTGAACCTGGGAGGTGGAGGTTGCAGTGAGCCGAGATTGAGCCATTGCTCTCCAGCCTGGGCAACAAGAGCGAAATTCCACCTCAAAAAAAAAAAAAAAAGAAAGAAAAAAATTTCCCATATGAATGAAGCTCAGAGGATTTTCTTGGTTCTGTTTGAAGATACAAAATAACTATCAGTTTCCATCATTAGGCCCATGGTGAAAGGCAAGCTGGACACTGGTGGAAGAAAAGAAATTCAGATGGATAGAGGAAAGGGACCTCCCCACAAGAAAAGAGTCCAGGCAAGGCAATGGAAGTGGGGGAGTGGCCTGCTCCGGGAACAGCCAGCCCCTCCATGGGACCAACACCACCCTTCCCAAACTGTTTCTCACAACAGCTGTCCCATGAAATGCTCCTCACAAAAACGGGTTCTATGACCAAAGAAATGTGGGAAATACGTAATCATACCCTGTCCTGAAGAGTTACAGTAAATGTTAGTATAGTTAAAGCTCCAAGAAATCCTACAGAAATGTTTGAGTTTAACGTTACGTTTGTTCCAACAAATTAGATCATAGAAACACCACCACTTTTTGTTTCTAGCCCTATTAACAACCTATGGAAGATCCCTCGGGCTGGTCTGAAAGGATCACCCCAGAGCTCTTAAGGAGGAAGCGAGCCGAGAAAGGAGGGTTGTGACACTGTGATGAGCTCTGAGTTGTATTAAGGAATTTGAGCTTTTCGTCTGGGGAGTAATAGGATCCAGTCTAGCTTCTGAAAGCTGCCCCTGCCAGCCACATGGGGGCCCCTGAAAGCAGGGTTTGAGCCCTGCTGTAGTTCCTCAACTCCCCACAGGTGTATGTAAGAAGGCTCCTGCCCTGGCTGGGCCTGCCCTAATGCCTGAACCAGTCCTGACCAGGGCAGGAGGTATGGCAAAATCAGGGGCTTTGGCCTCACCATCTGCCCACGCAGATGCCTATGCCACAGCAGCTTCCTATTTTCTCCCTTCCTAGTCCCTAGTCCTAGGGAATAGGATTTTGCCTCAGTTTCCCTAGCTGCTGAGCCTGAGACCCTATTCTTTTTTTTTTTTTTTTTTTTTGAGACAGGGTCTCACTCTGTCACCCAGGCTGGAGTGCAGTGGCAATCTCAGCTCACTGCAACCTCCACCTCCTGGGTTCAAGAAATTCTCATGCCTCAGCCTCCCAAGGAGCCGGAACTACAGGCATGTGCCACCATGTCCGGCTAATTTTTGTATTTTTTAGTAGAGACGGGGTTTCACTGTGTTGATCAGGCTGATTTCAAACTCCTGACCTCAAGTGATCCGCCCACCTCGGCCTCCCAAAGTGCTAAGATTACAGGCGTGAGCTACTGCACCCGGCCCTGGGGCCCTGTTCTTATCCTCAGCCCACTTGATTTTCCCATCCCTAGGGAGCTAGTTTCAGTTCTTTATACTTCTTAGCCACAGGCTGGGCTCCTGCTAAACAGCAGGTCACTCAGAAACATAACATCACTACTTGTGCACCACAGCACTGCCACTCACCCAGAATCTGGGCATCATTCTTGATCCCTTCGTCTCCCCCCAGGTCCTATTGATTTTGCCCCCGGAATGCTCCTCAAATCATTCTCTTCTTTCCATCTCCCCTGCCACTGCTATAGACCAAACTCCTCTAGCCTCTCACCCAGGCAACTGCAGCAGTCTCCTAAAGGAGCTCCTCGCCTCCAGTTGCTCTGCAGTCAAGTGACCTTTGAAACACAGATCAGATCTTCTCACTCTCCATGGGATCACTGGCTTCCAGGATGTTAAGGATAAAGTCCCCAATTCCTTAACATGCATGAGGATGCCATGCCCAATCTCCAGCCTCATCTCAAACACCAGCCCCCATTCTCTGAGCTCCAGACACAATGGTCTTTCCCTTCCTGAAGCCCCTCCAAGACACCCCACCCTTTTTGTTGCTTTAGGACCTCTCCTATTGACACACTGGGCCTCCTTGTTTGGAATGGTGACCTGTCCATATAAGTTTGCCATACCCTTTGGGCACAGTGCTTTAGGCAGCAGGATGTCTAAAGACACTGGGTGACTCTACCCCCAGTCAGTGTCCCCAGCTATCCTTCTGCTCAACCACCTCCCCGGCCACTCCCATGGCTGAGGTCCCAGCATGGCCTGCCTTTGAGAAAGTCCCATTCAGACACAGAACACCAGTGAAGTGGCTACCACATCCTCTGGCCCATTTCCAAGACCTTTCTGAAGGGCAAGGAAGCAGGGGACAGTGGAAGGAACATAAGGTTTGCTTTTGACAGCTCTGGGTTTGAATCCTGATTCTGCTACTCATTAGCTGTGTGACTCTGGGCAGGTTGCCTAACCTCTCTGAGACCCTTTTCCTGCTCTATAATATGAATAGTCTGGTAGTTAAGAATGTGGGCTTTGAAATCTGAGTATTTGGGTATAAATTCCTCTTGCCACTGTTTACTATCCTAGAGCTCTGAGCTTTAGCCTCATGAAAAAAATGGGGATAATAATCAGTACCTCATGGACTGTTGTGACAAGTAAGATATCACAAGTGCTTAGCACAAGTATGAGTAATTGTTATCATGGAAATCATCTAGCATTGTGTTTCACACATTAGGGGGACTCCATAATTATTAGTTCACCACCACCCTCTCTTTCCCCAAGTCAAGCAAGATCGACATGCCACCAAGTCCTGACGACATGGAGACTTCAACTCCAGGTCTCTTCACAGATCTGGGTGTGGGTATACTACCCAAAAGGCAGTGTCCATGACCCAAGAGAAATGGCTTCCTTCTCATAGGAACATTGCTCAGCTGAAAGGCCATTTACACCTAACAATAACCCAGTAAGGGTGGAGGAATTCCTTTCTGAAGATTTACTCATTCATAAAAAGTTCTCCAGGTACAAAACAACAATAAAAAAGGTATTCTCAAAACTGTAGCCTGGCAGAATGAGTCTGAGAGATGCGGACGAGCCAGCCACACTGTTGGCCTCTCTGGGAATGGCATCTACCAGGAAAGCAGCCAGGGATGTCAGATGACAGGAACCCCCAAGGTGGCATGGGATCATTGGGGGAGTAAAGAACTGGCAACTCGAGGTGGGGGGAAGGTACAAGGGACATGGAGGCTTGAAGCAGGATAGTACAGGCTACAACACAGAGTGCTGAGGAGGGGGCAGGTGGGGAAGGAAAGCAGGAAACAATGAGAACAGAGGAAGAGCCCCGCCAACTTCTCTCAGCCGCTCTGCATTTAGACAAGGGATATTCCCCATTCTGCACCAATACCAGGCCCAGTTACTCTCAGGCTGTCCTAGGGTCTCTCCCACCACCTGCCTCCAAAAACAAGGCTGCTATCCAGGGCCAGGGTCAACATGAGGCCGGGTGTGGTGGCTCATGCCTGTAATCCCAACACCTTGGGAGGTGGAGGTGGGTGGATCGCTTGAGTCCAGGAGTTTGAGAGCAGCCTGGGCAACAGAGTGAGACCTCCATCTCTAATTTTTTTTTTAAAGGGTCATCATGTAATGTCTAGGAAGGCTAGACTCACATGCAGGGAGGGGCCCTCCATGAGCCACAGCATGGGGCCCCACCACCAACACAGTGGTCATGGGTTTGGTTTTAGCAGAGCTTGTTCAAAGAGTATTCCAAGGTGGCTACGGGGAAGAACCAGGTAAGACTTGGCAGACTGTTCTCTCCAGCTCCAGAGTAGAAGTTCATGGAGGAAATTTTCCACAATGCTACAGAAGGTGCTGGTGCCCCCGGAGACAGCCACGTCCCTCAGTCATCCTAGAGAAATCCAAGGGGTAAAGAGATGTGGAGACAGCACATGTCATAAACATCACTGCAAGTTATCAGACAAACAAGGGTTCAATTGCGTGGTGTCTGTGGGGCCCATGAGTGCTTGCCTGGGCCTCACCTCATTAGAGCTGGCCCGGCAGCTCCAACAGCTCTTGGACTGTTTTTCAGTCCAAGACTCGCTTTATGAAGACAAAAAGGAATCCAGACACTCTCATCTGCATGCCCCTGCTTTCTCTGGCAAAAGACATCATCTCCATCACCTAGATAAATAGTGCATTTTTCTGTGACTTCTTTGCTTTAAATGTTCATTTTGAGGCCAGGTGCGGTGGCTCAAGCCTGTAATCCCAGCACTTTGGGAGCCTGAGGCAGGTGGATCACCTGAGATTGGGAATTCGAGACCAGCCAGACCAACATGGAGAAACCTCATCTCTACTAAAAATACAAAATTAGTCAGGCATGGTGGCGCATGCCTGTAATCCCAGCACTTTGGGAGGCTGAGGCAGGACAATCGCTTGAACCCGGGAGGCGAAGGTTGTGGTGACCTGAGATGGCGCCATTGCACTCCAGCCTGGGCAATAAGAGTGAAACTCCGTCTCAAAAAAATAAAATAAAATAAAATAATAAATGTTCATTTTGGGGCCTTTTGACATCAATTCAAGTCTTTGGGTAAAATATACTTCAGAAAAACAACTGTGAACCTGGGCAACATGGCAAAACCTCATCTCTACAAAAAATAAAAAAATTAGCCAGGCGTGGTGATGCATGCCTATAGTCCCAGCTGCTTGGGAGGCTGAGGTGGGAGGATCATTTGAGCCCAGGAGTTCGAGGCTGCAGTGAGCCATGATCGTGCCACTGCACTCCAGCCTGGGCAACAGAATGAGACTCCGTCTCCAAAAAAAAAAGAAAAGAAATGAAAAGAAAAGCAACTGTGAATAGGCTGAGGATCAACGAGGGGACTGACTCTCAGCAAAAGAAAAATCAGTAAGGACCAGGTCAGCCATTCTCCAGACACTTCATGCAAGGAGCCCAAACCAAAGGGAGGAAAAACTACGCATTCAGTTGTTCAACTGCCTCAGCATGGTTAATGTATTCACCTGAAGTAGAAATGTTTTGAGACTTAATGACCATCATTAATATCCCTCTGCACCCCCTCCTTCCTACCACTTGGGAATCTTTGGGGAATAGTTAGGTTCAGAGCCACCTAAAAGAAAGGTCCCAGGTTGTCATTCTTCATACCTTAGAGGAATTTTCCTGATGCTAACACATTCCCAGGTGTTTCACAGAATTCCGCTAAAGCTGGAGGGTAAGATTCATCCTGTCATCTTCTCATCCTACCCACAACCTCAACCAGTATGTACCATGCTCCTGCCAGGAGATACAACCGCACCAACACCAGGTGGTTCCCCGTTGACCTACCCACTCCTCGTCCTCTGCCCCGTCCCCCTGCTCTCGGATCTCTGCTGCAGCCCCCTCCGAACACTTTTGAGCCATGATGTTGTCTGTCCAGGATGCCCCTGTCTTTCCATCACCAGCGAAATTACACTTGGTCACTGTTCCAGCCTCAAGTTTGGCCAATGAATCTGAAAGAAGAGATGAAGTTGAATGTCCTCTGTCCCTGTGGCGGAAACATAGTGGGGGCTGGGCCCATTATGGTGGGGTCCCCCAGGCCTGGGTTAAACCACTGTTTTCTCCAGGCCTAGATGTGGTCAGTGAGTCCCTGGGTGGGACCCCCAAGGTATGGTGGGGAGAGTCGCTCACAGGAACCATGGGATTGGGTGGCACCCGGGGATCCAGGCTGTCGAGCCTAATGGCCCTAGGGCACTTGTGCAGGGATTTAGGAGTAAATCTCAAGGGCTTGGTCGTGTCCCCATGGAGGCCAGCCTTTGCCTGCTCCCATGAGCTCTAGGCAGAAGGGAGGCCAAGAGCCCCCATGGGCCACAGGAACGGTGGGGGCCAGTGAGGGTTGCACTGCTCACCCAGGAAGGGACCATCGCCCCGAGTCTTCAGCCGTACCCCGGCCCCCAGCTCGAGCTCCATCGCCTCCATCTCTGACTCGGGCATCCAGAACGCCACTGTGTGGTCGGGGGTGAGGCTCTCTGTCAGCGCCAGCAGCTCTGGCTTGTTGACCAGCCCCTTCAGCGCCTCGGGCGTGAGCCTGTCAGTGTCCCCCTTGGCTTCCACCTCTGCAGGCACAGAGCGCAGGAGGGTCATTATCACTGTGGCAGCAAGCACTTCCGGAGGGCCTCTCAGGAGCCAGGTGAGGGCTGAGTGTCACCCGGAGGCTGGGACTCAGTGCCCATTCTGCAAGTCCTCATCGAGGAACTCCACAGCAGAGGCGGACAGGCATGGGTTGGGGACAGGCAGCCTGCTGCAGATCTGGGCTCCACAATAACTTAGGCAAGTCACATCACCTCGCTGTACCCGAAAAATGGGATAAAATCAGAACCTACCTAACAGGACTGACATGACGTATAAAGGAAATAAAGCATGTAGCACAGCGCCGGGCACATGGACCCCTTGGTGAGCGTTCATGTTTTCACTATTCCTATCTTACAGATGAGAAAACTAAGGCTTAGAGAAGTTCAGTAATTAGCTCAAGGTCACACAGTAGTAGAGGAGGCAGGATTCAAAGCACCCCAATGCATTCCATCTTGAGACCCCGGTGGCCAGGCAGGGTTCTCTCCAGGCTCTCAGGGTCTACCTGGCTGGGGTGAGGTCTACTGGAACCAGGAGTAAACTCTGGTAGTCCGCCTCCTCTCTCCTGGCCCTGGCAGAGTTCATGGGCTAAGGGAGGAGTCCTAAATCCAGGTGCTGCATTAGGGAAGGGGCACTCCCGGACTGTGAAGTGGGCCCAGCCTTCCAGGGCTGGGTGTTCACAAGGCCACACCCCAGCACAGCAACCCCGGAGCTTGTCCCACAGGCTGCCTGCGCCACGCAAAGCCTAGGTGGCTGCACTTTGCTGGAGAACATCCCAGCCAACCCATGAACACATTTCATGGAACACATTCCATTCATGGTGTACGACCTCAGCCAAGCTCTGTCAGGGATGCCTTTTGGGACTGCACAGGTGGCTGCTCCCACAGGACTGCTCCATTCTCCTCAGCCCTCTGCCCCGACACCCTCTAGACAGAGCATCTCACCTTCTTTGCAAGGTAACAGAAGCCATCAAGTCGGGCCCCCCACTTCCCTGACCATTCACCTGTCAACTTTTTTTTTTTTTTTTTTTTTTTTTTTTTTTGAGATGGAGTCTCGCTTTGTCACCCAGGCTGGAGTGCAGTGGTGCAATCTCGGCTCATTGCAACCTCCACCTCCTGGGTTTGAGCAATTCTCCTGCCTCAGCCTCCTGAGTAGATAGGATTACAGGCGTGTGCCACTACACCCGGCTAATTTTTGTATTTTTGGTAGAAATGGGGTTTCACCATGTTGGCCAGGCTGGTCTCAAACTCCTGACCTCAGGTGATCCACCCACCTCAGCCTCCCTAAATGCTGGGATTACAGGTGTGAGCCACCACGCCCAGCCGTCAACTCACTTCTGACCACACAAAACATCTCCTCTTTCCTTCTGTCTCAAAGGATAGGAGGCCTCTCCTCCTGCCTCAAGCCAGCTCCTCCATCTGGACTGCAGACAGACCCCTTCCCACCTCCTGAGGACCTGTCTCTCTCTCCCCACTCCTTGACCTTTCCTCAAGGCCTTCCTGCATTCTGGCTTTGACACCTACTGCTCCAGACACCGTGTACCCCCACCAGAGTCACCAGTGAGCTCTTAACCTGCAAACCTCTTGGATGCTCCATATCTCAGACCTAACTAACCTGTGGGCAGTGCCTGACCCCATTGCTAGCTCCTCACGCCTGTTCGCCTTGGCTTCGTGGGGCTTTAGAGACATGACACCTTCCCCATCCCTCGGACCTTTCATTGGCTCCATCTCCTGCTCTTCCTTCTCCATCCACCTCCTATTGTTGCTGTTTCCCAAGACAACCTCCCGGGCCCACTTCTTTTTTCCTCCTGGGTAACTTGGTCCACTTCCGTAGCTTCAGTATTCTCAATGTGCTGCAGCCCAGTTCTCTCCCCAAGTTCTAGAACTTTCCTCCAAGGCCTCAGTGGACCTCTACCCAGCAGTGCTCCTGGCAACTCAAACTCAGTGTGTTCCAAACAGACCTCCTCCCCACAAACCTCTCACCCCTCCATTTTCCCGAGCCTGGCACCCATGCCCAACACCTGGCGTCATCATGACTCCTTCCTCTTCTTCCCCAATAGCCAAGCCAACACTGAGGCCACTGTGCCTCCCCTAGCTTGAGCTGCTCCAGTCTCTGCACCCTCACTGACAGGTCCTTAATCCTGGCCTTCTTATCTCTGTCCTAGGTGACCCTAACAGCTTTTTCACAGGCCTCGCTGGGCTCCAGTCTATTTGCCTCCCTGGAGATTTTCAAACACAGACCTGATCACATCACCTGCCTACTTAAAACCACTCACTACAGGGCTGCCCTGCACCCTCAGTTAGAGTTGAGCTCCTCAGTGCCCGCCCCTCCTGCTGCCTGCCCTGCATGGCTTCTCATACCTGGGTCAGGAACTCTTCAACTTCCAGGCATTGGGCACCCTCTGCCTCTCCGAAACACCTTGCAAATCCCTGGCACCTGGCTGACCTCTGCTTATCTTTCAGGATTCAGTCCTGTTATTCCCTGCTTCAGGGCGTCCCCAGCCATGCCTGCCTGGGCTCAGCACCCTTCACGGGATCCGGGCCCGGGCCTGTCCATCTCCTCTACTGGACTGAGAACATTTCAAGTATACGACTGGGTCTTGTTCATCCCTGGACCCCTCAGCGTGTGGCACAAGGGCTGGCACATGATATAGATGGTCCCTAATGTTCAGAGAGTCAATGAGTAACTGAAGGTATGAATGAATAAAGTGATAGAGTCCCACTCAACCTCAAAACCTTCTCACCCAGGGGCAGACAGCAAAGAGGCTCTACCAGAGACAAAATTAGGAAGAAGAACAAGATCATATAGGGCCTGCTATGGTTGGAATGTATCCCCCAAAATTCGTATGTTGACAGGAAGCTGAGGCAGGAGAATCGCTTGAGCCCGGGAGGCGGAGGTTGCAGTGAGCCAAGATCGAGCCACTGCGCTCCGGCCTGGGGGACAGAGCCAGACTTTGTCTCAGACAGAAAAAGAAAAGGAAAAAAAAAAAAAGTCAAACTCAGCTGCCTTTCCTCCACTGATGGAGTATGGACATAATGCCTAGAAGTAAAGTGGCCATCGAAAAGTATTATTATTATTATTACTATTTTTTTTTGAGACACAGTCTTACTCTGTCGCCTAGGCTGGAGTGCAGTGGTGCAATCTCGGCTCACTGCACCTCCGCCTCCTGGGGTTCAAGTGATTCTCCTGCCTCAGCCTCCCAAATAGCTGGTATTACAGGTGCACGCTACCACACCCAGCTAATTTTTGTATTTTTAGTAGAGATGGGGTTTCACCATGTTCACCAGGCTGGTCTTGAACTCCTGACCTCAAGTGATCCACCCACCTCGGCCTCCCAAAGTGCTGGGATTACAGGCGTCAGCCACCGCACTCACCCTAAAATTTTTTTAAAAAAGAAAAAAATCATATGTTGAAACTTAATCACCAATGTGATAGCATTAAGAGGTGGGACCTTTAGGAGGTGAGTAAGTCATGGCATACGAGTGGGATGAGTGCTTTACAGAAGAGGTTGAAGAGACAGTCGCCTTGCCTTCTGCCATGTGAGGACTCAGCAAGAAGGCGCCGTCTCTGAAGCACAAAGCAAGCCCTCACCAGACACCAAATCTGCTGGCACCTTGGCCTTGGACTTCCCCGCCTCCAGAACTGTAAGCCAGATATTTTTGTTCTTAAGCAGGTGCAGTGGCACACACCTACAGTCCCAGCTATTCTGGAGGCTGAGGAGGGAGGATCATTTGAAGACTGTAGTGCGCCATGATCGCACCTGAGAATAGCCACTACACTCCAGCCTGGGCTACACAGCAAAACCCAGCCACTAAAAATGCACAAAGAATCAAAAATTTTAAAAATTAAAAATAAAATAAACAAACACATTTCTATTGTTAATAAATCACCCAGCCTAAGGTATTTTGTTATATAGCACGCATGGACTAAGATCCCAGAACCAAATGAGGATTTGGGCAGTAAAACAGAGACCGCCTAGGGCCTGGCCTGGGCTCTGCACAAAGGCAGTTAGAGCCCAAAGCCAGGTTTGTGGATGATTCTGCCAGATACAGGAAACGTCAGGAGGTGGGAAGGCCAGCCTGGGCCCTGGGATGGAGGGGAGGGAACGGAGATCCTCTGAGTAAACGGGAGGCAAGGCCAGGGGTGGGTGTGGAAGCCTCAGGCCACTCACAGGGCTTCAACGTCAAGCAGGCTGAAAAGACACTTTCCAGGGGCTAAGAGGCTCAGAAGACAAAGGCCGCCACACTGCAGGAGGGTCCTGAGGGAGGGAGGGAGGGAGGGCAGAGGATACCTACTGTAGGACGACATGAGGAAGCCCGTGTTCACCCTCCTGGTGGCACTGAAGTTGGGCTCGATTTCATTTCCCTTGGCGTCGAATTTACGGCGATGGATGTGACTGGGCAGGATATACAGCACATAGTAGCGCTCCTGGGGCCAGGCAGACAGAGAGTGAGGGAGGCAGCCTCATCCCACAACACACACACTCTGGGCTCTGGCTGCAGCCCCGCCAACCTCACATCTACCCCAGAAGCCCACCTCAGCTCCAGAAGACGTTCAAGCTAGGCAGATGCTCCCCCCGCCCCCAAATATTTATTCATTCATAGGTTCACAAGAGCACCCGCCACACATAATGAGCCCTACTAGAAGTTCCTAACAGGGCAAGCCCAGGGCTTCCACACAGCCAAAGACAAAAAGTATATATAGAAAACCATAACTTGGGCTGGGCGCAGTGGCTCACGCCTGTAATCCCAGCACTTTGGGAGGCAGTGGCGGGTGGATCACGAGGTCAGGAGTTCAAGACCAGCCTGACCAGCATGGTGAAACCCCATCTCTACTAAAACTACAAAAAATTAGCCGGGCGTGGTGGCAGGTGCCTGTAATTCCAGCTACTCAGGAGGCTGAGGCAGGAGAATCACTTGAACCCAGGAGGCGGAGGTTGCAGTGAGCCGAGATCGTGCCATTGCACTCCAGCCTGGGCAACAGAGCGAGATTCCATCTCAAAAGAAAGAAAGAAAGAAAACTATAACTCGGCCAGGCAAGGTGGCTCACGTCTGTCATCCCAGCACTCTGGGAGGCCGAGGTGGGTGGGTCACTTGAGGTCAGGAGTTCGAGACCAGCCTGGCCAGCATGGTGAAACCCTGTCTCCATCAAAAATATAAAAAATTAGCCAGGTGTGGTGGGGTGTGCCTGTAATCCCAGCTACTCAGGAGGCTAAGGCAGGAGAATCACTTGAGCCCAGGAGGCGGAGGTTGCTGTAAGCCGAGATCCTGCCACTGTACTCCAGCTGGGGAGACAGAATGAGACTCCATCTCAAAAAAACAAAACAAAACAAAACAAAACAAAACCATAACCCAAGCCCGAGGACCCCAAATACCATGGAGCAGGAATGGGCGCTGCCAAGGTGCAATGGAAAGGGCACTGAAAAGGAGCCCTGAGTGAGGGCAGCCACTCTGCCCCTTCCAACAGCCTGGGACAAACCACTCAGTTTCCCCATCACATGGGGATAATGTGATGTCTGTGTTTAAGAATATTATGAGGGTTAAATGAGATAACAGAGGGGCAAGCACAGTGCCAAGCGTGAAGTGTGCTGTAAATGCTGTTTGCCAGTTGTTCAAGGCAGGTGGGTAAAATGCTCCCAGGGCCTGAAGAATAGGAGGCCACTTCCTGGTAGAATCAAGAAAGATGAAGTCTTGGAGGGTAGGGAGGTCTGCCAACTGTGGGAATAAGAAGCTGTAGGAAGAACATTAAAAGCCTGGGACAGTATAGGAAATAAAAGCCAAGAGGCCCTTGTGCATGTTTGAGCCACACAGGGCACCTGGAGGCCTTCTGGGAGCCCATGCTGGGAAAGCAAGTGGGCTTGGTTCAGGACAGGCCTTGAGTTGGCATTTGGAGTTTGGATTTTATCTGATGGACAAGGAATCCTGAAAGGTTTCTGAGCAGCAGTGAGAGAAACCTCAGAGATGTATTTCTGGAAAGACATTTGTCCTGTTGGCAGCAGGGCAGGGATGAGCTCTGGGGACAGCCAGAATGCAGGGGGACAGGTGCAAGGTTTTATCAGGACAGGCTGAGGGTCCATCTGAGGTAAGCAGCCATGGCAAGAGGAAGCGAAGGCAGGGGAGGGGGAGGAATGGGCAAGGGAGGAGCCCAGCAGGGCCTGGCATTGCTTACCTGGGGAGGGGACAGTGAGGGTTCGCAGCCTGGTGGCTGGGAGGGCAACTGCACCATCACCAGGAATGGAAGTCAGAGGCGGCAAGTTTTAAGAGGGGCTAGGAGAAGGCCCTGCCTGAGGGCAGCTGAGGCAAACAAGCCCCACATCAGCATGGAGACACTGCTGGGCTCTCCTGGGCAGGCTGGCTAGGGGCTCTGATGGGTGTTCCCACCTGCCGACTGTGTGCTAAGGAGGGGAGGGTGCAGCAAAATACCGCCTGACATGAAAATAGTGCTGAGCTGTTCTTGTGGGGTACAGGAGGGACATGCAGGCTCCATGTAGCACCAGACCTCTGGCCCTACTGGAGGGGGCATTTTTAGAGACCAGGCTCAGTTGTAAAGACCAAGGAGATAAGGTGGTCAGCACATCTAGGTGGGGCTATTTGAAGGGGGAGTGGAAAGTCAGAACTAGCACTCAGAAAAAAGACACAGGCTAGTACTGGATGGTAAATGCCAGGTGTACTCACAGACACCTGAGATGGGGTGGTGATACAGGGCATGACCCCAGGAGGCTGAGAGGGCAAAGGCAGCCAGGACATCAACATGGGAACTGAAGGCCTAGACACTGTCAGAGTTTACATTCAGGCAAGACTGGGGTTTAGTGCCTGGTCGGCCTTCTCAGCCATGACCCAGGCTCTTCTGGCAAGAACACAGGCCCCCCCACCTGTCTGCTGCCCAACACAGCCTTAAACTATTCTTCCAGCTGGTGGTCCCATTTGGCTGTAAATCTCCTGACCTACTTCCCACTTGCTTTCTAAGCCCATCAAGAATCCCAACTCATGGCACTGGAAGGACCCAGCACAAGGAGATGCCACAGTGGGTGACGACCATGAAGTCAGTGCCCTCTAACTAGCACCGAGGAAGCATCCTCACCTTCCTGCCATGAGCGTCCAAGATGCTGTGCCGAGATACATCGATCAGTTCTCCCTCCAGCAGGACACCATTTCCCCTGGGGATGAAAGGGAAAGAAAGGATAGCCGGTTCTGTCAGTCCTCAGCAAATCTCACCCATGTCTCCTATTTACCCAGCCCTGAGCAGGCTGGGTACCGAGCAGCTCCTTTCCCCGTGCTTCCTACATAAGGGTCTCCAACACTGCAAGGGTCCCAAAGGTTGGGGCATTGCCCAGATGCCAGGAGGAACCGTGTCAGGCTGCCCTAAGATCAAGCTATGGACCCCTCCTACAAGACCACTGGGAGTTACTGGAACCAGAGCCTCAGTCTTATCTACAAAACGGGGAGGAAAACAGCTGCCTCACTCTGCTCCTCTGATGTTGACACAAGATCATGTGTGTGGTGTTTTGTAAGCTATTAAGTGATTACTAAATATAAAAGATTTTACTTTTTTATTGGGCCAAATGTGGGGGTAGGTATCTAAGCTGCAATAAACTATTTTCCCTTTCCACCTGTTTTTAAACACTCTCATCTTCCTCTTCTCATTCATATCCAGGTGGTCATTAACCCGAGGAAATGGTTATTACTGAGAGGTGAAGAAACCAAAACTCAGAAGTCTGAGACTAGTCCAAGATCACACGGTCCTTCACTGAGGGGAAGTGGACCCCTGGCTTCTCGACTCTGGTTTTAATAAAAGCAGAACCTGGAGGCTTCCTTTTTTGCATCCACAGAAATGGAGAAGCGTGGGGACAGCTGAAGATGACAGTGGAAGAGGGATGAGAGTGGGAAGTGAAAACTCTACCTAGCTTGTCTCTATCCAATCCATCCCCATCCCCCGCAATTATTTTTCTAAATATTTAACTGACAACAGACTATATATATTCAAAGTGCACAACGTGATGATTTAAGTACACACTATGTAATGATCACCACAAATTAATGAACACACCCACCAGACCCCATGCTGTACATTAGATCCCCAGAAATTGTTTATTCTATACCTTAAAGTTTGTACCTTTGATCATTACCCCATCCCCATCCACTATCCCCTGGCAATCACTGTTCACTGTTCTACTGTTTCTTTTCTTTTGACACAGTCTTGCTCTGTCGCCCAGGCTGGAGTGCAGTGGCACACTGCAACCTCCACCTCCTGGGTTCAAGCGATTCTCATGCCTCAGCCTCCCATATAGCTGGGATTACAGGTACCTGCCACCACGCCCGACTAATTTTTGTATTTTTAGTAGAGACAGGGTTTCACCATCAGGCGGGTTTCACCATCAGGCTGGTCTCAAACTCCTAGCTTCAAGTGATCCACCCGCCTCGGCCTCCCAAAGTGCTGGGATTACAGGCGTGAACCAGAGCGCCCGGACTGTTCTGCTGTTTCTATGGTTCAGCGCTTTTATAGATTTCATATACGAGATCACACAGTATTTGTCTTTCTGTGTCTGGCTTATTTCACTTAGCACAATTCTTCTGTGCAATTGTAAATGGAATGGTCCGTTCGGCCTCATAACCCTGTGACGACAGGGCCTGGCCCTCCAAATCCTCCTCACCCAGGCAGGCCCTGCTCTGGACCAGCCCGCCCGCTGTTCCCGCCACAGCACGGCCACTGTCCCTTATGGGGCAGGGCATGAGCCTGTGCAAAAGCAGCGCGGCAAGTGGCTGGAGTTTATAGTTATGGGGGTGGGGTGGGGCCTGAGGTCGGCGTGAGGCGAAGGACAGCCTTCGGAGACCTGTCTGGGGGTCCGGACCCTCTCTCGAGGGCAGGCGGACAGGCGTGGAGCTTTAAGCCGATCTGTGTCATGGGGTCGCTGGGCGGGCGCGGCGGCAGGGGCGCCGGGAGGGGCGGACTGGAGGGGCGGACTGAAGGCGGAGAGACGGCTTTGGCCACCCCAGTTTTCCTCCACCCGCATCCCACCCCCCGATCCTGGAGCGGGGTTCGAGCCGGGGCAGGGGAGGCCGACCCGAGGCCGTGCGCCCAAGGCCTACCCCTGGTGGGCGGCGGGGTCCCAGGCCCCTGGCAGCCGGACGCTCTGCACCGCCTTGTTCCGGAGCGCGCCGTCGTGGTAGATGCGGCTCATTCTCCCGACCGCCCGGGCACCCCCGCACAGAGCCGGCGCACTGGGCTGGGGGCGCGGCGCGGGAAGCGCTGCGGGACGCGCGGGGACCCGCGATTCCCAGCCGGCGGATCCGGGAATGGCGCGGCCCGGCCCTCAGGCGTTCCTCGGCGGGATTTAAAGGGACCGAGCTCCATTCCTGCACGCCAGGCCGCGCGCGGCAGGGGTTGGGCTTCCGGGAGGACCCTGGCTGGGGACTTAGCACAGTGGGGCAGAAAGGCCATGCTTTTCTCTTGTCTCTCTCTCTTCCTCATTCCTAGAGGAAGATCCCTGCCCCAGCACACGCACAAAAGGGAAATTGAGGCCCCAAGATCCTATTATAGAAGATCCTTTGTAGGATCAGCCCGGGAAGGATGGGTTTCTGGGAAGCAGGAATGGAGAACAGCCACTGGGGAGGATTGGGTGGTCAGCTTAGAAGCTGTCCATTATGCCTCGCCCGCGGTCCTACAATGGCTGAGTCAGGCATCCCAGGGATCTGTGACGAGGGAGTTGGGGCATGAGTGTCAGATCAAAGACACCTAAGTTTGAATCCCAGCTGTGAGCTTGGGCAAGCTCCTCAACCTCTCTGAGCCCATGCTTCTTCCTCTGTAAAATGGGGTCAGTATCAGGGGGATTGTAAAGTTTAACGAGCTCACCCTTTCTACAACAAAGCATTGCCCTCCATCCTTCTTCCCGCACAGCTCCTGAACTCCTCCCTGGCCCCACAATGCCCTTTGCCCAACTATGTCATAGTCCACAGTTGCATTTTCCAAGCCTGGTACAGAAGATTCTTCTGACCCTGGGATTGTTGAGGAATCTTTGTTCTTTTGTTTGGCTTCTTCGTGCCAGGCCTCGGGGCAGGTGGGCCCATTCAGGGAGGCCAGGTGTACCCCCGGGGGGGGTGGCATTTAAAGGGGGTGGTGGCCAGGCAGATGCCTAGGAGTCCAGCATGAGCTGTCAATGTTGGAAGAAGCAAGCACCCTCTCCCTTCCCTGCTATACACACACACACACACACACACACACACACACACACAATGACTTTCTTGGGTCCTAGGCACTTTTGTTTTCAAGGAACCCTTTCTCCTTAAACATTTTTTTAAAAATAATATCTTACCACTGGGTTGGCATAAAGATGAATATATGAATTTTATATATTTTATTAATTTTTTTTTGAGACAGAGTCTTGCTATGTTGCCCAGGCTGGAGTGCAGTGGTGCAATCTTGGCTCACTGTAATCTCTGCCTCCCAGGTTCTAGTGATTCTCCTGCCTCAGCCTCCTGAGTAGCTGGGATTACAGGCACTCACCACCACACCCGACTAATTTTTGTATTTTTAGTAGAGACGGGGTTTCACCATGTTGGCCAGGCTGGTCTCAAACTCCTGACTTCATGTGATCCACCTGCCTCTACCTCCCAAAGTGCTAGGATTACAGGCCTGAGCCACTGCTCCCGGTCTAAAGTATTTTCTTCAACCTAAACATATATATATTTTTTCTACATCCAATCATCCATTACTAAACATATTTTTAGGAAAAAAAAGCACCTGTAGTCCCAGCTACTCAGGAGGCTGAAGTGGGAGGATCACTTGAGCCCAGGAGTTTGAGTCCAGCCTAGGCAACATAGCGAAACCCTGTCTATTAAAAAAAGTTAATGAAATTAATTTTAAATTTCAAAAGAATAAAAACATTTTGTGGACCGCTAAAGGTATGATGGGCCCAATGGATGAGTCAGCCCCACTCCTATCTGGCCTACCTGGCTGCCCGGTATATGTCTGAGAAGGAAAAATATAGAAAAGCCCTACTGGAAAGCCCCTCTGGCTAGAACTGTCCTTTGGCCCTCTCTGCTCAAAACCCTCCAGCTGCTCACAGCCACCTGGCTGGCATGTCCTCCTCCTCTTTCCCTTTTCTGTGTCATGTTCCCCCTCAGTGTGGCTCCAACTCTGCACAGCCATCTATGGTAGCCACTAGCCACATGTGGCTACTTAAATTTAGATTTTAACTGATTAAACCTAAATTAAATGTAAAACTCAATTCCTCACTTTCACTAGCCACATTTTTAAGTGCTCAATAGCAACGTGTATTTAGCAACTACAAGACACAGAACATTTCTTCGTTGCAGAAAGTTCTATTGGATAGGGCTGCTCTAAATCCTCTCAGGAAGAGTCATCTGCTTATTAGGCTCTGCAACTTCACCCCAGCAGCACAATCTGCAGGCCAGGCACCAGCAAGACGGAGGAACCCAAAAGAACAAAAGGAAAATTTTTGGAAATGTTTTGACATTTATTTCCTAAAAAGCATCAGTCATCACAGGAAAAAACCCCAGAATTTTGTTGGACTTTCTTACATGTATTTTGCAGTTTAATCATGTCTCTATAAATTATAAACCACAAGGTACCATGGAGACGGTATCAAGTTATCTTCGATTAACACCATTCAACATTTGATTCCTACACTAACTCCCCTTGCTTTGTGTTCCGCCTCATCATCAAACTTTCCAAAATGTCCAGTTTTTTGTTGTTGTTTGTTTTCTTGAGGCAGAGTCTCACTCTGTCACCCAGGCTAGAGTGCAGTGGTGCAATCTTGGTTCACTGCAACCTCTGCAATTCTCCCACCTCAGCCTCCCAAGTAGCTGGGATTGCAAGCGTGCACCACCACGCACAGCTAATTTTTTTTTTTTTTTTTTTTTTTTTTGAGATGGAGTCTTGCTCTGTCACCAGGCTGGAATGCAATGGCGCAATCTCAGCTCACTGCAACCTCCGCCTCCTGGGTTCAAGCTATTCTCGTGCCTCAGCCTCTCGAGTAGCTGGGATTACAGGGATGTGCCTCCATGCCCTGCTAATTTTTGTATTTTTAGTAGAGACGAGGTTTCACCACGTTGGCCAGGATGGTCTCGATCTCCTGACCTCAGGTGATCCGCCTGCCTCAGTCTCCCAAAGTGCTGGGATTACAGGCATGAGCCGGGGTGCCCGGCCCTCTTTTTTTTTTGATTGTTAGGAGAAGCAAATTTACAGCTATAGACACCAAAGCTTTGGGCCTCTCAGTTCCATGAGCCTCTATTGAGGCCAGTGTTGGAAGGCTCTCATAATGTGTTCACATGGGCATCTGCTTTTGTAAAATTTTCATAGATATGGCAATTTTGCTTCAAGCAGAGACTACTTTTTTGCTCAGAATTCTCTTTTGCCTCATGTCAAGTGATGGTGGTGTAAAACATGAATGAGGGGAAGCTGACATGGAATACATTTAGTTTGGGTTTAGTGGAATACATTTATGTGGTCTGTACTCTTCTCCACCTATAATTAAATTATAGCCAGCCATCCTGGTGTAGAAATATCCTACCTCCCTCTGTGCCAACTCATCTGGCACAGAGCACAAAGTGTGTGACATGAAGGAGCAGGGCCAGAGGTCACATCACAGTAGAAATGTGCCCTACAGTGCCTGGCACTGAGACTTTGTGGGTGCTGGAGAAGGAACAAAGTGTGAATCATAATGTGCCAGAAGCTGGTGTGTAGAAAATTCTTTGGGCCGGGCACAGTGGCTCACGCCTGTAATCCCAGCACTTTTGGGAGGTCGAGGTGGGCGGATCACTTGAGGTTGGGAGTTCGAGACCAGCCTGCCCAACATGGTGAAACCCTGTCTCTACTAAAAATACAAAAATTAGCCAGATGTCATGGTACACACCTGTAATCCCAGCTACTCAGGAGGCTGAGGCACGAGAATCGTTGAACCTGGGGAGACAGAGGTTGCAGTAAGCTGAGATCGCACCCTGCACTCCAGCCTGGGGCACAGAGCGAGTCTCTGTCTCAAAAAAAAAAAGAAAAGAAAATTCTTCCAGTTATCAGACAGATGAAATTATAAGGAGAAGATTCTCCTTAACTGCAGTCAAAATCAAAGTTCTCTCAGGAATGTCTTCCCTAAAGCTGTGCATGTAATTATAAACATACCAACCATTTTTCTCCGTCTTTTGATGGGCATCGGGCAAAATCGAATTTATCAGGATTCCTGTGTAGGACACAAATGTCTAGCAGTAAAACAAACAGAAAGTGCATTTGTGTGTGGAGTCTTAGATTGTATGCATCAGATCACATCTTAGCATATCTGACACATCTTGTCCTGACAAAGTCTGGTGGTTCCAGAAGAAATAGCATGCCAAATTGCCACCAAGGCAGTGAAAAAAAAGCCTGAAGAAATTACATACACACCACAGAGCGAAAGAAAAACAAAGAAATCGCTCAAGAGAGAAAGCATAACATGATGCCAGAATGAAGACCAAACCTATCCATCACATCACATCAATAAATGCAAATGGAGTAAGCCTAGTTTGGAAAGAAAATCTATGATATGCCTTTAGATCAGACATGTATTGTATTTTTCTTTTCTTTTTTTTTTTGAGACAGAGTATTGCTCGGTCGCCCAGGCTGGAGGGCAGTGGTGTGATCTCAGCTCACTGCAACCTCCACCTCCCAGGTTCAAGCAATTCTCCTGCCTCAGCCTCCCAAGCAGCTAGGATTACAGGCGTGCATCACTGCACCCAGCTGATTTTTGTATTTTTAGTAGGGACAGGGTTTCACCATGTTGGCCAGGCTGGTCTCAAACTCCTGACCTCAGGTGATCCACCCGCCTCAGCCTCTCAAAGTGCTGGGATTACAGGCATGAGCCACCATGCCTGGCCTAGATCAAACATCTCTTAATGCCACATCAGAGCCTCTTGGCCTCACGTTCTTCCCAGGCCTTTGACCTATTCTGTCCTCACCTCTCTGTAGTGATCAATTCTGCCTAGGGCCCCACTGATTTCACATGGAAACAATCCCTCATGACAGCAATATGGACGTTGTTGCTAGTGGTAAGTGGTTCATGATAACCCTTGGCATGAAGTGGCATCAAAATTATTAAGGTTTTCACCTGTAGTTAATTGGGGGTGAGCTGTAGGTGGAGAGTGAAATTGGGCAGGTAAACGGGGCATCTGTGGCATTTGATTGGTATGGAGCAACGATCATTATAAGAAATGTGGAGGAGGCTAGCTTTGATTGGGCCAGGTGTGGTGACTCACGCCTGTAATCCCAGTGCTTTGGGAGGTCAAGGAGGCAGGATCACTTGAGGCCAGGAATTCAAGACCAACCCACGCAACATAGTAAGACCCTGTCTCTACAAAATTTATTTATTATTTATTTATTTAACCATGCAACAAAAACCTTTATTAACATTTTGAACACTTTTAGCTATTATTGAAACTGGTAATTTTACAAAAAAAATTTTTTTTAATTAGCTGTGTATGGTGAAATATGCCTGTAGTTCTAGCTCCTCAGGAGGCTGAGGTGGGTTTCGAAACCATTTTAGCCCAGGAGTTTGAGGGTGCAGTAAGCTATGATTGCACTATGGCACTCCAGTCTGGGCAACAGAGCGAGACTCTGTATCAAAAAAATAAAGAAAAGAAATGTAGGGTAGACCAGCTTTTATTAACAGCATTGAAACCTTACAAAAAAGAAAATGATAGTCTCAGGATTGCTAACAGCCAACTTTAGATATGTACAAGCCATGGGGAGGCTGGGTGTGGGGACAGGATACAATCATTTTAGAAAACTTTTTTTTTTTTTTTTTGCGGGAGATCAGAGCCTTGTTATTTATTACTCAAATCAGTTTCTAGAAAACTATTTTGGTATCTATGAAAACTGAACATAGGCAAACCTTATGACCTGGCTATTCCACTCCCAGGTATACAACCAATAGAAACATTTACATATGTACACCAAGAGATATAGACAAGGCCAGGTGCAGTGGCTCACACCTGTAATCCCAACACTTTGGGAGGCTGAGGTGGGAGAATCCTTTGAGCTCAGAAGTTTGAGACTAGCCTGGGGAACATAGTGAAATCTAGTCTCTACTAAAAATAAAAGAAATTGGCTGGGCCTGGTAGATTATCCCTGTAGTCCCACCTACTTAGGAGGCTGGGACAGGAGGACCCCGAGCCCATGAAATGGAGGCTGCAGTGAGCTCTGGTTGCATCACTACATGCCTGTCTGGGTGACAGAGCAAGACCAAATCTCAAAAAAAAGGAGGAGGATCACTTGAGGTCAGGAGTTCGAGACCATCCTGGCCAACATGGTAAAACCCTGTCTCTACCAAAAATATAAAAAATTAGCCGGGCATGGTGGCACACGCCTGTAAACCCAGCTACTCAGTAGGCTGAGGCAGGAGAATCACTTGAACCTGGGAGGTGGAGGTTGCAGTGAGCCGAGATTGCGCCATTGCACTCCAGCCTGGGCGGACAGAGCGAGACTCCACCTCAAAAAAAAAATTAAAAAAAGATACATACAAGAAAATTTATAGAGGCTGGGTGCAGTGGCTCACATCTGTAATCCCAGCACTTTGGGAGGCTGACACAGGAGGATCACAAGGTCAAGAGATGGAGACCATCCTGGCCAACATGGTGAAACCCTGTCTCTACTAAAAATACAAAAATTAGCTGGGCATGGTGGCGCTTGCCTGTAGTCCCAGCTACTCAAGAGGCTGAGGCAGGAGAATCGCTTGAACATGGGAGGCAGAGGTTGCAGTGAGCACCACTGCACTCCAGCCTGGCGACAGAGTGAGTCTCTGTCTCAAAAAAAAAAAAAAGAAAGAAAGAAAGAAAATTTATAGCAACACTTTTCATAATAGTTCAAAACTGGAAATAATTCAAATGTCTAGAGAAGGTAGAATTTATAAATAAATTGGGGTGTAGTCCCTATGATGGAATATGATACAGCCATAAAAATGAATGACTGATTGCAACTCACAACATGAGGACTGTCATAAATAGAATGTTGTAGTAAAGAAGACAGTCACTAAAGAATTCATAGAGCTGTAGATTATATTGTTTCATTTATGCAATGTTAAAAAGTTAGGTAAGACTAAACTATATTGTTTGGAAATAAAAGCTTGGGTGGTTAAATTCTAAAAGAAAAGCAAGGAAGTTATCTTTGCGGAAGGAGAAGTAGTGATTAAGAGAGCCCAGAGGGGCCGGGCGTGGTGTTGATCATGCCTGGAATCCCAGCACTTTGGGAGGCTGATGCAGGAGGCTTGCTTGAGCCCAGGTGTTCAAGACTAGCCTGGGCAACATAGCAAGATTTCACATCTACTAAAATTAAAAAACCCGTGGTTCCCAGCTATTTCGGGGACTGAGGTGGAGGATCAGTTGAGCCTGGGATGTAGAGGCTGCAGTGAGCCCTGATTATCCCACTGCACCTTTGCCTGGATGAGAAAGCAAGACCTTGTCTCAAAACAAAAAAGCCATGGGGAGCTTTGTGGCAGTTTTTAAGGAGACTCTCATTTCCTGAAGCTTCAGGGACAACTGCTAAAAATCGGGTTCAGTATCTGATGACGACAGAGCTGCCAAAGAAGCCTGAGTGTGCAGCCTTGATAGGTCTCCTGTCAAATCACAGCCCCTCTAGGAAAAGAGTGAGACCCTGGGCTGGGGACGTGGGGTGGATGAGCCTGAAAACCTTGAAAAGCCTGAACTGGAAAACTTGAATATGAAACTTGCACACAACAATTAGGTGGAGATGCCAGAACTTCCTTGACAGTATTGAAGAAGAGGTTATGAGACTCAGGGAGAGAGCAATGTTAGAATGGATTTACTGTCTAGGACCTGAGGACCCACCATCTGACTATGCCAGGCAGCCCAGAGGCAACAAGGTAAGTCAGGTATCTTTGAGATGCCCTGTGGGGTTGATAGAATAGATACTACCATGGAACTAGACTCCCAAGTAAAAGGAGATGATGGGATTTGGGAACGGCAGGGGCCTGGTGGCCACACTTACCTACCAGGCAAGGTAGATGTAATTGTCAGAAGGAGCAGCCAGGCTACAGTTGGCAATTAGGATGCCTGGACAAGCTTTATGGTACTAGGGTCAAGATAGATGGACTGCCTCTAAGCATGATGTTCAATTTGTATTAAAAAACAAAAACAGGCTGGGCACAGTGGCTCATGCCTGTAATCCCAGCACTTTGGGAGGCCGAGGCGGGCAGATCATCTGAGGTCATGTGTTTGAGACAGCCTGGCCAATGTGATGAAACCCCGTCTCTACTAAAAATATAAAAATTACCCGGGTGTGGTGGCACACGCCTGTAGTCCCAGCTACTCAGGAGGCTGAGGCACGAGAATCACTTGAACCCAGGAGGCAGAGGTTGCAGTGAGCTGAGATCATGCCACTGTGCTACAGCCTGGGCAATAAAGTGAGACTCGGTCTCAATAAAAATAAAAACAAAAACTAGACCTGATGGGTAAAAGACTGATGCTCACTACAATAGAAAATTACACTCCCTCATCCATTTCCAGGCCTGAGTCAGTTTTCAGACAGAGTCCATTGATTGAAGGAAAGGCTGTGCCCCTTCGAGGAACACCATCACATGTATATTTGTAATAGTCCTCACTGGGCGTGGTGGCTCACGTCTGTAATCCCAGCACTTTGGGAGGCAGAGGCGGGTGGATTACCTGAGCTCAGGAGTTCGAGACCAGCCTGGGCAACACAGTGAAACCCTGTCTCTACTAAAATACAAAAAATTAGCTGGGTGTGGCAGCATGCATCTGTAGTCCCAGCTACTTGGGAGGCTGAGGCAGGAGAATTGCTTGAACCCAGCAGGCGGAGGTTGCAGTGAGCTGAGATTGCGCCATTGCACTCCAGCCTGGATGACAGAGACTTGTCTCCAAAAAAACAAACAAAAAAAATAGTTCTCTAGACTTGCCCCTAGAGGGATCGTGGTCATTTAATCAAATAACTGCACAAGGGAAAAGAGACTACCCAGAATTTTATTTATTTTATTATTAATTTTTTAAATAGAGACAAGGTCTTACTATGTTGTTCAGGCTGGTCTTGAACTCCTGAGCTCAGCAATCGTCTTGGCTTGGCCTCCCATAAAGTTCTGAAACTACAGGCATGAGTCACCAGCCCAATGTTTTTTTTCAAAAAAATTGTTTTTTTTTTTTTTTGGAGACAGGGTCTCACTCTGTCACCCAGGCTGCAGTGCAGTGGCATAATCATAGCTCACTGCAGCATCAACCTCCTAGGCTCGGGTGATCCCCCCACCTCAGCCTCCCAAGTAGCTGGGACTACAGGCGCATGCCGCCACACCCAGCTAATTTTTTTGTATTTTTTGTAGAGATGAGGTTTCGCCATGTTGCCCAAGCGGGTCTCAAACTTCTGGACTGAAGTGATCTGACTGGTTGGCCTCCCTAAGTGCTGGAATTACAGGCTGAGACACTGCGCCTGGCCCATAATTTTAAAGGATTGTTAAATATGGGTCTGAGCTGATGCTGATACCAGGAAACCTGAAATGCCATCATGGCATTCTTAATAAAGGAATATGGAAGTTAAGCAGTGAATGGAGTTTTGATCCAATTCTATTTCAGTTGGTCCAAAATGTATCAGGATGACTGACTTGCAAATAGATAACTGATACAAATTTAAAAGAACTGTAAAAATACTAAAAAAAAAAAAAAAAAAAAAAAAGAAAGAAAGAAAAAAGTTTAATAATATCATTGTGGATGGCTTTTCCTTTTTTCTTTCTTTCCTTATATTTTATCTTTATTTTTATTTTTTTGAGATGGTGTCTCATTCTCTCATCCAGGCTGGAGTGCAGTGGCGTGATCTCAGCTCACTGCAACCTCTACCTCCCAGCTTCAAGCGATTCTCGTGCCTCAGCCCCCCAGGTAGCTGGGATTACAGACATGTGCCACCACGCCTGGCTAATTTTTGTATTTTTAGTAGAGATGGGGGTTTCACCATGTTGGCCAGGCTGGTCTCGAACTCCTGACCTCAAGTGATCTGCCCGCCTCAGCCTCCCAAAGTGCTGGGATTACAGGCATGAGCCACTGTGCCTGGCCTTTTTTTTTTTTTTGACAGGATCTCACGCTGGAGTAACTCACTGCAGCCTTGAATTCCTGGGCTCAAGTCTCAGCCTCCCTAGTAATGGTGGTGTGCACACCACCATTTCCAGGTAATGTTTAAATTTTTTGTAGCGCCACTGTGCCAGGCCTGGGATGGCTGTTGTAAACAAAACTTAAAGTTTCAGCTATTTAAAAAAAAAAAAAAGGGCCAGCACGGTGACTCACACCTGTAATTCCAGCACTTTGAGAAGCCGAGGTGGGAGGATCGCCCTAGCCCAGGAGTTTGAGACAAGTCTGGGCAACATAGTTCAACCCCATCTCTACAAATAATTAATAATTAGCCAGGCGTGGTGACGTGTGCCCGTAGTCCCAGCTACTCAGGAGGCTAAGGTGGGAGGATTGCTTGAGCCCTGGAGATTGAAGCTGATTGTGCCACTGTACTCCAGCCTGGGTGACAGAGCAAGACCTTGTTTCAAAAATTAATTAATTTGGCCGGGTGCGGTGGCTCATGCCTGTAATCTCGGTACTTTGGGAGGCTGAAGCAGGTGGATCACTTCAGGTCAGAAGTTCAAGACTAGCCTGGTCAACATGGTGAAACCCCGTCTCTACTAAAAATACAAAAATTAGCCAGGCATGGTGGCACACGCTTGTAATCCTAGCTACTCGGTAGGCTGAGGCAGGAGAATTGCTCGAACCCAGGAGGCGGAGGTTGCAGTGAGCCAAGATTGTGCCACTGCACTCTAGTCTGGGTGACAGAGTGGGATTCTGGCTCAAAAAAATAAAAAATAAAAATAATTAATTTAATTATTTAAAAAAGAAATATTTGAATGTGAAATGACACATATGTGAGTATTGTTTAAAATAGCAAAATACTAGAAACAACTTAAATGTCCATCAATGGGGGACTGGCTAAATAAATAATGAAATATCAATTCAAAGAGATGCTATGCAACCATAAAAAAGAATGAAGCATGTGCATACATGGCATACTGTATGTATGTGTGTGCACGCACAATATTAAATGATTTCACTTACTGTTAAGTGAAAGCAGCAAAGTACAGTACGGTGTACTCAGCAGCCACTCATTTAATTTATATTGGCCTGGCGCAGAGGCTCATGCCTGTAATCCCAAAACTTTGGGAGGCTGAGGTGGGCGGATCATCTGAGGTCAGGAGTTCAAGACCAGCCTTGCCAATATGGTGAAACCCCATACTAAATATACAAAAATTAGCTGGGAGTGGGGACATGCACCTGTAATCCCAGCTACTCGGGAGGCTGAGGCAGGAGAATTGCTTGAACCTGGGAGGTTCAAGTTGCAGTGAACCGAGATCGCACCAGTGCAGTCCAACCTGGGCAACAAGAGTGAAACTCCATCTCAAAAAAAAAAAAGATATTAACGGAGGACTTCCTCTCTACTGAGAACTGTCCTAGGTGCTGGAGATACAGAGGTGAACCGAACAGATCAGATCCAAGCTGTCATGAGGCAGACATCCTGGTAGCGGAGAGGGGCAATGAACAAATAAAGCAACCCAGAAACGAGAGAGGTTCAGGCAGTGGTAGATGCTATGAAGAAAACTCAACAAAGGGATGGGGAAGGGAGAGACTGGGTGCACTTGGGGTGGTCAGGAGACAGGTAGCCAGGGAAGACTTCTCTAGAAGGTGCCTTTTGAGTTGAGGCACTGGGACCTGCAAGAACAAAAGCCAGGGGGCAAAAGAGAATGTAGAGTGTTGAGGGCACAAAGAAATAAGGCTGATGGAGCGCAGTGACTCTTAGGGAGTCCAGCATAGATGAGGTCTGAGTGGTAGGCAGGGCTCAGAATTTGTATTTTATTCTAAAAACACGTTCTCAGCGCATAAAAAACTGTATATATATGTACATAAATGCATTTACTCTTGCATGTATGCTTCTTTTTTTTTTTTTTTTTTTTTGAGATGGAGTCTTGCACTCCAGGCTGGAGTGCAGTGGCGCGATCTCAGCTCACTACAACCTCTGCCTCCCGGGTTCAAGCTATTCTCCTGCCTCAGCCTCCCAAGTAGCTGGGATTAGAGGCATGTGCCACCATGACGGCTAATTTTTTGTATCTTTCTTAGAGATGGGGTTTCAACATGTTGGCCAGGCTGGTCTCGAACTCCTGACCTCATGATCCGCCTGCCTTGGCCTCCCAAAGTGCTGGGATTACAGCTGTGAGCTACCATGCCTGGCCTGCCTCTTTATGTACATAATATTTCTGGAGGGAGAAACAAGAAACTGATTATGGTGGCTGCCTCTGGGGGACTGGGGCTCCAGGGCGGGAAGGAGACTTATGTTTCGTAGTGTACTTTTTTATGCTGTTTGATATTTTTAACATGTACATAAATTACTTCTTCGATTAAAAACTAGTTAATTTTTAAACTGTGAAAACATCTTAATATTCAATCTCAGTTGTAATCAGATAAATGCAAATTAAAACATCAGGGAAATAAGATTTTTCAGGAAGGATTTAAAAACTCATAAAGCTCATCGTTGATAAGGATATGAGAAAACGGACTCTTGTTGTTTGTATATTTTATTTGTCAGAATAAGTATTGGCAAACCTTTCCTAAGGATCACTTGACTATTTTGGTATCAAAGGCCTTAATTTTTTTAGTATATCCTTGCCTTAACTATTGCATGCCCATGAATTTCCCCAAAGAATCAGGAACAGATGCAAAGATCAAGCTACAAAGATATTCATTCCAGCAGGTTTATAATAGGGAAATTATAGAAACAATTTAAATTTTAACACTAGTCATTTATTTAAATAAACTATGGTATATTCATGTAATAGAATTGTATGACTATATTTTAAACGCTGTCAAAGAATATTAATGGCATACAAAAATGTTATCAATTTGCTGTTGGATGAAAAACACAGTTACAAAAGAGAATGTTCCGTATTCCAATTTTAGCACACACACATATGAAGACTACGAAAAGCCCGGGCATGGTGGTTTGCATCTGTAATCCCAATATTTTGGGAGGCCAAGGCAGGAGGATTGCTTGAGCCCAGGGGTTTAAGACGGCCTGGGCAACAATGAGATCCCATCTCCACTTTAAAAAAAAAAGACTGCAAAAATATTAGCAAGAGCTAATAAATCATGGGTGATTTATGGTCTCTTTATTATCACACATTTTATAAATGACTTTTACTTTTTGAGCCTCAAGTGTATGTAATTAATAGACTGTAGGTCGGGTGCGGTGGCTCATTCCTATAATCCTAACACTTTGGGAGGCCGAGGTAAGCGGATCACCTGAGGTCAGAAACTCGAGACTAGCCTGGCCAACATGGTGAAACCCTGTCTCTACTAAAAATACAAAAATTGGTCAGGCATGGTGGCGGGAGCCTGTAATCCCAGCTACTAGCTACTTGCAAGGCTGAGGCAGAAGAATTGCTTGAACCCAGGAGGCAGAGGTTGCAGTGAGCCAAGACTGGGCCACTGCACTCCAGCCTGGGTGACAGGGCAAGACTGTCTCAAAAAAAAAAAAAGACTGTAATTCTTAATTAAGAACACATTATAGGCTGGGTGCAGTGGTGAATGCCTGAAATCCTAACACTCTGGGAGGTGAAGGTGGGAGGGAAGCCAAGTAGGTCAAGGCTGTAGTGAGCAATGATCGTGCCATTGCACTCCAGCCTGGGCAATAGAGTGAGACCCTGCCTAAAAAAAAATATTAAATTAAAAAAGAATTTTTAGAACTTAAAGTATAATTTTTTAAAAATTGAAAAAAAAAAATTTTTAAAGAGCCCACTATCATTATTTGCCCCATATATGGTTGGGTATTTTTGTAATAGTAATAAATAATAATAATACTTTTTATAATAAACTCTCCACCACCCAACTACAACATTGCCAATAACTATTGCCAATAACTACCCATGGCTTCTTGCCTTCTCCATCCCCATCCTCCCCCAACTAAAAGTAACCACCATCCTAATTTTGTGTTTATCTGTCCCTTGCTTTTTTTTTATTTTTTATTGTTTATTTTTATTTATTTATTTTTTTGAGACAGAGTCTTGCTCTGTCGCCCAGGCTGGAGTGCAGTGGCACAGTCTTGGCTCACTGCAAACTCCGCCTCCCAGGTTCACGCCATTCTCCTGCCTCAGCCTCCTGAGTAGCTGGGACTACATGTGCCTGCCACCACACCCGGAAAATTTTTTTTTTTTTCTATTTTTAGTAGAGACGGGGTTTCACCATGTTAGCCAGGATGGTCTCGATCTCCTGACCTCGTGATCCGCCCACCTTGGCCTCCCGAAGTGCTGGGATTATAGGCGTTAGCCACCGCGCCGGGCCAATTTTTTATTTTTTCAATTGTGGTAAAAGATGCATAACAAAATTTACCATCTTTACTATCTTTAAGTGTACATTTATGTGGCATTGAGGCATTCACATTTTAAATTTTTTTTTTTTTAGACACAGGGTCTCATTCTGTCACCCAGGCTGGAGTGCAGTGGTGTGATCATAGCTCACTATAATCCCGTATCCCGGGCTCAAGCAATCCTCCTGCTTCAGCCTCCCGAGTAGCTAGGACAATAGGTGTGCACCACCATTCCTGGCTAATTTTTTAATTATTTAATTAAATTAATTAATTTATTTTTGAGACAGAGTCTTGCTCTGTTGCCCAGGTTGGAGGGCAATGGCATGATCTCGGCTCACTGCAACCTCCATCTCCCGGATTCAAGCGATTCTCCTGACTCAGCCTCCCAAGTAGCTGGGATTACAGGCACCTGCCACCACGCCCGGCTAATTTTTGTATTTTTAGCAGAGGCAGGGTTTCACCAAGTTGGCCAGGCTGGTCTCGACTCCTGACCTCAGGTCATCCACCTGCCTCAGCCTCCCAAAGTGCTGGGATTACAGGCATGAGCCACTGAGCCCAGCCAATTTTTTAAATTTTTGAGACAGTGTCTTGCTCTCCTCCAGGCTAGAGTGCAGTGGCATGATCATGGCTCACTGCAGCATCGACTTCCTCGGGCTCAAGCAATCCTCCTGTCTCAGCCTCCTGAATAGCTAGGACTACAGGCACACGCCACCACGTTCAGCTAATTTTTTCTACTTTTTGTAGAGATGAGGATTCACTATGTTGCCCAGGCTGGTCTGGAACCCCTGGGCTCAAGTGATCCTCCCACCTCAGCCTCCCAGACTGGAGTACAGTGGCACCATCTCAGCTCACTGCAACCTCCACCTCCTGAGTTCAAGAGATTCTCCCACCTCAGCTTCCCAAGTAGCTGAGACTACAGGTGCCTGCCACCATGCCTGGTTAGTTTTTGTGTTTTTAGTAGAGATGGGGTTTCACCATGTCAGCCAGGCTGGTCTTGAACTTCTGACCTCAGGTGATTCACCAGCCTCGGCCTCCCAAAGTGCTGGGATTTCAGGTGTGAGCCACCCCGCCCAACCAACATAATTTCATATAGCAAATGGTACAAATGGATTCTGAAGACCCTTACTCTTCCCAGTCAACATAACCTGACTGCAACAGGATGTGGATGACTTGGCTGAGGGAAAGAATGTGGGAAATGATTACTTCTTCCTGATCCCTGATATTTGGTGTAAGTATGACAGTTTGCACGGTAATGTTGACAGGATACCTCCCTAACGCTAGCCCTCAAAGCAGAAATACCAGGGTAGAGTTTCCCCAAGATGGTTCCCATTTAGCAATGCCTGTTTCTTTATGAACATTGAGGAATTATTCATTTAGATCAATATTTGCAGTGGAAGCTCTAGGAGAAACCCCTGATTCTGACATTCTAATCCTCAGAGATAAGACAAATAAATATTTAAATACCATCAAAATGTGACCAGATGTCCAAGCAGACAGCCTGTCTGTCTGATCAGGCAGAACGATATCCAGTAATTAGAGCAGAGGAGCCGGGAGAAGGTCCCTGAATCAATGCCCACAGAAATCACACCGGCCACACTGCTCTGTCAAAGGGTTTCCCTTACAGTCAGCCTTAAAACGTTTCCAACTTTGACTACAGAGAGCATTATTTTCTAAAACTCTGTCTTGCAGATAGCTTCGGGGATAAAGAACAAAATGTAATACCGGCAGACGGGAGTCTCAGGCACCTCTGAAACCACAGCTACCCACTGACAGACCTGCGCCCAGTATGGAGACCTCTAGTCAAAGGGAAAAGAAGGTTTAATTCGTCCCTGGAAACAGGGAAGTTTTTCAGGTGCTCTGGTCCAATGAGCCGCATTGGGTGGAGCAGCAGTAGAGATGCACTGAAAGAGGGCACTTGGCTGGGTGCTGTGGCTCACGCCTATAATCCCAAGTGCCAAGAGGGCACTTGGCTGAGGTGGGTGGATCATTAAGGTCAGGAGTTCCAGACCAGCCTGGCCAACATGGTGAAACACTGTCTCTACTAAAAATACAAAAGTTACCCATGTGTGGTGGCGCACACCTGTAATCCCAGCTACTTGGGAGGCTGAGGCAGGACAATTGCTTGAACCCAGGAGGTGGAGGTTGCAGTGAGCCGAGATCATGCCACTGCACTCCAGCCTGGGTGACAGAGTGAGACTCCATCTCAAAAAAAAAAAAAAAAAAAAAAAAAAAAAAAAAGAGGGCCAAGTCAGTCTGGCATAATGGGAATAATTTAGGGGAAGTTATCATCACTGACTGTGATTACCATGGAGGTTCCTGCTGGGCAGAGAGAGACCTGCCTGGGAGGCCCAGCATCATTATGTCCTAAGCCCTGACAATTGATTGTCACTCCAGGGGCTCTAATCGTTCTAGAATAGATACACCTAGAAAAACAAGTGCAGCAGGAAAATTCAAGTTCAGATTGACAGACAGGACTCACAAAGGGGAACTTGCCGTGTTGGTTATTACATTATCTCATAAAACTAAAAAAATTTAAACCATGGCATTACATGTACACATCAGTGGACCAGTATAAAAAGCCAAGAGGCTGCTCTGTCTATGGAGTGGCCATTCTTTTATTCTTTTACTTTCCTAATAAACTTGCTTTTACTTAAAAATAAAATAAAATAAAAAACCAAGAAATATTTGCAAGTAGAGTATCCATATCTTGGCTGGGCGTGGTGGTTCATGCCTGTAATCCCAGCTACTCGGGAGGCTGAGGCAGAAGAATCGCTTGAACCCGGGAGGCAGAGGTTGCGGTGAGCCCAAATTGCACCATTGCACTCCAGCCTGGGCAACAAGAGCGAAACTCCATCTCAAAAAAAAAAAAAAAAAAAAAGAGTATCCATATCTTTTTTTAAAAGGATATTACAAAGATGACATTTCAAATAAACTTTCAGGGTTGTATTTAGTTCGGAATATAATGAAAAATTGGGAAATATGAGAAGCTGTTATTGATTAATAAGAGAAAGATCAATGCATCGACACAAAAATGGCTTTGCAGTTACCCACAGGCACTTCGTGGAGTGTCTGAGTCAAGGTAGACCTGCCCAGGCGCATGGGGTCCCTGAAATCCTTGTGCCCTCTGACCCTGCTACTGTATCCTGTCTGCCAGCATCTTCCTTAGACATGATGATTTTCTTTCAGAGCATCATTGTCTTTCCTGACTGTAGTTCATCAGACAAGTTTGTATATATCAGTCTTCAAGTCTGAATGTGGAGAAATTGAAACCCTTGTGCACTGTTGGTGGGAATGTAAAATGGTACAGCTACTATAGAAAACAGTATGGCAGTTTCTCAAAAATTAAAAATAGAACCACCATATGTCCAGCAATTCTACTTTTGGGTATATATCCAAAAGAACTGGAAGTAGGGGCTCGAAGAGGTATTTGTCTATGCACGTTCATAGTGGGCATTATTTGCAATAGCCAAAACACAGAAGCAACCCAAGTATCCATTGACAGATGATTGAATAAACAAAAGGTGGTATACACAACAGAATGGAATATCATTCAGCTTTACAAAGGAAATTCTGACACATATTACAACATGGATGAACCTAGAGGACATTATGCAAAGTGATTTTAAAAAGCCAGTTGCAAAAGGATAAATACTCTATGATTCCACTTACATAAGGTACTTAGGGTAGTCAAATTTATAGAAACAGAGAGCAGGATAGTGGTTGCCAGGGCAGAGGGAAGAGGAAGGGAGGATGTTGTTTAACAGGCACAGAGTTTCTGTTTTGCAAAATGAAATGAGTTCCATGGATGGATGGTGGTGATGGTTGTACAACAACGTGAATAGGCCAGGCATGGTGGCTTACGCCTATAATCCCGACACTTTGGGAGGCCGAGGCGGGTGGATCACTTGAGGCCAGTAGTTCGAGACCAGCCTGGCCAACATGGTGAAATTCTGTCTCTACTAAAAATATAAAAATTAACCGGGCATGGTGACGTGAGAATATAATCCCAGCTATATTGGGAAGCTGAGGCATAAGAATTGCTTGAACCTGGGAGGCGGAGTTTACTGTGAGCCGAGATCATGCCACTGCACCCCAGCCTGGGTGACAGAGCAAGACTCCATCTCAAAAAAAAAAAAAAAAGAAATTACGTTTTAGGCTGGGCGTGGTGGATCATGCTTATAATCCTAACAGTTTGGGAGGCCAAGGCAGGAGGACGATTTTAGCCTACAAGTTTGAGACCAGTCTGGGCAACATAGCAAGACCTCATTTCTTTAAAAAAAAAAAGGTTTACAGTTTAATACAGTTGACCCCTGAACAATGCGGGGGAGCTGGGGAATTGACATCCCCCTTCCCCAATGCAGTAAAATATCTGCGTATAACTCTTCACTCTCCAGATACTTAACTACTCTCTCTCTTTTTCTTTTTCTTTCTTTCTTTCTTTCTTTCTTTCTTTCTTTCTTTCTTTCTTTCTTTCTTTCTTTCTCTTTTTATTGTAACAGCAGAAATTACTTTACTACTAATAGCCTGCTGTTGACTGGAAGCCTTAGCAATGGCATAAACATTTTACTTATTTTATATGTTATATGTATTATATGATGTATTCTTACAATAATGTAAGCTAGAGAAAAGAAAATGTTTTAGGAAAATCATAAGGAAGAGAAAATATATTTACTATTTATTAAGTAAATCATCATAAAGTTCTTCATCCTTGTCATCTTCACATTGATTAGGCCGAGGAGGAGGAAGAGGAGGGTTGGTCTTGCTGTCTCAGGGGTGGCAGAGGCAGAAGAGGTGGAAGGGGAGGCAGGACAGGCAGGCACACTCAGTGCAACTTGCAGAAATACATCAGAATTTTGGTCTGACTTTTTTGGTTTTTTATTTCTCTAAAAAATGTTCCTATATGGTCCCAATCCTTCTTCCACCATTCGCTTTAGTTTCAGTGCCTGTGTCATAGAAGGGTCCATGTCATAAAAGAAGTGAAGGCAGTCTTAAAAAATCGAAACCCTTCTGCCAGATTGTCTAATGTCAATTTGTTTTCTGGCATTGCTGCTTCAATGTCGTCTTCCTCATCGTCTGGGAGCACTCACCTCCATCAAGATGTCTTGAATCAGTAGCTTATGTTTTTAGCTTTTTCTTGCTCCTAAGTGTTGGTGGTCTTCCAGAGCACTACCCTACCCTCTGAGCTCAAGTGCCCACCCTGCTACTCCTGACTGCAGGCAGAGGCCTCTGCTATCCTGTTTAGTGCAAGCAGGGGAGGAAAGCAGGGAGCCAGACCCTTATTCCTACTGTGATGCCTGAATTAACCACCTTCACGGTGTCCCAGAGCTTCCTTCTGTTCCCTGTACCTACCATCTCCGAGCTCAGAGCCCACAGCCTTGTTTTAACATTCATGTCATCGACATTTTTTCCACAGTCCAGGCTAGTGGTCTTGTAGAAGGACTCTATCTTTTTGATCCTCAAGGACGGCTCGAGGCCAGAAGTTCAAGATCAGTCTTGGCAGCATAGCTAGACCCTGTCTCTACAAAATATTTTAAAAATTAGCCGGGGCTGGGTGTGGTGGCTCACGCCTGTAATCCCAGCACTATGGGAGGCAGAGGTGGGAGGATCACTTGAGACCAGGAGTTTGAGACCAGCCTGGCCAACATGGTGAAACCCCGTCTGTACTAAAAATACAAAAAATAGCCGGGCATGGTGGTGGGCGTCTGTAGTCCCAGCTACTTGGGAGGCTGAGACATAAGAATTGCTTGAACCCGGGAGTTCAAGGCTATGGTGAGCTGTGATTGTGCCATCACACTCCAGCCTGAGCAACAGAGGGAGACATACATGTCTCTAAAATCTAAAAAAAACCCCAAAAAATTAAATTAAATTAAATAATTTAGTTTTTAAAATAAATTAAATTAAATAATTTAGTTTTTTAAAAAATTAAATTAAATTCAAAATTAAAAAAACATAATTTTAATAACTGTGTAAAAATCCATTTTATGCATGTGTAGTAACTTGTTAAATCATTCTCCTATCACAACATATTTGTTTCCACACTTTCATTTTTCTAAATGTAGCAGGGTCTTAAAATGCAGCTCAACTATATCTGGGATGTAAAGAAAAAAATGTAGTTCTTTTATTTTTTCTACTTCCCAAGTTCTCTTCTCTGGTTAGTGTGGGGGGAAAAAGTTACCTTGAAAACTTAGTCCTATCCAATAATCCTTATACACAGGTCTCAGTCTCTCTAAGAAAAGCAGTCCATCTTCGGCTCCTGTCCCAAGTGGCAGCTGGGGAGTATTAGGGACAGGACTGTGGCTGCTGAGATCCCAGGGGCAGGAGTGGGAGGGAGGCCGAGGGGTCTTTGGCTGTGGGTTTGCTTAAGCCTCTTCTGAATCCAGGGTGATCCCCTCCGGCAACTTCACAGCCCACCCTAGTGACATCAGGATCCCATTCACCCCACGGGGGCTGCACAGAAGTTCAGGAAGGCTGAAGCTCAGATCCTTGCTCTGCCTGCTCAAACTGTGCCTTAATTGATGAGACTGTGCCTCCGAGAGTTACAGGGCTTCCTCTGAGGCAGCCTCCTTCAGGGGCTCTAAGCAGAAGAGAGGCAAAGCCCCCCTCACCATGGGTATCGCTGAGTTACTGACTTCTCTAACTCTGGTTGCATTTCTGCCTGAATCCCTCTCCTCCTTTGCTGCCTTTTTTTGTTGTTGCTTTGTTGTTGAGACGGAGTCTTGCTCTGTCACCCAGGCTGGAGTACAGTGGTGCAATCTCAGCTCACTGTAACCTTTGCCTCTTGGGTTCAAGCCATTCTCATGCCTCAGCCTCCCAAGTAGCTGGGATTACAGATATGCACCACCATGCCCAGCTAATTTTTGTATTTTTAGCAGAGACGGGATTTCACCATGTTGGCCAGGCTAGTCTCGAACTCCTGACCTCAAGTGATCCACCCACCTTGGGCTCCCAAAGTGCTGGGAGTGAGCCACCGAACCCAGCCCTTCACTGCTTTCTTCTTTCCACTTTCCCCATGGCCTCAAACAGGCAGGCTTCCACCTTGCTCTGCCACACACATCCCTCCAGCGAAGCAGCAAGCCTTGAGGCCCACAATCTAGGCTGAAAGCGCTCTCTTTTCCACTTAGGGGACAACTCTACAGGCTGAGTCCTCTGGTCTTGGTTGTTGAAATGCTAAAGGATATCTGTGCATAGGATCGGAAGAAAATAATTTAGAAGATCTCTTAAGACAAACACCTATTTTGCAAGGCTAATGTCTTGCTGCATAATCTATTTTGAATGTCAGAACTGGATATTAATTCCTTCTTCTCTCCTCATACTTTCTATAATTTTGCATTTCACCACAACTAGCACCATCAGTTGTAAGATGCACTGTTATTTTAGGTACTCCTAAGAAAGAAAAACAAACTGCCAATTAAATTGTGAACAATGCGTTCTTATTTAGAATTTTGGTTTACACTCATTCAAAAAGCTCTTTTTAGACTTATTTAGACATATATTTTTATATATCATCTTGTGTATATGTAAAAAGGAAAATCTAAGTGAAATAGTTGAAAGGTATTTCTATAACTTCTTTATAGAAGAGACCGATGTAGACATTGATTCTTCTGAACCCCTTTTCATATCAAAGTCGATAATGACCGTGTCTTTCTATACAGCATTGCTGCCTGTGCATTGAGAGAGTTGTTGATACAGGATCTCTTCATCCAGTGCTCCACCACTGCCTATGGGATTGCCTTCCCAACTGTTGACACTCATTCTGCAAGTTTTTTTGTTTTTCATTTTTTGAGAAAGAATCTTGCTCTGTCACCCAGGCTGGAGTGCAGTGTGTACAATCTCAGCTCACTGCAACCTCTGCCTCCCAGGTTCAAGCGATTCTCCTGACTCAGCCTCCTGAGTAGCTGGGATTACAGGCGCCCGCCACCATACCTGGCTAATTTTTTGTATTTTTAGTAGAGATAGGGTTTCACCATGTTGGCCAGACTGGTCTTGAACTCCTGACCTCAAGTGATCCACCCACCTCGGCCTCCCAAAGTGCTGGGATTACAGGAGTGAGCCACTGCTCCCAGCCTCATTCTGCAGGTTTTTATGCTGCACCTCCTGTCCTTTTTTCTTCTTTTAATCTTATAGAAGGTGTTAATAGAAGGTTTTCAGGCCAAGTTTTCATATATGCAGACAATGACAACCATATTGAAACTACTGCCTGGCCAACAGCTATTGTCAGCAAACATTGATTATAGGGACACGTATCAATTTCAAAGAAATAATGAATTCTAGTAAACCTTAATACTTTTACCTCCCACACCTCTTCTCCTGCCTCTAGGCAGGCTGGATGCTTCAAGCCACACAGAGAGAAGGTTCTGTACTTGGAAAGGCTCTTTGATACTTTGTAAGATATTAATCCTATTACACAAATACTGCTGGAAAGGAAATCTTTGAATATAAAACTTTGACTACAATTCTGCTATTTCTTCAGCTAGAGTCCTAGAAGAGAGAGTTTAGATATTTAAAAATAAGGCTGACTATTCTTTCTTTCTTTTTTTTTTTTGGAGACAGGGCCTGGCTCTGTTGCCCAGACTGGGGTGCAGTGGCATGATCTCAGCTCACTGCAACCTTTACCTCCCAGGCTCAAGCAATCCTCCCGTGCTCAAGCAATCCTCCCTCCTCAGCCTCCCAAGTACCTGGACTACAGGCACACACCACCACGTCTGGCTAATATTCGTATTTTTTTGCAGAGATGGGTTTTGCCATGTTGGCCAAGCTAGTCTCGAACTCCTGAGCTCAAGCGATTTATCTGCCTCTGCCTCCCAAAGTGCTCCGATTACAGACATGAGCCACTGCCCCCGGCCTATTCTTTTCATGAATACAAATCACAGTTTTTGGATCAGATGTGAAGTAGGCACATAGATACACACAGACACACAGACACACAGACACACACAGTGGCAACACTGGAAAACAGAGTGCTCTCAGTAGACCATAAATGATCGGAACCTCTGAAAGGCAGAAGGAGAATGAGGCTAGACTACAGCAGGAAACCACAGCCTAAACCACATGCAAGAAAACATTGCTCTACAAGTCAAGAGCATCTTAGGGGCTCTAAGCTTGGAGACGGTAGATACGGGGAAGAGAAGGAAGCTCTGGGGCACCATGAAGGTGGTTAATTCAGGCATCACAGTAGGAACAAGGGTCTGGCTCCCTGCTTTCCTCCGCCGCTTGTACCAGAGGGCAGCCGAGGCCTCTGCCTGCAGTCAGGAGTAGCAGGGTGACAGGGACAAGCTGAGATAAATTCAGTTTATCTCCCAGGCCCTGCGGGCCCGGTCAGTCACCCCGATGGCCAAGAAGTTAAGGAACTGCTGCCCTTCGCATGTGAGGTGTGCAATAAGAGGTTTAAGTATCGTGGCAAGCTAGCCATCCACAAGAGATCACACACAGGAAAGAGGCTCTTTCAGTGTAATCTCTGTGGAAAGTGCTTCATGCAGGGGTATAGGCCTGTAATTTCACCAGCAAACCCACACTGGCGAGAGGCCCTACACCTGTGATGTCTGCCAGAAGCAGTTCACCCAGAAGTCCTACTTGAAGTGCCACAAGAGAAGCCACACAGGGGAGAAGCCCTTCGAATGTAAAGACTGCAAGAAAGTTTTCACCTACAAGGCGAATGTGAAGGAGAACCAGCGCATCCACTCCGGAGAGAAATCCTACAAATGTTCCAAGTGTCCAAGAGCCTTCGGTCGGCCGGTGACCTTAAGACGCCACCAGAAAACACATCCAGAAACCACTTCGCAGTGACTTCGTCATCAGGTCTGTGTCTTCTGCACCAAGAAAGTGTGAATGAAGATTTTTCACCGATGTTATCAGATGACGTTTGACACATAAAGGGCGCCTGGCACACAAAGGAGTGCCCTAGATAGGGATTCCCAGGATGTTTGTTTAAATCTTTTTCCTCCCCAGTGAATTTTGGTTTTTGTTTCATTATGTCTATTGTTATAGGTTTATTTTGGCTTGTGTTGCTGTTCTTTCAATAAACATCTTATTAGTTTTCAATATTTTGTGACAACAACAAAAAAAAGGAGTAGCAGGGTGAGCACTTGAGCTCAAAAAGTAGGGCAGTGCTCTGGAAGACCACCAACACGATAAAAACATAAGCTACTTGCTCAACCCACCCAGCAGAGTATCCTATTCCCCTATCAAAATAATTGGATTCAGGATGTAGCAAACAGTCACAGTGTCACACACTGGTCACATTAGTTAGTAATGTTTAGCAAATAATAAGAACTCTGACTAATAATGACTCAAGCAAAAAAGACATTTAATTAAATCACATCACGAGATGTCTAGAGATAGGTGGTTTCAGGTTTAGTGTCTCTGACTCAAGGAAGCTATACGGAAAACAGATTTTCTACCTTTCCACTTCATCATCCTCAGTATACAGCTGCCTTATGGTCACATGATGGCTGCTGCACTTCAGATATAACATTGAGAGGTGAGACCAGCCGGACTTCCTGGGTCGAGTGGGGACTTGGAGAACTTTTCTGCTTTACAAGAGGATTGTAAAATGCACCAATCAGCACTCTGTAGCTAGGACTGTAAAATGCACCAATCAGCACTCTGTAGCTAGGATTGTAAAATACACCAATCAGCACTCTGTAGCTAGCTAGAGGTTTGTAAAATGCACCAATCAGTGCTCTGTAAAAATGCACCAATCGGCGCTCTGTAGCGAGCTAAAGGTTTGTAAAATGGACCAATCAGCACTCTGTAAAATGGACCAATCAGCAGGACATGGGCAGGGACAAATAAAGGAATAAAAGCTCCCCCCTCACTCCCCCCTCCAGCAGGCAGTGGCAACCTGCTCAGGTCCCCTTCCACAGTGTGGAAGCTTTGTTCTTTTGCTCTTCACAATAAATCTTGGCTGCTGCTCACTCTTTGGGTCTGTGCCACCTTTAAGAGCTGTAACACTTACTGCAAACGTCTGCTGCTGCATTCTTCAAGTCAGCCAGACTAGAACCCACCAGAAGGAACCAACTCCGGACACAACATCATGTCAAAGGAAGAAGGGAAAGATGTAGTGTCACTGAGTTTTCACTCATAAAAGTGTCCCTTTTATGATAAAGTAAAAATTTTCCCAGAAATTCCTAAGTAGGCTTCCACTTATATCTCATTGGCCAGAACTTTGTCACACATCAGCCCTGCTGCAAGAGAGGCTGGAAAAAAACAGAATTGGAATTACAACAATTGATTTAGAACAATCATGATTTGTTACCTGAGCTGGCTGAACATGCAATTGCCCAAACTCAATTAACTTTCTGCTCGTTAGGAAGCAAGAAGTGAGAAATACCTATTACTAGCCCATTGTCAAGGTCTTCTGTGAAAGCTAATAAGGATGCTCAAATATAAGAAGACAGTCGCACATCCAGGAATCAAAAAATATTTGAGGAAAAACACAACCTTAAAACAGAGATACCAAACTCAGGAAACAGAGAAATCAAGGAGACTTTAAATTAATTATATATACTACAATACAGTATATATAGATAGATGGCTAGGCTCCGTGGCTCACACGTGTAATCCCAGCCGAGTAGGAGGATTGCTTGAGCTCAGGAGTTCAAGACCACCCTGAGCAACATAATGAGACCTTGTCGCTACTAAAAAAAAAAAAAAAAAAAAAAAATTGCCAGGTGTGATGTCACATGCTTGTGGACCCAGCTACTCAGGAGGCTGAGGTGAGAAGATTGCTTGAGCACAGGATACCACGGCTGCAGTGAGCTATGATCACGCCACTGTACTCTAGCCTGCGTGACAGAGTAAGACCCTGTCTGCCCCACAAAAAAAACCTATGGAGGTTCCTCAAAAATTTAAAAATAGAGCTACCATATGATTTATATATCCCAAAGAAATGAAATCAGTATGTTAAATAGATACCAGCACTCCAATGTTTCCTGTAGCACTATTCATAATAGCCAAGATAGGTCATCAACTTAACTGTCAATAGATGAATGGTTAAAGAAAATGGTGGTATACGCAGGGCGTGGTGGCTCACGCCTATAATCCCAGCACTTTGGGAGGCCAAGGTGGGCGGATCACCTGAGGTTGGGAGATCAAGACCATCCTGGCTAACATGGTGAAACCCCATGTCTACTAAAAATACAAAAAATTGGCTGGGTATGGTGGCATGTGCCTGTAGTCCCAGCTTCTCAGGAGGTTGAGGCAGGAGAATCGCTTGAACCCAGGAGGTGGAGGTTGTAGTGAGCCGAGATCGTGCCACTGCACTCCAACCTGGGTGACAGAACAAGGCTCTGTCTCAAAAAAAAAGAAAAAGAAAAAAAAAAAGAAAATGGTGGTATACATACACAGTGGAATACTATTCAGCCTTTCTTCTTTCTCTCTCTTTCGTTTCTTTTCCTTCCTTCCTTCCTTCCCTTCCTTCGTTCTTTCCTTCTTTCTTTCTTTCTTTCTTATTTTTTATTCTTTTTTGAGATAGGGTCTCACTCTGTCACCCTGGCCTGAGTGCAGTGGCACAAATACAGCTCACTGCAGCCTTGACCTCTCAGGCTCAAGTAGTCCTCCCACCTTAGCCTCCCAGGGAGCTGGGACTACAGGCATGTGCTACCATGCCCAGCTGATTTTTGTATTTTTTTGTAGACACAGGGTTTCACCATGTTGCCCAGGCTGGCCTCAAACTCTTGAGCTCAAGCAATTCGCCCTCCTCGGCCTCCCAAAGTGCTGGGATTACAGGCAGGCACCACTGCACCCGTCAGCCTTTAAAGAGAAGGAAATCCTGTCATTTGCAACAACTAATTAAGAAACGATGTTTTTGTAGAGGTGAAGTCTTTCTATATTGCTATGGATGAACTTGGAGGACATTATGTGAAGTGAAATAAGCCAGACACAGAAAGACAAATACTGAATGATCTCACTTGTACGTGAACTGTAAAAAAGTCAAGCTCATAGAAGCAGAGAATAGAATAGTGTTTGCCAGGGACTAGGGAGATATTGGTCAGAGGATACAAAATTTCAGTTAGACAGAAAATATAAGTTCAAGAGACCTATTGTACAACCTGCCGACTATAGTTGAAAGCAACATACTATATACTCGAAAATTGCTAAGAGAATAGATTTTAAGTGTTCTCAGTACAAATAAGTATGTGAGGTAATGCGTACATTAATTAGCTTGATATAGCTATTCCACAGTGTTTACATATCTGAAAACATCATGTTGCTCACCATATATGTATAATTTTATTTGTCAATTAAAAAAAGAAGAAAAAAAAACAACAAATGAACTGTACCCAGTGACAGTGTGGTGACATCTCACAATATCAGAGATAAAAGATAAGTCTTGGAGTGGGTTGTGGCGGCATGCGCCTGTAATCCAAGCTATTTGGGAGGCTGAGACAGGAAGACCACTTGAGGTCAGGAGTTCAAGACCAGCCTGGGCAACATAGTGAAACACCCATCTCTAAAAATATTTTTTTAAAAGAAATCCTTCCTTAAGAGAGGAAAAACAGATCAACTAAAAAGGGACAAAAAATTGGATTGGCATCAGCTCTTCTTTTGGTAACACTGGATGCAAGAAGATAATGACAAAGTCTGAAGGGGAAAAATGTTTATTTTTATTTTTATTATTATCTTTTTTGAGATGGAGTTTCACTCTTGTTTCCCAGGCTGGAGTGCAATGGTGCAATCACGGCTCACTGCAACCTACACCTCCCGGGTTCAAGCAATTCTTCTGCCTCAGCCTCCTGAGTAGCTGGAATTACAGGCGTCTGCCACCATGCCCAGCTAATTTTTGTATTTTTAGTAGAGACGGGATTTCACCACATTGGCCAGGCTGGTCTTAAACTCCTGACCTCGGGTGATCTGCCCACCTCGGCCTTCCAAGGGGGAAAAGCATTATGAGCCCAGAAATCTATCCCTACATATCATATACTATCCACCAAGTGGGAGAACAAAACAGGTCCATTTCAGACCTTTGAGATCTAAAACTTTTTTTTTTCTTTTTTTTTTGAGGCAGAGTCTCGCTCTTGTTGCCCAGGCTAGAGTGCAGTGGCGTGATCTTGGCTCACTGCAACCTCCACCTCCTGGGTTCAAGTGATTCTCCTACCTCAGCCTCGCAAGTAGCTGGGACTTCAGGCGCACACCACCACACCCGGCTAATTTTGTATTTTTAGTAGAGATGGGTTTCTCCATGTTGGTCAGGCTGGTCTCGAACTCCCAACCTCAGGTGATCCGCCCCCCTCGGCCTCCCAAAGTGCTGGGATTACAGGCATGAGCCACCACCCCCAGCCAAATATTGATAATTTTTAATGCAGCAATAGATAATACAGAATCCAAGAGGGAGAGGGAAATGTGAGATATAAGAAGGAGTGGTGGGTAAAGAAGCCAGTAAAACTTTTTGATGTCCAAGAAGGTGTGGATTAAAAATAAACAAAACAAAACTCTGCGATGGGAATCTCTGATTATTTCAACATGGGAGGTGGGAAGAGGAGAATAAATGAAAGAGGGAAGAAAGAGAGTAAAACATTTCTTGTTTTATTTGAAGGTATGATATAGATTCTTATTAGAATCTAGAGGTTGATATATAAATATAATTCTAAATATTTATTTATTTATTTATTTATTTATTTATTGAGACAGAATCTTGCTCTGTCGCCCAGGCTGGAGTGCAATGGTGCAATCTTGGCTCACTGCAACCTCTGCCTCCCAGGTTCAAGCGATTTTCCTGCCTCAGCCTCCCGAATTGCTGGGATTACAGGCATATGCCACCACGCCCAGCTAATTTTTGTGTATTTGGTAGAGATGGAGTTTCACTGTTTTGGCCAGGCTGGTCTCAAATTTGTGACCTCAAGTGATCCGCCTGCCTCAGCCTCCCAAAGTGCTGAGATTACAGGCATGAGCCACCACACCCAGCCAATTGTAAATATTTATATAAAAATTTCAGGGTAGAGAACTTCCTGAAAAAACAATTAAATTATGGTAAAGTATCATTTAAGAGACATATACCCATAAAGAAGTGGAGAATGGTGGAGAGGACGATAGTAAGACAGTAAATAGATGGACGACTGGTAAATGATGCAGCACACCCAGGAAGACTGAGCCCTAGAGCAGGAGTTGGAGGCAGATATACTGCAAAGAAAGGATTCCATAGAAAAGGAACATTCAGAAATTTTTCAAAAATGAGTTTTTGGAAATTGAAAACATGACAGTAGAAATGAAGAGTTGGAATTGAAGTGGAGGAAATCTCCCAGAAAATAGAGCAAAGAGACAGAGACAAAGAGATGGAAAATAGAAGAGAAAATAGAAAATAAAATAAAGCCTGGCATGGTAGCTCACACCTGTAATCCCAGCACTTTAGGAGGCCAAGGTGGGCAAATCACCTGAGGTCAGGAGTTCGAGACCAGCATGGCCAACATGGTGAAACTCCGTCTCTACTAAAAATACAAAAACTAGCCGGGTGTGGTGGCACATGCCTGTAATCCCAGTTACTCAAGAGGCTGAGGCAGGAGAATCACTTGAACCTGGGAGGTAGAGGTTGCAGTGGGCTGAGATCACCGCTGAGGTCACGCCACTGCACTCCAGCCTGGGCGACAGAGTGAGACTCTATCTCAAAAAAAAAAAAAAAAAAAAAAAAATTAGCCGGCATAATGGCACACGCCTGTAGTCCCAGCTACTTGGAAGGCTGAGGCAGGAGAATCATTTGAACCTGGGAGGCAGAGGCTGCAGTGGGCCGAGATCGTGTCATTGCACTCCAGCCTGGGCGACAGAGCAAGACGTCACCAAAAAAAAAAAAAATCAATACAGGAGGTCCACTGGTCAAATAATAAGCAGTTAAGAAAGAAGAAACAGAAAGTGGAGGTGGGGAAGTTTATTTTCAAAGCAACTTAATTTGATAGAAATTTCCAGAATTTTTATATGATGCACAGCACTGCTGTGAAGTCTGTGTAGTTAAGAACACATTATCATTGTTTAGCTCATGCTTTATCTCTTTCGTTTTGTTTACTTTGATTTGCTTATGTATGCATTTATTCATGTATTTATTTATATAATGAACCCTCATTTGAATCCACAACCCAACTAGCCAATAATATCCATGGACTTCTTGCCTTTCCCATCTCCCAGCCTCCCCCAACTAAAGATAACCACCATCCTAAATTTAGTGTTTCTTCTTCTTCTTTTTTTTTTTTTTAAGTATTTCATTTTATGAGTCAGGGTCTCACTCTGTCACACAGACTGGAATGCAGTGGTGTGATCACAGCTCACTGCAGCCTCCACCTCCTGGGCTTAAGCAATCCTCCCACCTCAGCCTCCAGAGTAGCTGGGACTACAGGTGTGCACCACCACACACAGCTAATTAAAAAAAATTTTTTTTTGGTAGGAAGGAATCTTGCTATATTGCCCAAACTGGTCTTGAACTCATGGCCTTAAGTGAGACACAGCATCAGGCCCTTTTGATTTTTAAAAATAGCTTCATCACACATATGGGGGCCTGAACAATGAATCGTTTCCTTTCACGTGGTTTAGAATGTTACAAAAAGGGTATCACTCTGTGTGGTCACCTGAGACATTCTTTTTCCACTCATTATGATACCATCCAGATTCATACTTGCTGTTCCCTGGTTCTTTAATTCATACACTTTCAAAGCTGTATAATATTCCATTGTGCAAATGTACCAAAATTTATTCATTCATTCTCCTACCAGTTTGGGAGAATTGGGGAGGTGCATGTGTGTGTGTGTATGTGTGTGAATGTGCACCGATAGTGAAAGAGTTCAATCTTCATCCTCTATGGTGGAAAATCAACAGATGATAACTAAAATTAAAAATGATCAAGAAGTAGCAATATATGTGTAATATTTAGAGATAAAGGAGTAAATATGAGAAGAATCATCAGAAGGAATAAGAGGCCTATGCCGGGCGCAGTGGCTCACGCCTGTAATCCCAGCACTTTGGGAGGCCGAGGCAAGTGGATTCCCTGAGCTCAGGAGTTTTAGACCAGCCTGGGCAACATGGTGAAACCCCGTCTCTACTAAAATAGAAAAGATTAGCCAGGCGTAGCAGCGCATGCCTGTAATCCCAGCTACTTGGCAGGCTGAGGCAGGAGAATTGCTGGAACCCGGAGGTGGAGGTTGCATTGAGCCGAGATGGCGCCACTGCACTCCAGCATGGGCGGCAAGAGCAAGACTCTGTCTCAAAAACCAAAAAGAGGCCGCGCACGGTGGCTTACGCCTATAATCTTAGCACTTTGGGAGGCCAAAACGGATGGATCACTGAAGGTCAGGAGGTCGAGACCAGCCTGGCCAACATGGCGAAACCCCATCTCTACTAAAAATACAGAAATTAGCCGGGCGTGGTGGCGGGTGCCTGTAATCCCAACTACTCAAGAGGCTGAGGCAGGAGAATTGCTTGAACCTGGGAGGCAGACGTTGCAGTGCACTGAGATCGTGCCACTGCGCTCCAAGCTGGGTGACAGAGTGAGACTCCATCTCAAAATAAAAAAAAAAGAAAAAAACGAATAAGAGTGATTTCCTCAGGGGAGAAGGAGATGGTAGAGGGAGGATGGAGGAGACTTCTGTTTCTCATAACAAGACTAATTCGATGATTTGGCTGTTCCAGTAAGCACATGCATAACATTGAAAAATTAAGGATAACTAGCAGAATAACATAAGTAGCATATATAACTTGCAAACCACAACTGCAAAAAAAATGGGACAAAGAAAATGTGATAAATTCAGCAGATGATAGGAAAAGAAACAAGAAAAATAATCTTTAAAACAATTATTTTTGGTGGGGCACGGCTGCACATGCTTGTAATCCCAGCACTTTGGGAGGCTGAGGGGGGAGGATCACTTGAGGTCAGGACTTTGAGACCAGCCTGGCCAACATGGTGAAACCCTGTCTCTACTAAAAAACAAAAATTAGCGGGGCGTGGTGGCACGCGCCTATAGTCCCAGCTACTCAGGAGGCTGAGGCGGGAGAATTGCTCAACACTGGGAGGCGGAGGTTGCAGTGAGCTGAGATCGCGTCACTGCACTCCAGCCTGGCGACAGAGCGAGACTCCATCTCAAAAAATAAAATAATAATAAATTAGCTGGGTGTGGTGGCCCATGCCTGTAATCTTAGCTACTCTGGAGGATGAGGCAGGAGGTTTACCTGATCCTTGGGAGGTTGAGGGCCTAGGCAACAGAGACCCTGTCTCAAAAAAAAGCAAAAACAAAAACAAACAACAATAACAAAACTGATTGCATTTAAAAAAATAAGAAAAACCCCACCAAGTATATACATGAAAAACAGAAATTTGAGAACTAGCAGATAAAACAGTCATTACAGTGGGAGAACCTTAGAAATCATCAGATCAAGAAGACAAAAAATGAACATTCTGTGGAAGTTTTTCTCAAGTTCAAGACAACTGTTTCTCCTAACAAACTTCCTGTTTTGGGGGAGGCGTCTTTCTACTTTAACAATTTCCCACTGCCTGTGGCCAAAGGTTGTCACTCAGCAATGCAACAAGTCTTGCAGGGCTACGTAAACTGCTGAATTCAATATTCAAATCCAAACTTTGGGATGTTATAGTTCTAAGGGAAGAAAAGTGTTTTGTTCTTTACCCTCCTAGATTCTCTGGCTGGGACGCTGCAAAACTAGACTGACAGAAGACAGATTCACAAGAGAAAAACAAACAAGTTTATTAACTTGTGCACATCATGTGAAAGAAACCTCGGTGATGAGTAACTCAAATCGGTGGTTACGACTTGGGCTTACACAGCATCTTAGCAAAAAAACAATAAATTTCTAGAGAAGTCACATGACAAAGGAGACAGGTTTTAGGCTTCCCTGGGCAGCAAACTGTGGGAAGGTAAATATATGGGGGAAACTAATGGAATAAGGTTTGTTTGTGCAAGTCCATCTCAGTGCCAATTTCCCCTCTTTCTCGTGGCCATGAAACTTCCCTGGGAGAGGGAATTTATGGCAGTCTTCTTTTCTCAGAAGTTTCTGCTTTTAGTCAGATAAGGAAAGCTCCAGGAAGGCTTCTTTCTGCATCTGTTGATTCTCATTTACCTCCAGCTCAAAATAATCTTTATGCCAAAGTGGCACATTTTGTGCTAGCATATTTTGATTTCCTACACAGTGCAAGTGTCTCCTACTTACGCACAGCACTTCCTGCTCTCTATCCAAACCTGTTCTCTAACCTAAGGCTCCTGAGCACTAGCAATGTTGGTACAATAAAAACCGCCCTTTATCTTCCCCTTTCCAGTAACTTGTGAATAATGCATGAAGCTTGTGGGCAGAGACACATAGACAGCTGATTTATGCTCTTAGATATATAAACCTGAAAGGTGAATGCCAGCTGTCAGGAAAAACTTATTCAGAACTTCCAACCCAAAATAAATGAGGATTTGAATAGTACAATAAGAATGAGCTAAATCTATTTTTTGTTGTTGTTGTTCATTCAGTAAGTATTCACTGAGCACCTACTGTATGCCATGCATTGTTCTAGGTGCTGGGGATACAGCAGTGAAAAAAAGCAACCATTGTACTGGATATTCTAGCTAATTCATTAATATTTTTTAAGTATAAATACTAGAAAAGATGAGATAAAGCTGTCATTATTTGTATCACTCCAAGAAAAACAACTTTAAAATTCTGTAGGTTGGGCATGGTGGCTCACCCCTATAATCCCAGCACTTTGGGAGGCCGGAGCAGGTGGATCACTAGAGCCCAGGAGTTCAAGACCAGCCTGGGCGACATGGCGAAACGCTGTCTCTACAAAAACTACAAAAATTATCCAGGCGTGGTGGCACACACCTGTGGTCTCAGCTACTTGCAAGGCTGAGGTGGCAGGATCACTTGAGTCCGAGAGGTAGAGGCTGCAGTGAGCCATGATCCCGACACTACACTCCAGCCTGGGTGACAAAGTGAGATTTTGTCTCAAACAAAAGAAAAGAAAACAAAACCCTGTAATAAGTAAAACTAGTAATGCAGCTAGATACAGGACAGTATGTAGGTTAAGTATCCCTCATTTGAAATGCCTGGGTTCCACAAGTGTTTTGGATTTTGGTGGGGTTTTTTTGGATTCTGGAATATCGGCATCGGGGATGGGACCCAAGGCCAAACATGAATGTCATTTATGTTTCATATACACTTTATACACATGGCTTAAAGATCATTTCATAGAATATTTTTATTAATTTTGTGCATGAAACAAAGTTTATATATTGAACCATAAAAAGCAAAGGTGTCACTCTCTCAGCCACCCATGTGGATACTGTGGTTGTTTGGCATCACTGCCATTCCTGACGGAATTTTTATGTTACCGATAAGCAGTCTTTTCTTATTCACACAAAAGTACTTAACAGTAAAAAAATATATATATGACACACTATTAATACAATGAAAAAAAATAACATGTTCCCGGTAACTAGGCAGCATCGTAGCATCACCAGAATCTGTATCAGCTGTGAAACAACAGCAACTAACGGTAACATTCAGTCTCCACCTACGATGCTGTGTTTTGATTAAAAGGTTATTGTATGTCGCATTTTATTGTTTTAGATGAGAAGAAACATCAGAAGCAGTTAAGGGACCAGGAAGTGGGTCCTCTAGGGATAAGGAGGCACTCTGTTGGACGGCTTTTTTAAAATGTTTCCTCCGGAGTCATCTGCCTCATTAACAACAGTTCTTTGTCTTAGAAATCTCTCTTTGATTTTACAAACTCACACGATTTTTTGTTCGGTTATGAATGTATGCTGCTCTAGTCGTCCAATAAGCCCATCACATATTTTCACCATGTTGTCTATAGTCATTTTTTTTTTTTTTTTTTGAGATGGAGTTTTGCTCTTGTTGCCCAGGCTGGAATGGAATGGCATGATTTCACCTCACTGCAACCTCCACCTCCCAGCTTCAAGTGATTTTCCTGCCTCAGCCTACCCAATAGCTGGAATTACAGGCACCCGCCACCATGCCTGGCTAATTTTTTGTGTTTTTAGAAGAGACAGGAGTTCACCATGTTGGCCAGGCTGGTCTTGAACTCCTGACCTCAGGTGATCCACCCATCCTGGCCTCCCAAAGTGCTGGGATTACAGGCGTGAGCCACCATGCCTAGCCAATATCATCTTTCTCATCACTACTATCACAATCACCTTGATTCAGAACCACTTCAGCTATTTCACCATCGGTCAATGAATGAACAACGGGAGGTTCATTAGCAGTGTTAAAAATTTCCTTGATATCCACTTTTGTAGGTTACTGACAGACTCTGAAGATATATTTTTGGCATATGTAAGAAGGTCAAACATTATTTTTGTTCTCACCTGACATAAAAAAACATCCTTCAAAGTCACCACTTTGTTCACCATGATCACTGAACATAGTCACAGGCCAGAGATTTTGCCAGGCGTGCACAGCTGTGTCTTTAGTCACTGTTTCAAGTGCTGGCAATAGCATATATGGCATCCTTCCTGCTAAACTCCTTTTGAAAACTTTCCTTCTCCATGCCTCTGTTCACTGCTGCTAGCATACTTTTCAAGAAAGTGTTTTCATAATTACTCTTCATTGATCTAAGGATATCCTGGTCACATGGCTGAATTGATGAAATCACATTTGGGGGAAAGTACATGGCATAAACACTATTTGTGTGTGTGTGTGTGAGTGTGTATTTTTAGTAGAGATGGGTTTCACCATGTTGGCCAGGCTGGTCTCGGACTCCTGACCTCAGGTGATCCACCCACTTCGGCCTCCCAAGGTGCTGGGATTACAAAAAAAATACAAAAAATATTTTTTTCGTATGAGCCACCACGCCCGGCTGATAAACACTATTTTTGGTAAGAGCTTCAGCTGAAGGATGAGCAGAACAGCTGTCAAGGAATAACAAAATATTGCAATCATCATCTAGCACAGCTTCCCTGCAATAAGCACTAGCCATTGGCACAAAATGTTTGTGAAACCAATCACAAAATATGTCTTTGGTGAGCCATGCCTCTTGTCGTTACTGTTTTTTAAGAGAAAGGGTCTCAGTATGTTGCCTACGCTGGATTCGAACTAGGCTCAAGCGATTTTCCCACATCAGCCTCTCAAGTAGCTGAGACTATATGCATGTGCAGCTATGCCTAGCTTTCCATGCCTTTTTGTTAGCATAATAAAGGACTGGTAAGAAATTCACTCCTTTGGCTGGGCGAGGTGGCTCATGCCTGCGATCCCAGCACTCTGGGAGGCCAAACAGGGTGGATCACTTGAGGTCAGGAATTCGAGACCAGCCTGGCCAACATGGTGAAACCCCATCTCTACCAAAAATACACACACACAAAAATTAACCAGGACTGGTGGCGTGTGCCTATAGTCCCAGCTACTAGGGAGGCTGAGATGGGATAATCGCTTGAACTCAAGAGACAGAGGTTGCAGTGAGCTGAGATTGTGCCACTGCACTCCAGCTTGGGTGACAGAGCAAGACCCTGCCTCAAAAAATAAAAAAATAAAATAAAATAAAATTCACTCCTTTAAAACAATGAGGATGCAAGCTTTTGCTTCTCACAGCAAGTTTTCACTTATGCATGCCTGCTGCGTTAGCACATCCCAACACAGCTATTCTGTCCTTGACATCCTTAATTTCTGCAAAGGCTGTCTCATCTGCTGTAGTCATTGTCTTTCTGGTATAATATGCCAAAACAATGATGTTTCATCAGCATTATACATTTGTTGTGGCGTTAGGTTTTCTTTTTTTCTATTTATTTATTTTTTGCAGTCTTGCTCTGTTGCCTAGGCTGGAGAGCAGTGGCACCATCTCAGCTCACTGCTGCAGCCTCAACCTCCCAGGCTCAAGCGATCCACCCACCTCAGCCCCCCCAAGTAGTTGGGACTACAGGCGTGCACCACCATGTCCGGTTAATTTTTTTGTATTTTTTTTAGAGGCAGGGTTTCACCATGTTTGCCAGGCTGGTCTCAAACTCCCGAGCTCAGGCTATCCGCACCCCCCCCACCCCCAGTTTCCCAAAGTGCTGGAATTATAGGCATAAGTCACCGTGCCAGGCACAGATTTTCATCAGTGATTTCCTTGGTGAACTCATCAATAAATTTATCCACTGCTTTGTGATCAGCAAATGCTTTATCATCACAATAAATATATGATGTCGTGTCTTTCCTTAAATTTCTGGAACCAGCCTGTTGAATATGCATAGTTCCCTTCAATTTTCAGTTGATAGTGATAAATCTTTTTTTTTTTTTTTTTTTGAGATGGAGTCTTACTCTGTCACCCAGGCTGGAGTGCAGTGGCAGATCTCAGGTCACTGCAACCTCTGCCTCCTGGGTTCAAGCCATTCTCCTGCCTCAGCCTCCCAAGTAGCTAGGACTACAGGAGTGCACCTGTAGTACCAGCTACATTTTTATATTTTTAGTAGAGATGAGGTTTTTTCGTAGTTTTAGTAGAGATGGGTTTTTTTTGTTTTTTTTTTTAATTTTTGGTAGAGACAGGGTTTCACCATGTTGGCCATGCTAGTCTCAAACTCCTGACCTCAAGTGATCCACCTACCTTGGCCTCCCAAAGTGCTGGGATTACAGGTATGAGCCACCACGCCCAGCCAATCATGATAGATTTTTGCTTATTTATGATCAGCATGTCATGAAATGGCCTGTGTTCACTGTGACAGTGACAGATCCATTCTTTCGATACATGATTCAGATCTTCATTTTTAGCTTTATGCAGTGTTTTTAAAATTTTTCATTAACCTGTGTTCATCACTTTCAGCATAAAACTTCAACAGTTTATCCTTCTGTTTCTTCAGGTCCTATATGGTGGTCATTCCAAGACCACACTCTTCTGGAAGATATTTCACACACACTGCTGTACAGTTCCTCCAACAGCTTGACTTTTTGTGCTATAGATAAACATAAATACATCCTCTTTTTCGTTTCTTTTCTTTTCTTTTTTTTTTTTTTCTTTCTGAGACAGAGTTTCGCTCTTGTTGTCCAGGCTAGAGTGCAATGGCGCAATCTCGGCTCACTGCAACCTCCGCCTCCCGGGTTCAAGTGATTCTCCTGCCTCAGCCTCCCAAGTATCTGGGATTACAGGCACCCGCCAGCACACCCAGCTAATTTTTTATTTTTAGTAGAGACGGGGTTTCACTGTGTTGGCCAGGATGGTCTCAAACTCCTGACCTCAGGTGATCCATCCGCCTCGGCCTCCCAAAGTGCTGGGATTACAGGTGTGAGCCACTGCGCCTGGCCTATCCTCTTTTTCTTCTTACTGTTACCCACAGGGAGATCTGCAAGTCTTTTTGATATTTCTTTTTTTTTTTTTTTTTTTTTTTTGAGATGGAGTCTCACTCTGTCGCCCAGGCTGGAGTGCAGTGGCACGATTTCGGCTCACTGCAACCTCCATCCCCTGGGTTCAAGCAATTCTCCCTAGTAGCTGGGATTACAGGCACCTGCCACCACGCCCAACTAATTTTTGTTTTTTGTTTTTGTTTTTGTTTTGAGACAGAGTCTCGCTCTGTCGCCCAGGCTGGAGTCCAGTGGCCCAATCTCGGCTCACTGCAAGCTCCGCCTCCCAGGTTCTTGCCATTCTCCTCCCTCAGCCTCCCGACTAGCTGGGACTACAGGCGCCTGCCACTACGCCCGGCTAATTTTTTTGTATTTTTAGTAGAGACGGGGTTTCACCGTGTTAGCCAGGATGGTCTCGATCTCCTGACCTTGTGATCCGCCCATCTCGGCCTCCCAAAGTGCTGGGATTACAGGCTTGACCCACCGCGCCCGGCCTAATTTTTGTATTTTTAATAGGGACAGGGTTTCACCATCTTGGCCAGGCTGGTCTTGAACTCCTGACCTTGTGATCTGCCCTCCTCAGTCTCCCAAAGTGCTGGGATTACAGGCGTGAGCCACCGTGCCCAGCCGGTTTGTTCCTCTTTTACTTTGTCTAGTGTATTCTTATCCTTCAAGGCCCATGCCAACTGTTGTTCCATTAATTCATTTTAACATATTTATGAGCATTTAACTGTCCCTTCTCCTAGGTGCTGGAAATACAGCAAGGAATTAGACCAGTTCCCTGCCCTCTGGTATGGGGGGACCATACTGCTACCACACCCAGCTAATTTTTCTATTTTTAGTAGAGATGGGTTTCACTGTATTTGTCAGGCTGGTCTCGAACTCATGACCTCAGGTGATCCACCTGCCTTGGCCTCCCAAAGTGCTGGGATTACAGGCATAAGCCACCGTGCCTGTCCCACTATTCATTTTTAACATGAGTCGAGCATCCCTGATCTGAAAATAAGAAATCTAAAATGCTCCAAAATTTGAAACTTTTTAAGGACCGACATGACACTACAAGTGGAAAATTCCACCCCTGCCCTTCTGTGTGTCACAATCAAAAACGCAGGCACACAACATATTGTTTATTCAGTGTCCCCATGGAAAAAAAAGTCCTCCCAGCCCCCTTCAGCTGTGATATATCTTTTCTCTACATGTCCAGATTCCCCTACCCAAGCAAGGCCACAAAGGACATAAATGGCAAGTGCACAGGCCAGATGCATTAACAGCAGTTTCCCTGCAATGCCTGACATGGGGCCAGGACCTATGCGCATTGCTCATTGTGCTTTCTTGCTTCTTCTCTGCTCTGTGGTATAAATATTTTGTTGAAATATCAAAAAGAGGCCGGACATGGTGGCTCACGCCTGTGATTCCAGCACTTTGGGAGGCCAAGGCCAGAGAATTGCCTGAGCCCAGCAAGACCAGCCTGGGCAACATGGCAAGACCCCTGTCTCTATTAAAAGAAAAAACGAATAGTTTTCTATATACCACCAGCAGCCACCAATAAAATGTAGTAGAAAGAAAAGATACCACTGGGTGAGGTGGCTCACGCCTGTAATCCCAGCACTTTGGGAGGCCGAGGCGGGACGATCACTTGAGATCAGGAGTTTGAGATCAGGAGTTTGAGACCAGCCTGGCCAACATGGTGAAATCCCATCTCTACTAAAAATACCAACATTAGGCCAGGCGCAGTGGCTCACGCCTGTAATCCCAACACTTTGGGAGCCCGAGGCAGGCGGATCACCTGACGTCAAGAGTTCAAGACCAGCCTGACCAATATGGTGAAATCCCGTCTCTGCTAAAAATACAAAAATTAGCCAGCCTGTGGTGGCGCATGCCTATAATACCAGCTACTCAGGAGGCTGAGGCAGGAGAATCACTTGAACACAGGAGTTAGAGGTTGCAGTGAGCCGAGATCATGCCATTGCACTCCAGCCCGGGCCACAGAGGAAGACCCTGTCTCAAATAAATAAATAAATAAATAAATAAAACAAAAATTAGCCAGGCATGGTGGCACACGCCTGTCATCCCAACTACTTGGGTGGCTGAGGCAGGAAAATTGCTTGAATCCAGGAAGTGGAGGTTGCAGTGAGCCAAGATCATGCCACTGCACTCTAGCCTGGGAGACAGAGTGAGACTGCATCTCAAAAAAAAAAAAAAAGAAAAAAAGAAAAGATATCAAAACTAATAATGTGAGTTTGTCAATACCATTGGATACAAGATCAAGATACAAAAATTACTTACTAATTGGAAATAATGAATTTAAAACTATAGTGGAAGAAACTTAACACCCAATCATATCAAACATTGTTTAACAGCCTTCCCCTTTCAGAAAAATTCAGTGCTGACACTTGGACCGGCAGAGCAGGGAGCTCGTGGAGGGGCAGCTTGGCTTGGGGAATCAGAGCCCAAGTGGGCCGAGAGTCCAAAAGAGTGAGGCAGTGTATATGGAAAGTGAGAGCATGAGCAGGGTGAGTAGTTGTACCCACTGGGGACAGCTTGGTGGGGGGCATTGGAGTCTAAACAGGGTGAAGGGACTGCCAAGTACAACCTGGCATGAGGTGAGGGGAGAGGAGAGTTTCATGTGGGGAAGGTGATCCTTCTGCTGGGAGGACAGAGGAAGGCATCCACATGGGGGCGGGGAGGGAGGCGGCAGCAGTCAGAGGCTGGTTACATATAAGGCAATTGATCAAATCATGTAATATGTCAAAGACAACAGAGCCGAGTTTCTCATTGTCAGAGAAGGCAGTTACAAATATGGAAAGGGGAAAGCTACAGTGTACATTGTGGGGTTGGATTGGAACTGGAGGTGTTATGTGAATCATGGTTTTCAATACAGACATAAAAATGAATATAGATATGCACATATAGATATACACTTTATTCCCTAGCTTTACCCACTGAGAGGCCCTGAGAGAAGCAGGCCCTTAAAGCTACGTACATGTGTCGTTTTCAGATATGGAAGGCAGGCAGAGAACCACTATCAGAGAGCTATAAGCCTAACTATCCCGAGGTTCATGAGAGCTCAGGGATGTTTGAGTTCTAGCCATCCAGAGTAGACAGACCTCTTTAAACATCCTGGCATTCTTTGAAAAGTCATTAAAAAACACACATTACCAAAGGGATTGAGAAGAAATAGGCAATCTGAATATTGGTGTACCTGTTAAAGAAATTGAATTTGTGATTTAAAAACAAAAAACAGGCCGGATGCAGTGGCTCACACCTGTAATCCCAGCACTTTGGGAGGGTGAGGTGGGAGGATCGCTTGAGCTCGAGAGTTCAAGACCAGCCTGGGCAACATGGTGAAACCCAATCTCTACAAAAATTAGCCGGTCGTCGTGGTGTGCCCCTGTAGTCCCAGCTACTCAGGAGGTTGAGGTGAAAGGATGCCTTGAGCCCAGGAGGCAGAGGTTATAGTGAGCAGAGTTTGTACCACTGCACTCCTGCCTAGGAAATAGAGCCAGACCTGGTCTCAAAAAAAAAAAAAAAAAAAGAAAAACCCAAAACCAAAAACAACTTATCAAACACACACACACACATACACATGCCCAAGCAAGCATGCACACACACACACGGAGACTAACTATTCTTAGAGGGAAATTCATAGATGTGCAAATATCAGCATTAGAAAAGATGAAATTTTTAAAATTAACTTTCCACCTTAAGTAACTAGAAAAAGAAGGGCAAATTCAACTCAAAGAAAGTAGAGGGGAGGAAATAAGATAAGAGAGGAAATCAATAAAGTAAGAAACAAACAAACATTAGAGAAAAATCAATGATGCCAAAAGCTGGTTCTCTGAAAAGATCAATAAAATTGATAAACCTCTAGATATACTGATCAAGAAAAAAGAAAGACACAAATTACTGATACGTGTTGATTTCAGTTTGTTTTACTCTTATGTTAAACATTCACATAATTCTAGAGTTAAATGTACAAAACAAGGTATACTCCAGGAAGTATAGCTTCTACCCCATTCCGTCCTGTCTCCTTCCTCTCCTATAGGTAATCATTTTATTTATTATTTGTGGTTTCCAAATTCTTCCATTTTTTAGCATAAGAAAAAAATGTATAGTGAATATATTTGCAGTTTTGTTTTAAGGAACATTGTGTCTCAGGGTTCTCAGGGACTGGTTTAAGATTCTTGTGAATATAGTGATTATATTCAAATATAATCAATATATTCAAACAAAACGTTTTAGTGTGCTCAAAACCACATGCAAGAGTATGCTCAATACATCAATTAAACTGGTTATATTTAATAAATATCTGCAGAGAATATCTAAGGGGTTCTGACCCTGCCGAAGGAGGATTCCATCTTTTTGTTGACTGAGCTAAAAAGCATCTGACCATCCAAATTAGGCTCCTGTGAAAGATGTGTTCTGTTTATTTATCGAAATCCTACTTTGTATTCCAAAGGTCCTGCTGATGCAGATCCCCTTTATAATGTGGCCAGTGAAGTTTGTGGCCCTGATACCATCAAAGGACAAATGCATCCCGACTGGGGGATGGAAATCTTTCAAAAGTCTTTTGCTGACAGCATCTAATTGTGTTATCCTTTTGCTTTCATAAAGTCCTTTTATAAAGCCTTAACTGAAACTGTTGATTAAAACTATAGTTACTTGTTTGTTTTATCCTGGAATAAAACATAATATCATCCCTGATAATACAACCGGTGAGTTCATAATGAAATGTAATATTATAGCTGTCCTGGGTAGCCTTCTAATGCATATCTCTACTTGGTGCTAGGTATTTGTAATAATTCCTGATTCTACTGTGGAAACACTTGTGTAGCTTGATCCAAGTGCTTGAGTTTATTTTCAGTTTGAAGGTAATAGAGTTCCAATAACCTACAATTTATACTTGGAAGAGGTTTTTGGCTACTAGTCCTTACTTGGCAGACAAGTTTAGTTGCAAACGTGAAAAAAAAATCTCCTTTACCTATCTCCTTTATGACACGGTGGAAAACATGGGCTATACTGTACAAGAATCATGGATGAGTTTGGATCAGCCTGTCTCTGGTTCAATGCTGGTTAAATGTGCAAGATTCAAACATAAGAATTCTTGTTAGGCTGTGTATTAGTCCGTTCTCACACTGCTGATAAGGACATACCTGGGATTGGGCAATTTATAAAAGAAAGATGTTTAACGGACTTACAGTTCCATGTGGCTGGGGAAGTCTCACAATTATGGCGGAAGGCAAGGAAGTGCAAGTCACGTCTTACGTGGATGGCAGCAGGCAAAGAGAGAGTTTGTGCAGGGAAACTCCCATTTTTAAAACCATCAGATCTCATGAGACCTGTTCACTCTCACAAGAACAACACGGGAAAGACCTGCCCCCATGATTCAATTACCTCCCACCAGATTACTCCCACAATACATAGGAATTGTGGGAGTTACAATTCAAGATGTGATGTGGGTGGGGACACAGCCAAACCATATCAGGCTGGGTGCAGTGGCTCATGCCTGTAATCCCAGCTACTCGGGAGGCAGAGGCAGCAGAATCGCTTGAACCCGGGAGGCGGAGGTTGTAGTGAGCTGAGATTGTGCCACTGCACTCCAGCCTGGGTGACAGAGTGAGACTCCGTCTCAGTTAAAAACAGAATAAACTTTACATTCATCTTTCCCCCACTTCTGAACTATCAGAGCTTTCCTGTTCATTGTTTGTTTGTTGTTTCTTTTTAGTCCTGCTCCACCTATTCCTGTACACCTCTTCTATGTATACACAATCACACATATGTAACATGGGATGTGAAACTTTGTAAATGAATGTGGTTTATGACATAAATTTAAAAATAAAGGGTTCCAAAAATTAGAGTTAGTTCTTTCTAGAGATATAAGACAAACACACATATACACACATATGTATAAGAGAGATTGTTATAGCAAAATATATTAAATTATTATCTTATTTAGATCTTTGAAAACCTTAATTTTAAAACACAATCACACTTTCACATGGCAAAATTATAAGATCCAAACCAATAACACATTAATTATTTTACTAGTAACTAATAACATTTTGAGCTCAAGAAAGAATCAGTGTATTTTACAATTAGACAAAAATAGAGTTAGAGTTCATGTAGGGATTGTGCAGTAGCCATAAATTCTTTTTCCTTTTCTTTTAGGCTCAAATATCTTGGAACTGATTTACAGTGTCTAGGTCTAGATCCTTTTCATTGTTAGCATCATTTAACACAATACTAGTTATTTTAAAAAGAAAAAATAAAAGTCTTAATATACCCTTAGGGAAACATAGGAGAAAATGCCTATTTGTAGATAGAGTTTTATATGAGTAAAACAGGTTGGAGTATATAAAAATATACACTTTTGAGATATGGACAAAATTTTCCCTTTGCTTTTTAGGTTTTATACCTACATATGGATGCATTTTTTAAAAAGTTTAACGTATACATTTAGTTTATCTATGAAACTATTTATTTTTTATCACAGATAATATTCTGTTGAACCTCAATTATTCACAAGTCTTTGGATAAACAGATAAATTTTTAAATTCAGTATTGTTTTTGTTCAAAATCCTCAAAGCATGTGATTGTAAAAAAATAAAATTAAGTAAATATTAAAATATAATACATTAATATTATGATCAATAGTCATTAGAGAAATGTTATTCTTTAAAATCTTACCCAGAAAGTTTAAGTAGAAAATTGTATAGACCTATAATTTTTAATATAAATTTATAATACAATATGAGTTTTACAGAGAGTGTAGAGCTTAAAAAAGCAGTCTTTTAAGGTAAAAGATGACAAGGGCTGGGATAAAACCACAGGAGAAAATGGTTAAAGTGGAAGTGGAGGAAGAAATCCTTGAAAGTAAAAAAGGCAAAGAACTAAGAAGCCAGCATGTTGAATGTTTTATCTACATGGGAAGTGAAATCACCAAGATTAACACTGGAGAAGTGGGAGGGAGAAGGAGAGAGATGGTACAACAGGAGGTGCTAAACATTTCAATGAATAAGGGTACTTTGAGGATGGTAGATGGTAATAAGGAGAGGAAATGAGAAGTTAGCCTGATCTATTCATTTATTTATTTATTTATTTATTTATTTATTTATTTTGAGACGGAATTTCGCTCTGTCACCCAGGCTGGTGTGCAGTGGCACGATCTCAGCTTACTGCAATCTCCGCCTCCTGGGTTCAAGCAATTCTGCTGCCTCAGCCTCCCGAGTAGCTGGGATTACAGGCGCGTGCCACCACGCCTGACTAATTTTGTATTTTTAGTAGAGATGGGGTTTCTCCACATTGGTCAGGCTGGTCTCAAACTCCCGACCTCAGGTGATCCACTCACCTTGGCCTCCCAAAGTGCTGGGATTACAGGTGTGAGCCACCACATCCGGCCTTTTTTTTTTTTTTTTTTTTTTTTTGAGACAGAGTTTCCCTCTTGTCACTCAGGCTGGAGTGCAGTGGCACAATCTCTGCTCACTGCAACCTATGCCTCCTGGGTTCAAGGGATTCTCCTGCCTCAGCCTCCCGAGTAGCTGGGATTACAGGCGTCCACCACCACACCTGGCTAATTTTTGTATTTTTAGTAGAGACAGGGTTTCACCATGTTGGCCAGGCTGGTCTCAAACTCCTGACCTCAGGTGATCAGCCCACCTTGGCCTCCCAAAGTGCTGGGATTACAGGCATGAGCCACTGAGCCCGGCCTTGATCTTATGTGTTTCAGATGAGCAGGGTGTGTGTGTGTGTGTGTGTGTGTGTGTGTGTGTGTGTGTGTGTGTGTGTGCTGGGTGGTGGGGGAGTGGAAGGAACCCTGTGTGGAGGGAAGTAGGGTGTCTAACCCAGTCCTCAGACCAGAGGTACAGGTAGGGACACAGGCAGGGATGTGCCCTTCACAGGGGGCCCCAGAGAGAGGGCCAGAAATCCAGTCCATGTTCCCCTCACTGCCCCTGTGCTTGGGAGTCAGCCAACCAGAAGAGACGCCTTTTCCTAATTTACCTCGAGGTGCTGTAGAGTGCAGTCAGTAGTCCTGGGTTCAAGGGCATGACAGAAAAGGCAGCAGCCATTTGACAGGACTGCCCCAGGAGCAGCGCTCACAGGGAGACTTGGGATTCTTTTAGAGCAAGAAGGTAAAGGTGAAGGGATTATCCAAAGCAAGGGTTAGAGATGCAGGGGAGGGTGCTAATGACAGACCCTGGGGTCCAGAGAATATGAAGAAAGGTTCTGGGGTCAAAATTACTGGGAGAAAATGTAGTCACTTACTATTACAACCTTGGGGGCAGGCAGGATCTCTTAAACAAGATTTTTTAAAAATGCTTAAGGGCATTTTTAAAAAAATCAATAGATTTAAGCATTGAAAACACTCTAGTTCAATAGAGTGCCCCGTAGACAAGGCAAGCAGACTAGTGACAGTCTGGGAGAAACTTGTGCAAAGCCAAGAAGAGAGTCATAGCTGGAACATTCAAGGACTGCTGCAAATAAGCAAGAGAAGAAAAGGAAACCCAACTTTTTTTTTTTTTTCGAGACAGAGTCTCGCTCTGTTGCCCAGGCTGAAGTGCAGTGGCGCAGTCTCAGCTCACTGCAACCTCCATCTCCTGGGTTCAGCAATTCTCCTGCCTCAACCTCTCAAGTAGCTAGGATTACAGGCGCCTGCCACCACGCCCAGCTAATTTTTTGTATTTTTAGTAGAGACAGGGTATCATCATGTTGGCCAGGCTGGTCTCAAACTCCTGACCTCAGATGATCCACCTGCCTCAGCCTCCCAAAGTGCTGGGATTACAGGTATGAGCCACTGCTCCTGGCCAGAAAACCCAATTTTTAAATGGGCAAAGGATTTCATAGACAACTCACTGAAGGGGAAACATACCTGGCTAGTGAGCATTTGAAGGGAGGTTTGATCTCACCAGTAATGAGAACAATGCAAATCAAAACAACAGATACCACTTCACTAAAATCAGAAGTCAGATGGTATCAAGTTCTGGCAAATATGGTGGAGAGCCCTCAGGTCCTGCTGGTGTAAGTGCAAAGTGGCACAGCCGTCTGGAGAGAAGGCTGACAGTACTTAGTGAAATGAAGAGCACATACTCCCCACAACATAACGATCCCTGTGATTGCTATGGATACACCTTCCCTCCCCACCTCCCAAAAAACTGTCTTTCCAAGGCTCATAAGGTTTACAGTAACAGTGTGTGTCCTAATGAGGAGCTGGAAAGAGGCCAGAGCTGTGGCTCATGCTTATAAGCCTAGCACTTTGGGAGGCCAAGACAGGAGGATCACTTGAGGCCAGGAGTTTGAGACCAGCCTGGGCAACATTGAGAGACCCCGACTCTGCGAAAATATATTTAAAAAAAATTAACTGAGTATGGTGGTGCACACCTGTAGTCCCAGCTTCTTGGGAGGCTGGGGTGAGAGGATCACTTGAGCCCAGGAGACTGCAGTGAGCCATGATCATGCCACTGCACTCCAGCCTGGTGACAGAGGGAGACCTTGTCTATAAAATAATATAAAATAAAATAGGCAAATCTGTAGAGCCAGAAAGTAGATTCATGTTTGCCTAGGCCTGGAAGTAATGGGTGGGTCGGGGGTGGGTGATGATTAAGGAGTGTGGGGTTTGTTTTGGGGGTGATGAATACATTCTAAAATTGATCATGGTGATGATCACATAACAGTGAATATACTGGAAGCCACTGAGTTGTATACTTCAACGAGTGAATTGTATGGCATGTGAATGACATCTTAATAAAGCTGTTTTAAAAATGAGTAAGAAAGCAAACCACAGAATAGGAGAAAATATTTGCAACACCTATAATCAAAACATAACTCATATTCAGAAAACATAAAGAACTTCAAGCCTGGGCCACATGGCAAGACCCCGTCTTTACAAAAAATACAAAAATTAGCCAGGCGTGGTGGTGTACATGTGGTACTTTGGAGGCTGAGGTGAGAGAATTGCTTGAACCCAAGAGGTCAAGGCTGGAGTGAGCCATGATCGCACCACTGCACTCCAGACTGGCTGGCAGAGAGAGACCCTATCTCAAAAAACAGTAATAAAAAATAAAAATAAAGAACTTTGTTTATTTATTTATTGAGACGGAGTCTCGCTCTGTCACCCGGGCTGGAGTGCAGTGGCACAGTCTTGGCTCACTGCAACCTCCGCCTCCCAGGTTCAAGCAATCCTCCTGCCTCAGCCTCCAGAGCAGCTGGGATTATAGGCGCCCACACCACACCTGGCTAATTTTCGTATTTTTAGTAGAGATGGGGTTTCACCATATTGGTCAGGCTGGTCTCGAACTCTCAGGTGATCCACCCGCCTCGGCCTCCCAAAGTAATGGGATTACAGGTGTGAGCCACTGTGCCGGGCCAAAAAATAAAGAACTTTAATGTTAGTAAGAAAAAATTAAGACAACCTCATAGAAAAAGAAAAAAAAAAATGGAAGTCTTGAATAAGTGCAATCATCCCTTGGTATCTGCCAGGGATTGGTTCCAGGACCCGTGGATACTAAAATCCATGGATGCTCAAGTCCCTTATATAAAATGATGTAGTATTTGCATATAACTTACACACATCCTCCCACATACATTAAGTTATCTCTAGATTACTTATAATACCTAGTACAATGTAAATGCTGTGTAAATAGTTGTTATACTGTATTGTTTTTTATTTGTATTATTTTTTATTGTTGTATTGTCATTTTTATTGGATTTTTTTTTCTGAATATTTTCGATCTGCAGTTGGTCGGATCTGTGGATTCAGAGCACCGACTGTATTGCAAAAAGAGAATCTCTAAATGGTCAATAAGCATGTGAAAAGTACTCAACATTGACAGTGGTGATGGAAATGTGTACTAAGCCGCATGTGTACTAAAAACCACAATGAGAAGCCAGAGGCTTCGTGGTGGTGCTGGGGAAGCAGAGAGTACGAGCGCGAGTGAGTGGCTGAGTGGGCCTGGACCCAGGGCTGGTGCAGAATTTTGGCTGCCTGGGCACCACCGACAAGGACGTGCTCATCTCTGAGTTCCTGTGGCTGCTTGGCTTCCAGCTCAACCCTGATGACGGCACCTTCTTCCTGGACACGACCAACTGGAACCTAACAGCAATTGGTGCCTATTGTGACTCTGATAGCCCAAACATCAGTGTGCCCTCTATGTCCTTTGTTGAAGATGTCACCAAAGGAGAAGCAGAGTCAATACCTCCTGATACTTAGTTTGTAAAATCATGGTAGATCCAGAATTCTGGGACAGAGGCCTGGCTTCCAGGGGTTCGTCTTAAGTATGTCGGGGGAGACCAATTTGGACGTGTGAATGTGGTGATAGTGAGAGCACTAGAAGCCCCTCAAAATTGCAGATGTCAGCGTCCAGATGTGCAGCTCCAGCAGAGCAGGAATGTATCAGGGACAGTGGTGAATGTGCACCGCTACAGGGCTCTGCTATGGAGCTGTTACCAGGAAGATTCTCAGTGTAAAGGTGGGTGGACTTTTAGGAGTAATGCAGCTGCCGTCATCTTTTGAAACGCAGCTCAATGCACCACTGCATCCCAAGGTAGAAGGAAACTTCAGTCAGTTTGCCTCTTCCCAAAAGAACCAATAATCAGATGAAAACAACTTAAAAGACCCTGGGGCATCCGGGTTCCACCCAATCAGCGAAAACACAAGGGCTCCTGCTCCTGACCCAACAGAACAAGATCAGAATAGACTCACAGAACTCTGTAAATCTGTCCCCCAGTGGTCACGCAAACAGCTTATCAGTAGTAAGCCTCCACAGGCCTTAGTCCTTCAGGCAGCCTTAAACAGGGGCCAAGCCAGGCAAGGTGGCTCATGTTTCTAATCCCAGCACTTTGGGAGGCCAAGGCGGGAGGATCACTTGAGTCCAGGGGTTCGAGACCAGCCTGGGCAACATCAGGAGACCCCATCTGTACGAAAAAAAAAAAAAATTAAACAGGTGTCAGCAACAAGAAAAATTAACAAAAGACAGAAGACCTGGCTCTGGGGTCAGAGGGTAGGAAAGGGGTTCCTCTGGATTGCAGACCACATGGCCCAGGACCCCAGTTCTGAGCCCCCATCCCAAAAGAGGAAGAAGCAGAACAGACTTTTTTTTTTAGACAGAGTCTTAGTCTGTTGCCAGACTGGAGTGCAGTGACGTGATTCTCAGCTCACTGCAACCTCTGCCTCCCAGGTTCAAGTGATTCTCCTGCCTCAGCCTCCCAAGTAGCTGGGGACTACAGGCGTGTGCCACCACTTCCGGTTAATTTTGTTATTTTTAGTACAGACAGGGTTTCACCATGTTGGCCAGGATAGTCTCGATCTCTTGACCTTGTGATCCACCTGCCTTGGCCTCCCAAAGTGCTGGGATTACAGGTGTGAGCCACCATGCCCAGGCCAGACAGACTATTTTTCAATAAACTCATTACACATGTGTGAATGCTGGGTTGCAAGAACGGTATTGAGGCTACCAAGCAGAAATCCACGCAGCCACCTTGGATTTTGTTTATTAGGCATCAGGCTAACAAGTCATTAAGTCATTTGGGAAGGGGAAAAAAAAGTTTAAAATCCGGGGGGGGGGGCATCTTTTTAAACAAAAAGTATTTTGCCTATGCATAAAAAATAAGATAAAACCACAATGAGACATTATCAGAATGACTAAAATTAAAATTCTTGACAATATCAAGAATTAACAACCAGAATTCTCTTACACAGCTGGTAGAAGGATATGATCATTTTAGAAAACTATTTTTGATATCTATGAAAACTGAACATAGGCAAACCTTATAACCTGGCTATTCCACTCTCGGGTACACAACCAATAGAAAGATTTACATATATACACCAAGAGATACAGACAAAGCCGGGTGTGGTGGCTCACACCTGTAATCCTAGCACTTTGGGAGGACAAGGTGGGACAATTGCTTAAGTCCAGGAGTTCAAGATCAGCCTGGGCAACATGGTGAGACCCCCATCTCTACAAAAAATATATATAAATTAGCCAGGTGTGGTGGCGCACACCTGTAGTCCCAGCTACTTGAGAGGCTGAGGTGGGAGGATCACTTGAGCCTGGGAGGTGGAGGCTGCAGTGAGCCACAAGCATGCCACTGCACTCCAGCCTCGATGACAGAGTGAGACCCTGTCTCAAAAAAAAAAAAAAAAAGAAAAAAAAAGAGAGAGAGAGAGCACAGAGCACAGAGGATGGGCTTCCAGGGTGCTGACAATGTTGTACTTCTCGACTTGAGTAGTGGTTACATGGGTGTTCGCTTTGTGATAAATCATTGAGCTAAATGTGTTTATTTTGTGTACTTTATTGTATGCATATCTTACAATTAAGAAGTTTTAAAAAGAAGACTATTTACTGGCAAGGAAGCATATTCCTGAAGTATCATGAAATGAAAAAAGTTTACAAAACCATTTATATGGTGTGATCTCAATTTTACTCTATGAATGTATATATTTATATACATTTATATAAATTAAATGATCTGGGTGATAAACATCCAGGTAAAATGGTAGTAATCCCTGGGTGCAAGCACAAGTGTTTTTGTTTGTCTGTTTTTTAGTGTCTATATATTTCTGATCTTTCTGTAATAAGCCTTTATTGCTTTTCTAATAAGAAATAAAGTCATTTTGTAGTATCGACCCAGGAATAAGCCAACAGATCGATAGAACGGAATAGAAAACTGAGAAAGAGATTCAATAGATATAAGAATTTGATGTGTGATAAAGGGGGGATTTTGAATCAATGGAGAAAAGATAGGTAGTTCGATGTTCGATACATTTTGTTGGTTCAATTGGCTAACAATTTGGAAGAGAAAGTTGAGCTCCATCTCATACCAGATGCTAAGAAAAGCCCCTACATTCCTTAAAAGCAAACAAAAAACTTGTATGTATTTTAAGTAAAAACATGAAAGTTTTAAAAGAAAATATAAGCAAATAGTTCCATAATCTTGGAGTGGAGAAGGCCTTTCTAAGCCTAGTAACAAAGTTGGCAGGCATAAAGTAACAGATTTGACAATATAAAAATATAAATATATGTGCATGCAAAAAGTTTACAATAATAACTGTTGTAAAATACCTAGGATAAATTTAACAAAAACTGTGGCCTGCCTATATGACAAAAACGATACAACTTTACTGAAGGACATAAAAGAAGACCTAGAAATAAGGAGAGCTTTGTCGAGGGTAGGAGGGCTGACTCCCAGCAGCTTCGCTAATATTTTTTAAAGGGCAGGGAAGGGAACTTAAATGTTCATGAGTACGTTAACCCTTCCGACTGAGCGACGTGCAGTAATTTGAAAGAACGCATTACTGGTGCACACTCTTCTACCTGTCAGGAGGGCCTCTCTGCCCCTTCCTTCCACACGCTCTAAGCCTGGAGGAGAAGGAGTTGCTAAGCGTTAATTGGGTCCTATTTGGCAGCAGGTGGGGTCACTGTGTTGGACACACCCCGTGCCCGATGCTCCCTAGGCTGCCTCGCCCTGTTCGCCCTGTTCGCCCTGTTGGCCCTGTTGTTCCAGCAGCTCCCAGGCTGCCTTAGGGCAAGCCTGGCCTTGCCTCACCTGCCTTCACACGGGGAACTGCTGATCAGCTGCAAGTTCCCTTACCATGGGGCTGGCCAGATTTCCAGGCTTAGCCCAGGCTCGGTGCTCCAGTCCAGCTTCTATCCCGATGCCTGGAGGGGAGGCCGTGTTAGACAAGGCCAGGCCTGCAAGCTCAGACTGCCCAGGGTCTCCTGACCCAGAAGAAAAATGAAAATGCATATACTCATGGTCGCAGTGTGACTGCAACAGGCAATGCCCAGTCATCACTTTATGGTAAAAGACACTACAAGCCTGGTGCGGTGGGTGGATCACACCTGTAAACTCAGCACTATGGGAGACCAAGGTGGGGGGACAGCTTGAGGCCAGGAGTTCAAGACCAGCCTGGGCAACATAGCAAGATCCCATTTCTACAAAAAATGCAATAATTAACCAGCCATGGTGGCACATTTCTGTAGTCCCAGCTGCTTGGGAGGTTGAGGTGGGACGATCGCTTGAGCTCCTGTGGTCGAGGCTGTAGTGAGCTGTGATTGTACCTTTGCCCTTCAGCTTAGGTGACAGAGCAAGACCCTGTCTCAAACAACCACAATAACAACAAAAACACAAAGAACAGATTTTAAACTGCCTAGGTTCAAGTCCAGGTTCCACGTTTGCTACTTAGCTGTGTGATCTTTTATCTTTTCAACTTTTTTTAATTTTTAATTTTTGAGACAGGACCTCTTTTATGTTGTCCAGGAAGGAGCACAGTAGCTATGCATAGATGCAATCATAGCACACTACAACCTCAAACTCCTGGCCTCAAGTGATCCTCCCAGCTTAGCCTCTTGAGTAGCTGGGACTACAGAACATGGCTCTGACAAGTTACTTAACCACTCTGTGTTTCCATTTTCTCCTCTGTTAGATACTATTATACTAAAACACTATTATGAAAGTATCTGCCTTCCAGAGCTCTTATGAGTATATCCTAAAGCATACTTAGAACTGTGCCTGGCACATAACTATGTAAGTTAGTTGTTATCAAAGAGTCTCAGAAAACCCCTTCCCAGGCAGAGTTCCACCCCATGGACTGGCGGGCTGCCCTAGCACTTCTATGGAGAACCAGGAAACTGGAGAAACTGCCTTTTTTTTTTTTTTTTTTTTTTTTTTTTGAGACAAGGTCTTGCTCTGTGGCCCAGGCTGCAGGCTGGCGCGCAGTAGTGTGGTACAATCTAGGCTCACTGCAACCTCCTCTGTGCCCCAGACTCAGGTGAGCCTCCTGCCTCAGCCTCCTGAGTAGCTGGGACAATAGGCCCTCCACCACCACACCTGGCAAATTTTTCTATTTTTAGTAGAGAAGGGATTTCTCCATGTCGCCCAGACTGGTCTCAAACTCCATCTGCTTGCCTCGGCCTCCCAAAGTGCTGGGATTACAGGCGTGAGCCACCGCATCCAGCCTAAAGAAACCACTTTCTAACACGCCAGCCTCCTGGCCTCCTGTGTACTAACTGCAGTCAAATGGAACCAAAATGAGATGGAAGTGTCAGGAGGGGGCACATTTTGTGCTGGTTCTCAAATCCAGGCCTCTCTGGTATGAAGCATTTGCTCAGCTAATAATGAAATGAGTTGTGCTTTGATCCTCATCTGGCTGCTGATCCACGTACATGGGCTCCTGTGGGAACCTTTCTGGAGATTGGCAAGGGCAGCCTTCCAAGGTTGCCTGGCTCAGGGCCAAAGCCTCATCCTAGCTGTGGTCCCTTTGAAACCCCACCTCCACCCCACAGAGGGCCAACATGAAAAGATGCTCATCATATAATAAGAAAAAGAAAAAAACAAGAACAACAACAAAAAACCAGAAAGATGCTCATCACCTGTTGTTAAGTGAAAAAGCAAACGCTAGAACAATGTGTCTAATATAATTAGTGTTTAAAACATACATGAAAATGCATTTTTGGTCTAGAAGGATGTATGCTACATACAGTCAGCCGTCCCTCAGAATCCTCGGGGAATTGGTTCAGGACCTCCATGGATACCAAAATCCTCATCCTCAGATACTTAAGTCCCTTATTTGCATATAACCTATGTACAACCTACAGTATACTTTGAATCATCTCTAGATTACTTATATCTAATACAATGTAAATGCTATGTAAATAGTTGTTATACTGTATTTTTACATTTTAAAAATACAGTATTTAAAATTTACATTTTAAATTACATTTTAAAATTACATTTTAAAAATACAGTATTTAAAAATTTTACATTTAAAAATTATATTGTTATTTTTCTTTTTTCTGAAGTACATATATATTTATATATAGTTATATATACTATATAATATATAGTATATATAACTATATAATATATATTATATATACTATATAATATATATCATATATAACTATATAATATATAATATATACTATATAATATATATTATATATACTATATAATATATATTATATATACTATATAATATATACACTATATATAATATATAATATACAATTATATATAACTATATATAACATATATTATATATAACTATATATAACTATATATAACATATATTATATATAACTATATATAACTATATATAACATATATTATATATAACTATATATAATATATGTTATATATAACTATATAGAATATATGTTATATATAACTATATATATAGTTATAGTTATATATATATATAAATATATATATATAACTACATATAACATATAGAATATATAGTTATATATAACTACATATAACATATAGAATATATAGTTATATATAACTATATATAACATAGAATATATAGTTATATATAACTATATATAACATATAGAATATATAGTTATATATAACTATATATAACATAGAATATATAGTTATATATAACATATATAATATATAGTTATATATAACTATATATAACTATATATATATTTATATAGTTTTTTTTTTGAGACAGGATCTCATTCTATCACCCAGGCTGGAGTGCAGTGGCACAATCACAGTTCACCGCAGCCTCAACCTCCCAGAATCAAGCAATCCTCCCACCTCAGCCTCCCAAGTAGATGGGACTACAGGCATGCACCACCATGCCCGGCTAATTTTTTGTATTTTTTTGTGAAGATGGGTTCCCATTTTGTTGCCCAGGTTGGTCTCAAACTCCTGGTCTCGAGCGATCTGCCGCTTTAGCCTCGAAAAGTGCTCTTATCTGAATATTTTTGATCCACCGTTGGCTGGAACCATGGATACAGAATCTGTGGATTTGGAGGACAGACTCCAGTTCATAGCGCTTAGTTACTTTGGGGCTGGTTTTCCCAGGAATGAGGTGTGAGTGTGAAGGAGGAAATACTTTTCCTGTTTGCTGTACACCCACCAGTATTGTTTGAAGTTTCCACAGAAAGCACATGCAACTTTATTTTTAAAAATGAAGTTTTTGGCCAGGTGCGGTGGCTCACGCCTGTAATCCTAGCACCTTGGGAGGCCGAGGGGGATCACGAGGTCAGAAGTTCAAGACCAGCCTGGGCAACATGGTGAAACATGGTATTTTCAGTCTCTACTAAAAATACAAAAAATTAGCTGGGTGTGGTGGTGTGCCCCTGTAATCCCAGCTACTTGGGAGGCTGAGGCAGGAGAATCACATGAGCCCGGGAGGCAGAGGTTGCAGTGAGCTGAGATGGTGCCATTGCAGTCCAGCCCTGGAGACAGTGTGAGATTCTGTCTCAAAATAAATAAATAAGCAAACAAATAAATAAATAAAGTTTTTTTTCTGGCCAGGTGCAGTGGCTCACGCCCGTAATCCCAGCACTTTGGGAGGCTGAGGTGGGCAGATCACTTGAGGTCAGGAGTTCGAGACCAGCCTGGCCAACATGGCGAAACCCTGTCTCTACTACAAATACAAAAGTTAGCCAGGTGTGGTGGCACACACCTGTAGTCCCAGCTACATGGGTGGTTGAGGCACAAGATTCACTTGAACCTGGGAGGCAGAGGTTGAAGTGAGCAGAGATTGTACCATTGCACTCCAGCCTGGGTGACAGAGCAAGACCCTATCTCAAAAACAAACAAACAAACAAACAAACAGTTTTTTTCTACATACATCAAATCACAGAAAACTATTTACAACATATATTGCAGATAAGGTGTTAAAGTGATGTCTGTGTTTATAAGTAGAAAAAAATAGTCAGCTGGGCACAGTGGCTCACGCCTGGAATCCTTGGGAGGCCGAGGCAGGCGGATCACGAGGTCAGGAGGTCGAGACCATCCTGGCTAACACAGTGAAACCCCATCTCTACTAAAAATACAAAAAATTTGCCAGGCGTGGTGGCAGGCACCTGTAGTCCCAGCAACTGGGGAGGGTGAGGCAGGAGAATGTCATGAACCCGGGAGGCGGAGCTTGCAGTGAGCTGAGATCGTGCCACTACATTCCAGCCTGGGTGACAGAGCGAGACTCCAACTCAAAAAAAAAAAAAAAAGAAAAAGAAAAAGAAAAAAATAGTCGAAGAGAATGGAATAAAACAACAGTGGTCGTTTTCCCTATATTTTAATTTTGTTTTTTACCCTTTCCTATATTTTTCAAACATTAGAAATAAAAATAGATTACACTTTTCTAGTCAGAAAAAAATGACTTTTTTTTTTTTGAGACAGGATCTCACTCTGTCATCTAGGCTAGGGTGCAGTGGCAAGATCATGGTTCACTGCAGCCTCACCCTCCTGGGCTCAAGTGACCCTCCTGGGCTCAAGTGACCCTCCTGCCTCAGCCTCCTGAGTAACTGAGACTACAGGCGCATGCCACCATGTCCAACTAATTGATATTTTGTAGAGATGGAATCTAGCTATGTTGCCCAGGCTGGTTTCCAATTCCTGGGCTTGAGTAATCCTTCCACCTCAGCCTCCCAAAGATTATAGGTGTGAGCCACTGCGCCTGGCCAATTTTTTTAATTAAGGGAAAATATAACAATAAAAACAGATAATTAAGGATACGTGAAGGGAAACCAGAAAGCTTGAAAGGTTTGAAAGGATAAATGAGAAAATGAAACGATTTAGCAAGGAAAAATAACTGGGAACAATACAAATCAGAATGATAAGATATACTAAAATAGGCCGGGTGTGGTGGCTCACACCTATAATCCCAGCACTTTGGGAGGCTGAGGCAGGCAGGTCACCCGAGGTCGGGAGTTTGAGACCAGCCTGACCAACATGGAGAAACCCTGTCTCTACTAAAAATACAAAATTAGCCAGGCGTGGTGGCACATGCCTGTAATCCCAGCTACTCAGAAGGATGAGGCAGGAGAATCGCTTGCACCCGGGAGGCAGAGGTTGCAGTGAGCCGAGATTGTGCCATTGCACTCCAGCCTGGGCAACAAGAGCGAAATTCCATCTCAAAAAAAAAAAACAAAAACAAAATAAAAAGAGATACTAAAATAATCTAAAAGAATCAGCTAAGATATTAATAGTCAGGCATGGTGGCTCATGCCTGTAATCCCAGCATGTTTGGGAGGCCAAGGCGGGAGGATTGCTTGAGCCCAGGAGAGTTTGAGACCAGCTTGGGCAATATGGAAAAACCCTGTCTCTACAAAAAATACAAGAATTAGCCGGGCATGGTGGCGTGTGCCTGTAGTCCCAGCTACTCAGGAGGCTGAGGTGGAAGGATCACTTGAGCCCAGGAGGTCAAGGCTGCAATGAGCTATGATCCCGTGCCACTGCACTCCAGCCTGGGCAACAGAGTGAGACCCTGTCTCAATAATAATGAAAAAAAAAGAAACCACTAGAAAGCATACAAGTGGGGAGGTTTACCCAGGCCTTGCAGACAGGAGGCCCTGGCTAAGGCCCAGGAGCATTTTCTTCATCACGGGGCCCTTCACGGGGTTCCTGAGAGGGAGATCACAGCTCTTTGGCAACTTTGTGGGCACCCAGCAGTCAAGGCTTCACCTTCTGAGTTCTTCCACCCTATTTCAGTCACATGGGCATTTGCCTAGCACTCTGAGGACTGCAAACTCTTCAAGGGCCAGTGCTGGGCTGCCACATGCTCAAGTTCCTGCTTTATCTATAACTTCCCCATTGCTTGCCTCTGACCACCTTGAGCCCTTCCAGGCTCCACATCTGGGCATCTTCAAATCAGGCCTGCAGGCCAGGCCCCTGTGCAGCCTGAGCAAGTCACCTCACCCATGTGAGCCTCAGTTGCCATCCCACTTTAGGGAGGTTAGTTACGCAGATCAATCAGATGATGTTTGCCAAGTGCTGGGCACACAGTAGGGCAGTTAACAGATGTCTAGGGAGGAAGTGACTATAACTGGCATTCCATCCTGCAAGTATGGCATGTAAAATGTAGCACAGAAATTCAGGATTCCACCCTGCCGAGGTCCCATGTGCCTACTGCTCTGCCCTCCCACAATGACAGACCTCTCATAGCAGCAACTGCCCTTGGCCTACAGATCAAAGAATGCCATGGACTGGCCCATGCTAACCCCAGGACAGCCAAGGAGACTTCTTGTGCAGGAGAGAATGGGATTCTGCAAACACAGAGGGTACCCTGAGACTGGCAGCGAGCCCTCAGCAGGCCCCCTCCCTACGCACACCCTAGACCCCAGAATATAGGTCCCTGGCTGAGCCTTTAGCGGGCTCTGTTGCGGCCCTGAGTTGTCCATGGGACACGCACTGGTGGTTATCAGTTAATATTAGGGCAATGCTCCTCCCTAAATTACAAATGAGCCCTCAAACTTATAGCTGCGTTCAACCCGGGAACGGCATTGCTGGTAAGATCAACAAAGTTTGTCTGGGAAGGAGAGTACTGTTTCTCAAACTGTAGTATGCACATGATTATGGAGGATCTTGTAAAAATGCAGATTCTAATTTAGTAGGTCTGAGTGAAGCCTGAGATTCACATTTATAACAAGCTCCTGACTGATCCTGCTGCTGCTGCTGCCCCAGGAATCACACCTTGACTGGCAAGCTGCTAGACAATGCCCCCATACCTATGAAATCGCTAGACTGGAAGGGGCTCCAGAGAGCACATTTCCCGCTTCGCATTGAGGACGGTAATTCTCCTGCAGCATTTCTGATGGTGGGACAGGGCCTTGCATGCACCAGGTGCTAAGTAGATGTTAGCTGGCCTGAAATAAAATTATTTCCAGGAACAGGAAGCTCTTCTGGTACAGGCAGCTCTCTCATGGTTAGAAAGCTCCTTCTGTTGAGCCAACACAGGCTCTCTTAAAGTGCCACCCACTGGCCTTGGCACACCCCACACTGCTCCATCCACCAGGCACTGTGGCAAAGTGCCAAGGTCTAACAAAATGTTTGCAACCTAAAAAACAACCAACAAGAAGACAGAAAAGATTGACTCTGAAAAATAAAAATGGCACAATCACAATAAATGTTAACTGTCTGCAAAATGTAACATTTGCCAAATAGGCAATGGCAATGTGACTGTTATGTTGTTAGATATAAATTCTATTTAATTGTGGGTACAGATGCATTTTAATATGCTTCATGTGACCTGGGGTGGGGCTTCCAAAAGTAAATGTGTCTGTGGACCTCAAAGATCTTAAATGACGCTGTACCATCTTCCTCAGACTCTTAGAAGTCAGCAATTGTGAACCCCCCCCAGTCATGCCTCTCCTAAGATAAACCAATTCCACAGGTCTCCAGGCTTGACCCACAGTAAAACACACCTCATAAAGAATTCAGAATGCTTCCAGTTTCTTTTCCCATCAAAAATAACAAGGGAGGGCTGGGCACAGTGGCTCACACCTGAAATCCCAACAGTTTGGGAGGCCAAGGCAGGTGGATCAGTTGAGCCCAGGAATTCACGACCACCACGGACAATATAGGGAGACTCTGTCTCTAAAAAAAAACAAATGACAGAGGACGCTGGCAGCAGTGGTTCATACCTGTAATACCAGCAATTTGGGAGGCTGAGGCAGGAGGATTGCTTGAGTCCAGGAGTTCAAGACCAGCCTGCGCAACATAGCAAGACCCCATCTCTATTTTCTATACATACACACACACACACAGTTTTCCAAACCCATCCCAGACCTAACTGTATCAAAAACTCTAGGAAGGACACCAGATATATGTATTTTGTTTAAAGGGCTCAAGAATAGACCTAAGAAACAGGTTAACACCAGACACCTCTAAGAAGGAGAAATGGTGGCTGGGAGACAGAAATGGAAAGACCTTTTGTATTTTTAAAAGTCTGAGTCAGCCGGATGCAGTGGCTCACACCCGTAATCCCAGCACTTTGGGAGGCCGAGGTGGGTGAATCAAGAAGTCAGGAGTTCGAGACCAGCCTGGCCAACATGGTGAAACCCCATCTCTACTAAAAATACAAAAAATTAGCTGGGCATAGTGGCAGGTGCTACTTGGAAGGCTGAGGCAGGAGAATCGCTTGAACCTCGGAGGCAGAGGTTGCAGTGAGCCAAGATGGCACCACTGCACTCCAGCCCGGGCGACAGAGTGAGACTCCATCTCAAAAAAAAAAAAAAAAGTCTGAGTTATGTCAATGAATTATCTTTGTTTTGTTTTGTTTGATCGTTTGTGTGTTTTGAGACAGTCTCGCTCTGTTGCTCAGGCTGGAGTGCCATGGTGTGATCTTGGCCCACTGCAACCTCTGCCTCCCAGGTTCAAGCGATTCTTGTACCTCAGCCTCCTGAGTAGCTAGGATTACAGGCATGCACCACCACACCTGGCTTTTTTTTTTTTTTTTTTTTTTTTTTTGAGACAGAGTTTTGCTCTGTTGCCCAGGCTGGAGTGCAATGGTGTGATCTTGGCTCACGGCAACCTCTGCCTTCCAGGTTCAAGCAATTCTCCTGCCTCAGCCTCCCGAATAGCTGGGATTTACAGGCATGTGCCACCACACCTGGCTAATTTTGTATTTTTTAGTAGAGACAGGGTTTCTTCATGTTGGCCAGGCTGGTCCCGAACTCCCAACCTCAGGAGATCCGCCCGCCTCAGCCTCCCAAAGTGCTGGGATTACAGGCATGAGCCACAGCGCCTGGCCTTAATTTTTGTATTTTTAGTAGAGATGGGATTTCACCGTGTTGGCCAGGCTGGTCTCAAACTCCTGACCTCAAGTGATCTGAGGATGACTTGGCCCCTCAAAGTGCTGGGATTACAGCCATGAGCCACCGCACCCGGCTGATGTCAGTGTATTATCTTTTAATTTATAGCATAACTTTTTAAAGGAAAAAATAGAACAACCAGATGGAAGATCAATAAGGAAATAATTGATCAAAACTGTAGAGCAATTCAACTTAACTGATTTGTAGAAAACTTCACCCAACAACAGCAGAATATACATTCTTCCCAGGTGCACATGAAACATTCTCCAGGATATGCCGCATGTTAGGCCACAAAACAAGTCTTAATAAATTTTAAAAGATTGAAATCATAGAAAGCATCTGTTCTAATAACAATGCAATGAGGCCGGGAGCAGTGGCTCATGCCTGTAATCCCACACTTTGGGAGGTCGAGGCAGGCAGATCACAAGGTCAGGAATTTGAGACAAGTCTGGCCAATATGGTGAAACCCCGTCTCTACTAAAAATACAAAAAAAAATTAGCCAGGTTTGGTGGTGCATGCCTGTAATCCCAGCTACTCTGGAGGCTGAGGCAGGAGAATTGCTTGAACTCGGGATGGGGAGGTTGCAGTGAGCCGAGATCAAGCCGCTGCACTCCAGCCTGGGCGACAGAGCGAGACTCCGTCTCAAAACAATGGAATGAAACTAGAAATCAAAGGCAGAAGAAAAATTTGAAAAATCCATAAATTGGTGGGAATAAAACAACACACTTTTAAATAACCAAAGGGTCAAATAAGAAATCACAAGGGAAATTAGAAAATATCTTGAGACAAATGAAAACAAAACACAACATACCAAAACTTATCTGATAAGGGAAATTTATTGCTGTAAATGCTTACATTAAAAAAGAAGAGGCTGGGCAAGGTGACTCATGCCTGTAATTCCAGCACTTTGGGAGGCCAAGAGGGATGGATCACCTGAAGTCAGGAGTTTGAGACCAGGCTGGCCAACATGGCGAAACCCCGTCGCTACTAAAAATACAAAAATTAGCTGGACATGGTGACAGGAGCCTATAATCCCAGCTACTCAGGAGGCTGAGGCAGGGAGAATTGCTTGAACCCAGGAGAAGGAGGCAGAGGTTGCAGTGAGCCAAGATCTCACCATTGCACTCCAGCCTGGGCAACAGAGCAAGACTCCGTCTCAAAAAAAAAAGAAAAGGAAAGAAAAAAAGAAAAAGAAGAAGAAGAAGAAAGCGGCCGGCGTGGTGGCTCATGCCTGTAATCCCAGCACTTTGGGAAGCCAAGGTGGGTGGATCACTTGAAGCCAGGAGTTCAAGACCAGCCTGGCCAACATGGTGAAACTCCATTTCTACTAAAAATACAAGAATTAGTACGGTGGTGCACATCTACAATCCCAGTTACTTGGGAGGCTGAGGCACAAAAATCGCCTGAACCCAGGAGGGAGAGGTTGCAATGAGCTGAGAGATTGTGCCATTGCACTCCAGCCTGGGCAATGGAGAGAGACTGTCGCAACAGAAAAAAAGAAGAAGAAGAAGATGATGATGATGATGATGAAGAAAGAAGAGGGAGAGGAAGAGAGAAGAAGGAGGAGGAGGAGGGAGGAGGGGGAGGGGGAGAAGGAGAAGGGAAAGGGGAAGGAGGGGGAGGGGGAGGAGAAGGAGGAGAGGAAGAGGAAGAAAGAAGAAGAGGGAAGAAGAAGAAGAGGAGGAGGAGGAGAAGGGGGAGGAGGAGAAGGGGGAGGAGGAGAAGGGGGGAGGAGGAGAAGGGGGGAGGAGGAGGAGGGGGAGGAGGAGGAGGAGGAGAAGGAGAAGGAGGAGGAGAGGTCGGGTGAGGTGGCTCACACCTGTAATCCCAGCACTTTGGTAGGCTGAGGTGGGAGGATTGCTTGAGGCCAGGAGTTCAAGACCAGCCTGGGCAACATAGTGAGACCTCATCTCCACAAAAAAAAAAAAAAAAAAAAAAAAATGGGCATAGTAAAGCAGGCCTGCAGTTCCAGCTACTTGGGAGGCTGAGGCAGGAGAATCGCTTGGGCCTGGGAAGCTGAGGTTGCAGTGAGCCATGATTGCACCACTGCACTCAGCCTGGGTGACAGAGTGAGACCCTGTCTTAAAATAAATAAATAAATAAATAATAATAGAAGAAGAAAGAGCCAGGCATGGTGGTTTATGCCTTTAATTCCAGCACTTTGAGAGGACGAGGCAGAAGAATTACCTGAGCCCAGGAGTTTGAGACCAGAGCCTGGACAACATGGCAAAACCTTGTCTCTGTTTAAAAAAAAGAAAATGAAAGACATGTGTATAAAAAATGTGTATATATTTTTTAAAAGAAGAAGAAGGATCACAAACCAACAACCTAACTCTACACCTCAAGGAACTAGAAAAAGAAGAACAAAGTAAACACAAAGCTAGCAAAAGGAATGAAATAAAGATCAGAACACAGATCAATGGAATAGAGAATAGAAAAACAATAGAAAAAAAATCAGTTAAACTTAAGAGTTGATTTGTTGAAAAGATCAACAAAATTGACAAACACTTAGCTAGATTAACGAAGAAAAAAGAGAGAAGATTCAAGCAACTAAAATCAGAAATGGCTTAGGTGCAATCTCAGCACTTTGGGAGGCTGAGGTAGGAGGATTGCTTGAGCCCAGGAGTTTGAGACCAGTCTGAGCAACATGGCGAGACCCTGTCTCTATCTAATCTAATAGATAGAGTCTCATCTAATCAGGAGGCTGAGGCAGGAGGATCCCTTGAGCCCAGGAGGTTGAGGCTGCAGTGCGCCATGATATCGCCACTGCACTCCAGCCTGAGCAACAGAGTGAGACCCTATCTCAAAAAATAAAACAAAATAAATAAAATAAAATGAGAAATGAAGACAATAAATGGTGCTGGGAAAACTATTTTCACGTGCAGAAGAACAAAATTGGACCCTTATCATATACCATACATAACAATCAAATCGAAATGGACGAAAGACCTAAATGTAAAACTTGAAACCATAAATCTCCTAGATAAGAACACAGGGGAAAAGCTCCTTGACATTGGTCTTGGCAATTATTTTTTAATATAACACCAAGAGGTCAAGCTATAAAAGCAAAAATAAATAATGGAACTAGATTAAAGAAAAAACCTTTTGCACAGCAAAGAAGACAAAATGGGAAGCAGTCTATGGACTGAGAAAAATATTTGCAAACCACATATCTGATAATGGAATTAGTACCCAAAATATATAAACAACTGTTACAGCTCGGCCTGGCACAGTGGCTCACTCCTGTAATCCCAGCACTTCAGGAGTTTGAGACGAGCCTGGCCAACAGGGTAAAACCAGGTCTCTACAAAAAATACAAAAATTAGCCAGGCGTGGTGGCGGGCACCTATAATCCCAGCTACTCAGAAAGCTGAGGCAGGAGAATCCTTTGAACCCAGCAGGCAGAGGTTGCAGTGAGCCAAGATCGCACCACTGTACTCCAGCCTGGGCGAGAGAGCAAAAACTCCATCTCAAAAAAAAAAAAGGCTGGGCACGGTGGCTCATGCCTGTAATCCCAGCACTTTGGGAGGTCGAGACGAGTGGATCACCTGAGGTCAGGAGTTCGAGACCAGTCTGGCCAACCTTTGTGAAACCCCATCTCTACTAAAAATAGAAAAATTAGCTGGGTGTGGTGGCGGGTGCTTATAATCCCAGCTACTCGGAGGGCTGAGGCAGGAGAATCATTTGAACCCAGGAGGCGGAGGTTGCAGTGAGCCAAGATTGCGCCACTGCACTCCAGGCTGGGTGACAGAGCGAGACTCTGTCTCAAAACAAAACAAAACAACAACAACAACAAACTCTTACAACTCAGTGACAGAAAAACAAGTAACTCGATTTGCCAAAGCACTTGAACAGACATTTCCTCAAGAAAGACATAAAAATGGCCAACAGGTATATAAAAAGGTGCTTACATCACTAATCATCCAGCAAGTGAAAATCAAAACCTCTATGACAGGCCGGGCACGGTGGCTCACACCTGTAATCCCAGCATCCCAGCACTTTGGGAGGCCAAGGCAGATGTATCACCTGAGGTCAGGAGTTCGAGACCAGCCTGGCCAACATGGTGAAACCCCATCTCTACTAAAAATACAAAAATTAGTCAGGCATGATGGTGGGTGCCTGTAATCCCAGCTACTCAGGAGGCTGAGGCAGGAGAATCGCTTGAACCCGGGAGGTAGAGGTTGCAGTGAGCCGACACCATGCCATTGCATTCCAGCCTGGGTGACAAGAGCGAAACTCCGTCCGCAAAAAAAAAAAAAAAAAAAAAAAAAAAAAAAAAAAATTGTTAAGATGGTAAATTTTACATTAAAAATGATTACGATGGTAAAAAAAAATAATTAAAAAATTGTTACCACTAAAAAAATGTTTAACCAAGCAAAAAAAAAAAAAGGAAAGACATTAAAAAAAAAAACCCCAGGTGATTCTGAAGTGCCCCAGGTTTGGAAACACAGTTACATGATGATCCTGGATGACTTCCAAGAGGAAGAGGAGCTTTGAGCTGAGCTGTAAAGGGAAGAAATGTTTTGGTTGGGGGAACGGAAGGGGGAAGTTACAAACGAAGGAATGAGTTCAGTAGCAGCAGCGACATCACAAACATTTAACATACTATAAGTGCCTACTATATGCCAGGCGTGTGGTTCACATGTGTTCTCCTGTTTAAGCCACACGACGGTAACTCTAGGAGGTAGGCACTACTGGTGCCATTTTATGGAATAGAAACTGGGTGGCAGTTTGGGGCAGCCAGAGAGGGAGACCAGCCTGTCTATGTAGAGACGATGCAGATTGGGACAGAGCAGGCAAATTACCAAAGGCCTTGACACCAGTCAGAAAAGTCCATCTGATACCGTGGACATGGGGTCATTACAGGTTCTTGAGCAAAAGAGTGGTGTGATTTGAGAGGTGTTTTCAGCAAGTGAATCTAGCAGCAGTGTGCAGGAAAGTTCTGGTTGAACCCATGTGCCCTATACCAGAGTGGAAGCCCAATCCTTGCAAAATGGGCAACAAACAGATGTGCAAGTTGGCAATCAAAGGAAATCCACTCCTGAAGCAGGTGCCCCATTCTCCCTCTCCCCTACCCAACCCCAACACGCCCAGGTCTGTCCTCTGAGTGGCTCACACCCTGAAGAAGCAGGTCTTCTGGTGCCTGCCCTGCTCTGGCTGAGCAAAACCAGATGGGGCAGGGCTGTGTTCTGCAATTTGGAGGCTGGGACTGTAGGGGCATGGTTGACATGTCCTGTCCCTGTGAGCGCTCTCTGCTGGAGGATCCCGGCCTGGCATGAGTCTGCAGGCTTTGGGCACTGGGCCCAGACAGCTTTCATTTTTTATTAGTGATGGGGTGTCTTTCAGACTCCTGGTGATATTAATTACAGCCTGTTGTATAACAAGCTATGGTTTCACAGAGGACAGAGCTCACTGTCTCAAAGGCCTCTGGCCCCTGAGTTATTGGACTTCAATATGAATTTCTAAAAAAATTTGACTTCCCCTTTTTTTTGAGACAGGGTCTCCGTCTGTTGCCCAGGCTGGATTGCAGTGGCATGATCTGAGCTCACTGCACCCTCTGCCTCCCGGGTTCAAGAAATTCTCATGCCTCAGCCTCCTGAGAGTACCTGGGATTACAGGCATGTGCCACCACACCCGGCTAAGTTGTGTATTTTTAGTAGAGACGGGGTTTCACCATGTTGGCTAGGCTGGTCTTGAACTCCTGGCCTTGAGTGATCCACCCACCTTGGCCTAAAAATGGATTCTCAAGGATGCTGGGCTCCTTCCTTCTTCTGAGGCTCAGCAGGAGCCATCAGTCCCCCAGCTTCCTCAGGAGGGCCCGTGGAGCAGAACCCTGCAGTTCCCGTGGGTTATGCTGGAAGCTGTTCCTTAAGAATGAAGAATTCAGCCAAGTGTGGTGGCTCATGCCTGTAATCCCAACACTTTGGGAGGCTGTGGCAGGAGGAGTACTTGAGCCCAGGAGTTTGAGATCAGCCTGGACAACATAGGAAGACCCCATTTCTACAAAAAAAAAAAAAGTTAAAATAAAAAAGAATGGAGAATTCTAGAAATCAGATCTAGAAGCTGGACACAGATGGCCATAACAGGGCAGTAGATTCCTGTTCCAATAAAGAAAGGTAGTGATGTCTAATGTTTCAGAATTGTTCAAAGAAGGGCCTCAGTCTCATACCAGGAACATCAGAATGGGTTTATGCATTGAACTGTGGGGTTTACAAACTTCTTTCAGGGGCAGATCCCTGGAACTCTGCCCACTGGGCCTTCCTGGCACTGAGGCAGCTCTGCTGAGTCCAGGATTCCTGGGGCCACACTGCAAGCCCTGCCTAATGTCCTTTCCAACCTAGAGAACCCATACTCTGCCATTCTAAGCCAATTAAATATTATTAAATGAAGATAAGTAATTTGAAAATCAGACACTCCCTTAGTGGATCAAATGTTCATTTCTGAATGAACCCAGACTGTATTCAGGTATTCCTGAGTTTCTAATTTGTTTCTCCTATTTAATAATTAAATAAAACTCATGGAGATTGAAAACATGTCCGGGACCATGCTAAGTGCTTTAAACATGTTTCTTTTTAATCCTCACAATAACATTCTCATCCTCAAGGATTAAGGGAGGCTGGAGAGTTTATAAGTGACCTGCCCAAGGTCTCCCAGCTGGAGGCCAGGATTCAGGTTCAGGTCATCTAGGCTGCCTTTCTGCCACCTCACTTCTGCCCATTTAACAGCCCTACCCCAACCACCTCCTCCATCAGGGAGGCCAGCCCATGCCAAATTCTGTGTTGCTACCCTCCCTGCTCTGTTCCTACCGTGTTCATCCTTCAGGGCAGGAAATAGACACAGGAAAAGTACATCGAAAATGTGTCATGTGGCCAGGTGCAGTGGCTCATGCCTGTAATCCTAGCACTTTGGGAGGCTGAGGCTGGAGAATCATTTGAGTCCAGGAGTTTGAGACCAGCCTGGGCAATGCAGTGAGACCCAGTCTTAAATTAAAAATTATTTTAATTATTTTAAATTTTATTTTTAAAAAGGTACAAAACATTTTAAAATTTTAAAAAAGGAAATATGTCATGTATATTGTAAAGTTGCAGGACCCAAACCACAGATCCTTAAGGCTATCTAGGGCCAGAAGAGGATTCTAGACAGTTTTTTGGTTTTTTTGTTTGTTTGTTTTTGTTTGTTTGTTTTTGAGACTGAGTCTTGCTCTTGTTGCCCAGGCTGGAGTACAATGGCACGATCTCGGCTCACTGCAGCTTCTGCCTCCCAGGTTCAAGTGATTCTTCTGCCTCGGTCTCCCGAGTAGCTGGGATTACAGGCATACGCCACCACGCCTGGCTAATTTTTTTTTTGTTTTTGTATTTTTAGTAGAGACAGGGTTTCACCAAGTTGGCCAGGCTGGTCTCAAACTCCTGACCTCAGGTGATCTGTCCACCTTGGCCTCCCAAAGTGCTGGGATTACAGGCATGAGCCACTGCGCCTGGAGATTCTAGACAGTTTTTAAAGTGTTTCCACATTCCATGTTTTATTTAACCTCCACATCCATCCTGGGAAAGATGTAAGTGTTAATAGTTCCACTTTACAAATAGGACACAAGGCTCAGAGAAGCTGTCACAGGTCTGAGGTCACACAGGTAAGGAAAGCAGCTCAGCCAGAACTAAAGGGGCGTGAGTTTCTGGGTGGCCCAGAGTTACTGATGAGAACCCAGCTCTTCTTTTTACTTTTATTTGTGTTTATTTATATATATTTTTGAGACAGAGTTTCATTCTTGTTGCCAAGTCTGGAGTGCAATGGCGCAATCTCGGCTCACTGCAACCTCTGCCTCCCAGGTTCAAATGATTCTCCCAGCCTCCCAGGTAGCTGGGATTACAGGAGCCTGCCACCACGCCCGGCTAATTTTTTGTATTTTTAGTAGAGACAGTTTAGGAGGTCTCGAACTCCTAACCCTAGGTGATCCACTTGCCTTGGCTTCCCAAAGTGCTGTGATTACGGGCACGAGCCACCGCACCTGGCCTATTTTTATTTTTATTTTTATTGGAGACAGGGTCTCGCTTTGTCACCCAGGCTGAAGTGCAGTGGCACGATCTTGGCTCACTGCAACCTCCGCCTCCCAGGGAGAACCCAGCTCTTCTGACACCACTGCCAATGCCCTGCCCTCATATTGCAAGGCTCCCAGAGTGGCAAACCATCTGTGCATAAAGATCTCAAGACAATGTCACTCCACATAGCTCTTCCTCGGTAGCACTGTTGTTTGCTCATTATTCTTCCTCTTTTTTCTTCCTCTTCCTCTTCTCTCACCATAAATTATATCCCTTGCCTAAGGAATACATTAATTCTGCTTAAATAAAGATAACAGCAACCTCACCCCCACACTCAGCTAATTGAGGGCCATCACTTGCACAGCCAGCCATGGACACGCCCAGGGCATACCCACCATTTACTGAGCTTTTTTTTTTTTTTTTTTTGAGACGGAGTCTCACTCTGTCACCCAGGCTGGAGTGCAGTGGCACAATCTTGGCTCACCACAACCTCCGCCTCCCAGGTTCAAGTGATTCTCTTGCCTCAGCCTCCTGAGTAGCTGGGATTACAGGCACCCGTCATCACACCTGGCTAATTTTTCAGTAGAGAAAATACTTTCATTAGAGACGGGGTTTCACCATGTTGGCCAGGCTGATCTTGAACTCCTGACCTCAGGTGATCTGCACGCCTCAGCTTCCCAAAGTGTTGGGATCACAGGCGTGAGCCACCGCAGCCCGCCCACTTACTGAACTTTTAACAACCTGACATTCTCACCACAAGTCTCTGAAGTCAGTTTTCATTTGCCTACTTTACAGATGGAACAGTAGCGGCTCAGAAGGTCTCTCGTGGCTTGTTCAAGGTCACACAACTTATAAGTGACAGCCAGACTTGAACCTAAGTCTACCTGAAGCTAAAGCCCATGTTCTTCATGCCATGGTTCCGACTGAGGGGTACCCAAGCTATAGCTAGCTTTTGCTCTCTCCATTTTAGGATGCTTCCAGTTAACAAGAAGCTTTAGCATGCTTGTAAGTTAGGCCAGGCTTGGAGCTATGGAATGACAATAATATTATTATTTTTTCCCATATTTTGAGCACTTACTGCAGGCATTGTCGCCTCATTATGTCAGTCAGCCCTTGCAAATGCTTTGTGAAGTGGATGCTGCTATCCCCATTTTACAGATGCGATAACTGAGGCCCAGGAGGCTCAGTAACTTGCCACCAGTACCCAGCTTGTGAGTGACGAGTTGAGGATTTAGACCCAGGTCTGGCTGATGCCTATGCCCTTGTCTTTAACCACTTCTCTCCCCACCTTGCCTGCCAGGTTTACAGTTCTTTCAAACATGACATGAATTCTCTGTGCCTCTGGAGATCGGCCAGGAGAGGCAGGTTTGGTCAATTTGGCCATCGGGAGACTCGGAACACCCTGAATTCGCTGTCACTTTGGTTCTACCTGGGGTTGGCTGCATTTCCCCGCAGGAGAACTGCTCTGAGTTTCAGGATGGTGCCAGATGACAGCTAGAGTGTCTGCTAGAACTCTGGGAACATATGTGACTTCCCTATTTGGAGGTACAGAAAAGACTGGAGCTCAGACTGTTTAAAAACAGTTCCTTTTCTTTCAGCAGGACATGTGTGCAGTGCTCATTTTCCAAAGTGGAGGAGAAGAGCAGGGTATTTAGGTCAACAGCAGGGGATCCATGAGTCTGCCATGGGACTCACTAATGCAGGAGTAGAGAGAGAACCAGTGAGAGCTCTTTCGGTTGCAAGTGACGGAAAATCCAACCCAAACTTTTTTGGTTAAAGCAAAAAGTGGACTTATTCGCTCATAAAGCAGACAAGCCTAAGTGTAAAGTCAATCTTCAGGGGCAGCTTCATCAAAGAATCAAGTCTCTGCTTCCCCTCTCTGCTCTACTCCACGCTGGTTTCACTTTCCTGTCATTGTAAGATGGTGGCCATAGCTCCAAACCTTACACTCTCTCAGGAAAAGGGAAAAGGTAAGTACAATAAGTCCAACAACTAATTGAGTTCTACTGTCCCTAGCTGGCCTGACTTGGCTCAAAAGTGACATAAAGAAATGTGATTCATTGATGGGCTGGACCTGGGCCCATGCCACACTTGCGACTGGATCAACACCACCCAACTGCATGGACTGTGAGTAGGCAAGGGATAGTGCCCTCAAACCAAAATTGGGATGCATTATAAGAAGCAAGATGAGGCTGGGCACGATGGCTCATGCCTGTAATTCCAGCACTTTGGGAGGCTGATCACCTGAGGTCAGGAGTTTGAAACCAGCCTGACCAACATGGTGAAACCCCGTCTTTACTAAAAATACAAAAAAATTAGCCAGGCATGGTGGCGCATGCCTGAAAATCCCAGCTACTCAGGAGGCTAAGGCAGGAGAATCACTTGAACCCAGGAGGCAGAGGTTGCGGTGAGCTGAGATCGCACTCCAGCCTGGTCAACAAGAGTGAAACTCTGTCTCAAAAATTAAAAAAAAAAAAAAATGAAGCAAGATGAGCAGATGCTGCATGTGGAAGGAAAGAAGGAAGGAAGGAAGGAAGAAAGGAAGGAAGGGAGGGAGGAAGAGAGGGAGGGAGAGAGGGAGGGAGGGAGGAAGGGAGGGAGGAAGGATAGAAGCAAAGAAAAAGAAAGAGAGGAAAAAACCCCACTTGGGGTAAGCAAATTCACATACAAATACGTGGTTACACACAGATACGCCAAATAGCTTACAGACAGGTTATGGTCCAAAAATTCATTTGTAAATCAGTTTAGAACTTAGCACATTTTTTACCCATGTGGAGAAAAGGGTGGTGGAATTTTCAGTTGTCAAATTCCCAGGCTAAGAGATTTTTATTTAATGTGTAATGTAGTAGAAATGCTGAATTTTTGAAATGAAAAAACAGAAAGCAAGACTTACAACCATGGATGATAAATAAGAAAGATTTGGGATCCAAAAGCCTGTCATCATTTGTTATGAGTGCTGATGCTAGAGAAAAGCACGTTTAATTAATGAGAATGAGCTGGCAGATGGAGGCTCCAGAGGGGATCTGAAGGGGGCTTCTGAGCATGTCCAGGGGCTCAGGGGGTTGACGCGGGTCTCTTTGTAATGCTTAATTTTCCTTCATGTGACACGGTTTTCCTTTTTTTTTTAATAATATAGGTGTATCTAGGAGAATACACCTCTCCTATTTTCTTTTTACAGGTGTACAAAGAAAATGTGAATCTTTGCAACCCCACCATGATTCCAGCCATTTTTTTTTTTTTTACTCACAAATGGACTCCACAGGAGGGAGGGGAGAGCAGGAGGTTGTCTCACAGCATCTGGGCAAGAGGTGGCAAAAGGAAGGCAGGTGAGGGGCTGAGAAGAAGGAGACAAGCATGAAGTGAACTTGAGGGGCTGGGTCTGCAGAGGAATGACCTGCACCTGCTGCAAGGTGTCCCCGCCTTCTTTATCACTGTGATGAGATGTATTCAAACTCACGTTTCCCAGCCAGGTGCAGTAACTTATGCCTGTAATGCCAGCACTTTGGGAGGCGAGGCGGGGGGGGGGGGGGGGGGTCACCTGAAGTCAGGAATTCAAGACCAGCCTGGCCAACATGGTGAAACCCAATCTCTACTAAAAATACAAAACAAAACAAAACAAAACAAAACAAAAACAAGGCCAGCACAGTGGCTCACGCCTGTAATCCCAGCACTTTGGGAGGCTGAGGCGAGTGGATCACCTGAGGTCAGCAGTTCGCCAGCCTGGCTAACATGGTGAAATCCCGTCTTTACTAAACATACAAAAAATTAGCCGGGCGTGGTAGTGGTCGCCTGTAATCCCAGCTACTCGGGAGGCTGAGGCAGGAGAATCGCTTGAACCTGGGAGGCAGAGGTTGCAGTGAGCTGAGATCGTGCCATTGCACTCCAGCTGGGCGACAAAAGCAAAACTTTGTCTCAAAATAAATAAATAAATAAATTTGTTGGGCATGGTGGCCCATGCCTGTAATCCTAGCTACTCTGGAGGCTGAGGCAGGAGAATCGCTTGAACCCAGGAGGCAGAGGTTGCTGTGGGCCAAGATCAAGCCACTGCACTCCAGACTGGGCAACAGAGCAAGACTCTGTCTCAAACAAAAACAACAACAACAAAAAACTCATGCTTCCCAATACTCAGCATTTCCTCTCTCAGACTATCTAGAAGTATGGGGCAGCCACCAAGTTATTCCTAGGAGTAGCTGCCCCCTCTGCCACATTGGTCGCTAAGGACAATTCTCTGACATACCTGTATGCAGTTTCCACTCCCATGAAGCAAGTAGATTTTTTTTTTTTTTGAGACGGAGTCTCGCTCTGTGGTCCAGGCTGGAGTGGCAATCTCGGCTCATTGAAACCTCCCCCTCCTAGGTTCAAGCGATTCTCCTGCCTCAACCTCCCAAGTAGCTAGCACCACCAGGCCTACTAATTTTTGTATTTTTAGTAGAGATGGGGTTTCAATATGTTGGCCAGGCTGGTCTCAAATCCCTGACCTCAGGTGATCCACCCGCCTCAGCCTCCCAAAGTGCTAGGATTACAGGCGTGAGCCACCATGCCCAGCTGAAGAAAGCAGATTGTATATCTGCCTCCTTCTCCTTTTCCTTGTGCTTCTTCTTCCACCCACAATAAGGCCACATTTCTTTGCCTAAATCAGAAATCTTTTTTGTTGTTGTTTTGTTTTTTTGAGACAGAGTCTCAATCTGTTGCCCAGGCTAGAGTGCAGTGGCATGATCTCAGCTCACTGCAACCTCTGCCTCCCAGGTTCAAGTGATTCTCCTGCCTCAGCCTCCCAAGTAGCTGGGACTACAGGCATGTGCCACCACGCCTGGCTAGTTTTTGTATTTTTAGTAGAGACAGGGTTTCACCATGTTCAGGCTGGTCTCGAACTCCTGACCTCAAGTGATCCACCCACCTCAGTCTTCCAAAGTGCTGGGATTACAGGCGTGAGGCAACGCGCCTGGCCTGCACTTTCATTTCTCTATGTTTTTGTTTAGATTATTCTTCCACCCTTCCCTTTTCCAGCAAATGAAACAGCTTTTCCCAGGAGCTCCGTCTATATGGTTATTGCATTAATTGTATGGGTTTTTGTTTTGTTTTGTTTTGTTTTGAGACAGGATCTTGCTCTGTAGCCCAAGCTGGAGTACAGTGGCTTGATCTCGGCTCACTGCAAACTTCGCCTCCCAGACTCAAGCGACTCTCCTGCCTCAGCCTCGTGACTAGCTGGGATTACAGGTGCCCGCCACCATGTCCAGCTAACTTTTGTATTTTTAGTATAGACGGGGTTTCACCATTGATATGGTTAAACTTTGTGTCCCAACTCAAATCTTATTTTGAATTGTAGTTCCCATAATCCCCAGGTGTCATGGGAGGGACCCATTAAGAGGTAATTTCATCATGGCGGCGGTTACCCTCATGCTTTTCTTGTGACAGTGAGTGAATTCTCATGAGATCCAATGGCTTTATAAGGGGCTTTTCTCCCTTTTGCTTGGCACTTCTCCTTGTTGCTGCCATGTGAAGAAGGACATGTTTGCTTCCCCTTCCGCCATAATTGCAGTTTTTCTGAGGCCTCCCCAGCCATGCTGGACTGTGAGTCAATTAAACCTCTTTCCTTTATAAATTCCCCAGTCTTGGGTATGTCTTTATTAGCAGCGTGTGAATGGACTAATACAGCCATGTTGGCCAGGCTGGTCTCGAACTCCTGGCCTCAGGTGATTCACCTGCCTCAGCCTCCCAAAGTGCTGGGATTACAGGTGTGAGCCACCACACCTGGCCTATTGCATTAATTTTAATGACTGACATTTACCAAGCACTTACTACCTGCCACCGTCAGCTTTCTCCACTTAAGCACCCCAGCCTCAGAGCGCGAGCAAGACACCAACAATGAATCTGGTGCTTGCTACACTCTGATACTCCCTTCCACTTGTCCCCCACAGCCCCTGTATCAATGAATCCCTGCTTCCTCAAACATCTTCTTTGGGCTTGAATATCCAATGAAATCCCACCCCTACCAGTTCCTTCATTATTAGAAAACAACTTTGCAGTCTCTATTTGACTGGGTGATTGAAGCCTGCACGTCTGTTTATTCATTCATTTTACAAGTATTGATTGAGCACTGGGACTCGGAGGCTTGAAGGAAGACATGGTCCCTATCCTTTTGGAACAACAAGCCAGGATGAGAGGGGCAGGACACACAGTGTTATAAACAATAAAATAGTTACTAGTGCACAAAATGCTGCCACGAAGTTTGGGGAGCTATGGTAGCGGCTTACCAGTGAGAAAAAGAAAAATAGCTCAGAGCAGTCCGAGCTATGTGAGGTATGCAAAATTTATCAGGCCCAGAGAGACAGGACTATGGGACTTCAGTCCTGCATCCCATGCCCATGGGATGGGGTCATCCATGCCCAGCGGCAATTGTTCAATGACATTTTGTTCTTTCTTTTCTTCCTTGTAATTTCCTGACTAGCCGCCTCACCCATTATCTTCATGTTCCTGAAATTTGTGATACAAAGAGCAATGTATAGCCAATTAATAGCTGTGTTCTTCTTTTCTTTTTTCTTTTTTTTTTTTTTTTTCTCTTGAGACAGAGTCTCACTCTGTTGCCCAGGCCGGAGTACAGCGGCGCCATCCTCGGCTCACTGCAACTTCCACCTCCCAGGTTCAAGCAGTTCTCCTGTCTCAGCCTCCCGAGTAGCTGGGACCACAGATATGTGCCACCATACCCGGCTAATTTTTGTATTTTTAGTAGAGACAGGGTTTTACCATGTTGCCAAGGCTGCTTTTGAACTCCTGGCCTCTTGTAATCCACCCTCCTCGGCCTCCCAAGGTGCTGGGATTACAGGTGTGAACCACCGGCACAGGGCTGCCATTATTTTCATGCAAATTCTTGGTAAACAATTTAGGAACTGCCTCTTTATTTTTCATTTAAAATCCCACTCATTGCTATAACCACTGAGTACTAAAACAAACACACAATAACAACAACAAATCCCACCTGTAACTTCTATTAATCAGAGTGTATATTCAGGGCAACTTGAATCTATGCTCCCAAGTTGCAGTTTCCAAATTAGCCCCAAATAAATTCTCTACTTGTATTAATTTGCCTCAGTTTCTTTCTGTAGGTTAACGTATCTGGCACAGATCCACAGGATTCAGAGTGACCGCCACTGACTACCCAGTATTCCCTCTGAGACTCAGTGCTGGGTGCCAGCCTCACTCTATTGTGTTCCTTTGACTCCAGTAATTTCAAACCCTCTCTTTCATTTAAGAATCAGGGCTTTGGTCTCTGTCTCTACACAGAGGATTCAGGAAAAGAGCTCTGCTGAGGACTTCTGCCTTCTCCAACTCTACCTCAGGGCAAAAGGATCCAGTTATCGGCTGTCAGGTGCTGGTGGTTTCACCTCTCTTGGCAGAAAATAATGTAGCATTGCTTTTAAAATTGCAGCCCTCCTATTGATTGTAATTCAGACTTGTCTTTGAATTTTTGACTAATTCCCATTCCAAACTGAAAGTGCATGAAGGTAAGTTGTCTTTGTGGGTTTATTTATTTATTTGAGACGGAGTCTCGCTCTGTCGCCCAGCTGGAGTGTGATGGTGTGATGTCGACTCACTGCAACCTCTGCCTCCCCAGTTCCGGTGTCCTCCTACCTCAGCCTCCCAAGTAGCTGGGATTATAGGCACCTGCCACCACACCTGGCTAATTTTTGTATTTTTGATAGAGATGGGGTTTCACCATGTTGGCCAGGCTGGTCTGGAACTCCTGACCCCAGGTGATCTACCCACTTCGGCCTCCCATAGTGCTGGGATTACAGGCGTGAGCCACCACACCTGGCTTTGGCATCCATTTTTAATCTTCTTCTAACACACCCAAACTCCGTGAAGATGTTTAAATTCTCTCTGTGCGTTGAGATGCAAGTTTGCTACTCTGTTTTCTCAAAAACTTGATAAGGGCTTCAATAAGCTTTAACTTACTCCATTTACCGAGGCACAATTTAATCCAACTGTCCTTTTAAACTAGTGAGTTTTACCAGTTTTATGGCTCAAATTTTTAAGTAAAAGCATTAACATCATTATTTTTGTGTCTGTGTAGGTTTTTTTTGTTTGTTTGTTTTGGGTGTTTTGTTTGTTGGTTTTTTGAGACAAAGTCTCACTGTGTCACCCAGGCTGGAGTGCCTTGACTTTCTGGGCTCAGGCAATCCTCCCACCCTAGCCTCCCAAGTAGCTGGGACAATAGATGAGCACCACCCACACCCAGCTAATATTTTTAAAAATTATTTTTGTAGAGATGGGATCTCCTTATGTTGGCCAGGCTGGCCTCAGATTTTGGGCTCAAGTGATCCTCCAGCCCCAGCCTCCCAAAGTGCTGCGATTACAAGCATGAGCCACCCACCTGGTCTGTCTGTATTTTTTATGTATACAGCATACATGTCTTTGTTTGTATACTGTCTACATGATTCCAAGTTGACTTGTAATAAATGAGTGTTCATAAATTAAATAAGTAAACCCAAATGCCTTTCTTTCTCTCCCTTTCTTTCTTTCTCTTTCTTTCTTTCTTTCTTGCTCTTCTTCCTTCCTTCTTTCCTTCTTTCTTTCTTTTGTTCTTTCTTTTTTTGAGACAGTGTCTCACTCTGTCACGCAGGCTGGTATGCAGTGATGTGATCATAGCTTGCTGCATCTTTGAACATCTAGGCTCAAGTGATCCTCCTGCTTCAGCCTCCTGAGTAGCTAGGACTATAGGTGCATGCCACCATGCCTGGCTACCAAATGCTTTTTAAGTTCATGTGACTTTAGTCATCTTTTATAAATAAAACTAGTTTTAAAATCATTGGTAATATGAAATTAGGATGTTTTCAGAATTGTCGATATTAAATATAATTAAGACATTTTTGCCTGGGTCTATGGGTTGGACGGGTTTTACTGTCTTTGCTAGATATTTTAAGGTCATAAAGCTATTGCTTCTGTAATTTTTTTATACTTTCTTGATTTATTTGTTCAGGCCGCTGCGCTTCCCTGAAGCATTGCACACATCTTACTGTGAGCTTACATCTTTGGTTTTGCGCCTTTAGATTCTGGATTCTACACAGGTGGCCATAGAAAGCCCTCAAGACATATGTATGTCTACAGCACCTAAGCCACCAGTGACAGGGCAGGGAGAAACCCAGTATGTCCTCCCTGGTCCAGTTGTGTTTCCTACGCACGTGGGAAAGGGTCAGATCCTCCAGGCGTTGTCTTCACAGCTCCGTCCTAAACTCTACACCTGGCATGTAAATTCAGGATCGAGATGGGCTCTGCCCTTCATTGCCGTCCTTGGTGCCACATGGGTACTTGGGACCCAAGATGACTGAGGAAGACATTGGGGAGGGTACTTGTATATTATAAGTCATCTTATCCTTTTTTTTTTTTTTTTTTTTTGAGGCGGAGTCTTGCTCTTTCACCAAGGCTGGAGTGCAGTGGCGCGATCTCGGCTCACTGCAGGCTCCGCCCCCCGGGGTTCACGCCATTCTCCTGTCTCAGCCTCCCGTGTAGCTGGGACTACAGGCGCCCGCCACCTCGCCTGGCTAATTTTTTGTATTTTTAGCAGAGACGGGGTTTCACCGTGTTAGCCAGGATGGTCTCGATTTCCTGACCTCGTGATCCGCCCGCCTCGGCCTCCCAAGGTGCTGGGATTACAGGTGTGAGCCACCGCGCCTGGCCCATCTTATCTTAAATTAAGGAATACGTAATCATAAAATGTCTAAGTCATTTCTAAGTAAGTTAAAATACTGAAATATTAAACATAAGCTTATGTACTTGGGCATCTTATTTCTTTCTTTTCTTCTCTTTTTTTTTAGACAGAGTCTTGCTCTGTCACCCAGGCTGGAGTGCAGTGGCACAATCTCAACTCACTGCAACCTCCACTTCCCCAGCTGAAGCGCTCCTCCCACCTCAGCCTTGCAAGTAGCTGAGACCACAAGCTCGCACCACCATGTCCAGCTAATTTTTTAAATTTTTTGTAGAGATGAGATTTCACTATGTTGCCCAGGCTGGTCTTGAACTCCTGAGTTCAAGTGATCCATCTGCCTCAGCCTCCCAAAGTGCTAGGATTACAGGCCTGAGCCACACCATGCCTGGCCAGCACCTCATTTTCATATGGTATAGAAAAGCTAAAATACATTTAGATCTGTTAATAAACAAAAGAAAATGAGGAAACATCTTCCTAAAAAGTTATGAAATGGTTTTCATCTATAAATACTGATATAAAATAGTTCAAAATCACTTCTAGGTTTTTCACTAGAAACTAAGGTTACTAAGAGTTAAAATTGTAGTTAATATGTGGAATTAAAACTACTAGTTCTAAGAAAAGCAATTATTTATACAGAACATATCAGAAAAATAGGATGTGTTTTTGGCAAAGAAGGTTGTAAAGAAGGCATGACAGTGTGGTTTTTGTTCAAGGAAAAGTAATTTTGTCTAGAATTTTTTTCTTTTTTTTTTTCAGGGACAGGATCTTGCTTTGTCACCCAGGCTGGAGTGCAGTGGCACCATCAATAGCTCACTGCAGCCTCAAACTCCTGGGCTCAAATAACCATCCTGCCTCAGCCTCCTGAGCAGCTAGGACTACAGGCATGTGCCACTGCACTCAGCTATTTTTTTTTTTTTTTTTTTTTTTTTTGTAGAGATAGGGTCTCACTGTGTTGCCTAGGCTGGTCTCAAACTCCTGGCCTCAAGCAATCCTCCCATCTCAGCCTCCCAAAATGCTGGAATTACAAGTGGGAGGCACCACACCAGCCTTGTCTAGAGGTTTTTAAATGTTGTTTTAAATAGAAGATTTTTTTTAAAAAGAACGACATATAAAACTGATTGGATATAGAAACTTGGGGAAAGAGATAATGCAGGAAACTTGTGACATTATAAAAGGTTTATGGAAATTCTTATCTTGTGTGGACAAAGCTGACTGAGATTGGATTGATCAGCATTTCCATTGTGTATACCACCCTCAGTCTATTAAACTTCTGAAACACACATGATAAAAAATCAATTGGCAGGTTGGGCATGGTGGCTCATGCCTGTAATCCCAGCACTTTGGGAGGCAGAGGGGTAAGAGATCACTTGACTCAGGAGTTTGGGACCAGCCTGGGCAACATGGTGAGACCGCATCTCTACCAAAAAAAAAAAACAAAAAAAATTAACCGGGTATGGTGGTGCGTGCCTATAGTCCCAGCTACTTGGGAGGCTGAGGAGGGAGAATCGCTTGAGCCTGGAAGTTTCAGGCAGCAGTTAGCAGAGATTGCAGGGTGATGGAGAAAGTCACCGTCTCAAAAAAAAAAAAAAAAAAAAAAAAAAGACCAAAAAAACCCACAACAATCAATTGGCAAAGTTTACAGAAACCTTTAACCTTCCCTGGCCTAAGGCTCCTCCATTTGCTTAACTTATATTCTACTCTGGAAAACTTCAGCTTTCTTCCTTTGAAATAAAAACAGGAAGTCCATGCTACTAACCAGCTTTCCTTAAAGGTGATTATTTTTCTTCATTGCCAAGGCCTTATAAGCTTTTCATTAAAAATTCTAAATTAATGAAGGATTCTTGTAACAGCAAGCTCCTGGGAGATGAAGACATCAAACATTATGGTCTCCAACCTGGAAATTTTGTTTATTAGAAAACAACATCAAATAAAGAACTTCCATCCACACTGGAAGGCACTGTATCAGGCAGCTGAACCTGAGTAGACATCTTCATCACTGGAGGTCTTTAATGCCTTGTTCTTCAGACCAGGACAAGAAGTAGATGAAATATTTATTTGGTTACCTTCAGGAATAGGAACATTACTCAAATCTGGATTTCAAATTGTTTTGTTAATAATTGTCCTTATTTGCATCATATTTTTTACTCTTAAATTGACAATGCTTTGTATTTCTAGATATCTAAAGTCAACAATGAAAACAACTAGTCATGATATCATGATAGCTAGACACTTAGAAATGATTCAGCTGTGCCACTAGCACACGCCTGCAATCCCAGAACTTTGGAAGGCTGAGGTGGGAGATGGCTTGGGCCCAGGAGTCTGAGACCAGCCTGGGCAACATAGTGGGACCCCCATCTCTACAAAAAATTTAAAAATAAGCCAGGCATGGTGGCATGACCCTGTAGTGCCAGCTACTTGGGAAGCTGAGACAGGGGGATCACTTGAGCCCAGGTCAAGGTGGCAGTGACCTATGATCGCACTTTGCACTCCAGCCTGGGTGACAGAGCAAGACCCTGTCTCAGGAAAAAAAAAAAAGAAAGAAAGAAAAAAGAAATGATCCAGCCAACATGCCTTGGGTCCCTTGTAGGTGGAGGGTGACTGGCCTGAGAGCTCATTGCTATGTCCCTTTGTGCTGCTAATCAATTAGGCCTTGAGAATTCACTAAATTCTTTTTTTCTTTTCTTTTTATTTTTTGAGATGGAGTTTCATTCTTGTTGCCCAGGCTGGTGCGATCTCGGCTCACCGCAACTTCCACCTCCCAGGTTCAAGCGATTCTCCTGCCTCAGCCTCCTAAGTAGCTGGGATTACAGGTATGCACCACCACACCCGGCTAAGTTTGTATTTTTAGTAGAAACGGGGTTTCTCCATGTTGGTCAGGCTGGTCTCGAACTCCCGATCTCAGGTGATCCACCTGCCTCGGCCTCCCAAAGTGTTGGGATTGCAGGCGTGAGCCACCGCGCCTGGCCCAAGAATTCACTAAATTCTTAAACAATAGTATCTCTCCTTTTTCCCTCCTATGTGGGACAATATTACCTAGGAATGAGCCTTCCCAACAATGTGGGACAAACTTAAACCTACAATGTTGATCCTCAATGCCTTTGGGAAGAGAAAGACATCTACCAAAAGGGAGAAATGAGAGAAGAAAAACAGCTTAGAGCAGTCTGGCATTTTGTTATTTCTTTTCTTCCCTATAGTTTCCTGAATACCTGCCTTAACCATCATTTCTATGTTGCTGGAATGTGTGATAAAAAAAAATGAACAGCCAATCAACAGTTAATGTTATTTTAGTGTAAATTCTTGGTAAACAACTTAGGAACTGTCTCATATTTTCCTTTAAAAATCCACTTGTTGGTTGGGCACAGTGGCTCACACCTGTAATCCCAGCACTTTGGGAGGCTGCGGAGTAGCGGGGATCACCTAAGATCAGGAGTTCAAGACCAGCCTGGCCAACATGGCGAAACTCCGTCTCTACTAAAAATGGAAAAATTAGCTGGGTGTGGTGGGTATGCCTATAATCCCACCTACTTGGGAGGTTGAGGCAGAAGAATCGATTGAACCTGGGAAGTGGAGGTTGCAGTGAGCTGAGATCATGCCATTGCACTCCAGCCTGGGTGACAGAGCGATACTCTGTCTCAGAACGAAACACTTGCTGGGCCACGTCTTTAATCCCAGCACTTTGAGAAGCCAAGGTGAGAGGCTTACTTGAGCTCAGGAGTTTGAGACCAATCTGGGCAACAGAGCAAGACCTTATCTCTAAACAATAATAATTAATAAATTAATTAATTAACTTGTCGATGGTCCCAGGAAGCTGGAAGTGATAGTATCTACCTAATAGGATAGTGAGGTAAAGCAGGTAATGAGCTTGAGGCTGCAAGTGAGCTCCAATCTCATCACCGCCTGAGCCACAGAGCCTGAGCCACAGAGCAAGACCTGTCTCCTAAAAAAAAAAAAAAGAACCAGCTGAAAGACATATGTGTGAATTCTGTTTTTCTATTTTTTAATTTATTCATGTCCTCCTTCCTCATCTTTACTTAGGATTTTGTTTTTTAATATTTTTAGATTTAATATTTTAGATTGTTACATGAATGATTATTTTGTTTATTTAACTTTTTCTGGGTTTAATAATACAATTATTTTAAAATCTAAATACTTTTTTTTAAATTGAGGTGAAGTCCCACTCTGTTGCTTAGCCTGGAGTGCAGTGGCGCGTCTCGGCTCACTGCAATCTCTGCCTCCAGGGTTCAAGTGATTCTCCTGTCTCAACCTCCCGAGTAGCTGGGACTACAGGCACATGACACCTCGCCCGGCCAATTTTTGTATTTTTAGTAGAAACGGGGTTTCACCATATTGGCCAGGCTGGTCTTGAACTCCTGGCCTCAAGTGATCCGCCTGCCTCTTCCTCCCAAAGTGTTGGGATTACAGGCGTGAGCCACTGCACCCGGCTAAATGTATTTTTGAGTAAAGTTTTGCATGTATACTTTTGGTTTTCATGGGTGAAATTCTTTTTTTTTTTTTTTTTTGAGACGGAGTCTCGCTCTGTCGCCCAGGCTGGAGTGCAGTGGCAAGATCTCAGCTCACTGCAAGCTCCGCCTCCCGGGTTCACGCCATTCTCCTGCCTCAGCCTCCCAAGTAGCTGGGACTGACTACAGGTGCCTGCCACCATGCCTGGCTAATTTTTTGTATTTTTAGTAGAGACGGGGTTTCACCGTGTTAGCCAGGATGGTCTCTATCTCCTGACCTCTCCACCCGTCTCGGCCTCCCAAAGTGCTGGGATTACAGGTGTGAGCCACTGTGCCTGGCCGGGTGCAATTCTTTTTTAAAAAAATTCTTTATTTTTAATTTATTTGAACATTCTTATCTGTATTTATACAATTTGCAACATTCCCAATAATTATTCAATAGGGCCATATTTTACTTTTTCTTGTTTTATTTTTTTTGAGATGAAGTCTCACTCTGTCGCACAGGCTGAAGGGCAGTCGCTTAATCTTGGCTCATTGCAACCTGTTCTTCTTGGGTTCAAGCAATTCTTGTGCCTCAGCCTCCCAAGTAGCTGGGATTACAGGCGTGCACCACCACACCTGGCTAATTTTTGTATTTTTAGTAGAGGCGGGGTTTCACCATGTTGCCCAGCCTAGTTTAAAACTCCTGGGCTCAAGTGATCCTCCCGCCTTGACTTCCCAAACTGCTGAATTACAGGCATGAGCCACTGCACCCAGCCCAGTCCTTCTTTTTATTGTCAACGATATTCCATTCACAGGTACAATTCTTGTTTGTGTTATTTTCTCTTTTTTGTTGTTGTTGAGATGGGGTCTTGCTAAGTTGGCCAGGCTAGTCTGGAACTCCTGACCTCACACAGTCTTCCCATCTTGGCCTCTCAAAGTGCTGGGATTACAGGCATGAGCCAGTGTGCCCAGCCTGTGTTATTTTCTAAATTAACACTTTATTGGCCGGGCACGGTGGCTCACGCCTGTAATCCCAGCACTTTGGGAGGCTGAGGCAGGCAGATCACTAGGTCAGGAGATCCAGACCATCCTGGCTAGCATGGTGAAACCTTGTCTCTACTAAAAATACAAAAAAAAAATAGCCAGGCATGGTGGCGGGCGCCTGTAGTCCCAGCTACTCAGGAGGCTGAGGCAGGAGAATGGTGTGAACCCGGGAGGTGGAGATTGCAGTAAGCCCAGATTGTGCCGCTGCACTCCAGCTTGGGCAACAGAGCGAGACTCTGTCTCCAAAACAAAAACAAAAACACAAAAACAAAAACAAAAAACACTTTATTCTTGATTTCTTACTTTATCCAAAAGCAATTTTGGAGATTTTTTAAATTTTTTTGAGACAGGGACTCACTCTATCACCCAGGCTGAAGTGCAGCGGTACGATCTCAGCTCACTGTGCAACCTCCCAGGCTCAAGCCATGCTCCCACCTCAGCCTCCCGAGTAGCTGGGACTACAGGTGTGCACCACCACACCCAGCTAATTTTTGTATTTTTGTTTTTTATAGAGATGGGGGGTCTCACCACGTTGCCCAGGCTGGTCTCAAACTCCTGGACTCAAGCGATCCACTCGCCTCGGCCTCCCAAAATGTTGGGATTACACGTGTGAGCCACCGTGCCTGGTCTGGAGAATTTTTAATAGCTGATTTCTAAAGTTAATTATTTTTATTTTTTAATTGTTTTCACTGCCACAAATTTCACAGTCACAAATTTCACACAGACTCTAACATTAATTTCTAATTTTAGCATATGTGAACAGGGAATGTGATCTATATGACACCTGTATTTTCAAATTTATTGGGATTTTCTTTGTGATAGAAAATATGATAGGTGTTTTAAATTATTTTCCAGATCTTGGAAAATCATCTGAGTAACTTTAAGGGCCCAAGCCAACAGTCAAGATATCTAGAGGAACTGGGGAAAACAACAAAATGTGAATGGAAAGTAAACTTCAAAGAGGAACTGATTTTGATACTGAAGGGACAAAGAACTGACTTCTTCAGTACCTACTATCAGCCAGGCCCCGTGCTAGGTACCTTGCATATATTATCTCATTCAGTGGTGAGGTAGGATTCTTCAGAGCACGAAATGGGGGCTCAGAGAGGTTACATGTTTCCAAAATCCATTCCCCCTGCTCCACATCTTGTCCTTATTGCTTTGCTGAGCAGCCTCCCACTTTTCTTTCAAGACTCGGTTTAAACATCACCTCTTTTTTTATTTTTATTTTTTGAGACAGAGTGATGGAGTCTCACTCTGTCACAGCCGGTGACAGGCTGGAGTGCAGTGGCGCGATCTCAGTTCACTGCAACCTCCACCTCCCAGGTTCAAGCGATTCTCCTGCCTCAGCCTCCTGAGTAGCTGGGATTACAGGTGTGCCACCACACCAGGCTAATTTTTTGTATTTTTAGTAGAGACGGGGTTTCACCATGTTGGTGAGGCTGGTCTCGAACTCCTGATCTCGTGATCCGCCCACCTTGGCCTCCCAGAGTGTTGGGATTACAGGCGTGAGCCACCGTGCCCGCCCTAAACATCACCTCTTACAGGAAGGCCTCCTTCCTACAGAGAAGAGCTGAGAGGATACACCTCTTCTGCTATTGTATAAGTCAGTGTACATCTGTCATCCTGGGTTGCCTGGGAGACCCTTGATGGTGGCCAGTACATCGTCAGGTCACAACAAATGTTTGTTGATTGAATGAAGAATAAAAGCAAAGGAGAGGGACAAAAAGAGAATTCATGTCTGAAGATTCAACATAGCAAAACCCTCACCCTACGGCATTCCTCTCCACCCTCTGCCCAGATGGTGCTGCTGCTGCATAGCCAGGCATTCTATACCTCCATTTCTCACTTAAGAAAATATCTCCAGCCTGGGCAACATAGTGAGATCCTGTCTCTGCAAAAAATAAAAAATTAGCTGGGCGTGCACCTATAGTCCCAACTACTGGGGAGTCTGATATGGCAGGATGGCTTGAGCCCAGGAGGTCGAGACTGCAATGAGCCATGATTGCACCACTGCACTTCAGCCTGGGAGACAGAGCGAGACCATGTCCCCCCAAAAAAGGCTAAATTCCCCTCCTGCCTTGCCCATCATCACAGCTTCACAGTCTTTCAGACTGTTTTATTAATGCCTTAAAAGAAATTCATGGGAGTGATCCCTGATGTTACATGTTCATTCATTCATGCATTCTTTTTTTTTTTTTTTTAAACAGAGTCTCGCTCTATCCTCCAGGCTGGAGTGCAGTGGCGCGATCTCAGTTCACTGCAACCTCCGCTTCCTGAGTTCAAGCGATTCTCCTGCCTCAGCCTCCTGAGTAGCTGGGATTACAGACGCGTGCCACCACGCCTGGCTAATTTTTGTATTTTTAGTGGAGACGGGGTTTCACGATGTTGGTCAGGCTGGTCTCGAACTCCTGACCTCGTTGGCCGCCTCGGCCTCCCAAAGTGCTGGGATCACAGGCATGAGCCACTGCGCCCAGCCTTTATTCATGTATCATGTGTTCTTTTTTTTTTTTTTTTTTTTTTTTTTTCAGATGAAGTCTCGCTACATTGCCCAGGCTGGAGTGCAGTTGCGCGTTCTCGGCTCACTGCAAGCTCCGCCTCCCAGGTTCACGCCATTCTCCTGCCTCAGCCTCCCGAGTAGCTGGGACTACAGGTGCCCGCCACTATGCCTGGCTAATTTTTTATATTTTTAGCAGAGACGAGGTTTCACCATGTCAGCCAGGATGGTCTCGATCTCCGGACCTCGTGATCCACCCGCCTCGGCCTCCCAAAGCCCTGGGATCACAGGTGTGAACCACATTCATGTATTCTTAAGAGCAATAAACATTTATTGAACTCCTGTCATGAATGTGATGCCAGCTACCAGGCTGGCCCTGGACACCAAGACCCATGTGCAGCATGGGGAGGACAACTTGGAGGGACTTTAGGGCAGCCCTGAAATCCACCCACAGGATAAGTGCTTCCAGGCCTCTCAGGGATCTGCCTGGCCCTGCCCCCTCCTTCCCCATCCTCCTCATTCCCACCCTACACCCTCTTTATCTCCCTTCACAAAAAGCTCTATTCTCTTTTTGCACAATACACTTTCACAATAGATAGTCTATTCAACCCAGAGCCCAAATCATCAGCAACCAAAACGCTGGTTCCTCTTTCCTCCTAGGTTTCAAACATTTCCAAGGGAGGAGAAATAATTGCACTCTGAAGCATCAACTTCTGCTTGTATGGCTGTTTCTCCTGAAGATTGGAAGCTCCTTGAAGGCCTGGCCTGGGTCTTCTCACCATTGACTATGAAGTGAACCATAAGCCTAGACTTTGTTTCCTAAATATATAATTTATTGTTCAAAATTAATATAATCATTCTTACCACAGAAACAAACAATCAAACAAACAAAACAAACAACAAAGGGGTTCAAGGAAACTTTTGGAGGTGATAGATATACTGACTGTGGTGATTGTCACAGGAATATATACATACATCCAAACTCACCAATTGTATATATTAATTATGTGTATTTTTTGTATGCCAAGTATACCTTAATAATCCAGGAGAGGAAAAAAAGAAAAATAAATACACCTTGCTCAAGAAAGAGAAAAAATACATAATAATTATAGAAATTTGGCAAATAGGGCCAGCCGTGATGGCTCATGCCTATAATCCCAGCACTTTGGGAGGCCAAGGCAGGAGGACTGCTGGAACCCAGGAGTTCAAGGCTGCAGTGAGCCAGGATTGTGTCACTGCACTACAGCCGGGTGACAGAGAGATACCCTGTCTCTAAAAACTAAAGAAAGAAAAAAAGGAAGGAAGGAAGGAGAGAGAAAAGAAAGAAAAAGAAGGAAGGAAAGAAGGAAGGAAGGAAGAAAAAGAAACAAAAAAGAAGTTGGGCAAGTACACTAAGCGATAAAGAAGAAAATTAACATCACCTATAATTTCAACAAACAGAAATAACTTTTTTTTTTTTTAGATAGAGTCTCACTCTGTCACCCAGGCTGGAGTGTAATGGCGCGATCTCGACTCACCACAGCCTCTGCCTCCCAGGTTCAAGTGATTCTCCTGCCTCAGCCTTCTGAGTAGCTGGGATAACAGGCATGCACCACCACACCTGGCTAATTTTTTGTATTTTTAGTAGAGATGAGGTTTCACCATGTTGGTCAGGCTGGTTTCAAACTCCTGACCTCAAGTGATCTGCCCACCTTGGCATCCCAAAGTGCTGGGATTACAGGTGTAAGCCACTGCGCCCAGCCAGAAATAACTTTTTAACTTGTATATTTTCTTCCAGGCATTTTACATGTATTTTTCCGGATAAGTATACATGTATATACCAAATTTTAAATATATATAATTCTGATGCATATGCAATTTTATATTTCACTCAGCATATTACAAACACTTCCCAAGTCATTATTCTTCAAAAACATGATTTTTAATAGCTTATATAGTATTACATCAAATGTGCATGCCATAACTTCTTTAAACATTTCCATCATTTTTGGATATTTAGATTATTTCCTTCTTTCTTTCCTTCTTTTTTCCTATTTTTAACTTTTGCCAATATAAATAATACTTTCATAAACATGCTTAACACATCTTTGTTCACATTGCTGATTATTTCTCTCAAAAACAGATTTCTAGAATTCAAGTTACTGAATCAAAGGGTATAAATTTTTAAGCTTCTCTTGATCTTTAATATCCAATTATTTTCCAGGCTTTGTACCAATTTGCCCTCCTGTAGCCATAAGTATCATCACTGTGCCTTTTAAACTTAATTTATTTTTAACTCTTCGGTGAAGCTGATAATTGTAATGACCTATGTTTCTTTTGGCATATTTTTATTCTTAAATTTATGTGTATAGGATTAATTAACTAATTGGTTCAAGCCATGCTGGGAATAAAGCCATGTAACTGTGCACCCTCAATCACAAGGGGAGGTCAGAGGAGGTGGATTATTTCACGCACCCTTTCATTACTCCTGGACTCATAATTTGTAAGTCACATGTTCATCCCATCTATCCACACAAACTTATGCTTTCTTTGGGTTTTCCCCAAAAACCCTGAGTATCCCTAAATTGTTACTATATTTCTGAGGATTTTGTTTTTATATTGTTTATTTTTTAATTTTAATTTTAATTTAATTTTTTTTTTAAGACGATCTTGCTTTGTCACCCAGGCTGGAGTGCAGTGGCGCGATCTCGGCTCACTTCAACCTCTGCCTCCCAGGCTCAAGCATTTCTCCTGCCTCAGCCTCCCGAGTAGCTGGGACTATAGGCGCATGCCACCACACTCAGCTAATTTTTGTATCTTTAGTAGAGACAGGGTTTCACCATGTTGGCCAGGCTGGTCTTGAACTCCTGACCTGAAGTGATCCGCCCACCTCACCCTCCCAAAGTGCTGGGATTACAAGCGTGAACCACTGCACCCGGTCCTTCTGAGGATTTTGAATTGCTGCCCAGTGCATCTTCTGTGGGCACTTAGAGCTTAGCTCTCAGTGACACTCTACCAGTTCCCAACCCCCATGCCATTTCCACTAAGACCAGCCTTTTAGGAGCCCTAGGTCCACCTCTGCTTTCTGCAGCGCCTGTCTAGTTGAACCCTGGGGTCCTCACCTTTCATTGGCTGGATTCCTGTTGGGAGTCTTGATATTAAAAGTCGAATATTAGATATTGCAAAGCCAATAATATCTTTTAAAATGTTTGTTTGGTTCTGGCAATGAAAGAAGCAGATATTAATAATCACCTGCTAATCTCCCAGCAAATTACTCTAGTGAACATGTCGACTGAAACATTGAAGAGCTGTGTTTCATCCCTTTTCTCAGCTTACAAGATTCCTGGGATTTTCAGAGATGGCTAGAACATCCTGGAAAAGGTTTGCAGCAGGAATGTATCCTCCATCAGGGAAATCAGGATTAATAAACCTTATAATTATAAACCTACCTTTGAATTTCAGCTCTAGGGAGGCAGCTTTGGGGCTTCTGAAATGCCCAGGGGAGGCCTCCATTTACTGCTTTTGTATCAGAAAAGCTGATTTCTTTCTCTCCGGTGTGAATCTGGAGGATTCCTTGCTGGGTTTGGGCAAGTCAGGAGATTTGGCTAAATAGTGATGTCTGCAAGCTCAGGGCCTCACAGGGACCTTCTAACATTCACACAGGCTTTGAAATTTACAAAATACAGTATCATACATTACACATCATATATTATCGGCTTCCACTCCTCCCAACAACCCTAGAAGGTGGGCATTATTTAAGTTAAAAAGGTGTCACAAAAGGAAGTGGGTCACCTGTCCAGACAGGTTCTCACAGGGAGGTAATCTGTAAGAGAGGAAATTGGTAGGGAAAGTGGAGGAGACTCTAAAGAGGGGAAAACAGATGCTGAAAGAGAATTCCCAAAGGGAAACCCTATCTACACATTCTGGCTCAGATGCCCCATGGTAGTGACCTTAGGAAGTTTTTAAGCTTTTCTGTGCCTCAGCCTCTTCATCTGTAAAATGAAAATGACACATACCTCAAACAAAGTGCTTAGCCCAGCCTAGCACTAAGGTGGCTGTACAGGTACGTTTATCAAAGCAGGTTCATAAAAGCAAAAAACCTGCAAACATCCCATGAGTCTAACAATTTGTTTAAACAAATTAAGATACACACATACCATGGAATAATATCATTCACTAAGAATGAGAATGTGGGCTGGGTGAGGTGGCTTACACCGGTAATCCCCACACTTTGGGAGGCTGAGGCAGGAGGATTGCTTGAACCTAGGAGTTCGAGACCAGCCTGGGCAACATAGCGAGACCCAGTCTGTACCAAAAAATAAAAATAAAAAATACAGCCGAGCATGGTGGCACATAAATGTAACCCTAGTTACTTGGGAGGCTGAGGTGGGAGGATGGCTTGAGCCCAGAAGTTCGAGGCTGCAGTGAGCTATGATCATGCCACTGTAATCCAACCTGGGTGACAGAGCAAGACCCTGTATCCAAAGAAGAATGTGGATGTTTACAGACCAGAAGATAATTTATGACATATACCGGGTGAAAGTAGTTGCAATTCAGTAGGTGTAGTGTTATGCCATTTTTGTTAATTTTGTAAAAATAACATGCTTATACATAGTCACCATTTGTTTAATGATATTGACTTTGTACAGTTTTATTATTGTGTGCACTTAAATGTAGCTACTAGGATATAAAATGTCCAAGGATATACACCAAAATATGTCTCTAGATAGGGTTCGTTTTCGAATTCTTTCACAATGAACTTGGGTTGTAAAGAAATAATAGAGGGCCGGGCGCAGTGGCTCATGCCTGTAATCCTAGCACTTTGGGAGGCCAAGGCAGGCAGATCCCCTGAGGTCAGGAGTTTGAGACCAGCCTGGTCAACAGGGCAAAACCCTGTCTCTACTAAAAATAAAAAAAATTAGCTGGGTGTGGTGGCACATGCCTGTAATCCCAGCTACTTGAGAGGCTGAGGCAAGAGAATCGCTTGAACCCAGGAGGCGGAGGTTGCAGTGAGCCAAGATCGTGCCACTGCACTCCAGCATGGGTGACAGAGCGAGACTCCCACTCACAAAAGAAATAATAGAAGTGTAAAATGTTTACAAAGCAGGAACTGGAGCTGTGGTATCTGCCTGGATCCTTGAGGGCATTTGGCTGGTGCCAAGTTCATGTGCAGGTCACTTGGAGAACCAATAATCCAACCAAAGGACTAAGAGGTTTGGGGAGCTTTAAATCACGTTGTGGAGAAGTCAATAATCACCCCCTATCCCTCCCCTGCTCCTCCAGTGCAAACTTCTGTGATTACTTCTCTCTCCTGAGCAAACATAGCCAGGTGCCTGCTCCCAGGGGCCTTCCTGGATTTCATGAGGCCCATCCTCTCCTGATTCCTATTTGTTCCTCAAGCAGGCTACAACTCTGCTGATCAGGCTGGGCCTTGGTAACCAGTCATCAAGCTCTGGTCATGTTCCTGAGAAGCCACCTGGCCATCTTGATCGGATGTGGTGTTCACCAATCCCAGCCACCCACTGGGACACTGGTCATCTTTGAAGGAATGCTTCCCCCTCAGCCAGCTCATCGTGTTTCTGGTGTGGTGAGTCACTCTAGTTTCAGCCCTGAACGTAATCTTATTTCCAGGTCATTGGGGCACTACCCAGTCACTCCCTGATTTGTAGTAATAGTAAATAAAAGCTACCAGGGATTGGTGCTTATGTACCGGACACCATGCTAGGTGTGGGGTTTGAGCCTCACAACAAACTGTGAAGCAGGCATTTTTATCCCTATTTTACACAAAAGTTAGAGAGGTTGACTTGCCCAGGAACATGCAGCAGGTAAGCCTGGGCCCTTAAACTAAGACACTGTCTCTGCAATCCACAGGTCTTCTTACCTGCATTTTATATGTCCCGAAATTAAGTCTAAGTTATTCACTGAAGTTATGTTATTCATTTACATTCATGAAGTTAGCAAGTGGGAGGGGCTAAAATCTGAACATTTCCCTGACACCCTCCCCTTTTTCCCACTTGTGCTCTATCCTCACTCTCCCCCCACCCACTTGTATCCTAAGCTGCAGTAAACACTTCAACTCTTGACAGTTCTAAGAACCTGTAATAATGTGCTGTCTTGCCCTGGGGCCTTTGGACAGACTGTTCTCTGCCATGCATTTGGCTAGCACAGCCTAATCTAGACACAACCTCCTCCAGGAAGCCATACCTGACCACCTTAGTCCAAGCACCCTCTTAGGAGCTTTCTTGGTTCACAAGATCTTGCCTGTATCGCATGGCACTGAGGTTGCCTGTCTTCTTTTCTTGCTCCTTCGCCTGCAAAGCCAAAGGCCAAAGCAAGGACTGCGTCTTGCTGATGATTCGGTCCTTAGCAGCCAGCACCTTAGCCGGCACAGGGTAGGTACTCAGTAAGCATTTGTTAAATGAATGCTTGGCTCTAAGAGCTGCATTCTGCTTTTTTGGAGGATACAGCTTGGGTGTACTAAGTGGGAGGGTGCAAGTGATGACGGAAATGTGGCTTCCCGCAGGACCTGGGCAAAGCCTCTAGGGTCATTGGGGGCTCAGGGTGCTGATGTTAAAAAACCATGGTGTCCTTCTTGTTGAACCAAACTCTCAGGCTACTGTTTTCTCACTCCTAGTCAGAGACAAATGTGTTCTGAGTGACTGGAGTCATAGCTCGGAGCACCAGGAGCTGGTTTAGGGTGGGGCGAGGGGCCGTGGCCTTGGGGCTCTCGTTTCTAAAGGCCCAGGGCTCAGGGCTGGGGGGAGGGGTGAGGAGTGGCAGGTCCTGTCCCCGGGAGGCTGCAGTCACTGGGGGAGAGACAATGGGGCTCAGCATCTGCTCCTCCCTGGGAGAAGGGACCCTTCAGTGAAAAGCCAGGGAGAGCAGGGAAGTGTGGGAGGAATTGATGAGGAGAAGGGGTGGAGCCAAGGAGATGCAGCCGGGAGGAAGGAAGGGAAGGGAAGGAAGGGAAGAGGGAGGGGAGAGGATCCAGGCTTTCCTTCCTCCCGGTGACCTGGTCCTGAGCCGCAGCTTCCCCTGCATTGTTCCCTGCGTTTGCTCTCGGGGCCCACCGAGACCTCACGTTTCTCCTCCTGGCTGCAGCCCCAGTCCGAGGGCCCGGCATCCAGCAGGTGCTCAATACTTACTTGGGAAAATGAGAAATGTGACCAACTTTGCTCTGGGAACTTTCCCCCGTCTTCTCCCCACTCCTCCGGAGAACCCGAGGACAGAGCAGGTCTTGGGAGCACGCCCGGGCGCCCCATGAATAATTGACCTTTCCTGGCGGCACTGCCCGGCTCTGTCCGAGGGCTCCGGACCCGCCCTGCGTTGGAGTCGAGAAACGGCTCGGAGTGGCGGGTGTCCTGGAGGTTGGAGGCCTGCTGTCCGGCCTGCGCCGGAGCTGGAGCTGGAGGGCGGCGAGGCTGTGCCAAACCCCGCGGCGCCTCAGGGAGCCGAGAGGGACCTGACGGCCGCGCTGCCAGCGACCACGCCTCGGCGCCCCCCAGCAGTGCGCCCCGGGGCCAAGGACCAGGCCCTGGGCTCGGGGACCCCGCCAGCCCGCCGATCCCAGCAGCTGCCCTGAGCCCCTTCTCCACTCGGGCCCTGGCGCTCGGAGCCCGCGCCGCTCCCTCGAGTCAGGCCGTCCAGGGCTCTGCTAACAGCTGTTTAAAGGCTTTTGCTGTTCAGTGCTCTGCGGGGATGTTTGTTCCAAGCCCATCTGCCTACTTTAAAAATACATAAGTGAAGCACACACACCCAGCTTGCCACCTCTGGCTGGGGAGGGGGCGGGCTCGGCGGCCCTCGCTCGCACTTCGGAAGGAACCGGCACCCAGGAGCCGCACCCGTGCCCCCACACCCCCACCGGCTCTCCCCTCCAGAGGACGCCCCTGGCTTCCCTTGAGGGGGGCGGGGCGCAGGGCCCCCGGGCCCCCTTTGTACCGGACAGGGCCGGGCCCCCCATTTCCAAGCGATGTCTGCCTCTCCCCTCTCCCCCGCTTCAGTTAATCTTTGTTCCCCTTTTCTGCTGAGAGGAGAAAAAAAGAGAGAGAAAGAAAGAAAAGAAGGAAAAAAGGCGTGACTTGATTTTCAAACGAAACTCCCACAGCAAACAAAACCCTTTTAGAGAAATAAGAAAGGAGGAAGAAGGAAGAAAAGAGGGAAGAAAAAAACAGGAGAAAGAAAACCCTTCAGGCTTTCAATTCGAGTGGGAGAGTTGAACCGAAAGAAAGAGAAAGAAAGGAAGAAAAATCCTCTGCGGTAGAAAGAGAAAAGAAAACTTGGGCTGACAAGAGGGGGGTGTTGGGGGTGGAAGGAAGTGAGAAAACAAAAGAGAGATAAAAGGGCTGCTTTTCTGTCTCTCTCTTCCTCTGCGAGCTGGCTTAGGAGGAGCTGTTTTGCATCCCTTCACGTCAGCCCTGCCTCATTCCCTTCTTCCAGGGAGGGAGAGAGCGCGAGCGAGAGAGCGAGCGAGAGGAGGGGGGAGAGAGAGAGAGAAAGAGAGGAGCCGGAGGGAGGGCGGCAGGAGCAGGCGGCGGGCGCGCGTGGAGGCGGGCGGCGGGCGCACAGCAGCAGCCCGGGCGGTGGGCAGCCAGGAGCCCCCGGCCCGGCCCGGCCCGGCCCGCCGAGGGCCCCAGCGCAGGAGCCGCGCCCGGACCCAGGGTGAGTGTCCCGCGCGGCCCCCCGCCCCAGCCCCAGCCCCGCAGCCCCGCGCTGCCGGCCGGCGGGGGCGCGGGGGGCGCGGGGGTGGGTCGCTGCGGCCGCGGCCGACCCGCCCCCCGCCTCTCCCTGGGGACGGCCGCGCGCAGGCCCGCGCCGCGCTGCAAACATGTCGTCTTTTCCTTTCACTTCCACATTCCCTCATGCCGGAGAGCTGGAGGGAGAGAGGGAGAGCCGGGGAAAGAGGGAGAGATGGCGTCTGGGGGTGGGGGGGAGGGAGAGGAGGGGGAGGGGGAAGGGAGAGGGAGGGAGCGAGCGAAAGAGGGCGAGAGGGAGGAGAGCGCGCGAATGAGAGAGAGAGAGAGGCAAAAATGAAAGGAAAGCGTCGCGGCGGCGGCGGCGGCGGCGCGGGAGGCCCGGGAGGCGACGGTGCCGGAGGCTCTCGGGCCCGCACGTGGGTGTCCCGGTGCTGGGTGCGCTCCCCCCACACCCGGCCCGGGACTCAAAGTTTCACCCCCTCGCCGCCCCGCCCCTACGGCTGCCCACAAACTTTATTCTCGGAGCGGGTGGGGTTGCTGCGCGTCCCAGCCGGCCGGGGGTGGGGGAAAGCTGAGCGCGCCGCTGGCGGGGCTGGGGGCGTCCCTGAGGGCCACTGGCCGCCGCACGCTGGGCGCCGCGGGACCTCCGCCCGGACAGCGTCGGGGCGCCGCGGGCCGGGGACCCAGGACCGGCGCTCGCTGGCTGGGGCCGTGGGGGTGGGGGTGGGGGTGGCGGGCGGGGTCCCTACGGCCCGTCTTGAGCCTCCCGCGGCTCAGCCCCCCTTCCTCCTTGTCGCCCTCTCTCCGTCTTCTCGCGGTCATTTTCCTAATTGGATGGAGCTGTGGGGCGTGATCACCGGCGTCAGATCGGGGCCCTCAGGCTACCAGGTGGGCGCGCGGGCTCGGGGACCGACGGGGCAGCCCCAGCCTCCCCACCCTAGGCGCGCAGATCCCGCAGATCCGGCCCTTGGGCCACCGCCCCCTTCACCGCGGACTTGCTAACTAGTGCGTATCGGGTTTTTTTTTTCCAACTTGCCTTTTAAGATGACTTTTATGGGCGCTGCAACTGCTTCCCTCCAGTCTAAGCTGTAGTTTGGAAAGATTTAAGAGGCCAGGGAGGTGCTTGTGTGGATTTTAACCAACCTGAAAGGGTCATTCATGTATCTAGGCTTTGCGAGACGGTTAGGGCAAGGCGTAGCAGTATCCTGGGTGCCTTTTCTTTTTTCTTTTTTTTTTTCTTTTTTTTTTTTTGATATGGAGTCTTGCTTTGTCGCCCAGACTGGAGTGCAGTGGCGCGATCTCGGCTCACTGCAGCCTCCGCCTCCCGGGTTCAAGCGATTCTCCTGCCTCAGCCTCCCCAGTAGCTGGGACTACAGGCGCACGCACCACGCCCGTTTAATTTTTAATTATTTTTAGGAGAGACGGGGTTTCACCATATTGGCCAGGCTGGTCTCAAACTCCTGACCTCGTGATCCGCCCGCCCCGGCCTCCCTAAGTGCTGGGATCACAAGGACTCTTCGATGTACTCGTCCAGCCGGGTCTGAGAGAGGCCTGGCGGGCAATCCAGTAAGGGACCAACGTCATGGCCCACCCTGGAGCTGCAGGCCGAGTGCCCACCTGCAAAGGGCACCCTGAGCACCTTTCTTGCTGTGCAAAATGGAAACTCCCGGCCGGTATCGACCTGCAGGGTACATAACTAGTCCCTGTGGGCATCTGGGAAATTCACAAAACTCCCCCACAGGTGTGCGGAGAAGGACTTTGTGCTCTTGGGGGTCACTCAGCCAGCTTTGAAACTGCCCTCTCAGTCCTGCATTTGTACACGTGTAAGTAAAACCAGTCAAAGTTCATTTCTGCCAAGTAGAGGGCTGGGGGTCTGTGTCCCTATTGCATCTTCACCAGGGGGCCTAGAGAACCAATGGGGCCACGTGGGAAAAGGGAAGAAGAAAACCGTTCTTAACTCATTAGATAAGAGAGAATGTATTCCTAATGTGATCAAAGCCGATGGGGCGATCTGGTTTTGACTTCTGAAAACCTAGAGTGGCCATTCCTTTCTCATTTGTTTTAAAGAGAATGTTATTTTCTATACTTTCTCAGTGGTTTTATCAGCTGACCCTCAGGCCTGGGTAACTGTGCTGGGTACCTGCCAGTCTCGGAGCAGAACCTCTGATCGGTCATCTGTAGTTCCAGAGAGGTGTCCACCTGGTGCCCCAGTGACCTTCTGGAGCTGGCTTTCCTGCATGAGGGCCATGGGGATAGAGCTGCTTTCTTTTGGGTAGGGGGACTTGGATGTTTGGGTCACATTTTCTTTCTCCAGCCTGGCCTGGTTGCCTGTGTCTTGGTGGAGGGGGCTGCAGTGAGTTGAAGTGGGACCCAGGCTCACTTGCTTGTCTTCTCAGAGCTGATACCTGGGTGAGTCCTCAGCCCACGGTGTGTGGTCAGCGGGCCATTTTTTCAGGGCTTGGGTCATTTCCATTCCAACCAGGCATTTCCTACCAGGGAGACTTATTTTAGGCTCACTGTCTAGAGACAAGGAGACAGACAAGGTCTGGAATGGTTTTTGAGTTGGAGGAAGGGAGACTAATGGGACCACCAGAGATTTTGCACTTCTATTTTAGGTTTGCCTTGTGGCCCAGAGATATTTCTAGCAGAGTTGTGTTTGGAAAGAAGCACAACTTCTTTCTAGAAGGGAGTAAATAAATAAATAAAGGAGGAGTCCAGCGCATCTTGGAGAAGACAAGTGAAGTCAGCTCCCTGGCCCCACCAGTGCTGATGCTTGGCGCAGGCTCATCATCTGGCTTGCTGACCCCTCCCATACCCCTGTTCCTCAGGCCTAGCCAGGGCCTAGCCTAGGGCAGGACTCATTGTGTTGAAATAAGGAATCTGTGAATGTGCTGGGTCTGCTGTTAATGGTGGTTGCTCCGAGCCCTTTGACTTCAAAGCTGGACAAAGGCCTTAGAGATTGTCTGAAAGCAACTGAGGCAGGAAGAAAGCTCTGTACCCAGGATTACCCAGTAAGTGGCAGAGCCAGCACTCAAACCTGAGCTTTCAGAGCCTGTTCCCAGTGCCGTTTCTACAAGGCCACTATCTCTGCTGCTGCTGGGGATCCCGAATCAAGCTCACTTCAAAGAATGTAGCTATGAGAGCATGAAACCGTGGGCTCACGCTGCACACGAGATGGGTAAATGGAGCGCCTCATTTTCCAGATGTGTTACACAAACTATGCTGGAGGATGTGACTGGCCAGTGAGACAACTAGGGGGAACTGGGTGATTCAGGCTGTTTCAACATTGACTTCTTCAAAGTCCAACAATCAGAGAAGCAGTTTAGTCATCGGGATTTTCTCACATCACACCATTTTTTGATCTGGAATGCTTTCTTCGTACTTTGACTTGCATGTGATTTATTTAGGATTGGTCAGGAGAGAAGAAAAGGAATGTAAGGACCCAAGACCTGAACTGATCTCCATCTGTGGGTTAAATGTACTAGAACGTTTGTGAGGGTAGACGTCTTTGCTTTGTTCGTTGCGGAGCCCCTGTGCCTAGAATAGGGTCTGATCTATAGTGGGCCCTCAGTAGATACTTGCTGAATGAATGTACTGGACATTAGGGAAAGGATTTGCCTCCCAGAAGGAACCCATGAATGACACAGGCAGGGACAGGGAGATGATTGATGGGAGCTGCAGAGTTGTGCTTTGAGTCATTGCTTCAAAAAAGCTCCAGACAGGTGAGGCAGGAGGGGGCTGGGAAGAGAGGATCCTGAATGGGGTGGAGCCCCTGGGTGGAGACTTGTGCAAAACAATAGGTTTTTTTAGACTTTTTTTTTTTTTCTTTTTTTGAGATGGAGTCTTGCTCTTTCACCAGGCTGGAGTGCAGTGGCGCGATCTCAGCTCACTGCAACCTTCGCCTCCTGGCTTCAAGTGATTCTCCTGCCTCAGCCTCCTGAGTAGCTGGGACTACAGGCGTGCGCCACTACACCCAGCCTAATTTTTATATTTTTAGTAGAGACGGGGTTTCACCGGGTTGGCCAGGATGGTCTCGATCTCTTGACCTCATGATCCGCCCGCCTCGGCCTCCCAAAGTGCTGGGATTACAGGTGTGAGCCACTGCACCCGGACTAAAACAATAGGTTTTTAATTGGACTCAGGATATAGGGAGAATAATAATAATGTGTCTTAGGCCAGAATTATGCTACGTGCTTTGTGTATTTGTCTCTCTTAGTCCTTGCAGGTGCTGGCTCTTGCATTCTTATCCTCATTTGGCAGAGGAGTTAAATAACTTGTGCAAGGGCACAGAGCTGGTATCTAAACCCAGGCTGTCTAACTTCAAACTTTGCCTCCCAGGAACGATGATGTGGTCATATATCTCTGCCCATGCCAAAGAGTTGGGCGTTCAGCACTTTGGGGTTCCTTGGAAGGACAGCAGCAGAAAAACTAAAGAAGAAATTGTGGGTCTGCAGCAGAGGGAGGCTGGTCAGGGAATGTGCCTGAAGAGGGTTCACCCAGTGAGGCCTATAAGGGAATGCTTATTTTAGGGGCCTAACTGTTCCTCAAGCAGAGTGGCTATTGTGAGGTCAGGGCTGTTTTGCACTTGATAAAGATGTAGGAGATCTTTTTATGGGCAAAGATTGCTTTTCAGCTTAAAGTTTAGTTGGCATATATTTGAAACTAGTGGGAATTTTAAAGCTAAGAAATGTCCTTGTTGGCCTTGATACCACCAGAGGCTGTTTCCCACATGAGTAAACATTACCTGCCTGCTCCAGGATGCTGGCCCAGCCTGTTCCAGACCACAGCAGCTCCTCGTTCATTGGCAGTCTGTGATGTGCTAGACACTGTGCAGGTCCCGTCCTCGTGAAGCTTGCAGTCTCCCTGGGAGGCAGGCATTAAACTAATAATTACACAAATACTCTTTAATTACAGTTGTTATAAATGCTTCAAAGGAAAAAGTACAGAGGCATAGAAGCCAGTAATCATGGAGAGGGGGAGGGGAGGCTTTCCTGAAAAAAGGACATTTAAATAGCCACCTGCAGTGTGGATGAAGAGACTTTAACCAGGGTGGTACAGTTCATTAACCTTGATGTGAACCTTGCGACTCCATATGTGGTCCATGGACCAGCATCAGCGTTACCTGGTAGTGAGTTAGAGATGCAGAGCCCTGGGCTCCTCAGCAAACCTACTGGATCTGCATTTTAATTCACATGCATGGTAATGTCTGTAAAGCACTGATGGACTCAAAAGTACTGAAATGAGAGGTTCTCAGCTTTGCTGGTAGCTCATTGGGTGACGCTGGGAAAGTCACCCGGGGTGACTTCTCTGATCTTTGGCTTTTTCCAGTTTGTGCTGTCTCCCCGCTTGTTGAGGGTGACCCACCCCTGTGTTGCTGTTGATGGAGACCCTGCAGACACTAGTCCATGCTCTGGTCTGACTTCCGTAAGCACTGAAGATGGGCTGAGCCATCAGAGTTTTTGATAAGGATCAGCATAATTCCCTAAAAGCGTGTGGAGCTGCACACAGAGATTGTCTTAAGGTGACCCTGGGAGGATTTGGCCTGAAGCAAGAGAAAAACTGGCAAGGGTCAAAAGGGCTTTGGGGAAGAAAGGTGTAATGTTTCTGCCAAAAGCGGAACCTAAAACGGGGAGAGAGAGGCACCTGCTCAGTAGTTCCATGCATGGGAACATAATACTTTTAAGAATTGCCTCAGAGTTTTATCCCTGAGACCTTCACATCACTATAGAGAATACCAGACGGTTGAAATCGGGGGTCCTGGACTCTAGTAGTGTGTGGGTGGGCTTCGAGGGTCGGGGTACTTGAAACTGTGCAGAAGGTTACATGTGTGCACTTTTCTGGGAAGAGGACCCATAGCTTTCACTGGCCTCAAGGGAGATTGCGGCTCTAAGAATTTATCAAATGCCTTACTGGACTAACCTCACCCAACTCTCTTGTTACACAGCACATACAATATGCCAGGCATAGTTGTAAGCACTTTATACATACTGTTAGCTCATTTAGGTTGAGTACCTTTCTGGAGGTCACAGATCTAGTAAGCCTCAGAGCCAGGATTAGAACCCAGGCACTGGGGTCCCAGAGTCGCTGGTTGCAAAGCCTACCCTAGTAACAGGGCAAGCAGGACTAGGGACGAGCTCTTTTTGGTAGCACAGATGAAGAGGCTTACCCCCACCCCCACTTTATAAGTAAACATCTCCCCAGTTGTTCATGTAAAACATAGAAAGGATTTTCCCAAGGAAGCACCTTGTGAATAGCTCCAGGTTGCCAGGCTAGCCCGTGAAAGCCTGTATCACTATTGGGCCTAACTCATGCTTATTTGCAAAGAAAATAATTAGAAAACAAAACTGCTGCCACACCAAAGGCTAAATTAAAAATTCTAGAATTGGAAAGAAGACACTTGAAGAATTGCACCCTTAAATCAGGGAGGTAAGGTGGCAACAGGAAATTGGGGTAGATTCTGAAAGGGAGGGATTAAAGGATGTTACAGCCAAAGCACAGCCAAATATATGTTGAATCAGCAGCTTCAAAAGGTAAAACAACTGTTTTTTATTACCTACTAATTAATGTGTATAGCTCACAGACCTGACCCTTCCCCCATCCCTAGTGCCTACCCCAAGTACAGAGGCCTTTTGTCTTTTCTCTCATTCATTTTGTGTTATTTGAATTTTTATCCAGTATGTATTATCTTTATTTTATATATATATATATATATATATGAAGTAAAAGAACTATTAGAAGTGGGTTGGAGGCCGGGCACAGTGGCTCATGCCTGTAATCACAGGACTTTGGGAGGCCCAGGCAGGAGGATCGCTTGAGCCCAGGAGTTTGAGAACAGCCTGGGCAACATAGTGAGACCAAGTTTTGTAAATCAGTCAGTGGCATGTGTAGCTGTAGTCCCAGCTACTTAAGAGACTGAGGTGGGAGGATCACTTGAGCCTAGGAGGTTGAGGCTGCAGTGAGCTGTGATGGCGTCAGTGTACTCCAGCCTGAAAACCCTGTCTCAAAAAAAAAAGAAAAGAAGTGGGTTGGTCTCTTTCGCAATCACCATTGTAAAGGATTTTCTGATATTAAATACATATGCTCTATTGTGTGTTTATTTCTGGGAGAACTAAGAAATCTGTTGGAAATGTGAGGATTTTTAGTGTAGTCGGAAGCTGAGAATAAGTGATCATATTGTGACCCAACTATTTTCCTTTTCTTCTTTCCCTGCCCCCAGCATGTTATGTATATGGAATTGAAATGAAGTTAGAATGGTCACTACAGAAAGCAGGAATGTCCGCCCTCCGCATTTAAATGGGAAACTATAACTTTTGTGATAACTCTTGGTTATGTGTGGTTTTGTCTTCTGGATGGTTCCTGAAATGCCATCCTGGACCCCATCCCATTCTCAGTGGGACAGCAAGGATATGGGCTTCCAGACTGGGAAGGCTGTCCTGCACGTGTTTGGTAAAAGACAATGGCTAAACTTGGGGCACATCAGAATGTCCTCACAAGGACCAAGTCCAAGCTGGCCCCTTGAGAAGCATCAGGTACCCTTTGGAAGCTGGTAGTGCTGGTCAGTTTAATCTCACTCTGTGATGTCTGATACTCGGGCCCTGGGCTCACAAGCCATCACTTCCCATCATGGCTGCATTCTCTAGCTGCAAATCACAAGACCGTTTGTAGACTTGCCATTACCCAGAAGCAGGTCATCTCTGAAACTCAGAACTCTGCCTGTCCTCCCACTACACAGCACTCCTTGAAGCAGCCCTGCCCACCCCTTCCCCAACCTGGGAAATCTGTGCCCACTTCCCTGGTCCATTCCCCATGTGCCCACCATCAGCCCCACTGCTTGTTCCTCTGTGTCCTGCCCTGGCTTCCTCCCTAGGTCTGGGCACCCCACATCTTCCTGTGCCTTAATTCTCTACAGCTAAAGTCACACCTCTCTCTCCCTCCCCAACCCCAACCTGTGTCACTTCTCTTTACCCTAGGATTTCACAAAGAAGAGTCCACTCTGTCCTGACTTCCTCTCTCCCCCTCTTCTCCTTGCCAGCTCAACAACAGTGGAGCGTTTCACCCCAGCCCACTCTCACTCCAGCTGGCTCTCCTAGAGGTCCCTGGCCACCTACTCATGCCCAGTGGCCCATCTTATGTGACTTCCTCTTACCTGACTTCTCCATAGCAGTTATTGTCATGAATAGTCTCCTCCACCTTGGGTCTGGCTTATCACTCTGGGTCCTTTCGCTACCTCTCTCATCTGTTTTTTTGTACCATTCTTTCCTCTTGCTATGCCTTGGTGCCTTGGCCACAGTTCATTGCTACTTGCTTACCTACCATGGCTGTGGTTTCAGCCTGTATAGGACTCTTGGCCTATGATCCCTGTCCTCATGTCTCCTGTAGACAGCCTGGGGCTGGATTTCCTTTTGTTTTTAATCTAGTCTGATATCTCTGCTCTTTAACCAGAGAGTTCAAGCCATTTGCATTTGTTATGGTTTTGGAAATAGATGGATTTCTTTTTTTTGAGACAGGGTCTCACTCTGTCACCCAGGCTGGAGTGCAGTGGCGGATCTCAGCTCACTGCAACCTCTGCCTCCTAGGCTCAAGTGATCCTCCCACCTCAGCCTCCCAAGTAGCTGGGACCACAGGCATGCACCACCACAGCTGGCTAATTTTTATTTTTTTTATTTTTTGTAGAGATGGGGTTTTTCCATGTTGCCTAGGCTGGTCTTGAACCCTGAGCTCAGGCTATCCACCTGCCTCGGCCTCCCAAAGTGCTGGGATTACAGTGTGAGCCACCGCACCTGGCCAAAACAGGACACAGATTTCTTTCTACCATCGTATTTGGTGTTTTCTAGGTGTTCTTTTTCTGATTCTTCTGTTCATTCTTTTGAATTGATTGAAAGATTTTTTTCTTTCCTTCAGTCCGTTTTTTCTCTCCTTCAGTCCGTTTTTTCTCTACTGCTTTGAAACTCATATACTCTTTAAAATTTTTTTTATTTTTAGAGAAAGGATCTTGCTCTGTCACCCAGGTGGGAGTGTAGTGGCAGGATCATAGCTTACTGTAACCTTGATTTACTGGGCTCAAGTAATTCTCTTTCCTCAGCCTCCTGAGTAGTTGGTCTTGAATTTGAACTTCTGTTTTTTATTGTTGTTGTTGTTGTTTTTTTTTTGAGACGGAGTCTCACTCTGTTGCCCAGGCTGGAGTGCAATGGTGCAATCTCGACTCACTGCAACCTCTGCCTCCCGGGTTCAAGTGATTCTCCTGCCTCGGCCTCCCAAATAGCTGGGATTACAGGCATGTGCCACCATGCCTGGCTAATCTTTGTATTTTAGTAGAGACAGGGTTTCACCATGTTGCCCAGGCTGGTCTTGAACTCCTGACCTCACATGATCCACCCGCCTCGGCCTCCCAAAGTGCTGGTATTACAGGCATGAGCCACTGTGCCCAGCCTAGCCTCCTGAGTAGTTGGGACTACAGGCACGGAACCACCACTCCTGGCTGGTTTTATTTTTTAGAGGCAGGTTCTGTTTATGTTGCCCAGGCTGGTCTCAAACTCCTGGCCTCAAGCCCTGCTCCTGCCACGGCCTCCCAGAGTGTTGGGATTACAGGTGTGAGCCACCATGCCCGGCCTGAAACGCAGACTGTGTAATGTTCAGTTGGTGTCTATATTTTTTTCAAACAATGTAAAGACCTTAGAATGCTTTATATAAAGTCACCACTGTCCCTCCCCACATTCCATTGTCATACAATGGTTTATGTTTCTGTCTTTAATCCCACAAATTGGACTCTAATTTTAATGTTATATACATTTAATCTTTTGTTTTTATTTTCCACATATTTACCTTTTACTCACATTTTCCCTTTCATCTCAGGTCTTCTTTCTGGGATCAGAACATCATGTGGCAAAGGTCTTTTAGTCATAAGCTTTCAGTGTCCGTTTGGCTGAAATCTTATTTCATCCTTATTCTTTTTTTTTCTTCATCTTTTTTTTAGCCTAGAATATGTATAATAATGGCTTCATCCTTACTCTTAAAAGATAGTTTTGCTGGGTATAAAACATTAGCCTGACCATTATTTTCTCAGTATTTACAGGCATCATTCCACTGTCTTCAGGCTTTCATTGTTGATGTTAAGAAGCTGGGGGCTGGGCGTGGTGGCTCATGCCTGTAACCCCAGCACTTTGGGAGGCCGAGGCAGGTGGATCATGAGGTCAAGAGATTGCAACCATCCTGGCCAACATGGTGAAACCCTGTTTCTACTAAAAATACAAAAATGAGCTGAGTGTGGTGGCGTGTGCCTGTAGTCCCAGCTACTCAGGAGGCTGAGGCAGGAGAATCGCTTGAACCCGGGAGGTGGAGGTTGCAGTGAGCCGAGATGGTGCTACTGCATTCCAGCCTGGCAACAGAGGGAGACTCCGTCTCAAAAAAAAAGAAAAAAAGAAAAAAGTTGGTAGCCCAAGTATTGTTCCCTTAGGTAAATTCTTCTCTGTGGGTGTTTTGTGTGTGCATTTTTTTTTTTCTTTTTTTTGTAGTCTTGCTCTGTCTCCCAGGCTGGAGTGCAGTGGCACAATCTCGGCTCACTGCAAGCTCTGCCCCCCGGGTTCATGCCATTCCCCTGGACTACAGGCACCCGCCACCACACCCAGCTGATTTTTTGTATTTTTAGTAGAGACGGGGTTTCACTGTGTTAGCCAGGATAGTCTCGATCCCCCGACCTCGTGATCCACCTGCCTCGGCCTCCCAAAGTGCTGGGATTACAGGCATGAGCCTCCATGCCTGGCCAACTTTTTCATTTTTAATCTTTTTTTATTCCGGGTGTTTTCAGGGTAATTTTTTTTCCATGAACAGAGCAATGAAGGGGTAATTTCTTGTTTTCTAGTTCACTAATTCTCTCTTTAGTTGTCTTTAATCCCTGTTTAGCCCTTCACTGAGGTATTTTTAATATCAATATTAGCTCGTAGATTTAATATACCTAATGTGTTTTACTCCATTGCAGTTGTTATTTTTGATGCTCATCCACTGAGCTTGTAATTTGAATGATTATTTTTTTTATTTCTGGGTTTCTATTTTATTATTTTTCAAATGTGCTCGGTCTTTTAAAAAACAATCTCTTACTCCTTGTGTTTTTTAATTCCTCACTTTATTTCTTTAATAATATTAAACACGTTTATTTTGTATTCTGTATCCAATAAATCTAGTATCTAAGGTATTTGCAATTATAGTTGTATTGTTTGATGCTTCTGCTCACTTCCACTCGTGAGGGCGTGTTCCTTAGGTGTTCCGTGATTTTTGCTTTTTGTTTGTTTATTTATTTATTTATTCATTTGAGATGGAGTTTCATTCTTGTTGCCCAGGCTGGAGTGCAGTGGCACAATCTCGGCTCACTGCAACCTCCGCCTCCCGGGTTCAAGTGATTCTCCTGACTCAGCCTCCCGAGGAGCTGGGATTACAGATGTCCACCACCGTGCCTGGCTAAGTTTTGTATTTGTAGTAGAGATGGGGTTTCACCATGTTGGCCAGGCTGGTCTCGGACTTCTGACCTCAAGTGATCTGCCCGCCTTGGCCTCCAGAAGTGCTTGTATTACAGGTGTGACTGCTGTGCCTGGCCAGGTGTTGTGTAATTTTTTTATTGCAAGCTTATGTTTATTAGGATTCTATCTGTGAGAATTCTTTGAGGTATAGGATGAGAGTACCTTCTTTCAGGGAGGATGTGTGTTTCCTTCTGCTAGGTACCTGAAGGACCTACAGATGGATTCATTTCTCTATAATTCTTAGCTTGCAGTTTTGACAACCAGAACCTAAACCCACATAAGAGCCTGCCAATGACCACAGATTCTCAGAGGAACCTTTTTTTTTAAAACTCCACCCACAGCTAACACTAAGATTACTTCCTTCCTGAATATATATCACCAGACACTCTCTTTTGTCCCATTGTCGCTTTATTGCCAAATGCCTTCTCTCAATTTTTGGTCAAAGTCCTAATCATTTCAGGCCCAATTTAAAACTCGGTATCTCCTGAGCCTTCCCCACACCATATGTTGCAAAATTATCTGGTCTTTCCACATTCACAGGCCACTGTTGCATTACCTATTAGTCTGAGTATACGCGTTCGGACCCCACACTGGATTCTGAGCTTTTTGAAAGCACAGAGCTGTATCATTTATTTCTGGAGCCCCAGTCCCTGGCTCACTGTTACACAGAATAGTTGTTTCATAGATATTTATTGATCAAATAGAATTTATGGCAAAACCAATACTTCTCTTCTTTTTAAATAGTAACAGAAAAAAAAATCACAAGCCCAAGCACCCCCTGGTCTTGGACAAAGCCAATTTACCTCTTTGGATCTCAGTATCCTTAGCTGTAAAATGAAAGGATGCTCTGAGGTCTCTACTTGTTCTAAGACACTGAGATCCAATGCAGCTGTGTGGCTGTCAGTCACAATACCATGGATCAACTCTTGACTCACAAATTGAATGAAGGGATGGGAGGGCTGTGGTGAGAAAGAGTGTAAGAATTCTGAGGTAACTGGGCATGAGTTGGAAGAGAGGAAGGAGAAGGGACTTCAAGATAGGTTAATATAAAATAAAGATGGCAGAACCAGGCATGATGGTGTGTCCCTATAATCCCAGCTACGCTGGAGGCTGAGATGGGAGGATCAGTTGTACCCGGGAGTTTGAATCCAGGCTGGGAAACATAGTGAGACCCTATCTCTTAAAAAAAAAAAAAAAAAAAGATGGCATTTAAAAAATTATGACCTGGTTTAACTAGATGGCCATCTAAAAAATGAACACATTAAAACAAAATAAATTTCAGTTGGGTTAAAGATGGTAAATATTTTAAAAAATGAACTTGGAGGAAGTACTTTCTAAGAATGACTTGAAACCCAGAAGTCATAAGAGAAAAAATTAATATATTTGACCCTATGCAAGTAAAAAATTTCTTTGTGGCAGAATCCATCATAAAATCAAAGGAGTCTCCCAGTTCTCAAAATTGGGAAAGCATTTTTGCAACACATATCATGGAGCTCATTTCCTTAATATCTAAAGAGTTCCTACAAATCATTAAGAAAAAGACCATCAACCGAATTTTTTTTTTTTTTTTTGAGATGGAGTTTTGCTCTTGTTGCCCAGGCTGAGGTACAATGGCGCGATCTTGCCTCACCGCAGCCTCTGTCTCCCAGGTTCAGGCGATTCTCCTGAGTAGCTGGAATTACAGGCATGCGCCACTACCCCAGCTAATTTTGTATTTTTAGTAGAGATGGGGTTTCTCCATGTTGGTCAAGCTGGTCTTGAACTCTCGACCTCAGGTGATCCACCTGCCTCAGCCTCCCAAAGTGCTGGGATTACAGGCGTGAGCCACCGCGCCCGGTCCATCCACCAAATTTTTAAAGCAGGCTAAAAACACGGACAGTTCACAGAAAAGGTTCTGAACCATCTGAGAATGTGAGAGCCCACTAGCAATGAGAGAAACACAAGTTTTCTGTGGAGATGTGATGGTGGGGAACAGATGCTCTCATAGTTGTTGATAGAAGTGTAAATCAGTGCAACTTTTATGGAGGAAATTCTGGGAATATTTATTAAAATTAAAAGTGCACGAGCAATTCCACTTTTGGAAATTTCTCTTAACAGATAAATTGTACACGTGTGAAATGATGCATTTTTCAAGATAGTTAATTGCATCATTGCTTGTAAAAGGAAAAGAGAAAGGGAACAGCCAGAATGTCCGTCACTAGAGAACTGGTAAATAAATTATCCTGCCACCATACAATGCAATTCTTTTTTTGTTTTTTTTGAGACGGGGTCTTGCTCTTGTCATCCAGGCTGGAGTACAGTGGCACAGTCACAGCCCACTGCAGCCTCGACCTCCCAGGCTTAAGCGATCCTCCCACCTCAGCTTCCCAGGTAGCTGGGAACACAGGCGCATGCCCGTAAATACTGAGAAAACCCACCCAGCTAATTTTTAAATTTTTTGTAGAGACAAGGTCTCACTATATTGCCCAGGCTGGTCTCGAACTCCTGGACTCAAGCAATCCTCCCGCTTCAGCCTCTGAAAGTGTTGGGATTACAGGTGTGAGTCACCACGCCCAATGCCATAGGATGCAATTCTGTGCAGTTGTAATAAAGAATGGACACGCCCTAGGTACCAATGTACACTATGTACCAACTAAGACATTTTAAGTGAGAAAGAGAGGGATAGAATGCCTGCTTATGCAGTAGCTCTGCAAGGATATCTAGGAGGCTGGTAACAGTGGTTTCCCACAGTCAGGGCAGACTTTTCATGGTGTATCTTTTTCTGTATTTTGAATCTTGTACCTTGTGCACATACTACCTAATAATTTTTTTAAAGAAGGAAAAAGGATGGGTAGAAAGAAAGGAGGGTAGGCGGAGGTGGGGAAGAAGGCTTTCACCTTTGCCCTGCATTTTCACATAGATGATTTCAGTTAATACTCTCCAGAAGCTGGTGCAAGGTTATCATTTTTAGACCAAGAAACTGAAGCTCAGAAGTCTGAAATGACTTGCCCAAGTTCATGGAGAGAATTAGCCTTGGAACCTGGCATTGAATTCAGTCCTGACTCCGAGCCATTGGGCTCATCTCTGTCAGTTTTCTTTTCTTGCTCTCTTATATTTATTTTATTTTTTTGAGACAGAGTCTCACTCTGTCACCCACGCTAGAATGCAGTGGTACAATCATAGCTCACTGCAGCCTCAAACTCCTGGGCTCAAGTGATCCTCCTGCCTCGGCCTCCCAAGTAGCTGGGACTTGGCATGTACCATCATACCTGGCTCATTTTTAAATTTTTTGTAGAGGTGGGGTCTGTGCTGGTCTCAAACTAATGGCCTCAGTGATTCTTCCACCTTGGCTTCCCAACGTGCTGGGATTACAGGCGTGAGCCACTGTGCCTGGCCTCTTGTTTTTTTTGACCAACATTTCATTGGTCAAGGACAAATGGCCGTACACCATAGCCTAGACCCATCTCTGCAAAGGGAGTGACTGTAAAGAAACTTCCACTCCTGTCTCTGCAGCTGGCTTTTGCCTACGGGGCAAAAGCTCAGGCAGTAGGTGGTGAAGGCAAGCCCAGAGCCCAGCCAGCCACATCAGACACTTCGAGGAGGATTACGGATTGGCTCTGCAGTCCTGCCTTTGAAGTTCCCAGCTTTTATCAGAATGTCTGAACCTTAGCGTTATTTCAAGGGAGCTTTTCTTTCTGTATGTAAACTGGCCTCAGGTAGGTGCCAGCTGCTGCCAGGTGCCGAGGGAGCATTTCCTGGCCCCCTAAGCTGGTGCGTTCACTTTGTTTTATGGCAGGGAACTTTTTAGGGGTAAAGGCACTTGGTACTTGGAAGATTCTGGGAGAATAACTTTTTAAATATATTTTTTCTATTCAGAAGTGCCATTGGATGGCATCTCTTTCATTAAAGGGAGGGAGAGGTGCATTTTTATTATTTGTTTCCCAGAACTACCTGTGCTGTTTTTCAAAGTAGGGTATTGACTGCTTCCTCCTTGCTGATGAGAAATGCTGTATGGAGAACAAAGCTGAAAGTGTTCGCCATATATAATACGAGGCTGTAATTTACAGCCTATAGCTTCACCAGGGGAAGAATTTGATGTCTTTAAGAGATACAAAATCATCCAGCTCCAGCTGTCCTTGTGTGTGGTGACATATTTATTTTCTAACTTGGAGTCATCATTCTTTAAGAAAGAGGCAGGGTCCTTTTGTGTTGAGGAGTGCTCTCGGGGGTAGGAAGTTTTCGGGATCTGTGGACCTGAGCGGGCATGTCCAACATCCTGTCACTATACTGCTTGCCATCTTACAAGGGATGCATCCTAATGACCCACCCTGTCCACTTTTGTTTGGTTACTTGGTAGGAGTGTCTTGAACAGCATGGTGCTGTTCCTGTGTAAAGTTTATACTCATCAGTGCCCAGTTGTTTGCAGAATTCGAGAATGGATGGGAAGCACCCAGGAAACGGTTCCCAAATGGACGCATTTTGATATTTGAAATAGACTTTAAAGCTTTTGGCTTTTGATCATAAAGGGACGGGCAACATTGAGACACCTCCCCACTGCTCCTCAGGTTTTCCTGGTGCTTGAATAATTAAGGCCATGCCCTATGGAATCTCCTTCCTTGGGCTCCAGGGCATCTCTCTTAGCAAAGGCTAGCTTCTCACTCACAGTGTGCTGTGAGTGCTCTGGACATCCTACCCAGCATTCTGCTCCATCATCTTCTTGTGTTCTGTCTCCCCCTCCAGAAAAATTTCTGTGTAACATCAGCTGTGTTCTTTTGCTTCAATTACAGAGCTTGTTAGAATTTCTCTTCCAAATCCCTGTTTTGGGACTTTTCTTTTCTTTTCTTTTTTATGAAATGGAGTCTTGCTCTGTTACCCAGACTGGAGGATAGTGGCGTGATCTTGACTCACTGCAACCTCCGCCTCCCAGGTTCAAGCGGTTCGCCTGCCTCAGCCTCCCGAATAGCTGGGATCACAGGCGTGTGCCACCACAGCCAGCTACTTTTTGTATTTTTAGTAGAGCCGGGGTTTCACCATGTTGGCAGGCTGGTCTTGAACTCCTGACTTCAGGTGATCCGCCCACCGTGGCCTCCCAAAGTGCTGAGATTACAGGCGTGAGCCAGAGCGCCCAGCTGGGGTTTTTCTACTGTGGTTGTAAAAATTCATTTCTTGTCGCCATCTAGATTAACAAATCTCAGGTTAGGAACTGGCCTTTTTTCCCCTCCTCTTTGAATTCACTGTCTAAAGAAACGGCCATTGCCCTTTCCCTAAACCAGGACAGAGGTCATGTCTGCTTTGCCTTTTTGCACCTTGGCCCCTGCCTGCCCCTCACCTCCCCACTCCAGCTACAGTGACTGGAAGGGCCCACACAAGAAAGCTGGGCCCTGGATCTTCATGGACGTTGCTGGAGGATGTGTCTCCCTGCTGGTGGCTCTCATTCTTCCTGTGCTCAGTAGGGCCTTCTGGAGGATTCTAATTTCCCTGTCCTGGAAGCCACCTTGAAAATATTCTTAAATATTCTTAGGTGGATTTAAGATGTCTCTGTCTAGTGTTTTTTTGTTTTTGTTTTTGTTTTTGTTTTTTAATCCAGCTCAGATTTGAATGCCCAAGGAATGAACAGTCTCTTGGATCTTGTATCTCTTCCTTTTGTTTTTTAGAAAATAGCTTTTATTGATTTTTTTTCTTGCTACAAAGAGGTTGATGATTATTGCAGAAAATTTAGGGACTATAAGTAGGCAAAAAAGATAAAAACCACCTATAATTATTAATATTTTAGTATATTGTACAGCCCCCCCCAGAATATTTTTCAATTTAAAAAGATGAGATCATACTGTTCGTACCATCTTATTACTTTTTTCTTTCTTTTTTTTTTTTGCTTTTACTTTACAACATGTGATTAAAATTTCCATCAGGTTAAGCAGCCTCCGTCAAGTCACTTTAAAGGGTTGTATAGTTCTTTTGAACAGATGGACTATCATTTATTTAACCAATCTCCTACATTTAGCTTGTTTCCTCTGTTTCTGTCTTGTAAAGAATGCTGTGGTAAACATCCTTGGGTATATTTGCCCACAGACTTGGTTATTTCCTTGGGATACATCTCCAGAAGAGAATCACTGGGCCAAGGACACATTCTAAAGGCTGTTCGTCTAGATGGGTAAATTGCCCCCAGACACATTGTATCTGGGCAGATAGAGAATTTGGATTCTGTATCTGGGCAGATACAGAATTTGGATTCTAACAGAATCCAAACAGAATTTGGATTCTGTTTAGCCAAATACTAACTCCCATTCTTTTAAACATGGTTGTGAGTCTTTCAGACCTCTGTTTCCTAATGTTTCTCACAGGTCATACAGGTTGGCTGAGAGTAAATGGCAAGGAAGGGCCTGACAGACTCCGGGCACAGCTGACCTAGGAAAGGGAGTCTGTCATCCTGGCCCCTCGCTTTACAATGGGAGTGCGAGGGCTGGGCCCAGAGACCCTGTCTTGCCTCCCGTGACCCCAGGAAGCTGCAGGCCTGTGGCTCCCCAGGGTAACCTTCTCTGGTACCAGCCTCTAGGGTGCCCAGGGCAAAGAGCTGGCTTTGAGGATTCCAGAGTCTGTCAGAGAACTTAGGCTGGTCTTTCTTCCAAGAGAATGCTCCTAAACAAACATCCTGCCCTAATCCAGAGACTAGGTTGGTGCTTATGGGGGGCGGTGAGTGGGGGAGCTGAGGATTTCCTGTGCAGGCCTCAGACTGGCCCAGGAGTCCAGGCCAAAGAAGTGCCTCTGCCCAGACTTTCAGCCCCTTGAAGCCCAGTTCTTCGTCATCACTTGGTGGGGGGAACAGAGGGAAGTTTGATGGAATTACTGAGGAAGTAGCATTTACGTGGTCTAAATCGGACCTTCCTGTTCCCACTGCTGACCGGCTCTTCCTCCTTTTCCGCTGTCTTCCTCCTGCGTGACAGCGCATTTTTCATGGGGCCTCTGGGGCCCTTCCTGTGGGCTGAGCTTCTTTCTTCCCTTTTCTCTCCTGCCAGGACCTAGACTGGTGCCCACCTTCAGGACTGGGCACATCCAGGCACCTCACTGCTCCTTCCCTCCTCCAGCTCTGCTCCCAACCCCCAGGCCGGGCTGTCCCAGCTGAGGCCCAAGCCCAGCCCACCCTTTCTTCTCAGTTTTGCCAAGAAGGCCATGGGGGCTGGTGGAGGCCCGAGCTGCCTCCCCCCCGGGAGACACAGCATGCCAGCTGCTGCCCGGATGGGTTACAAAAAACAAAAACACAAACCCCAGCCCCTTGAGATGAGGGACGTTTCGGTTTCTGTGAACCTGACGACTCATGTGTGTTGGAAATGAGAGGCGCAGGTTGGGAGAAGGAGGCTGCATGTTTCCCCTGGGGTGGGCTTTGTTTAAATTTTAATATGCTCTTCCTTTTTCTCAAAGTGCCAGCAACGGCTCCCAGCTCCTTTGTCATTTTAGCCCCGTTATCTGTCTGGGGATGAGATCTCTTATCTGCCCAGTCTTCCCTCTCCTCCCTGAATGGCGGGTCCCCCACCCGCCTCCCCGCAACTTGTGACAGTGTTACAGATCTCGTTCTGCAACCTTAAATTCAGACGAAACTTGTCACTTTGCTTCTTTAATCGATTAAGATTTGGGGAAAGCAGGGGTCCATTCGTGATAGTGTTGGACCCACCAAGGGCATGAGTAGTGGGCAACTTTGGACTCCTGTGAGAGAGGGTGTGGCACCCCACCCTTAGCAGCCTGGGGGACGTCAGCTGCAAGGGTGAGGGTTTCAGCTCTGGGTTCCTTGCCACGGAGTCAAACGTTTTCTCCAGTGTGTGTTCAGACTTCTGACCTGGCCCCGCCTTAGCCTTGGGGAGCTCTCTCAACTGCGTCCTTTGTTGGATGGAAACTGCATTAGACACAGAAACACAGAGTTGCTCTTTTCCCCACAGGCAGGTGCAGATCTGAAAGAGCCCCACTGAAGCAGCTCAGAGGCAAGGGGAGGACCTCATCCTTAAGTCACAGGACTCAGGATTAGAGGACCCATGGCTTTCAGCCTCGGCTCGCCATCTCCTAGACCTGATGACCCACAGCCTCCCCGAGCCTTGGTTTCACAGCCTGTGAAATGGGTTCATGAGCCCACTTTTCATAGCTATGCTGTGTGTTTGTATATAACCCATGGTTATCACTATTACCTGTGGACCGTGGTGCCATGAAGTCAGGAGAGAGGCCTGCACCATCCTGAATCCTCTGTTCTCTGAAAAATCTCCCTTTGTTCTCTCTTACTTCCTTCATTCAATCAGCAAACATTTACCAACTACCTACCATGTGCTAAACTCTGTCATATTAAGGTGAATGGCATGGTCTCTCTCCCCAGTGAGCCCCCAGTCCAGAAGGGGTACTAGATATTGCGTATAGACACAAAAGCACAGGAAGTTAGCTCTTCGAATGTGCTGGGGGAAGGGGGCTGCAGGGAAGACTGCTTGGTGGAGGTGGTGTCTAGCTGAGTCCTAGCAGACAAAGGAGGCATGGGGGACCAAGCGTGGTGGCTCACACCTGTAATCCCAGCACTTTGGGAGGCCGAGGCAGGCAGATCACCTGAGGTCAGAAGTTCAAGACCAGGTGAACATAGCAAAACCCGTCTCTACTAAAAATACAAAAATTAGCTGGGCATGGTGGCGCATGCCTGTAAGTCCCAGCTACTTGGGAGGCTGAGGCAGGAGAATCGCTTGAACCAGGGAGGCGGAGGTTGCAGTGAGCCGAGATGGAGCCACTGTACTTCAGGCTGGGTTACAGAGCGAGACTCTGTCTCAAAAAACAAAACAAGGCTGGGTGCAGTGGCTCACGCCTGTAATCCCAGAACTTTGGGAGTCCGAGGCGGGAGAATCACGAGGTCAGGAGTTCAACACCAGCCTGACCAATATGGTGAAACACCATCTCTACTAAAAATACAAAAATTAGCCAGGTGTGGTGGTGCATGCCTGTAATCCCAGCTACTCGGGAGGCCGAGGAAAGAGAATCGCTTGAACCTGGGAGGCGGAGGTTGCAGTGAGCCAAGATTGCGCCACTGCACTCCAGCCTGGGGGACAGAGTGAGACTCCGTCTCAAAAAAACAAAACTAAACTAAAAGGAGGCATGGGGGACTCAAACATGCAAAGGCAGCAAGGGACACACTTGAGGAGTCTGAGGGGGATTGTGGATGAGTGGCAGAAGATGAGCCTGCAGGTATAGGTGGGGACCAACTGAGAATGTGTCAAAAGGCTCGGGCTTCATCCTGAGGCCTGGGAGGCCACTAGTGGGTTCTGAGCAAAGAAACAATATGGCGGATCACTCTGGCATAAGCTGGGAGACTTGGGGCTTGTGTTGTTAAATCCCTATGGGGAAATCCCTTTGGAGAGGTTGACCTGAGAGATGAGAAACCCCTCAGAGGAATACATATGGCACTTTTACTTGAATTCCTTTTCATTTTGCCTAGAATTTCTGCTTTGCACCAGCTGTTTACATATAATTTACAAAAGTACATTAATGGGCTTGGTTGTGTTTCTGAAAACTCACTGAGAAGTAACCCCAAGTAAAATTTTTCCACTGGGGCATGTTCTTCATACATATTTATAGTTACTGAATCCATTTAAGAATGTAGAAAGCTCTTTTGGAATGTTGCAGGAGTACACGACATCTTCAGGTTGGGTTTTCCCCAGTTCTGGCAAGGGGAAGAGAAGGAGAATTAATGTCTGTCAAGTAGCTGCTATAGGCCAGACACTGATCTAGATTCTTTGAATTCAGTGACCCACTGAGAAATAGCATTCCTCTCCCCATTTTACAGACAGGGAAACTGAGGCTTATGAAAGTGGCTGCTTTCCCAAGGCCTCACACCTATAAGGAGTGGTAGTGGGTTTTGAACCCAGATGCGACGAGTCCAAAGCTCACATTCCATGCATTGAATCACTCTGCCACCCAGCTCCTAAGACCTGCTAGAAAATTAAAGCAGGAGCTACAGAGGTGGGTGAGCCACTGGAGAGCCTGGCGGCTTCTAGATAAAAATCAGAGCTAAAACACCGGCTCATTTCCATTCTCCCTGCACAAGTTCTTCTGCTGGCTGACAAACTGGAAGCCAGCCCTTCTTTGGGTAGCACTCTTCCAGAGTGATAGCTGCAAGCTCTTGGCTACATTCTGAGTTGGAGGTTCAGCCCACTGCATGGAGCAGCAGGTAGGAAGTTGGTGCCTGTAGGTGGCATCAAATTGAACATAAACATATTTGCAGGTGAACCAGGCGTGGTGGCTCATGCCTGTAATCCCTGTGACTCAGGTGGCTGAGGCAGGAAGATCCCTTAAGCCCAAGAGTTCAAGGCTGCAGTGAACCATGATCACACCACTGCACACCAGCCTGGGTGACAGAGTGAGACCCCAACTCTATTAAAAGCAAAATAAAACAAAACAATGCTTGGCCAGGCATGGTGGCTCACACCTGTAATCCCAGCACTTTGGGAGGCCAAGGCAGGTGTATCATTGAGCTCAGAAGTTCGAGACCAGTCTAGGCAACATGGCAAAACCCAGTCTCTACCAAAAATACAAAAAAAATTAGCTGGACATGCTGGCATACACCTGTAGTCCCAGCTACTTGGGAGGCTAAGATAGGCGGATCACTTGAGCCTGGGAGGTGGAGGTTGCAGTGAGCCGAGATCATGCCACTGCACTGCAGTCTGGGTGACAGAGTGAGACCTTCAAAAAAAAAGCATGCTTGCAGGTGACAACCCAGAACACCCAGCCATGGAGTAGGGAGGGGGCAAGGGCCACGTTTATAGAGGAAGGTTGTCTGTGGCTCTTTTGCCACACAATGCAACCCTCCTTCCCACCCCTTATCTAAGCCATGCCCAGGCGGCAAGCATTCCCAGAAAACAAGATGCTCCACTGGGGCACTGGGCATCCCAGTATCTCTGCCCATCACTGCAGTTCTTTTGGCCCATGCCGTATTTCATTGGCCATCTTAACACATTCCCCCCAGAAAAGGGCACCCCGGTCAGGATGCTCTTCCCCTGACTTTCTAAGAGTGTCTTCCTCCCTCTGACTCCTATGGACCCAGACCCCACCAGACTATGTTGGGGGTGGGAGGATCATTGGATGCCAGTTGAGAGAGCTGATGGCCCCCCACCTGTGCTGCTTCCTCCCGTCTGGTCCAGAGGATTCAGATCCATGAGAATGGGCAGCAGAGAAACAGAGGAGGAAGACCCCAGTGCAAGATGACTCCCAGTAATGGCAGTAGATGTGTGGGAAAGGGAGTGCAGGTGGCTGCAAGGCCGTGGCGCCTGGGCAGTGCGTTCGCCCGTTGCCTGCTGGTGAAATGATGGTTCCCTCAGGAACTACTCTGTCGGTGGCTTCCTTGCCATGCCCCCTCTTCCTCTCATACTTTATCATCTCTGCTGCCTCTCCCTCCACCTCCATCCTTGCTTTCTTCTGAGGGTGGGCAGGTGGCTCTCCCTGCTAGATCAGGCTGCTCCATCTCCCTGGAGTTTTTGGCCACCTCCTCTCCAGAGCTGCCGGTGTTGGGGTGGGTGGCAGGAACCAATAGAACATCCAAGGTGAACATCGGCCACCCTTTCCATTAGCAAAGGCCCGCACCGGGGATTTGGCCAGAGTTCCTCTGAATTCACTTTGTCTCTGGCAGTTGACCTTGGGTTGAAAATGCAGTTTTTTGAGTGGGCTTTAGAGATCATGCTGAGGAAGAATGAAAATAGCCTGCATGGTTGTGTTGCTGTGGTTGGATTTCACTGGCTGTTTTTCATATACCTGTCTTTTCCCTGTGAGAGAAAACTCAGCCATGACAGTAAGCGGGGGAAGCTCATTTGGGAGAAGGGGATGTGGAGGGATGAGGGCAGTTCTCCGGGGCACCCCTGAGAATGAATTTCCTCCTCCAGAGCCAGGGTGACTGGGTCCCTCACAGGGCCAACGTCTTCAGGCATCAACACTCTTTTGGGTCTAAATCCAGTTATTCCTCAAGTTCTTCTTGGTGGCTTCCTTCACTCTCTTGCCAGGGGGAGCTTTGCAGAAATACTGTTCCAACAGCAGAGCATGTCTGTGACCATACCTTGGGCAAATACATATTTAAAGAAATCTTATTATTAAAATAGTCAACCTTATGGTTTATGTAGAAAATCTGATAAACACAGACAAGGGTAAAGACAGTACAAATTGCTCCATAATCTCACAAGCTGGAAATTACCAACACCATTTACTACTTTTGTGTATTTCCTCACAGCCTTTTTCATTGCATATATGTAAATACACTGTATTTTAAACATGGTTACAAGCACATTGAACTTTATATCATTTTTCTTTTTCATTTGACATAACATTATGGCAAACAAAAACTTTAAAAAAGCACATGGGCTTTACAAGTGAGCATATGCTTTGCAAACATTTCTGTCAGCTACCAGTAACCAACTGCAAAAACTCATATTCTACCCAAAACAGAAATTGTGCCAGTCGGGGAGTCCTTTGATCACCATGCAGTAAACCTCGCCAAAATATTGTAAATTTAAACAAACTAAAACCCAACCACTTGAAAAAATTTAAAGCACTTAAACTGCTATTGGTTCAAGGAAGAAATAATGTACTGACAAATATTTAGAAAGCATTGAAAACTAGAATGCCACATACCCAAACCTATGGGAGACAACTGGCACTATTCTCATAGCCTTAAATGCTTTTATTATTAAAAAGGGAGAGAGAAAAGGCAAATAAACTAAGCATTCAGCCTGAGTGCGTAGGAAAAAAAAAGAATAAAAACAGCTCCTAAGGAAAATGAGAGGGGAAAAAATAGTAAAGATAAAGGCGGAAATAAATGAATTAAGAAACAGAAACACAGAGAAATTAGCAAACATATCCAAGAGCTGATTCTGTTTTTAAACAAACAGTAAAGTAGACTAACCCCTGGCAATTCTATTTGAGAAATAAAAGGGAGAAATGAAAAAAAAAACAACAAAAAAACAAAAACAACAACAACAACAAAAACAAGAGAATGAGAAAGGGGACATTGCAATAGATACAGAGGAGATTTTAAAATAATAGAAATTTATGCACAATCATAGGCATAATTTCAAAATCTCAATTAAATGCATGCTTTTCTGAAAAGATATATGTTGCTAATTGAGAAAAAATTTTCAATCCTTATCGAAGCATTGCCCCCCTACCCACCAAAGACACTGGTCCCAAGTGTTTTTGCTAGTTAATTATTTTGAATTTGATAATACTGATAATGCTAAGCTGTTCCATAGCTTAGCAAAAGATGGAGAGCTCTCCAATTCATTCTACAAAGCAAAATAAACCTGATATTAAACATGGCAAAGAGACTATTTTGAAGCATGAAAATGCTGGGTAGGAAATAGAATTCAATAATATATTAAACAAGTCATCCACCATAACCCAGTGGGGCAGGAGGAAAGAATAGTCAATATTAGGAAAGCTTAATATAGTAACTACGTCATGCTAATGCATTAAAGAAGTAAAACCGTATTGTTTCCAATATGTGCTGGGGAAAAATGATTAAATTGAACAACCATGTCTACCTAATCAATACAGCAAAAAAAGGAACACAGCGTGCATTCTTAGCATAATAAAAAATATCTATATCAAACCAATAACCAATTCTATAATTAACTTAAACACTAGAGGCATTCTTGTGGAAACCAGTAACAAAATAAGGAGGTCTGCCATCACCATCACTATTTAACATTGCTTTTAACACTCTAGGCAACATGATAATACTGAAACAGAAACATATAAATATTATAAAGAAGGAGTAAAAGTATTAAATAACAGGAAGTACAATTTACCCTCTGCCAAATCTTAGGCTAGGGGTTGATTTCCAAAGTTTAGAACCAATAGCAAAAGTCATCAAAAAATTCAACAGATTTGACTACCTTAAAAAATTGTAACTTCTTTTTCTTCTTCTTCTTCTTTTTTTTTTTTTTTTGGAGACAGAGTCTTGCTCTGTTGCCCAGGCTAGAGTACAGTGGCGAGATCTCAGCTCACTGCAACATCCACCTCCTGTGTTCAAGCGATTCTCCTGCCTCAGCCTCCCCAAGTAGCTGCGATCACAGGCATGCGCCACCAACCCAGCTAATTCTTGTATTTTTAGTAGAGACGGGGTTTCACCATGTTGGTCAGGCTCGTCTCAATCTCCTGACCTTAAATGATCCACCTGCCTCGGCCTCCCAAAGTGCTGGGATTATAGACATGAGCCATGTGCCCAGCCATTGATATTTTAATTCTACCAAGATCCTATATAGATTAGTTTTTAAAAATCAAGATTTAAACTTGAAGGCCTTGCTCATGCCTGTAATACTAGCACTTTGGGAGGCCAAGGCAGGCTGATCATTTGAAGCCAGGAGTTCAAAACCAGCCTGGCCAACATGGCAAAACCCTGTCTCTACTAAAAATACAAAAATTAGCTGGATGTGGTGATGCATGCCAATAGTCCCACCTGCTCGGGAGGCTGAGGCATGAGAAGCACTTGAACCTGGGAGGTTGCAGTTAGCCAAGATTGTGCCACTGTACTCTAGCCTTGGTGACGGAGTGAGACACTGTCTCGGAAAAAAAAAAAAAAAAAAAGATTTAAACCTGAAGACAATATACACAGACAATATAATTAGCAAACAAATGCCCGGCCTAAAGAAAACGCCGAATGGTAAGCTCCATGAGGCTAGGAACCAGGTCAGTTCTGCCTAACAGATACTATATTGAGTTAATATTTGTTGACTCTATTGAATTAATATTTGTTGAAGAAATTAATGAATGCAGTACAAGTTTTGAAAGTATACCATTTTTAACTTTTTAAATTAGAAGAGTTTTAAAAAGATTTTATTATGAAAGAATTTCAACTATTGAGAAAAATTAAAAGAATATAACAGTAAATACCCATACACCAATGGCTGAGATATAATAGATGTTAACATTTGCCATATTTGCTTCATCTGCACAGGTATATATATTTTTTCCTGAACCATTTTGAAGAAAGTTACAGAGCACACATCATTTCTCCCTTCAATACTTCCGCATACAAATCCTCAGTCACCCAGAACTTAGCAATCTGAATGCAGGGTATGGGAAGCTGCTGCACTGGGCTCCAAGAGTGTCTCTGCAGATTGTCCCAGTCCTTGAGAAGGTATTTAGGAGTCACCGACATGACCTTCTGATATGTATGAGAAAAGAAAACATGCATTTATTGTGTATCATGCCCTGTGCTGAGAGTTTACCAATGGCCTCCTGTTTAAATCCTTTTTACAATTCTGCCCATATTACGGGAAATTGAGGTTCAGAGAGGTTAAGTAACTTGCCCCAGTTGACACAGTGTCATTATTCACCAAGTCCCTTCTGACACCATCAGATTACATAACATTTGCCTCTTCCCTTTATCTTCTCTGTGCATGAATGCATGGAGGTGATTTGTTGGGCAGTGTGGACAGACTGGAAGCAATCTCAATGTCCTCCAGTGCAAGAATTGGCAGGCAAATGGGGATCTGTGTGAATGGTGTGACTATGAACATGGGTGATCGATTACGGACATGCAAAAGGAAAATTGCTTGTGGCATCCAGGTAAGGGAAAACAAGTAGGACACCAGACTGTAGACACTGTGATCGAAACCATATGAAAAACACATGCATGAAGAGGACCGGGAAGAAATACACAAGAAGTGGTTGCATTAGGGTGAGAAGGAGTATTCATGTTTTTCTCATCCATCTTTTTCAAACCTTTTGTAATGGGTGGTTTTATTAATTTTATAATGGAAAATGTTAATTTTAAAGCAATTTATTTACAGTTTAGTACGCTCATGGCAGGGAAAGGCTGTGCTCTGTTTATTACTGTTACTTTTTCCCAACGCCTGTTCCCATGCCTGGCAATTATAGAGATAATAAATGTGGGTGTGGAACGAGTGCCCACTGGGAAACCTCTCAGAGGACTTTGACCCGGGAACATATTTGCACAGGGTTTCCCTCAGCTGGGGAAGGTTTCTCTGGGAGAGCACCAGCCAGGTGTGTGTCATGGGATATATTTACAGGGTGGTGAGCTCTCCTGGTCCAACCAAAAAGGCCCCAGCAAGGTGTAGGGGCCATTCTGGCCATTTGACATCACCAGGGCAGTTAGTGCTGATACAAACCACAAAGAATGAACAAACTCCAACTCAAACGGGAATGGATTTTATGTCATTCTGGGACTTTCAAACTTGATAATAGACCAAGCATGGTGGCTCACACATGGAATCCCAGCACTTTGGGAAACCAAGGTGGGAGGATCGCTTGCGGCCAGGAGATTGAGACCAGCCTGGGAAAGGTAGCAAGACCTAGTCTCTACAAAAAAATGTTTTGTTTTGTTTTGTTTTTGAGACAGAGTCTCAACTCTGTCATCTAGGCTGGAGTGCAGTGGTGTGATCTTGGCTCACTGCAACCTCTACCTCCTGGGTTCCAGTGATTCTCCTGCCTCAGCCTCCCGAGTAGCTGGGATTACAGGCACACGCCACCATGCCCGGCTAATTTTTTTATTTTTAGTAGAGATGGGGTTTCACCATGTTGGCCAGGCTGGTCTCAAACTCCTGACCTTAGGTGATCCACCCACCTCGGCCTCCCAAAGTGCTGGGATTACAGGCGTGACCCACCGTGCCTGGCCAAAAAACTTTTTAGTAATTAAAAAGATTGAGCTTGATAATCACAATCATATGAGCAGTTATTAAGTGCCAGCCTAAGTGCATTTACAGACATTCTTATTTAGTTTTCACAACAGCCATTAGCATTAGCTATCAGCCAGGCACAGTGGCTCACACCTGCAATCCCAACACTGGGAGGCTGAGGCGGATGGATCGCCTGAGGTCAGGAGTTCGAGACCAGCCGGGCCAACATGGTGAAACCCCGTCTCTACTAAAAATACAAAATTAGCCGGATGTGGTGGTGCACACCTGTGATCCCAGCTATTTGGGAGGCTGAGGCAGGAAAATCGCTGGAACCTGGGAGGCAGAGGTTGCAGTGAGCCAATATCACGCCATTGCATTCCAGCCTGGGCAACAAGAGCAAAACTCCATCTCAAAAAAAAAGAAAGAAAGAAAGAAAGAATTAGGTATCAGCTCCATTTTATAGATGAGGAAACTGAGGCACAGAGGAAGGAGGGATGGGTTTCAGGGCCGGTCTTGGTTTTGCCAAGAACTTGACTTTCAGCAAATCGTAAGCCTTCTGGGCTTTCATTTCCTTGTCTCTGAATTATACAGCTGGCAGGAGTTGAGTGCTTATCATGTGCCAGGCCCTGGCCAAACACTCTGAACATGTGCACACAGAGTGTGTGTTAACCAGTGGGGGAGGAGGCACCAAGCAGGCCCATCTGGGTGGGAATATGAAGCCACCTTCCCAACGGGGCAGTCACATATGCCCAGCAGGAAAGGGCTGTATCAGTGCTGCAAAGAGGGTCATTTCAGATTTAAAAAAAAAAAAAATTGGCTGGGCGCAGTGGCTCATGCCTGTAATCTCAGCACTTTGGGAGGCCGAGGCAGGCGGATCTTGAGGTCAGGAGTTTGAGACCATCCTGGCTAACACGGTGAAACCCCGTCTCTACTAAAAAAAAATACAAAAAATTAGCCGGGCCTGGTGGCAGGCGCCTGTAGTCCCACCTACTCAGGAGGCTGAGGCAGGAGAATGGTGTGAACCCAGGAGGTGGAGCTTGCAGTGATCCGAGATCGCACCACTGCACTCCAGCCTGGGTGACAGAGCGAGACTCCGTCTCAAAAACAAAAACAAAAATTGCTTAATGGATTCTTTGGTAACAAATGGTTACCAACAAACACAAAATGGCCTTTTCTTTTTCTTTCTTTAAATAAACATTTGAATTGGAGGCTTAGGCTCATCTCAAGAGGTTGTGGACCCGACAGTTGGTGGTGATGGGTTTTGTTTATAAATGAGAATGATAGTTGTGAGTTTAATCCAACACATTGATTGAAGTGAATGAAAAAGAACACATAAGCTGTGTGAATATAGTGACTAATCATAGACTCTAGGGATTGAAATGTACGCTGGGGGGATCCAGGATGCAGCATCACCCGGGAGCTTATTATTAATAGAAACAAAGTATCTCTCACAGCATCCTAGACCTGCTGAACCAGAATCTGCATTTTAGCAAGATCCCCGGATGATTCCTCAGCACATTTGAGAAGCAGTGCTCTCATTTGTCCTGTCTCCTTTGAGGAAATCAGAAGACTAGAGAGGTTAAGTGAGGACACACAGGAAGTTCTAAAAAACTGTAACTCTGGTCTCTCAACACCAGGTCTTTGCACAGCCCCTGCCCCATGGGAGAAACCCAGTTGGTTTTGTTTTTGCTTGTTTTGCATTCCCAAGACCAAATCTCGTGAGCCACTGGTCATAGCCCATCTCTCTTGTTTTCATGCAGCGGGGGTATCTTCAGTGGCCACGTCATCTCTTACTCTCTGTTGGGGAGCTTGTTAAAATGCAGTTGCCTGGGTCCAGCCCCAAATCCACTGGATCTGGGTAGGTGAGAACCAAGTGCCTGCACCTTAAAATACCCTCAGGTATTCCTAGGTGCCAGTGTTGTTACGGCCAGCTTGGGCCAACTATGAACTGTTACCGTGGCCTTTTATTCTAAAATTAAACCTGCAGATGCTTGGGCTAGTATAAACTAAAGCCCATTTTCATCTGAAGGAAGCCATCTAGCTACTAACATTATATTGTGTACTGAGTATTGACTGTGAATTTCTGTTTTTTTGAGACGGAGTCTCGCTCTGTCACCCAGGCTGGAGTGCAGTGGCGCGATCTCAGCTCACTGCAACCTCTGGCTCCTGGGTTGAAGCAATTCTCTTGCCCTCAGCCTCCCGAGTAGTTGGGATTACAGGCGCCTGCCATCACGCCTAGCTAATTTTTGTATTTTCAGTAGAGACAGAGTTTTGCCATATTGGCCAGGCTGGTCTCGAGCTCCCAACCTCAGGTGATCCTCCCACCTCGGCCTCCCAAAGGGCTGTGATTATAGGCGTGAGCCACTGGGTCCAGCCACTGTGAATTTCTCATTAACAGAACATTCTCTTTAAACCTTAGCTCCATGGAACTCAGCAGATCACATGTGGTTGAATGTAAATTCCAGGACATTTAAATGTATTATTTTCTATTTTTAAGAGAGAGGAGAGGCAGACTGGATGAACTTGGAAAATTAAATGGCCCCCAAAAAGTAACAATTAAGAATGTGTGTTTGGGGCCAGGCACGGTGGCTCATGCCTGCAATCCCAGCACTTTGGGAGGCCTAGGCAGGAGGATCACTTGAGGTCAGGAGTTCGAGACCAGCCTGGCCAACATGGCAAAACCCCATCTCTACTAAAAATACAAAAATTAGTCGGACATGGTGGTGGGCACCTGTAATCCCAGGTACTTGGGAAGCTGAGGCAGGAGAATTGCTTGAACCCAGGAGGCAGAAGTTGCAGTGAGCTGAGATTGTGCTACTGCACTCCAGCCTGGGCAAGAGTGAGATTCCATCTCAAAAAAAAAAAAAAAAAGAATATGTGTTTGGCCTGTATAGTCTTAGCTATTTGGGAGGCTAAAGCAAGAGGATTCCTTGAGTCCAGGAGTTCAAGGCCAGCGTGGACAACATAGCAAGAACTTGTCTCTAAAAAAAGAAAAAAAAAAGTGAGTGTTTGAAATTTGAGGCTCTGTGACTAGAATTTTCACTTAAGAGGAAATATATTTCTGCATTTAAAATTCTTTAATTTATGAACATTCTTGTGTATTCTTAGGCTAGTGCCCCACAAAAGTATGGGCCATGCACCAGTGCTGTTCTGCACAATGTTAACCAACCAAGAGGAGGAGCTAAACATAGAAAATGGGATTGGTGTTTAGAAACTTCTGTAGTTTGACATTGGCAGGATGACATCCAAATGGGCGATTGGTGGCTTCATCTCGAACAATGTGTGGGCCAGGGTGGGCACCGTTGACCCCACGTGGCAGGACTCAGGACTAAACTGCCTGTTGATGTTAGATCTGAGGGGGATTAAGGATTAAGATGAATCAAACTGACCTTTCACTACAGAGTTTGAGAAGCACTGGGGATGTTAAAGGTGGGAAAAGTTTGCAGCGGGAGGTGTGCTTTTAAGCTTAGGAAGTGGAAAGCAGGAGAAGAGTTGGACAGGCAGAAGTCTTCTCGCTCCCACTTCACCCTCGAGATCCCAACAGGCCAGTTCAGGCAGAAAGGGGTTGGTTCCTAGGCTAGCCGGCTACTCCACGTTGAGCCTTCTGCCTTGTCCCATATGTTCCTTTTTCCTGTTTTTTTAGAGACAGGTTCTCACTCTGTTGCCCAGGCTGGAGTGCAGTGTCTGTTCACAGGCATGATCATAGCTCACTGCAGCCTTGACCTCCTGGGCCCGAGCGATCCTCCCAACTCAGCCTCCCAAGTAGCTGGGACCATAGGCATTCGCTACCATGCCCAGCTTGTCCCGTAGACTTGGTTTGACTCTGGTCACAGAGCCTGTGGAGAAATTCCTTGATTCAAGGCAGAGCAATGTGGTTTAAGAGATGGCCTTCTGAGTCCTGCCTGGCCTGGGTATGGAAACATGGGCGCTACCAGCTGTGCAAGCTTGGCCCACTGACTTTCTTTCTTTGCCCCTCAGAGTTTTAGAAAATGGGAATGGCTGGATGCGGTGGCTCATGCCTGTAATCCCAGCACTTTTGGAGGCCGAGGCAGGCAGATCACTTGAGGTCAGGAGTTCAAGACCAGCTTGGCCAACATGGTGAAACCCTGTCTTTACTAAAAGTACAAAAATTAGCTGGGCATGGTAGCACCTGTAGTCCTAGCTACTCAGGAGGCTGAGGTGGGAGAATCGCTTGAACCCAGGAGGCGGAGGTTGCAGTGAGCTGAGATTGCACCATTGTACTCCAGCCTGGGTGACAGAGTGAGACTCTGTCTCAAAAAAAGAAAACAGGTGAATGACAGTCACTCCTGGAGGGGTTCTTCTGCCAGATATAAACAAGATATCACATGCAAGAGGGTCCACACACGGTCTGCACTCAGGAAAGGGAGGAATTCTTTGTGTTGTTTTGTCTATGTTATTTGAAAAAGTGGATTGCATTGTGGGTCCCCAGGAAGTTGCCAGCTGTCCTTCATGTTTCCACATTCGTGTGTGTGTGTGTGTGTGTGTGTGTGTGTGTGTGTGTGTGTGTGTGTGTGTGTGTGTGTGTGTGTGTGTGTGTGTGTGTGTTCTGTGCCTGTGGTGGTGGTGGCCATGGTGTCGGCAGCAGCAGGGTTGTCAGGAAACAACCATCGGTTTCCTGCTGATTAACTCAGTTCCTGGAGGGCCCTCCCTAGCAGCGGGGGAAGCCTGGCAGCTTGGCTGGGCCTCCTCCGGCCTCTGCCTCACCCGCCTGCTCTTCTCACCCCTTCTGAGAGGCCCGCCTGCCCTCCTGCTACCCTAGGGCCCAGGACACCCTTGCAGGCCTTCTGAGCCTTCTTTGTTCTGGCCATGGGTGGGGCACCCAGCTCCACCTGCCTCAGGTTTTGCCTGCAGGTGCATTTCCTTTGCACACCTGGCACCTGTTGGGGACTTAGACCTCTTCCACATCGCCCCAAGGTCGGCCGAAGAGATTTGGATCTTTTGAGTTGCAAGCCCTTAGAAACTATGCTGTCAGGGCCCTCTGTTCACTCAGAGAAAGAGGCTTGATGGCAGGGACCCCAGGGCTTCCCTGCTGGTAGTAAGGGTGTCTGGAGGGCCTCTGCCTTCCGTCATCAGAAGGAGGTTCTAGCAAGGGAAAGAGGCCCGTATAGTACTGGGATTTTGGATCCCTTGAGTGAAGGACCAGGCAGAGAAGGGGAGCACTGCTGGAGGATATGGGGGGCTGGGCCAGGGTGGGCACAGGCACATGGCCATGGTGATTGGCTGCATCTGCCTCATCACTTCACGTGGGGACTTGGCAACCACACAGTGTCCCTGGAGCATGGTGTGGGGGCTGAGACATGAGGCGGTGGTCTTGGTCTCAAACACCTCAGCTTCCGGCTGCTGGGTGTCAGTGACTCTCTGTGGCTTCCTGCCCTGGCTCAGCATTGGCCGTCCGGCCCCTGCAGCAGTGACATCTCCACTCTGGACCCATGAGCCCATCAGCTCTTGGGTGTGGACAGGTTTGCACAGTTGCCCCTGCTGCCTCTGCAGTGAGCTGGCTGCGGAAGGCAGGACTCCCAGGGCTAGGAGGGTATTAGCAGGCTGGCTTTCGGGCCTCAGCACCATCGTGCTTCTTATGTGCTGGGACAGGATCAGGACCATGTTGTGCCTAACATCCGGCAGACCCTGCTAGCTTCTTAAATGATGACACTTGCCAGCACTCACATATCTCATCTGAGTTAGGCCGGGCTCTCTAGCTGGGGTGGGAAGCCCCGCACTTCCTAATACCTGGTGGCTGAGTCAACAACACGGGGACGTGTATTTGGATAGTAAATAGCGATCAGCAGCGGAGCCAGCTCACTGCCTTCCTGCACCCGCCTTCTAGCAAAAATGTCCTCTGGAAAGGTCAGCCAGGACTGGCTACATAATTTTGAGGGCCAGGTGTAAAATGAAAATGCAGGCCCGTTTAAAAATTAGTAAAATTTAAAGAACAGCAGAGCACGAAACCAAATGTGAGCCGTGAGGCCCCGGACAGTGGCACCATTGCATGCCCCCAAGGCAGCCTGGAGTCAGCATTTCCCAGCCTTGTGAAGTCCTGATGCTTCCAAGGGTGGCGGGATTAGGTCCTCTTTGGTAGAAGAGCTGCTTGGCATCCTGAGACACACTCGCCCCATCCAGCCCCACAAGCAGCTTTCTCAAGAGCTGGAGTGAGTTCCACTTCGAAGCGCAAGCACTTCGCCTTCTCCTTTTTGTTCTTCTCTACCCTGTTTGCTTCTTTCTTTGTGAACTCAGAAAGCTTTGAGACTCCCCTCCCATTCCTCCTTCCTTCCCCTCCACTCTTGCCGCCCGCCCCCCACCCCCTCCACCTCTGTTTCTCTCTCCCTCTTTTCCTTGCTTTTATCTGAGGGAACCCCTTCACAGGTTTGCTGTATAACATTTCTCTTCCATTCACTTGGCGCCGTTCAATTTTAATGTTCCTTTGAATGACACCAGGCGAGTGCTCCTTGGGTTTCCGAAGCCTCTCTCTGAAGTGGCTGGAGCCAGCGTCTTCCCCACCGAGGGACGTCCCTTCAGTGGCCTCTGGCTCTGTCCAGATGGTCTCTCCCCATTGGGAGCCTGGAATGAATTCTCATTGTGAGCATTCATCACTCACCACCTCCTCCCCACATTCAGCTGTCAGTCCTACTGGCCGCAGTGGAAAGAAAGCCTGCTCCATTATTTCTAGTGACAGACCTGGCCATCATTCCCAAGGTCTGTGGCTCCCATGCAGGCCTCGAGCTGGGGGTGGGGCGGGGCATGGGAAAGGGTTAAATAGATAAGCCCAAGACACAGTCCTGGCCCCCCTCGTCCTCTTCACACAGGAACCAGAAGGGTCTTCAGCAGCATGCACGGGATCATGTTACTTCCTGTCTTCCCATGCCTGAGAATGGCATCCAGACGTGGCCTTCAAGGCTCTGTCTGCCTCGGTGACCCCATCTCCAGCCACTGTTCCCAGTTCACGTCAGGGAATTCTCTGGCCCTCCTGGAGAGGCAGCCCAGGTTGCTAAAGAGGCACTTCAAGCACATTTCAAAGAACGCAAGAATTCTGGAGAGGTGGAGAGCAGGAGAATAGCACAAGCAGGAGCCAGCTCCAGGGTCAGGCTGGAGATGGGAGGTCGGGCATGGTGGGGAGGACGGGAAGCGGGGCTGGGTTCAAAGCCTGGCTCAGCTTGGAGGACCTGGCAGGGGCTCGGGGTGGGGGTGGAGTGTCTCAATCCTGGTGCACACTGGAGGCATTCGAAGGGCTTTTAAAAATTATCAGAGTTGTTCCAGGTTCATTCCCCGGGTGGCCCACACACTGTTTTTAAGTTTAGCTCTCCAACCCTTCTTCGTGGTCCTCCCCTCCCCTTGGAAGAAAGTCCCTGGTCCAGCCTGGGTGTTGGCATTGGCATTTGCCCTCCCAGGGCCACTGGGACTGGGAATCCCCAGGAGGGCTTTAGAAAGTGTCAGGAACCACTCCGTGCACTGGGGCTTTTCTACACTGATGGGAAGGCTGCCTTGCTCAGTCAGCCCCAGGCCCCTGGACAGAAGGAACTAGGGGAGCACTAAGCACAGGTGTCCCTAGAGAGTCAGCTGGAAGGGACCTAGTTCAGAAGAGGAAACTGAGTCTCAGTCACCAGCAAATACCACCACCGGTGGTACTCAGAGCTTGGGTAGTAGAGCTTGGGCTTTTCAGCCTTGGACACCACTGGCTAGGGTGGAGTGAGGGCTGAGCTGGAACGCTTCTGAGGAAATGATCTCTGACCCGAGCATGCCACAATTATGAGAGCATCTTCAGCACTCATAAGCATCGCAGGCTGGATCCCTTTCTCTGACCTTTGGATGTGGGGTGCCAGAATCTGTGCTTGGGAGGCCGGGCTTCTGCCCTCAAAGAACTCCGGATCTCGAGGGAGCAGTGGGTCTAAGCATAGAGTATTCTAATATGGTCGCTAGGCTTCCAGAGCTGTAAGAAACAGGCTTGAGCAGGGAGAGACGAATTCCCCGAGGGAGGCCTTGATAAGGAGGTGAAGAGGCAAGTGAGGGTCTGGTGTCTACTCCCCTTTAACCACAGGCCTGGACTTCCAGCCAGGGTGCTGTACCAAAGTGAGTGCTGGGGCCGATAAGTGGTGCCCAGGTACTGATTTCCCCTCGACCCTCAGTCGGCTGGGCTGGGTGGGTCTGTGGATGGTTTGGACCAGCCTTGCCCGATGACCCCAGTGTATGGTCCAAATATGATTTTCTATGTGTGCCATGCAGATCAGGAGCACTGTAGCAGGCTCCTCTCTCTATCACCAGTGCATCACTTTTATCATGGAGCAGGTTGGGAAACAAGCCAAAGGCTGGCCCCACAGACACAAAGAATAAGTCACAACTCACCCACGTGGTGTTTTTCCTCCTAACTCTTTAGTTTGAAATTTTCAAACTTGACAGAAAAGTTAAGAACCGTCTTCCAGATTCACTCATTGTTGCCATTTTGCCACGTTTTCTTTATCTCACTCTCACATGGTTTTGCTGAGTCATTTGAAAGTGAGTTGCAGACAGCCCACCGTTGAGTACGTCAGCAGGTATCTTTCAGGAGTGTGGACTTCCCCATTTGCAATCACGGTGCCATCATCACACCTAAGAAATTACCACTGTCCAATAATATCCAATCTACAACCCATTCATATTTCCCCAGTTGAACTCCAAAAATGTTTTTGTATGGCTGTTTTCCTGATCCAAAAATCTTCATGCATTACATTTGGGTGTTACGTTTCTTTACCTTCTTTTAATCTAGAACAGCCCCCCTGCTCTGTGTGTGTGTGTGTGTGTGTGTGTGTGTGTGTGTGTGTGACATTGGCTTTGAAGAGTCCAGGAAGGCCAGCTCTGTTACACAATAGATTTGTGTAATCGAATATGTTCAGGTTAAGTTTGCATAGTTTCAAAGCTCACCTGATAATTGCTTCATTGTGTCCAGGAAAGTCCTAAGGCAGAGAGGCTATCTCTTTGGCTGTCTGTCCCTGTGTGAGTTGTGGGGTATCTTGTCCAGCCACCCAGAAAAAGCAATGGCTTTGGTAACATGACATGTTATGTATAAAATACTTCCTGCCAAGGGAGGTGGCTCACGCCTAGAATCTCAGCACTTTGGGAGGCCAAGGGGGGTGGATCACTTGAGGCCAGGAGTTCAAGACCAGCCTGGCCAACATAGTGAAACCCCATCTCTACTAAAAATACAAAAATTAGCCAGGTGTGGTGGCAGGCGTCTGTAACCCCAGCTCCTCGGGAGGCTGAGGCAGGAGAATCGCTTGAACCCAGGAGGTGGAGGTTGCAGTGAGCTGAGATCCTGCCACTGCACTCCAGCCTGGGTGGCAGAGCGAGACTGTCTCAAAAAAAAAAGAAAAGTGCTTCGGATGTGTAAAGATGATTTCACCTGATGACTTCACTGGCAGGGCAGATGTTCTCTTCATTTTGTGGGTGGGATTCTGAGAGGTTGAGGCCACGCCCAGGTCCACTATCTTAGGCAAAAATGGACCAGAGCCCTGCCTTGTGACCCACCATGGGGCTCTCTGCAGTGACAGCTGGGAGTCTTGCCCCACGATTGGATGACAGGTGGTCTCACCTCATTTCACTCCTGGATCCAACACATGCTTGGCTGAGTGCTCAACCAAGTATTGAATGTAATCTAATACAGTCCAATCCATCTTGATGACTGCAAGTCATGATTGGGAGCCCTTGGTGCTGAGCTGAGGTATGGAGGTGTCCAAGCTGCTTGCCCCACCCCTAATGGCCCCAAACTGTCACTGGGTCATTTTCAGCCTGCACCCTAGCCAGCCACCATCGTAGCCTCCAGCAGCGAGTGGCACCTCTTTCACGTCCTTGGGTTTCCTCTGCATCTGCCGTGGTCTGGGAAACTGGATAACCACGCTTGTTAGAACTGAGTCCAAAGCCTCCAAGCAAGGGGCACTGTCCCATAGAGAGAAAAGTGCCTGGGACACCAAAGTCCCCTCTTCGAGTCACCCACATCTGTTTCATTCTGGACTCTCAACTTTTTGATATGCTCTGCAATTCTCTAGTCTTTTGGGGGAAATTTGAGGTGGCCAGAGAAGAGATCTCTGGACAAGTGTAATCTTGCTGTCACATATTAGGAAAGACCATAATGTACAGCAGAGGTGCCTGGGGAGGAAACAGTCAGCTCGCGGGTGAGAGCCAGAGCCCGGGGGCACTTTGTGCATGGTGGCCATACTGCTGGATGACCGTGCCAGCTTGGGCTGTGGTTTGGTGAGGTCACCCAGGCCTCAGGCCTGTGCACTGTGGCCACTGCCTCCTCTGCACGTAGATCATGCCGCCTTTGTTGGGGAAGTCGTGTCTGAGGATCTGGTACCCAGATCCCCCAGTCTCCAGGGAGGTGTCTTTAGTGCTCCGGATGGGGTTGTTAACGCCACATGTGAACACTCCGCAGATTTTCCCTGCAAGGTACAAGCCCTCCAGCCTCTTCCACCCAAATGTGTCACCTTGGGCAGCAGCTCCCTGAATTCTGTTCTTTCTTGAAGGAATTTCTGTTCTCATCAATTCATAAGCCCAGTGCCCCTCTGTTTCTTGGCTCAATGCTCTGGGGAGTTCACAGTGATCCCGATTTGACTTAACAGTGACTCCTTTACCAAGCCTTTTTTGCTTGTTTGCTTGCTTTTAATTTTGTTTTTTTATCAGAGTAATATATGCATCTTTTTTTACATCAAACAATACTGATGGGCTTCTAGTGCTAAAGCAGCAGGCCCCGCCCCACCTCGCTCCCCAACTCCAGCCCTCCAGCTAGTTAACCATTTGCAAACTGCTTACTTCCTCCTTCCTGTTATTTACCTCCATGTTCTGAAATAATATGTTACTCTGATGATTTCTTGATTTATCAATTTTGGACATTATCTTTTGCCTCCATATTGTTGCAAGTAAGGACTCATCTCTCCACCACCCTATCATTCCTCCTCCTCCTCTCTTAGTATTATCATTAGGTCGCAATTTTGGGTTAAGCCCACAGTATAAATACTATTCACTGCTAAACATGGCACTGAACTACGATTACTTCTTTAAAAAAAGAGTTCATTATTGTTTCTGTTGTTCTCACTGCATTACTTTTCTCTGTGCTTCTGATTCCTCCTAATACACCAACAGATTAGGAAAACATCTATTGGATGTTTATCTATTGATTCACTCATCAATTCTATTTTTTTTCTAGACACCTAGGTATCTTGCCAGTTAAATTCTGTTCTTTTCTTTTTGTTTGTTTGTCTGTTTGGTTGGTTTTTAGAGATAGGGTCTCACTCTGTCACCCAAGCTAGAATGCAGCAGCATGATCACAGCTCCAACATCTGCGCTCAAGTGATCTTCCCACCTCAGCCTCCAGAGCAGCTAAGACTACCAGCATGCACCACCATGCTTGGCTATTTTTTTTATTTTTCGTAGAGGTAGGGTCTCACTATATTGCTTAGGCTAGTGTCAAACTCCCAGGCTCAAGCGATCCTCCTCCCTTGGGCTCTCAAAAGTGCTGGGATTATAGGTGTGAGCCACTGGGCCTGGCCACCAGTGAAATTCTTTATATCTTTTTCAAAACAAATGAAAATTTTGTTCACTGTAATATATTAAAATAACTCCATGCCACCTCCTCTGAAAGAACTTCCCTGAACCTCCAGCCTCTCTAAGGCTGCCCCTCCTCTGTTCTTGTTCTAACGCAGCCTTTACACACCAAATTAAAATTGCCTGTTTTCTTGCCTGTTGCTCTCACAACACCATAAGTTCTTAAGGGCAGGACCGAGTCTTGTGCACTGCTATCTCCCTAGGAATGCACAGGAGCTGGCTGGCACATGGTAGGTGCTCAACAAATATTTGTGGGATTTGCCTTTGTCAAATGGAAGCACAACGGTGATTTTCTAGGCTGCTGGTGGCTAGGTTAAATATCTGCCACGTCTCTTTTTTTTTATTTTTTATTTTTATTTTTATTTTTTTTTGAGATAGAGTTTTGCTCTGTTGCCCAGGCTTGAGTGCAGTGGCATGATCTCAGCTCACTGCAATCACTGCATCCCAGGTTCAAGTGATTCTCCTGCCTCAGCCTCCCAGGTAGCTGGGATTACAGGCGCCCACTACCACGTCTGGCTTATTTTTGTATTTTAGTAGAGACAGGGTTTCATCATATTGGCCAGGCTGGCTCGAACTCCTGACCTCAGGTGATCCAGCCGCCTCAGCCTTCCAAAGTGCTGGGATTACAGGCGAGAGCCACCGCGCCCGGCCCCTGTGCCTCTTTGTATTTGCCATGCCCTCCCTTCTCTCCAGCCTCCTTGCTGGGTTCGGAGGCCCTCCTGGGGCCTGTTCCAGCGAAATAACAGCCTTTTCCAGTTTAAGATGGAAAGGAAGAGTTTTCTTTCCCTGATCCATTGTGTCTCCCCCCTACCCCCTCCAGGCAGCATTAGGTTGGCCCCAAGCACCTCAGGGCTCCGGACTGGTCCTTGTCGCTTTATAATCCCAGCCCACACCACTGAGCTCCACACAGACTGAGCGCTCAATAGATGAGTAAGGTTGAGACTCGCTCAATCAATCAATCAATAAACCAGTCTTCCTCCACTCAGCCTCTCTGCTCCCAGGCGTTTCTCATTATCTAGCGTTTGGATGATCAGAAGGTAAAAGGAGCCACTGCGTAAAGGTGACCCCATTTCAGGTTTCGTCATGACTCGCTAGGTACTGAGAGATAGCAGGAGAAGGGAAGACAAAGAAGGGGGACGGGGAACACTCACCTGTGATCGCAGAGGGACATTTTGGGAGACACTCGGTCACTAGACTGAGGGCTGTGTGTGGGCATTTGCCGGCACGATCTGGTGTGTAACTGAGGCCCAACCAGGAAGGACAGGAAATCTAAATCCAGGTTAGGGCACGTATATTGCGTGCAGTCTTTGGGTCTTGGCTAACTCAGGAAGATGCTGGTCTGCAGTGACCCGTGATGTGAGAACGCGCCTCAACGTCCAAAGAGGCCCTCCCTCGTGAGTGACATAGACCCAACAGCTAGTAGCCTGTAAAAAGAGCCAACCCACCCGCTCACCGTCCTGGAGTGAGGGCCCAGCCTGAGCAGGCGGCAGGCTTCCTTGGAGCAGTCCCTCGAGGGGACAGCCCATCCCAGGGCTGACTCAGAATGCCCTTCACCCCACACATCCACCGGGGACCGAGCACCTCCCATGTGCAGGCAGCCGGAGAACCGGGTGGACACGGCCCAGGCAGAGTGAGTCGCCACGGCTTTCACCTCCAGCCAGAGCAGCTGCCTCACTGAGAACCCCCTCATCTGCCCCGCTACCTGGTTAAGGGCCCGAGGGCTCTCATAGAGACCTGCGGGCACCCAGAGGTCCGAGCTGCCTTTGGAGACCGAGCCTTGTGCGCAGCATCACAGGCCAGGGCTGTCTCCCTTGGCTCACCCAGGACCGTATGGGAGGAGGCCACAGCCAGGTGGCCAGGGCAGGGAGCAGCCGACCCTGTAATAAAGCTGATGGCTGCCGGCCTGTGGCGCCCCTGGAGAGGGAGCAACTCCCCTTGGGGGTGTAGCCTGTTTTGGGGAAGCCTTTACAGCAGCTCTTTGATGTTTCTCCAGTGGAACTGAATTTATTTTTTGTACTTTTAGGAATTAACTTGCAGTGCTCAGCCTCTCCCTCCCCAGAAAGGAGAGAAGGAGAAAAGAAGAAAGGGTTTGCATTGTCACCGTGATTGGCACCGCCTGTGAATGAGGGGTCACTGCTTCAGGCTGCTCCTTTTCAAGCAGGCCTTTCTCCCCTGCACGCTGCATTCATGCTAGAACATTCTTTCTTTCAAAGCTTCTGTCTTTCTCTCCCCCGCCCTTTGTGTCTCTGCCTTCCTTCCCTTCACTTTTGCCTTTCATTCCGAGCCCTCACCACCTCCCTCGGGCTTCACTCTCTTCTCCCTCTCTTTTTTCCCCTTTTTCTTCTTCTATTCAGTTCCTTTTTTTTCCCTCTTGCCTCTCTCTCTCTCTTTTAAATTTTTTTCTTCTTTTTTCCTTTTGAATAGTGCTTCTGTTTTCAAGGGAAGAGACCAGTAGAGAAGTGGGTTTATTTGAGGAAGGGAGAATATGTTTTTTCTCCATTGCTCTAAATGTGTAAAACAACAACAACAACAACAACAAAAAACCTGTTGAAGACACTGTTTTCTTTTAGGCTCCTGCTTTAAAGAGGGAAGAATGTTTGGGGGTCTCCACCAGCCGTAGGGACCTGTTCGTCACACAAGAGGAGTCCTGAGTGGGTCAGCAGGGATAGGTGACTGAAGGCCTGGGGTGGGACTGGCAGGATCTAGACATGGCCTTGGGATCCTTCCTTTCTGCCTGGCCCAATATGGGGCTCGAGATGAGGGTGAAGGCAGAGGTGGATGTGGTCCCACGGGCCTCCCCACTCTGGTGGAGCCTGGTGTCGCCATTCCCTGCCAAGGCGGGGCTAGGTGGTGTCCGTGTGAACATGACGCAGGGGCTGAGTGTGAGGAAGGGGGCCGGTCCACACGACACAAGCTGGACCAGTGGCTGAGCTGGATAGCCCTCACCAAATAAGGGGCCTGCCACCTTGGGTTTGGCAGCCTGTGTTGACACATCCTTTGTGACAGGGACGCATGTGTCCCACGCATCAGAGGGATTTTAAAATGTCACCTGGGAGCTATAGAGAATTTTCACTCTGGTTTTCCTAAATTATCCAAACAGAACAGTTTGGTTCTTTCCCTGTAGGCCTCTTTATTTTTCTTTAAACCTGTGGAAACGAACCTCCTCTGAGAGCCGACATACGCTTGTCAATCAGGCATGTGTGTGTGCCTGGTTAGCACATTTACTTTACCTGTTAAGCAGTGGCTCCTCTCCTGTGTGCGTGGGTCAGTGGATAGCACCGCAGCAAGGCCAGCACTTTCTACATCCCCAGGGGCCACCAGTCGCTGTGGTCTGAGGAGTAAAGGTGGCCCTGCCTACTCTTGAGGTGTGTTTATACCTGTGTAGGCCAAACCCCTGCACTGTGTCACACCTCCACATTACAATCACTGCTCCCTCCTCCAGAGTGCCTTTCTTCTGTTAGTCCGCCTGCTGAACTCCTACACAACCTACAAAACCTTGCTCAGGTGTCACCTCCCCCTTTGACTCCCCCATATAAGACTTAATCACATCTCCCTTTATCCACCTTCTGGGAGTTGTATGTCATAGCTATCAACTCACTAAGGTAATCATCCATTTACTGTGGCTGCTGGAGGGTGGAGACTGTTGTCTTCATCTCTCTAGCTCCTAGGAGAATGGTGTGCTGTCCATGTTTGCCAGGCAGAAAAGCCTTGCAAAACCTCAGTCACTCTACAGTGACCTCAGAGCTTGAGCCTGGTCAACTGGAACAGCAGAAAGAAGCTGGAAATGGCGGATGGCTTCAAGGACGTGAGCCGTGGAGAGGTTAGACAGTGATGGCTGACAGGTTTGCCGTAGGAACCGTTGCGGACCTGGGTAAGGGTGCAGCTCTAGTGAGGTCAACACTGAGGTGAGTGCAGAAGCCATGAGAGATGGTTTCTCTGAGGGAGCCCACTCAGGCCATGGCCTGAGCCCAGGGGCCGCTGGGATGCAGGAGGCCAGGGAGTGGTGGTGGTGCGTGGCCTGTGAGCCCAGAGAGGGTTGTGTGGCTGCTGCCAGATGAGAAGGAGGCCCAGCTCAAAGCTCCTGTGTTTGGCAAAGGGCTGCCACCTTCCAGAGGACAGTTGAGCTCTGGTGGAGGGGAGAGATATGATAGAGTAGAGCTTGAGGAGGTGATGGAGGACATAGATCTGGCCCCAGTTTAGGGGGTGGAGAGAAAACAAGAAATTGGACATTGCCAGGGTTGCAGCGGGCCGTGGTGCAGGCAGGGAAACTAAGCGTGCATGAAAGCTTTGAGCTGGAGGCCAGAGAGGGAAGAGACGCGAGGGAGCAGGGGCCAGGTCTCTTCAGGAGGACCTACTGCATGTCTGGGCACATTTCTGCCCTGCAGAAGGGGCACGTCGGGCAGCGGGCCTGGAAGACCCTGGATACCTCCTCAGAGCACAGAAGAAGTGACCTGGTCACACTCTGGGTCCCCCAGGGCCACAGAGAAAGCTTGTGGGGCTCCCGTCCAGCCAGGGTTCCCAGGGGCCCCAGGAAAAGCCATGGTCTCTGGGGGGACACAGGGCTCTCTGCAGGAGGAAGCTGCCTCTGGGAAGGAGCCCTGCGATGTCAGTGGCCTGGGCTATGTGAGATGAGGGCTCCAGGCCCAGGTGTGCTGGCACAAGCCATCAGGCCTGGAGGTGTGGCCGGCAGGACCCTCCCAAGGCAGAACCCTGTGTGCCCTTCCTCCTGCGCACCCAGCTCAGTGCCCGGCCCATAGTAGGCACTTCATGAATGTTTGCTGAAGTGTGAATTGCATGTGTCGTTAGCAGATGTAGAGTGGAAACAGTACAGCTCACAGCCAAGTGCTGTGTGAATTGTAAGGCCTCATGCAAAGGGGAGTCCTATCCCTGCCCCGCAGAGCACAGGGCCTCAGGGAAGGGGCCATATCCTCCCCAAGAAGACTAGAGGAGGGTGGAGGAGGGCGGAGGGACAAGTCAGTGCCAGGTATGGTGGGCAGCAGGAGAAGGAAGGGCTAGTGACCAAGCCAGACACCCAGACGGGTGGGGACAATGAGCCCATTCATCAGTAGTGACCAGACCCAGGTAGAGGAAGAGTGTCAGTTGGATGTGGAAATGAGGGAGGTGGATCTGAAGCCCCGTGATATGGTGCTGAGCCCCTACTACGTGCAAGTTGGGTGCTAACACCCACTTCCCAGTAGGAGGGTCTGGGGCTCCAAAAGGGTTGGGAAAAAGGCTGTCCTCGCTCTGAGTCTGGGTGACCAAGACAAGATGAGCTGTGGGAAAAGGTAGCAGGGAGTCTGCTTATCTAGGGACATTTGGGATTTATGCTCCAGGAAAGGGATCAAAATGGCTTTGGGGCAGGCACCACAGAGATCTGAGCCTGGGCCCAGGGGAGGAGGCCACCATTGCTCTTCCTGGCCCCACCTGCTTCTCAGGATACTGCTGGCAACCCGGAAGCTGCCAGGGCAGGCCTGCAAGGCCATCAGGTTTTTCTGGTTTGGGCAAGAACATCTCCTTACACCCATTAAGATGCCCACCCACAGCCACGCTGGCCTAGAGATGAAAGAGGTTTTGGGGGCGGGTGGGGACAGGACGAGGGTCCGAGTTTGTGAACAGGCTTTAGAGGCAGGCATGTTTCTGGGGCCCCAGTTTCCCAGGTGGCAGGGGACCTAGCAGTCAATTCTCCCCTAAGAACTGGCATCAAGGAGTCCAGCTCCTCCAGTAACTACTGTGTGGCCCCAGGCGAGCTGCTGAATGCTAATAATAGCAGCAAACACCACAGGCGTGCCAGGTTCTGCTTTCAGCACTTTACATACTTTAACTGGTAAGGCAGGTGCTCTTGGTACCACCCCACTTTAGTAAGGAGAAAGAGTCATGCCGTTGGGAAGTAGCAGAGGATGCAAACTCAGGCCTTCAACTCTAGAGTCTGGATCTAAACCAGTGCTTCGAAACCTGGTGGGGTTTTTTTAAAGTCCATTTCTAAGCTTCACAGACTAATACTTTATCAACCTGGCTCAGATGTCACAGCGTTGTCACATTGCTATACAAGTTTCTTTTCTTTTTCTTTTTCTTCTTTCTTTTTTTTTTTGAGACAGAGTCTTGCTCTGTCTCCAGGCTGGGGTGTAGTGGTGCCATCTCAGCTCACTGCAACCTCCAACTCCCGGGTTCAAATGATTCTCCTGCCTCAGCCTCCAAGTAGCTGGGACTACAGGCATGCACCACCGTGTCCGGCTAATTTTTGTATTTTTTCTAGTAGAGGCGCCATTTCACTATGTTGACCAGGCTGGTCTTGTACTCCTGACCTCAAATGATCCACCCATTTCAGCCTCCCAAAATGCTGGGATTACAGGCATGAGCCACTGTGCCCAGCCAAGTTTCTAAGGCTACACTTATCTATTTGGAAGCAGTCCCAGAGCTCGAGGGTCGTGCTGTAAGGAGCAATGTTCTAAAGCTATTAACCATTCTGTGCCTCAGTTTCCATATTTGTAAAACAGGGTGATGGCACCAGTACCAACCATAGGCTGCAGTCAGCATTAAATGACACACTGTGCTGAAAGTTGGCCCAGGTTGTCACTGTCACTCTCAGGGCAGCCAGCCAGTCTGTGAACATCGGGTTTTGCCATTGGGAATAAGAGCCCACAAAGGTGCTGCCCATTCAGATGCCAGTGCAGAACCTGGCAGGGAGCACCCCATGACTTCATGCCTGGGAAGGGCTTTGTAAACTGTAGAGGGCTGTGGCTGTGTGAGCAGGCCTGCTCATTCTCTTGCCCAGCCTGTCTTTCTGAGTCCCAGAAGATCTTGTGTTTCCTTCTTCACTTTGGCACCCAGAGCTGGGTGCTTGGAGGACAGAACCCACCAAGGCTCCCAGGGTCAGGCCCTGAGTGCTTCAGAGCCAGGACGCAGCCCAGCCCGTCCTTGTGTCAGCACAGGGAGGAGGGTGACTTGCCTCCTGGCTGTGCACGTGTGAGTGTGTGTGGGCTTCACACAAGAAGCTTCTGGGCATTTTGGTTTCAGGTGTCGGGGCCAGCACGGGGCAGGGTGGGGGTCCCATTCTTGGACCTGGCCCTTCCCTCTGACCCATCTGAGCTGCATTTGTTTGCTGAGGCATGGGTCATTCCAGCTGGCAGGAGTGTGATCTCAGAAAGAGATTATCTACACTCTGGTGAGGAGAGTTGGATCTTGTACTTCATTTAGGAATGTGGTCTTCTGAGCTACCTGGATGAGTTGTAAAATTTCAGAAAAGAGGTAGCATCTGTGACGAGACTTCTAGAGGCCCACAGAAGATGACTTCCCGCCTCTCCAGGGTCCTCCTCAGATCCTGGGGCCCAAGGGACCCTCACAGCCCCACAGGCACTGGGGTTGAGACTGCCCATTTCCGGGCAACCCAGGGGCTCCCATGTGGACCAAGGACTTGAGCTGGAACCTTCCTTGGGACCGGGTCCATTCCCAGCATCTCTGTCCTTCTTTACACCTGATTTCATTACTTTTTCCAAGGGTTCGTCCTCTCCCCACTCTTTCATGGGATTTAGATATTTTTAGTGGTAGTGAGAACATGTCAAATATGTAGGGGCCCTGGGTGACTCATATTGTATGTGTACGTGTATTGTGGTGTAAAGGCTAAAACTGACCATTTATCAGAAGCCAGCCCCCAGTTCCAGGTATATCCCTTTGCATTACCTTATTGAATCTTCTCCACCATCCTGTGGGGAAGGCAGCTGTTATCCCCATTTTGCAGTTGAGAAAACAGAGGCCCTGAGAGATGAAGCAACTTGCCCAACACAGTACAGGGAGGAGGTGATCAGGCCAATTCTAGAGCTTCCCATTGCTGAGGGGCCCCACCCTGCCTCCATGGCCTGGCGGGAGGGGCCTCAACCCCACAGGCACTCGCACCGCAGGCAGAGGGAGCGGAAACCCTCACACCACTAGTCACGGCCAGCCATTCGCTTGTTTTATAATCATCCCCTCTACGAAAGTCACTTTCGCCCTTGGGTCACACACATGCATTTGAATTCCAGCATCTGGGACACACAGCCCAGAGCCTACCACCCTGCGGACAGGGCTTCCAAGCTCCTACAGGTCATCCTCTGTGATCCAGATCCAAGAGGAAACTAGTTCCTGCTCTGGGCTGAGCTGACCACTTTGGGTGCCCTCCCCTCTGACATCCATGGTCCTGCCCTCGAGACCCTCTTCCATCTCTCCTTCCCAGGCCCCACTGCCCTCTGGTTCTCCTCCCGCCTCTCCTCTACCCAGCAGCCAACAGGCCACCTTGGCCTCCTCCTTTGTGAGCTCCTAGTAATGTGGAGACCCAGGAGCTCCGGGCTGGGATGCCCATCATGTGGCTCCCGCCTTCTCTGAACCTCTTATCTGAGGCGTGCATCTCCCTCCGCAGCGCGACTGCAGGGTCAAGTGTGGGTACCCGGGCTTCCACCCCTTGCATAGGTCCTACCCCTCAGCTCACTGCATGAAAGTATCATTGTTGGGTGACTGAGGAAGGCATGGCTTTGCGCGCTGCTCCTGCCTGCCTCTGATGATAGCCTGTGTGGACGGCCGCATGTGTCTGATGTCTGCGTGTGTACACTATCAGCTGATATGTTGCACCAGCTGTCCCTCCCCCCAGGAGATACACGAAGGCATTACATGAATGAGAGAGGCATTCTTTACTCCTCCTGGCATAAATCCGTACTCGAGCTGGGTGTGTGGGTGACTGCAAAATAAATGTTGATTACAGTAGTGGCTTCGGGAGACAGCTGCTGCCAGGGGCTCTGCTGGCATGGAGGCCCAGGGAGGAGTCATAACACTGCCATGAGAACGGAGAGGGCTTGTGCCCAGGCCATACTCTTCACCTGCCCTCAGACCTCAGCACCTTCCCTACCTCCTGTGCTTCTGTCCGCTTTCCCTTCCCTTCTCCATCCCATGCTTCCAGCCTGGGCAGGCCCTCCTCTCTGGCTGGGTCTACGGGGGAAGGGGTCTTCCTAACCAGCTTCTCCCTTCTCTAGGCCTCCCCGGACCCCTCCAGCCAGCCTTTGGGTAATAAACACCACAGATCATCCTCATTTGTCTAACGGGCTCAGTTAAACCCCCTAACAACTCCAGGAAGTGAGAACCATTATCTCATGCCACAGATGAGGAGACTGAGGCACACACAGACCAAGGTGTGAGTGATGGGGCCAGACTGCAGTCTGACCCTGCGGCCCATGCCCTGAGTTTATCGCCTCCCAAAGTGCCCATTTATATGGAAGAACATTCCTGATCCCTTGTTTGTTTTTTTTTTAAGCACATTTATTTACTGCTTATTTCCTATCTGATATTTCCCACTACTGTTTTGTGGTTCTTAATCTTGTCTCTAGCCAAATTGTGAGGTCCTGAGACCGGTGATGTTTGTGCCTCACCAGCACCCAGCATCAGCCTGGCCGGATGATAGGAACAATAATAATAGCAATTGCACAGGCCGGGGCGCTGTGGCTGACGCCTGTAATCCCAGCACTTTGGGAGGCCGAGGTGGGCGGATCACTTGAGGTCAAGAGTTGGAGACCAACCTGGCCAACATGGTGAAACCCCATCTCTACTAAAAATACAAAAATTAGCCGGGTGTGGTGACACATGCCTGTAGTCCCAGCTACTTGGGAGGCTGAGGCAGGAGAATCTCTTGAACCCGGGAGGCGGAGGTTGCAGTGAGCCAAGATCTCGCCACTGCACTCCAGCCTGGGTGACACAGCCAGACTCCGTCTCAAAAAAAAAAAAAATTAGCAGTCACTCCCAGTAACTGGGTCCTTACTATGCATCAGCCCTTATGAAACACATCATTTCCCTTATCTCCTTTATCTTAAAAGCACAGGCAGACGAGGTGCAGTGGTTCACGCCTGTAATCCCAGCACTTTGGGAGGCCGAGGTGGGCAGATCACCTGAGGTCAGGAGTTCAAGACCAGCCTGGCCAACATGGCAAAACCCCACCACTACTAAAAATACAAAAATTAGCTGGGTGTGGTGGTGGGTGCCTGTAATCCCAATTATTTGGGAGGCCGAGGCAGGAGAATCGCTTGAACCGAGGAGGCAGAGGTTGCAGTGAGCTGAGATGGCGCCACTACACTCCAGCCTTGGTGACAGAGTGAGACTTCATCTCAAAATAATAACAATAATAATAATAATAATTAATTAATTAATAAAAGCAGAGGCATTTAAGTTAGACCCACCTCCACTTATTCTCTGGTGTACCTGGTGACAATGGGCAAATCGCTCAACTCCTATGCCTTGGTTTCCTCCTCTGTAAATAGGTTTTGTTGTCAAGATTCTGTGCTGTATAAAAATGATCTCAACAGGCACAACTCCAGGCTGAAAGGAAGGGCGCAGTGATTAGACCCTTCTCCTGTCACTATACAGACAAGGAAACCAAATCCCAGGGAGGTTGAGACACTTGCCTGAGGGTGTACAGCTCCTAAGTGGCAGAGCTGGGGGTGGAGGACAGGTCTGCTGGACTGAGAACCATGTATCCCTCCCTTCTACCACCTGCAGAGGAAGGGGCTGTCCTTCCCCGTTTCCTCCCCACCTCTGCTGCTTCTCATCTCCCCCTCCTCGGACCTTGCTCCTGTGGCCCAGGAGGTGCTGAGCCAGCCTTTTAGTGAAGGACTACCAATACCATGTCCTCCTCCCTGGCCCGATCCCTGGCGAAGCAACACTTCTCACCCGCAGCCAGACACTCACACAGCTCGAGGGCTCCTGAAGACCTAGGGCCCCTTTCTTCATCCCCATGTGACTTTTTTTTTTCCGCAGGGGACTTGATCCCATTTTCCACCAGTGCATCTCTTCCCTTGGTCACTTTGGGATGCCACAGCCATCATCGGTTTGCTTCATTTTCTGCAGTCAATCTCCATTCCCAGATCTTTGTTTCTCCTGTCATTTCTGATCACTCGAGATTAAAAACAGCAGTGGAGAAGCCAGGAGGAGGCTGAGCTAAGGAGGACTTGGAGTGATGTGCCCTCACTCCTCCCAGGAACACAGGAAGAAGAGGAGTAAATGGGGAAGAATGTGATTATAATCGGCTCCAATCCTGCCTTTATCCCTTACCTGCTCTGTGACGTAGACAAATCACAGCTTCTCTAAGCCTCAGTTTGCTCATCTGTAAGAAGAAAATTAAAACGTCTATCTTGGGCCGGGTTCGGTGGCTCACGCCTGTAATCCCAGCACTTTGGGAGGCCGAGGTGAGCAGATCATCTGAAGTCAGGAGTTCGAGACCAGCCTGGCCAACATGGTGAAACCCCATTTCTACTAAAAATACAAAAAAAACTAGCCGGGCATGTTGGCGCATGCCTGTAATTCCAGCTACTCAGGAGGCTGAGGCAGGGGAATCGCTTGAACTGGGGAGGCGGAGGTTGCGGTGAGCTGAGATGGCGCCACTGCACTCCAGCCTGGGCGACAGAGAGAGACTCTGCCTCAAAAAATAATAATCATTAAAATAAAATAAAATAAAATGTCTATCTCCCTGGGACAGCCTGCCCCTGTGCCTGGTCCATAATATGAGCTCAGTAAATGATGGCTGAAAAGAAATTAGAAAGAGCTGGCAACCTTTCATTCTGCCTTAAACTCGGGGCACAGAGACACGGGTGGGAAAGCCCATGAATTTTGCTTCCTTTACTCGGAGGCAATTTAGAAACATAGAAGAGTGAATTTTGGAGAATTGGTGAATCTCACCATCCTGTTTGGAGTGAGGGAGCTGGGCACCCTGAGCATTGCTGGGTGCCTCAGCCTGGGACCAGGCCCTGTGTCTCATTTGCACAAGGCAAGGTAGGGCCTGAAGAGGCAGCATGGGGCGGTGAATGGTTGGGTTTCCCTGGACAGCAGTGAATTCCTTTTTTTTTTTTTTTGAGACACGGTCTCACTCTGCCACCCGGGCTGGAGTGCAGTGGTGTGATCACAGCTCACTGCAACCTTGACCTCCCAGACTCAAGCCATCCTCCCACTCAGCCCCCTGAGTAGCTGGTACTACAGGCACGTACCATCATGGCCTGTTAATATTTTGTAGAAATGGGGTTTCACAGTGTTGCCCAGGGTGGTCTCAAACTCCTGAGGTCAAATGATCCTCCCTCCTTGGCCTCCCAAAGTGCTGGGATTATAGGTGTGAGCCACCGCGCCAGTCAGCAGTGAATTCCTGCCTGGGGCTGGTCATGGGGGATTTCTGCACTGGCTTACCCCCTGCTCTAGGTCCTGCCCTTGCTTCATCCTGAGGGGGTCGCCGGCTTCTCCCCTACCCTCACCTCAGGGAAGCAGGGCCAGGCTATCTGGGATGCCTCCTCCCAGGGAGCACCCCCAACACACACTTCCCACCCATGTGTTTTCTTCCGCCCTTCCCTAGGTGAGGTCAGTAGAGAAGCTTCCCTGTGGCAGTCAGGGGTCCACTCTGGGGTTTGTCTCCTCCCTCGTAGCCCCTGTGGGGAGTCTGACTCTTAGAGATGACCCGAGAGAGAGGAGGCCGGGACTGATATGGAGAAGCCCTGGCTGATGGAATGGGGTTTCTTTTTCCCTCCTGTCTTCCTTCTTTTCTTTTGTATTTTTAAGCAAGAGATAAATAAATGTCACCCTGAGATGACAAGAGAACATTGAAGGAGATAAAAGGAGAGTAAAAGGGAGCGAGAGAGCAGAGGCAAAGGACAGAGGGGGATTTGGACTGTACACTGAGATGAGGGGAGAGATGAAAGAGGGAAGAAAGAGATGAGATGGGAAGGCAGGACCAAGTGGCAGAGCGGAGGATGGGGTTGCCACGGAAACCGAAGGAGGGGAGGAATGGAGGGAGAGGAAGACGGGATGGAGAAGGCGGAGGGCTTGGTGCAGGAGGGGTCTGAGGCGAGGCTTGGTGAGGAGGAAGGGAAGCCATGAGGGGCTCCTAGGTGTGAATTAGGCCCTGGTGTGGGAAAACAGGTTGGCAGGGGAGGAAGACAAGACCCAGAAAGCCCATCCCTGAGATCTGAGGTGAAGAGGGCTGGGTCTCGGCCCTGGGCCCACCCAGCTGGGGCCTGCTCTATCCTGCCTGCAGGGGACTGCCTCAGTTTGCACGTCTGTATAATGGAAATGGTACGCCCCATCCCAGAGGACTGCCCCAATGGCTAGAAATGGTGTGCTTTCATCCCAGGCCCTGATGAAGTTCAAGCACAGTGAATGGTCCTATTGTTACTTCCTTTGATTCTTATCTTTGTCCCCTTGAACTTGTGAGCTGAAGTTTTGTCTGTTTTTCCCATTACATGAAGCTGGTGATCTCTGGGTCCAGGATAGTGTACTTGTTTGGGGGACAGATGTACTTCTTTGCTTCTGGACTTGGAGGAAAGATGTGGAGCCCTCTGGAAACATGAGGCCTGCTGTCCCTCCCCCTCGGAACAGGAACTGGCCCTAAAGCTCAGGGAAAAGAGGCAGGCAGGGTCTATCTGGCTGCTGTCCAAAGCTGGGCTCGGCAAGGGGCCTCTTTTTTCTTTGCCCTTGAATATGGGTATTCTCAAAAGGGCAACAATTTATTCTATCTGTGTACTCTGCTAGGGATGCAGTGGTGAGCAAACAGGCAAGGTCTCTGCCCTTGGAGAATGTAATCTAACTGGGATGCCAGAATCTAACTGGGATGGTAGCTATTAGGCAAGTAATTCTATAAATAAATAAATAATTAACAAATCATTTAAAGTTACAATAAGGTCCAGGAAGGAAAAGTATGAAATTTGAGATTGCACAGGACCTGGGGTCTAGACCTGGTCAGGGTGGGGCAGGGGGTCAGGAAAAGCTTCCTGAGGAAATGATACCTAGGCTGAAAGCTGAAGGGAGAGGAATGAGGAAGAGCATTCCAGGTAGGGGACAGCATGTGTGAAGAGGCCGTGTGCAGGCGAGGTCTATTAAAGAACATCAATGAAGTGCATGTGGCTTCACATGGAGGGAGGGGACAGCAGCACGCTGTGGACTTGTCATGGAGGCAGGGACCAACCAGGCAAGTTCTGGAGGCCCTTGGTGAGATGTTTGGGCTTGATTGCAAGAGCAATGGGAGGTGACTGGGATGTGGAGCAGGTGGGATGTCATGACCGATTGGTACAAGCATAAGGCTTGCTTCAGTCTTCTCTCTTTTGACTGACTATTAGCATCCTAGGACAAGGGACAGCTACGTGGCAGAACTCTTGAGAGCTCAAAACATTTCCTGCAGGTGGGGTGAATGGTGGAAATTCCTTGCCCCATACGATCTCCTGTGCACACCTTCACGGCCCCCAGACAGTAGAAGGCAAACACCCTGGTGGGAGAGCCTGAGTTGTGGGGTGACCCCCATGTTTGACATGGATGGAAGGAAACACGAGGAGTCAAGAGCTGCACAGGGACGGTGGCTCGTGCCTGTAATCCCAGCACTTTGGGAGGCCGAGGCAGGCGGATCACCTGAGGTCAGGAGTTCAAGACCAGCCTGGGAAACATGGTGAAACCCCGTGTCTACTAAAAAAATACAAAAATTAGCCAGGCATGGTGGTGCACACCTGTAATCCTAGCTATTTGGGAGGCTGAGGCAGGAGAATCGCTTGAACCAGGAGGTGGAGGTTGCAGTGGGCCAAGATCACACCACTACATTCCAGCCTGGGCGACAGAGCAAGACTCCATCTTAAAAAAAAAAAAAAAAAAAAAAAAAAAAAAAAAAAAAAAGGCCAGGTGCAGTGGCTCACACCTATAATCCCAGCACTTTGGGAGGCCGAGGCGGGTGGATCACCTGAGGTCGGGAGTTCAAGACCAGCCTGACCAACATGGAGAAACCCCGTCTCTACTAAAAATACAAAGAAAATTAGCTGGGCCGTGGTGGCGCATGCCTGCAATCCCAGCTATCTGGAGGCTGAGGCAGGAGAATCGATTGAATCCGGAAGGCGGAGGTTGCGGTGAGCCAAGATCACACCATTGCACTCCAGCCTAGGCAACAAGAGCGAAACTCCGTCTCAAAAAAAAAAAAAAAAGAGCTCCAGATTAGTCCTCACTGAGGGGTAGGGGCCTTGGGGTCTTGGTTTCCATATCTGTAAAATTATGGCATTGGACAGGAGGGTCCCCAAAGTTCCTTTCAGCCCTGCCGGTGAAGATTCCAAGACCCACAGCCAAAGTGGCTGAAGCAAAGGGTCTTCAGCAAGGCCACCATCCTGCCATGGGAGAGCCAAGCGTCCCTCCTTTGCAGTAAAGAAGCACGCGTGCGTTTACTGGGCATGTGAGCTGCGAGGCGGGAGGATCAGGCCCATGGCTTCTGGGATCCTGGTGTCTTCAGATCATAGGCGGCGCATTACTCCTGTACTTAGCATCAAAGAGAAGCTACCATGTGCTTTTTATGCAGCTCTGCAGGCAGCTCAGCATTTGCCCATAGTAATTTGTGCAGCAGACGCCCTGTTAGTTTAGGCAGGCTCATTTCTATAAGACCCAGAGGCCCACCCAACTCACCTCAGGGATAAGGGGGGTTGATTGGCAGCGAGGGTCCCCCAGGCTAGGGGCAGGGGCCGGGCACCATCCAGAATCCCGCTGCCTTCTGGGATCAGCGTTCCCTTGGGCTCTCCTCAGACACCCACCCTGCCACCCCCACTTGCCCAAGCTCTCTGCCCCTTCATGTTCTGGCCTCAGTCTACCCCATGGCGCTCCTTTGTGTGTTCTTTGCACATCTGCTCCTGTGGCTGATGGACTGAGGCTCAATGCAGAGCCATGTTTTCAAGAGAGGAAACTTTGGCCCAAGTTCTTTCAGGGGATGGGGAGGGCCAGGCCATAGGTCTGGGCCCAGCTTCTGTATGAACTGCCCTAGATGGTGGGAGTATGCTATGCTTGGAGGCCCAGGGCTGGAAGTGGGGCAGCTGCCATTAACGGAAGGCAAGGAAGAAGGCACCTGGGGTGGGGAGGGGCCTCCCGCTTGATTCACCAGGCAAGACCAGGTCACCGAGAGTATGCGTCAACTGTTGCTAATTAACTTCGAGAGGCCGGGCATGGTGGCTCACACCTGTAATCCCAGCACTTTGGGAGGCCAAGCTGGGTGGATCACTTGAGCCCAGGAGTTTGAGACCAGCCTGGGTAACATGGTGAAACATCATGTCTACTAAAAAATCCAAAAATGAGCCAGGTGTGGTGGTACGCTCCTGTAGTCCCAGCTACTCGGGAGACTGAGGCACGAGAATCGCTTGAACCCAGAAGGTGGAGGTTGCAGTGAGCTGAGATCGTGCCACTGCACTCCAGCCTGGGTGACAGAGCAAGACTAAATAATAATAATAATAATAATAATAATAATAATTTGGAGAATCAGAATCACTTGAGAAGCCTCTAGAAAATCCCATGTCCAGGCCCTGAACCCAGAGATTCTGGTTTAACTGGTCTAGAATGAGACCCCGGTATTGGCATTCTAATCAAACGATACCAGTTCTGGAACTCTGTGGACCCAGGGTCTCTGTCTTCACAAGAGTTTGTGTCTGAAAAGTCACATCAAAATAGTTCATGCCTCACCATGGGGGCTTCACCCCTCATTTCCTTGGGTTTTAGGGTACTGTGACCTCTTAGAAGAGGGAGATCCTCACACAGGGGCCACCCTGTGGCAGTCAGGCCCACCTCAGCCCTCAGCTTATAGAAGCAGAGGCGTGGCTCCCAGGTCAGGTGTAGGTGCAGCTGGGCCTGGGGGATGGATCAAGAGAGCAAGGGTTGTCAGAGCAGGCCCTGTGGGAGGGGCTTTCTCACCTGGGAGGGCGTCAGGTGAAAAAGCACTCAGAGCTCCTGGGCCTGAGCTCCTGGGGACTCTGCCATTAGGGGAAGGCAAGGAAGAAGGCACCTGGGGTGGGGAGGGCCCTCTGGCTTGATTCACCGGACAAGGTCAGGTCACTGAGAGTGTGCATCTGCTCTTGCTAACTAATTTGGAGAGGCCCTTCCCTATGCTGACTGGAGACCATCCCAGTGAGGAGGCAGGACTGTCCTGGGAGTGAGGTGCTCAGAGAAGAGCAAAGCCTTGGTAGAACTCTCAGGCAAGAGCTTCCCTCTCCATCTCACCACATTCAGTCTTGGTCCCTTGGTGACTGTCAGCTTCCTTCTCTTCCCTTTTCTGTACCCTGGTGTCTTTCTCTAGAGACACTCCCCTGCTGAGCCCCCTCTGTTCCTCTGCAGTCACTGTCCTGTGGGTGGCCTGGCTGTGGGGGGAGATGATCCACAGTGTGATTGTATCAGTCAGGGTTCTAGAGAGAAATAGAACCAGTAGGAGACACTATATATATATATATACACACACACACACACACACACACACACACACACACACACACACACACAAACACGCACACACGTACACAGAGAGGTCTCTTTTAAGGAATTGGCTCCTGTGATTGTGGAGGCTGGCAAGTCCAAAATCTGCAGGGCAGACCCGGGGGCTGGAAACTCAGGCAAGATTCATATGTTACAGTCTCAAGGCAGAATTCTTTCTCTGGGAAACCTCAATGTTTACCCTTAAGGCCTTCAACTGATTGTTTGATGCCCACTCACATTATGGAGGGTCATCTGCTTTTCTTAAAGTCAACCGATTGTAAATGTGAGTCACATCTGTAAGATACCTTCATATCAACATCTAGCTTAGCCAGGCACACAGCTGGGCACCATAGCTTAGCCAAGATGACGCATAAGATTTACCATCACAGTGATGGTCTCGGGCTGGGAGAGGGTCCTCATCCTGCCCTCATGTACTTCAAGGGAGGCAGTGCCTGCGCTAAATCCTCAAAGATGATGGGAAATTCACCCAGTTCGAGGGAAGGGCAGTCCTTGCAGGGGAATCAGCCTGTGCAGAGGCCCCGAGGTAGGAAACATCGGTGAGTGGGGGGCAGACGGGCAGTGGAGCCTGCCTGGGGGCCATCTTGGGCAGCAAATGAAGGCATGGGCAGTGCATCCCACCTACCAAAAGGCTGTGGGGGCCGCGGGGCTGGAGACCTGCATTCTAGTCCTTGCTCCCCCACCGTCTCACTGTGTGACCTTGGACCATTCCCTTCCCCTCCCTGGGCCTCAGTTTCCTTATCTGTTAACAGGGCCGGGTACGGTGCGCATCACGGTGGTTTGTGGGTTGGTGGCCCTGTGTCAGGGGCCCAGCCACTCTGACTCCCAGAGGTGGGGCTCAGTGAATCTGTCCACAGAGAAAGGGGAAGGAAGGCAGAGACAGGATCCCAGGAGGAAGAGACTCTCGAGCTTCCCCTGCCCCTCCCCCGTGCCGGCGGCAGCTCCCTGGGCCTCTGGCTCCTGAGGCCTGTGGGCTGGGCAGAAGTGAGACTGTGGCAAGGGGCCCCGAGGCACAGGCCTCCCAGCTCTCGCTTCCTCTTCCCTTCTGCGCATGTGAGCAGAGTTTCCCTTGAAGCCTCCTGTGAGGAGGACAACAGGGGAAACCAAGAGGCTGGTTTCCTTAGGCGGTGAAATCCCATGCATGTTTTTCACAGCGGTGTACAGGCCTGGAACTTCCTCTTCTCCTCCTGCCTGGTTACCTGTCCCGCCCACTCCAGCTTCAGCCTCTCCAGTCCCAGGGCCCTGGACTCCGAGGGGCAAAAGGCCCAGAGCCACATCCTGGAGGGCTTGAATGCCAGACCCAGGGTCAGGAGCCCCCTCCCCGCTCTTGCTCTGTTGGGTCCTGAACTGCCTCCACGGAACCCAGTCCTCAGTCCTGTCCCCACCCCGCCTCCATACTACAGCCCCCGCCTCCCAGAGATCCTGGTGCTTCGTGTGGACTGAGCTTAACGCAAGTCAACTCCCCAAGGGTGAGAACTTTAATTTGCCCCTTCTATCTACCCACAAGCAAGCACCTAATAGGTGCTTAGTAAATATGCATTAAATCAGTGGCTGAAGCCTGGCACAGTGGCTTAGGCCTGTCATCCCAGCACTTTGGGGGGCCAAGGTGAGATCGCTTGACCCCAGAAGTTCAAGACCAGCCTGGGCAACTTAGCAAGACTCCACCTCTACAAAAACAATGTAAAATTAGACAGGTATGGTGGCACATGCCTTTAGTCCCACCTACTTGGGAGGCTGAGGCAGGAGGATCGCCTGAGCCCAGGAGTTTGAGGCTGCAGTGAACTATGATGGCACCACTGCACTCCAGCCTGGACAACAGAGGAAGACCCATCTCTTAAAAAAATAAAAAGTCAGGCCAGGCGCAGTAGCTCATGCCTGTAATCCCAGCTCTTTGGGAGGCCAAGGTGGGTGGATCACCTGAGGTCAGGAGTTCGAGACCAGCCTGGCCAACATGGTGAACACCTTGTCTCTACTAAAAATATAAAAAATTAGCCGAGCATGGTGGTGGGCGCCTGTAATCCCAGCTACTTTGGAGGCTAGGCAGGAGAATTGCTTGAACCCAGGAGGCAGAGGTTGCAGTGATCCAGTATCGCTCCACTGCACTGCAGCCTGAGCAACAGAGTGAGACTCTGTCTCAAAAAATAAATAAATCAATAAAAAGTCAGAGGTTCAGCTGCAGGACTGGAGACTGCAGTCTCTGAGCAACCTGGTGATTGAAGGCCAAGATGAGGGAGCCAACAGGCAAGCCTGCCTTCCAGGATAAGTTCGAGGCACTGCTGAGGCTGTGTCAGGGAGTACGGGTTCACGGGACCCTCAGGAAATAGTCATCAAATTACATTGATCACGGGTGCTTGGTGATGTCCCAAGCCTGGCCTGGCAGAAGCCCCAGACCTCTGTCTATTGGTTGTTTTTGTTTGTTTGTTTGCTTGCTTTTTCTTTATTTCTATACTTTTTTTTGTTTTGTTTTTTGAGACAGGGTTTCACTCCTGTCACCCAGGCTAGAGTGCAGTGGCGTGATCTCAGCTCACTGCAACTTCCGCCTCCCGGGCTCAAGCGATTCTCCTGCCTCAGCCTCCCAAATATCTGGGGCTACAGGCACGCCACCACACTTAGCTAATTTTTGCATTTTTTTGCAGAGACGAGAGCTCATCACGTTACCCAGGCTGGTCACAAACTCCTGAGCTCGTGATCCACCTGCCTCGGCCTCCCAAGGTGCTGGGATTACAGGTGTGAGCCACCGCGCCCACCCTTCAGTTGGTGTTTGAGATCCCCCTGGTGGTGGGAATTAGTCAAAGAGTGTCCAGGTGGCCACAAGGTCCTGTTGGCTCTTCCTTCAGAAAATGGCTCCTGTCGTGCCAGACCAGGTTTTGGGTGTCTTCACCCACTCTCTGCCCTGAGATCTGTGTCCCAGGGGACACCAGCCACCCTGATCCCACCCGACCCTCCTCTGCTCCTAGAGTGATGGGGTCCCCATGAGAGGAAAGGAGCACTGTTGTGAGCAGTGTGGGATGAGAGGAGGTACTGTCACAGCTTGGGGAAGGGACCCTGGTAACCGGCAGGTAGGTCAATAGTTCGCCCGCCTCCGCATTCCAAGTAGGCTCTTGTGCCCATTTTACAGATCAGGAAATGGAGACAGGTGGAGGAGCCAGGTGACTTGCCCAGCCTTTACAGGACCCATGGGGCAAAGCCATAGGTGAAGTCACAGTGACAGATTCCAGAGCTCTGAGGAGACTGCGTCCCCCGCTTGGGTGGGGAAGGTCCCCTGCCGGCCCCCAGACGATGAGTCTTTGTTCCCTCCCCAGGGGCTGGCCTGGCCCTCAGGCCTGGGAGGTTGAGGTGCCGAGCCCTGGGAAATAGGGCAGTCCTGGGCTTCCGGTGTCACTGCACGCCCCTCCCCCTCCCGCCTTTGTTTCTTGGCCTCCACAGCCTCATTCTCTCTCCCTCCCCCTCACTCAGGCTCCTCCTCTGCCCCCCCTTCCCTGTCTCTTCATTTCTTCTCTCCCTCTCCCTTTCTCTCTCTCTGATATGTCCTCCCTTCCCCCACTCCCAGCACAACTACAATCAGGCAGCTCATCTGTGTCTCTATTTCCCCGCCTTTCACATTGACTTTCTCCCCACCCTGGGGACCGAGGGCATCCTGGTGGGAGGCCACGCCACATGCCAGCCGGTGGACGCCCCTCATCTTGCCAGCCTGGGGCAGTCTGAGCTCCCCTTTCTCCTGGACATGGGGGGAGCTTTTGTTCTGAGTCCTCAGCACAAGTGGTGGGAGAGGCCCTGCTCTAAGAAGGGAGGGGCCACAGTGGGGCCCCAGCCGGATGACAGAGGGGCCTTGGGTTGGGTGGGGAGGCAGCCCTGGCACACAGGTGACACACACCTGGCAGGCTCTCTTCCTGCCCTGGACGGCCCTGTGCCAGGACATAAACAGAAGGGTTTAGCCTGGGAGATGGAACCAGAGCGGGTGAGGAGACACGAGCCACAATGCTGGCCCAGGAGGAGGGAGAACAGAGTGATACCGGGCCTCCCCACTCCTCATTTCCGTGTGTGATAGGCAGGCAGAACACACATGCGAAACGCAGGTAAATTAGATTCCCTCCTCAGCAGAGCCCCTTCTGCATACACACACGCACGCATGCACACACACACAGCCTGCCTGGCTGCCCCAGCGAACAAGACAACATGGACACAGGGCCTGCCCCCATAAGCCCCGCAAAGACAGCATTATAGGGTGGTGTGTGTTCTACTCAGCCAAGTCTCCAGGCCAATGTAAAAGAAAGCATGGGGCCAACTGCCCAGGTGGGCGGTGGCTCAATGAAGACTTCTAGTAGGAGGAGAGACCCCAGTTCCCCCAGCTGGCTGGGGCCCTGGACCAGCCAGCCAGGAAGCAGCCCGAGGCTTCATGTTGCAGTTTGCCTAGGTCTTGCCTATGTGCCCCTGCTGGCCTGTGGTGACCCAGGACAGCTCCTGAGAACTGAGGAGCCCGGCTCGGGTGTGACCTCCGCGGGTGCATAGCTGCAGGAGCACAGAAGGGACCCAGCTGTGGGGCCACACGGGCCTGGCTGCAGACCCAGCTCCCCCTTCACTGATGGGGCATGAGATGGGGAGCGCATTACCCCACCCCTGCCCACCGGGTTGTTCCATGTATTAAATGGCTCACTGGGGACCTCGTGAGTCTCTGTAATGAGAAGCTGTTGGTCTTCCGTGGTGTTTGTCGTCAGTTGTTGGCAGCTCTCTGTGCCCCTGCCCTGCCCCGACTTAGGCACAAACCCTCAGGAACAAGGACTCTGGGTTAGTCCCTTTCTACAGCCAAGCACAGGCTCCTGACACAGACGCACCTTCTCAAGTCCAAACTACCTGTTCATATGGGAAGGGGTTTGCTTCTGGTGTCCTGGTGTGACTATAAGGAGTGGCCCCTTGTAGAAGGGGGCCCGGTGTGGACGGTCAGCTCCATGGTTACCCTTGCTGTAGGGAACCACACTTCAGCTCCCACGGGCAGTTCGTTGGCTGACGTTTTTGCCCTCTCCTCACCTCTAAAGCAGTGTTAACTGTTTCCTTAAGCCCGCACCCTTGAGGTTGGCGGGAGGGGGCTGATTCCTGGTATTAGGCTGCAGGGGAAAGGAGAGGGAAGGGAACTAACGACACTGACATCCTCATCTCACTGTCCCATGAGTCAGGAGCCTTTTCCCCCCCATAGAGATGAGAATCACCTGATGTCATATGGCTAGTAGACGGCAGGGCCTGGAATTGAACTCAGCATCCAGGGCCAAGGGGGAAGCACTGGCTTGGCCATTGACGCTTAGTTCCTCCTTCTTGCTGGTCCTGCCTTTGGGGAAGTTTACAAAAACTGCTGAACACATCATTTGCCCAAACCCCACAACAGACAGGAGGGTTGCCACTGGGGGCTGTGTCAGACGGACTGTCGCGACAGGAGGCAGCCATGCTCCTCAGCGTGCTCTGCAAACCTGACAGTGGCTGGAGGGCACTGGGGGTGGCTGTGGTGGGCCCCAAGGGTCAGGACCCCTGCCTCATTCACCTTGCTGTCTCCAAGCACAAGCCCTAACCCATAGCAGGGATTTAGTGGCTATTTATTGTACAAATGAATGAATGAGTTCTCAGTCTCTAGTGGTTGTCCTCAGAATCACTTAAGCTTTGCTGAATTTGGGGCCCAAGAATGGAAACATCTCTTGGCTCTGTGGCTTTTTTCAGAAAAGCCTTCTCCCAGAGATCTGGGCAGATAATAATGGTTCTTTTTTTCTTCCTTTGAGACAGAGTCTCACTGTGACACCCAGGCTGGAATGCAATGGCGCAATCTCTGCTCACTGCAACTTCTGCCTCCCGGGTTCAAGTGATTCTCCTGCCTCAGACTCCCAAGCAGCTGGGATTACAGGCACCCACCACCACGCCCGGCTAATTTTTGTATTTTTAGTAGAGATGAGGGTTCACCATATTGGCCAGGCTGGTCTCGAACTCCTCACCTCAAGTGATCCACCCGCCTCAGCCTCGCAAAGTGCTGGGATTACAGGTGTGAGCCACCATGCCCCCGCCAACAGTGATTCTTTACAGTTGGTTAGGGCCTTATAATGAACCAAGCTGCTTCACCTGTGTTAGGACCCTGGGCTCTCACAACCCTTCCATGGGTGAGTGTTTTCATCCCCGTTTTTCAGATAGGGAAACTGAGCCACTGGCATGACTTTGCTTAGTCACTTGCAAGTGACTGAGCTGGCACTCGAGGTCCTCGCTGACTGCATTTCCCAGCAGCTGGACATTGGGGTGGGGTGTGGTGGTTTGGAAGCAGGTTTAGCCCCTCCAGCCTATTCCAGATGCACCCTGACCCCCAGGCCGAGGTTTCCTTCTATCTGATCCCTTCCATGAGAGCCTCACTCTAAGCTTAATAGCTTAATCTTTGGTGTCCGTTTCAAGGAGGCTAAATTCCTGTCTGGGGTATTTTTAGCCGTCCTCAGGAAGGGGAAGCTCCGCTGGCCGCTGGGGGGAGGGGGACGCCTTGCCCGGAGCCGGTTTCCTGAGGAAGGGCCGCCGACCGTGTACCTGACCGTGGCCCTGGGAGAGGCTGGTAGTTGGTCCGTTGGGAGCCCTGGGAGCAGAGCAGGCGAGAGTCGCCCCAGTAATGCCATCCCCCCTCCTCTGATGTGCCAGGTGTTGAACCAGGGCAAGGGGTATAGGCCCAGGAGGAGGTCGCCACCCCCTACGGGCACACTGCCTGGCGTGCTGCAGTCCTTGGAAGCCTGGAGAGGGCACGAGGGCAGGCCGGGAGAGCTGGGAAGGCCCCAGGAGCAGGTGGACCTCGAGCCACGCCTCAGAGGCTGGTTGGCGGAGCAGGGGTCAGCGGGGTTGGGAAAAGGCCGCCCCGGGTGGGAAGACCCATGGGTTCAAAGACCGGCCTCCACAGAGGGCTCACGGAGCAGGTGCCTCCATATGTGGCTGGAGCCCCCAGCGAGGGAAGAGGCCGCTGTGCTGGGGGATTGTACCTGGGCACGTGGGCACATTGGCACTATTTAGAAGATCATGTTAGGGGCAGGTTCAGTGGCTCATGTCTATAATCCTAGCATTTCGGGGGGCTGAGGCAGGAGGATCACTTCAGTGCTGGAGGTTGAGGCTGCAATGAGCCATGATTGTGTCACAGTAGCCTGGGTAACAGAGCAAGACCCTATCTCTAATCAAAAAGAAAAAAAAAACCTGTTAGATGAGAGGCTATGAATGTGAACTTGGGAGCCTGTTTGAGCATTCAATTCGGATAGTGGTCTCAAACATGTTAGCTGTCAAGGAGCCCTTCTTTCAAATCAGATCTGACATGGAACTCCAATGTATAAAATCAGATAAAAGTGATATTTTTATCAGTATAAATTTAGATATTTAAATGTATAACATTTAGCTAATCAAGAAAAACAACAACCGGTTGTGATAGATTGCAGATGTTTAGCATCGGGGCTGACAAGTGATAGCCAGTGTTTGAGATTGGCCTCAGCACCTAATTTATTTTTTTATGTTGTGTTTTTTTGCCATACGTTCTCATTCATACAGCGGCGTCATTACAAATAATGACAGTTAACACCTCACCGCACAGTCCCAAGGTCTGTGCAAATTAATTACTTTGGCAACAAAGCCAGTGGGGCTACTGAATGTGTTAGAATGTGGCACATATTACATTTGAGTAGGTGGGCCTTTTAAAATCAGTTTTTAAATAGTGGAATCTTTATTTTTTGCATTTTTGAATCCGATTTTTAAGGATTTTTTTTTTTTTTTTTTTTTCTGAGACAGAGTCTGACTTTGCTGCCCAGGCTGGAGTGCAGTGGCGCGATCTCGGCTCACTGCAACCTCCGCCTCCCAGGTTCAAGCGATTCTCCTGCCTCAGCCTCCTACAGCTGGGATTACAGGTGCCGGCCACCACGCCCAGCTAATTTTGTATTTTTTGTAGAGACAGGATTTCACCATGTTGGCCAGGCTGGTCTCAAACTCCTGACCTCAGGTGATCTGCCCATCTTGGCCTCCCAAAGTGCTGGGATTACAGATGTGAGCCACCATGCCCAGCCTTTTTAAGGAATTCTTGAAGGACCTGTAGAACACAATTTGAGAACCACTGAGGAAATCCCACCTCCCTGTTGTACAGATGGGAAGACTGAGGCCAGCAAGGGGGCAGAGCTTACCCAGGATCCCCCAGGGACATGGAGGAGATGGTCAGATACACAGCGGGAATCACTGCTTCCTATAATAACAAGTGTGCCCTGTTCCCAAGGCAGGAGCAGAAAAGACATCAGGGCCACACACCCCCAAAATCAGCCAAGCCCTTGTCCGTGCTGTGTCTGTTGTCTGTCTGTGCAGCAGTGAGCCAGCAATATTAACCTTCCCTTCTCCACCCACAGTGATGCCCTCCTAGCTAGCCGTCACGGGATGGAGGGCTTCATGGACTCAGGGACACAGACGGACGCCGTGGTGGTACTGTCCTTGGCTCAGGCCGCCGTGCTTGGCCTGGTCTCCGAAAATGAGCTCTTTGGAGCTACCATAAGCGCCGAGGCCTTCTACCCAGACCTGGGGCCCGAGCTTTCAGGGACAGCCATGGGAGAGCCTGGGCCACCAGGCCCTGACGTCTACCAACTGGCCTGCAACGGGAGGGCCTTGGAGGAGCCGGCAGAGGAGGAGGTGCTGGAGGTGGAGGCAGCCTTTGAGAAGCACACCCGGCGGAAGACACGGCCACCTGTGCGGCTGGTGCCCAAGGTCAAGTTCGAGAAGGTGGAGGAGGAGGAGGACCAGGAGGTCTATGAGGTTTCCGTGCCGGGTGACGACAAGGACGCAGGGCCAGCAGAAGCCCCCGCCGAGGCGGCCAGTGGTGGCTGCGACGCCCTGGTGCAGAGCAGCGCCGTCAAGATGATCGACCTCAGCGCCTTCAGCCGCAAGCCCCGAACGCTCCGGCATCTGCCCCGAACCCCGAGGCCAGAGCTGGACGTGGCCCCATATGACCCTCACTTCCCAGCCCCGGCCCGGGATGGCTTCCCCGAGCCCAGCATGGCGCTGCCTGGGCCAGAGGCCTTGCCCACAGAGTGTGGGTTCGAGCCACCCCACCTGGCCCCCCTGAGTGACCCTGAGGCCCCCAGCATGGAGTCCCCAGAGCCTGTCAAGCCGGAACAGGGCTTCGTGTGGCAGGAGGCCAGCGAGTTCGAGGCTGACACGGCGGGTTCGACCGTGGAACGCCACAAGAAGGCCCAGCTGGATCGGCTGGACATCAACGTGCAGATCGATGACTCCTATCTGGTGGAGGCGGGCGACCGCCAGAAGCGCTGGCAGTGCCGCATGTGCGAGAAGTCCTACACGTCCAAGTACAACCTGGTGACTCACATCCTGGGCCACAACGGCATCAAGCCACACTCGTGCCCACACTGCAGCAAGCTCTTCAAGCAGCCCAGCCACCTGCAGACGCACCTGCTGACACACCAGGGCACCCGGCCCCACAAGTGCCAGGTATGCCACAAGGCCTTCACGCAGACCAGCCACCTCAAGCGCCACATGCTGCTGCACTCGGAGGTCAAGCCCTACAGCTGCCACTTCTGCGGCCGTGGCTTCGCCTACCCCAGCGAGCTCAAGGCCCACGAAGTGAAGCATGAGAGTGGCCGCTGCCATGTCTGCGTCGAGTGCGGCCTGGACTTCTCCACCCTGACCCAGCTCAAGCGCCACCTGGCCTCCCACCAGGGCCCCACCCTCTACCAGTGCCTCGAGTGTGACAAGTCCTTCCACTACCGCAGCCAGTTGCAGAACCACATGCTCAAGCACCAGAACGTGCGACCCTTCGTGTGCACTGAATGCGGCATGGAGTTCAGCCAGATCCACCACCTCAAGCAGCACTCCCTCACCCACAAGGTAAGGCCGTTCCCAGGGCCTGGAGATCTGCCTGCCCCTCCTGCCACTTTTTCATCCAGTACTTTCCAAAGTCCCAGATGGGACCATTTAGGTGGTCTCCTAGTTTTATCATTACATACTTATTTTGATGAGTATTAGAAATCAGTTAGTATTAGAAACTAATTGAAATTAGTTTTTTAAGTAGTAAAGCTTTACGCATTCAAAAACATGTATTTAGCCGGACACAATGGCTCATGCCTGTAATCCCAGCACTTTGGGAGGCCAAGACAGGCAGATTGCTTGAGTGCTAGAGTTTGAGACCAGCCTGGGCAAAATAATGAGACCCCATCGCTACAAAAAAATTTAAACATGGCCAGGCGTGATGGCTCATGCCTGTAATCCCAGCACTTTGGGAGGCCAAGGTGGGCAGATCACCTGAGGTCAGGAGTTCAAGACCAGCCTCGCCAATGTGGTGAAACCCTGTCTCTACTAAAAATACAAAAATTAGCCGGGTGTAGTGGCGGATGCCTGTAGTCCCAGCTACTTGGGAGGCTGAGGCAAGAGAACCGCTTGAACCCAGAAGGTGGAGGTTGCTGTCAGCCAAGACCACACCATTGCACTCCAGCCTGGGCAACAGGAGCGAAACTCCGTCTCAAAAAAAAAAAAAAAAAAAAAAATTTAAACATTAGTTGGGTGTGGTGGCACACACCTGTAGTCCCAGCTACTTGGAAGGCTAAGGTGGGAGGAACACCTGAGCCTGAGAGGCTGAGGTTGCAGTGAGCTGAAATCACGATACTGCACTTCAGCCTGGGCAACCAGACTGAGACCCTGTCTCCAAAAAAAAAAAAAAAAAAAAAAAAAACAACAAAAATCATTTTTAGAACCCCTGCAAGACCCAAGGAACACAGTTTGAGCATCACTGAAGCAGCTTACCCTCTCTATTTTCTAGATGGGAGGCCAGAGGCCAGGATGCAACAGGGAGGCATCCTGGCTCAGTGGTCAGAAGTACAGAGGGTGTCCTTTGTTCCTTGTCATTACAAAAGCGAATCAAAACCTGTGACTTCCCTTTAAGAACAGGCTAAATATATTTAATTTTCAAAGCAGAGAAGATGTAAGGAAAAATATTTGTTATGGAAAAGTACAGGTAGTTCTAGAATATGGCTAAACTAGGCACAGTGGCTGGGGAAGGCAGAAATTGAGCAGCACTTTCTAATCTACCATGTCCCTAAACCCAGCCTTGACCCTTACTCCCCTGCCATCCATGCCCTGCCTTCAGCCACTAGCCTCCCCGCTTTTCAGCCAACATCACCTCCTCTGAGAAGTCCTCATATCCGGGTAGGTGGAATGAGGCCCCTCGGGTCCCACAATCCCACTCTGGTACTTGGCTGCCCCATGGTTTCCACCGAAATCCCACCAACTTTACCCTTCAAAGCTGAATGTACATAGAGCTTCCTCTCCCCATAACGGTGGCCTATGAGTGACTCCAGGTCAAACTTGTGACCCTGTCTCTCACAGTAGACACTATAGGGAGTTGGGGAGCTGTTAACACCCTGCCAGGCCTAGAAACCAGCAATTTGTAGGTTTCATTGCAGAGGCTCCTCCAGTCAACTGCTAGTAGCTGCCTAAAATGTAATGTCAAGAAAGAGTCTAGCCAGGCATGGCGCTGCACACCTGTAGTCCCAGCTACTCAGGAGGCTGAGGTGGGAAGTTTGCTCGAACCCGGGAGTTTGAGGCTATGATTGCTCCTATTAATAGCCACTGCACTCTAGCCTGGGCAACACAGCAAGACTTTTTTTTTTTTTTTTAAGAAAAAAAAAGGAAGAATTCTGGGCTGGATGCAATGGCTCACACCTGTAATCCCAACACTTTGGGAGGCTGAGGCAGGAGAATCACTTGAGCCCAGGAGTTTGAGACCAGCTTGGCCAACATAGTGAAACCCTGGCTCTACTAAAAATATTTTTTAAAAATAGCTGAGTGTGGCGGTGTGCACCTGTAGTCCCAGCTTGAACCCAGGAGGCAGAGATTCCAGTGAGCCGAGATCACACCACCGTGCTCCAGCCCAGGTGACAGAGCAAGGCTCTATCTCAAAAAAAAGAAAAAAATCAAAAAATTAGCCAGGCATGGTGGTACACACCTGTGGTCCAGCTACACCTGAGACTGAAGTAGGAGGATCACTTGAGCCCAGGAGGTCAAGGCTGCAGTGAGCTGTGATTGCACCTCTGCACTCCAGCCTGGGCAACAGAGCAAGACTCTGTCTCCAAAAAGAGAAAAGGATTCTGAAACTGAATCTAGGCTTGGCAGTAAAACCCTATGATTGATTGTTAATGTCTGCAAGGAGTGACTGTGCAGGGTGACAGCACATATGCTATATATTTTCCATCTTTCTCCTCTACTAGGGGACTTAAAAATCCCAAGTCCAGGGCCCGGCACAGTGGCTCACACCTGTAATCCCAGCACTTTAGGAGGCCGAGGCAGGCAGATCACAAGGTCAGGAGTTCGAGGCCAGCCTGGCCAACATGGCAAAACCCCGTCTCTACTAAAAATACAAAAATTAGTTGGGCGTGGTGGTGGGCGCCTGTAGTCCCAGCTACTCGGGAGGCTGAGGCAGGAGAATTGCTTGAACCCGGGAGGCAGAGGTTGCAGTGAGCCAAGATCGTGCCGCTATACTCTAGCCTGGGCAACAAAAGCAAGACTCCGTCTCAAAAAAAAAAAAAAAATCCCAAGTCCACAGAGTGTTAATACTGTGAAGAAAAGCTGAAAGCAAAAACCAAAGGCTAATAAAACTGAAAATGTCCCTATTATTAGCCTAAATTTGTAAAATGTGCACATCATGTGTTTATAAAATAAACTCCTGAATGGCAGGGCCCCCTGGTGGTCATACACATCTGTGATGTGTCAAGAGGGGGTATACAACACAAGACACAGTCCCTGCTGCTAAGAGACATAGACACGGGAATCATTAAGTTATAATACAAAGTTTTTATACCAAACAAGCAGTTAAGACAGCAGCTGTGACCACAGACACATGTCCCATTGGGTTCCTACTAAATTACTAAGTCATCAAAAAGAAAACAGCTCCCAATTTAAAAAAAAACTCTTTTATTTATTTATTTTTACTTTTTTTTTTTTTTTTGAGATGGAGTCTTACTCTGTCACCCAAGCTGGAGTGCAGTGGCGTGATCTCGGCTCACTGCAACCTCCGCCTCCTGGGTTTAAGCAATTCTCCTGCCTCAGCCTCCTGAGTAGCTGGGATTACAGGCGCATACCACGCTCAGCTAATTTTTGTATTTTTAGTAGAGATAGGGTTTCATCATGTTGTCCAGCCTGGTCTCAAACTCCTGACCTTGTGATCTGCCCACCTTAGCCTCCCAAAGTGCTGGGATTACAGGCATGAGCCACCGTGCCTGGCCTTTTTCAAATTTTATAGATAGGGTCTTGCTATGTTGTCCACACTAGTCTTGAATTCCTGGTCTCAGGTGATCCTCTTGCCTCAGCCTCCCAAAATGCTGGGATTACAGGTGTGAGCCACTGCGCCCAGCCCAGCTCCCAGCTTTTATCCTAATTTTCCTCCATGGATAATAAATTGGACCCCTTTGCACACAACACCCTGTCCTGCTCTGGGAGTGACCTCCAAACCGTAGAAAAGAAAGTTCACAGTCCAAACCAGTGGGTTTTCTCCTGGAATCCACGTCTCCTGGGGGTGAACAGCCCGAAGTCCATCAATGATAAGAATCATCTGGGGGCCCTGTTGAGAATAAAAATTCCTGGGTCCATCCCAGGCCCCATGAATTAGACCCTCCAGGGAGCGGCCTGCAAGGCTGTATGTTGGATAAGAACTACAGGTGGCTATTATCACCAGGGAAGTTAGGAAAACACTTTCAAGAGGTCAGTGGATAGGCTCCGGGAGTTTGAGACCCTTCGAAATTCTACATAGACCTAAGTGCCATTTTGGGAGGGGTGTCCATAGCTTTAATCATATTATCAAAAGGGTCTGTGAACCAAAAAGGCCACCAAGAGACAGCACGGAGGATAAAAACACATACGCGTGGCCTTGATCTGATGAAACGGTCCACAGACAGCGTGCAGACCCTGTGTCTTCTTGACCCCAGGCCCCTGCCGCCTAGTGTGGTACTGGCTTGGAGCAGGTGCCCGGTAAATGGTTGTTGAATGAATGAATGAATGAGCACACGTTTGCCTTCGTGCACTAGTACAGACCTTATGTACACATCCACCCTGGGGGCAGGAGACAGAAGTATCTGGATCGTTACAGTAAGGCACAGCCTATTTCTATCTATTACTGAAAGGCTTCCTGGAGTAAGTGGCTCTGCCCCAGCATTCTTCGGTGGTTTTAAACAAGTGTTACCTATTTTGGAATACCCTCAAAAAGAGACATTTCCCAGAAAGTGTGCCTTTGTGATGCTATGGCCCTGCACCTACCCAGCTCCCCACCAAGGGTCACTGCCAGAGGCTGTGCCCATTGTGTGGCCCTGACCATCACCCCCCACCCCACAGGGCGTGAAGGAGTTCAAGTGCGAGGTGTGTGGCCGGGAGTTCACCCTACAAGCGAACATGAAGCGGCACATGCTGATCCACACCAGCGTCCGGCCCTACCAGTGCCACATCTGCTTCAAGACCTTTGTGCAGAAGCAGACCCTCAAGACCCACATGATTGTACACTCGCCCGTGAAGCCATTCAAATGCAAGGTACCAGGCCGTCAGGCCTCGGGGCTGGGACCTCCCCAAGGGTGGCCTGGAATCAGCATGCCTGTAGCAGCTGTGGCCCACCAAGCGCCGGCCTGGCCAGTGCGGGCAAGAGGAGCCCCGGCTGGGTGAAACTTAGCCTGGGCTTTGGGGCTTGGGAGGGCAGGTGGGGATTCAGATCCTGAAAGCTGCTGAAGTTGGGTTTTTCTGAGAGCTGGGGAGGGAGTGAAGGGCACGGTGCAGCCACAGAGAAAGGACCCCAGCCTGAGGGCTTAGTGCAGCTAGAGATCCAAGCCCTGGGTTTCTGATAACTCCGGCTCAGAGAAAGTGGGGCAGACCCACAGGAGCAGTGACCCGCAATGGATGGCTTGTGTCCCTGTCTCTCGGGTGTCTGGGGTCACACGGAAAAGCATAAAGAGAGAACTGTCCATAAAGAACAGGATTCTGGGCCAGGCATGGTGGTGCATGCCTGTAATCCCAGCATTTTGGGAGGCTGAGGTGGGTGGATCATTTGTGGTAAGGAGTTCGAGACCAGCCTAGCCAATGTGGTGAAACCTCTTCTCTACTAAACATACAAAAAATTAGCCGGGCGTGGTGGCACGTGCCTGTAGTCCCAGCTACTCGGGAGACTAAGGCAGGAGAATCGCTTGAACCCAGGAGGCAGAAATTGCAGTGAGCCGAGATCACGCCACTGCACTCCAGCCTGGGCGACAGAGTGAGAGTCTGTCTCAATTAAAAAAAAAAAAAAAAGAATAGGATTCTGGCACAGCCATAGAGGTGGGACTGGGCTGGGGTCCGGGGAAAGCAGGTTCTGCACAGGCTCAGGACACCGGGTTGATGTGTTCTAGGTGTGCGGGAAGTCCTTCAACCGCATGTACAACCTGCTGGGCCACATGCACCTGCATGCGGGCAGCAAGCCCTTCAAGTGCCCCTACTGCTCCAGCAAGTTTAATCTCAAGGGCAACCTGAGCCGGCACATGAAGGTCAAGCATGGCGTCATGGACATCGGCCTGGACAGCCAAGGTGGGTGGGCCAAGCGCAATGGACAGAGCAGGAATGATACCAACATGGCGCACTCAGGAGCCTCCTGCCCAGTTAGAGGAGTGGGGAGGCTGGCCAAGGCTGAGACTTCACTGGGGTGGGCTCAGGTCTGGAGAGGGGCGGACCCTGGAGGGCCATGATGACAATAACAATGGGATATTTATGTCTTCTTCAAAGGACTTAAATGAGCTCACGTAAACAATATAATAAAAATCATAACTAACATTTATTGAGTGCTAACTGTGTGCCAGGCCTTTATTAACTCATGTGATCCTCAAAGTGAGGTTGGCTCTGTTATTATCATCGTTTTACAGATGCAGAAACTGAAGAACAGAGAAGTTAGGTAGCTCATGCAAGATGACAACACAGCAGGAGGTGACAGACACTTTATTTCGTTACCGTGAGATAATATTTCAAATAAGCGGATGGGAAAGAAAGTTAAAAAGGGGAAAAAATGGCAGCTAGAAAGATAAGGGAGAGCCAGGGTGAGGTCCCAACTCCAAGTACACCATGGGAGGTCTTAGGGAAGGGACATGCAGAGGGGAGATCTGAGCTTCCCAGCAACCAAGGCAAAAAAGTGTCAATCAGTCACACTCTTCACAAGTGCCTGCCAGAGACTATAACCCACATACTCATGAAAGGGCCAGATGGGCCTGACGTTAAGATCTGGGAGAAATTTTAGGAGAGGATCCTACACCTCAGCAGTTCGTAGAAGTTTCAGAGGCTGTCAGAAAACATCCCAAGCGTTAGCGGTAGCCTTTCCCTCCAGCAGTGGTCAGTACTTAAAGCATTTCTGTTGGGTGACAGCAAAGCTGTTAGCCTCTCTGGCCTCATGGTGGGGAGGGACTGCTGTGGAGACTCCACAGGAAGGAGGGAGCCGACAGCGCTACAGGGAGGCTCCTTCTACAGTTTGGAGCTATTTCTGGTGCTCTCTGGCTGGGCATGAGGGCTCACCCCTATAATCCTGGCATTTTGGGAGGCCGAGGCAGGAGGATCACTTAAGGCCAGGAGTTTGATACCAAACCAGGCAACATAGTGAGACCTGGTCTCTAAAAAAATATTTTTCAATTAGCTGGGTGTGGTGGCGTGTGCCTATAGTCTCAGCTACTTGGGAGGCTAAGGCAGGAAGATCACTTGAGCCCAGGAGTTCAAGGCTGCAGTGAACTGTGATCGGACCACGGCACTCCAGCCTGGGTGGCAAAGCAAGACCCTATCGCCAAATAATAATAATAATAAAGAAATTCTGGTGTGCCTCTGAGTCATACCAGCTGGGAACATGCTTTGGCAGTAACCAGGTGAGCTGACTTGCCACGTGGGATTATTTACTGGAATGCAGTCAGGCACGCAGGAACAGCTGCGGTAGCCTTAACTCTGATTTTGGAACAGCTGACCAGTGAATGGCCTGGGTTTTCTGGCAGAAACAGGTATCTCCATTGTTTTGTTTTGTTTTTCAGTTGTCTATTAAGGTTGCTTCCAGTAGATGAGAATGAAACCCCGTCGGCTGCTCTTGGTAGCTCCTTGCTACTCAAAATGTGGTAGAAGGATGAGCAGCGTCGGCCCCACCTGGGATCTTGCTGGCCTCTCAGCTCCACCCACACCTGCTGAGTCAGACTCTACACTTCAAAAAGGTCTCTGGGCCATTTGTTGCACAGTCAAGTTTGAGACCCACTGGACCAGACTAGTGCCTCAGAGTCTCCTGGAGGGCTTGTTGAAACAAAGTTCTGGCCCTACTCCCAGAGTTTCTGATTCAGTAGATCTGGGGTGGGGTCTGAGACGCTGCCTCTCCCACAAGTTCCCAGTTCTTAGCAAAGGGGCTGCTGGTTCAGGGACCTCATGTTGAGAACCTTTGATCCAGACTGCAGAGGGCTGGCTGGCACATCAGCTGCATGCTGGGAGTCACCTGAGGAATGTTTTAAATGCTGTTGCCTGAGTTTGGACCTGAGGTTCAAATGTAAGTGATCTGGAATGTGGCCTGGGATCAGGATTTTTGTAAAGCACTTGGGGTGTGCAGTAGATTTTGAGAGCTGTATTCTAGTGGATCTGCCCTGTTGCTAACCCACCAGAAGGAACCAGAGCAGAACATGCCCTTTAGGAAATAACTGGGACCATGAAGAGACTGTCAATGTTACAGCTCTTTTAGAATTTGTTAGGCTGGGTGTACTGGCTCACGCCTATAATCCCAACACTTTGGGAGGCAAATCCCAAGGTGGGCAGATCACCTGAGGTTGGGAGTTCGAGACCAGCCTGGCTAACATGATGAAACCCCGTCTCTACTAAAAATACAAAAATTAGCTGGGCGTGTTGGCACATGCGTGTAATCCCAGCTACTCGGGAGGCTGAGGCAGGAGAATCACTTGAACCTGGGAGGCAGAGGTTGCAGTGAGCCGAGATCGTGTCACTGCACTCCAGCCTGGGTGACAGAGTGAGACTTTGACTCAAAAAAAAAAAAAAAAAAGAATTTGTTTAGCAGGTTTTCCGGTTTTTACCAGAAATCGCCCCACCCCCACCCCACCACCCAAACAAGATTTTTTAAAAAGACTGTCTCTGTACAGCTTGTTCCTAGGGGTGGTTAAGGCACAACCTCTTTCTATATGAGCTCAGTCACCAGGGATGCTTAGAATTGCTCTATTCCTGGCCGTACCAGATGACAGAATGAAGCGATTGGCCCTGGAACGACTGGGCTCCAGGTTCCCACCTCCCGCATACAGCCTTGGTCTGGGAAGCCCAGGCTTGATGCGTATGCAGAAGGAAGGCAGCATACATTCTAGACAACGATCTAGTAACTATGGGGCTGTCATTTGGGGAGGTGGATCAATGTCCTTATAAAAAATGCTACAGACTATTCTCTGGGGCCCACAGGACAGGACCAATAGACTTGATAAACAAAATGGGGACAGTGTACAGAGATCCACAAGTAGAAATTTTCCCAAGGTGCTTTATTTTATTTATTTATTTATTTTTTTGAGACGGAGTCTTGCTCTGTCGCCCAGGCTGGAGTGCAGTGGCGCAATCTCGGCTCACTGCAAGCTCCACCTCCTGGGTTCACGCCATTCTCCTGCCTCAGCCTCCCAAGTAGCAGGGACTACAGGCACCCGCCACCATGCCTGGCTAATTTTTTTGTATTTTTAGTAGAGATGGGGTTTCACCGTGTTAGCCAGGATGGTCTTGATCTCCTGACCTCATGGTCCCCCCGCCTTGGCCTCCCAAAGTGCTGGGATTACAGGCGTGAGCCACTGCGCCCGGCCCCCAAAGTGCTTTATTTAGCTTGTTTTTAAAAGCAGCTGTGTAACGTAAGGATGTGGCACTAGGACTGAGGGAAGAAACAGCCCAAATCTATAAGATATGGGTCAAGTGACCTTGTTTTATAAAGTCCGGAAGACTCACAGTGTGTTAGATGCTACAGGCACAAGTAACAGATACCCATTCAGACTGGCCTAAACAATAAGGAAATCGATTAAGAAATGGCTCAAGGCCGGGTGTGGTAGTGCACACCTATCATCCCAGCTACTCGGGAGGCTGAGTTGGGAGGATCGCTTTGAGTTTGAGGCTGCAGTGAGCCATGATTGCACCACTGCACTCCAGCCTTGGCAATAGAGCAAGACCTTGTCAAAAAAAGAAAGAAAAGAAATGGGGCCAGGCGCAGTGGCTCACACCTGTAATCTCAGCACTTTGAGAGGCCGAGGCAGGCAGATCACCTGAGATTGGGAGTTCGAGACCAGCCTGACCAACATGGAGAAACCCCGTCTCTACTAAAAATACAAAAAAAATTAGCCGGGTATGGTGGCGCATGCCTGTAATCTCAGCTACTTGGGAGGCTGAGGCAGGAGAATTGCTTGACCCCGGGAGGCGGAGGTTGCGATGAGCCAAGATTGCGCCATTGCCCTCCAGCCTGGGCAACAAGAGCGAAACTCGGTCTCAAAAAAAAAAAAAAAAGAAAAGAAATGGTTCAAAGTCTAGGCCCTCTTCAGAGCTGGCTGATTCAGCTTGCCAACAGTGACATCAGGGTGAGGCTTCCTCTGTCCACAGCATTAGCTGCGAATATCCTCATGGTCACAAGATGGCTGCCAGTGGCCGTCAGGGTGTGTGCTTCCTTGTTCACATCCAATGGAAGAGTGACAGCCTGCTCCCCTTAGCTCTCTGACACCAATGAGAAGGTGCTAAGAACTTACTAGCAGGCCTTTCCTCATGACCCACTCAACAGGATTGGGTCACATGCCTATTCCTGAACCACTAATTGGGAAGGGATGGGATTACTCTTAGACCAGTGGTTCTCAACTGAGCGTGATTTTGTCTTCCAGGTGACATTTGGCCACATTTAGAGACATTTATGGTTGTCACAACTGGGGTGATGCTACTGGCCTCTCATGGGTAGAGGCCAGGGATGCTGTTAAACATCCTACAATGCACAGGACAGCCGCACAGCAAAGAATTATGGCCCTAAGTGCCAAGGTTGAGAAAGCCTGCCTTAGACCTGTCAGGGCTGCCCCCAGCCTGGGGTCTGTTTCCCCCAAAACACACACATCTCAGCAGACAGGGCCAGAATGCACTTTGCGGGGCAGCCACAGCCCCTGCCAGCCTCCCAGGTCCCCCAGATCCTACCCTGGGCTTCCCCTGTAAGAGCTTTATAATGAGATTTCAATTTTATAAAATTACAAGGGGCCTCTTAAGAGTTTTTGCCTGACATATCTTTATGAACCTACCGTGAGTGTTTGTCTGTCCCTAGAGAGCCAGGCCCAAGGATACCAATGGCTAGAACCAATAGAAAAGCACAGATGCTGGCAGGAGGCCAGAGGAGGAACAGCCTCCTCCAGCAGTTTAAGGCAGAGCAGCACAGTGGCTCAGAATAACAGCATGTGCTGGGTGACCTTTGGCAGTTGATTGACCTCTCTAAACCTCAGCCTTTTGAGCTGCTAAATGGCGTTGTTGTGACTGTTGGATGAGGCGAGGCCTGTGAAGTGGCTGGCATGCAGCAGGTACTAATAAGTGTTGCAAAGGTGATGTCATGCAGGCAGCTTCCCGTGGCCAACGAGAAACATTGCAGAGAAGGAATAAGTAGGGCTTAGTGACTTTGACGGGTCAATGAAGGAATGGCCCAAAGAAGACTTCAAGGCCAGGCCTGCAGTTCTCCACCACAAGGGCCCTCACTGATAGCATCCACTCCCCCACACTCAGCTTTGGGGCCTAGGTCTGGTGACCCAGCTAGAAGCCACAGGACCCTGAGGCGTCCGAGGGTGGGAAAGCTGAGAGGCAGCTGAGACTCCTGGAGGCCGTGACTGGGAAGCCCTCTCTTTAGAAAGGCCATCAGCTTCCTGCGTGGGGGTGACTGGCTCCTCCCGAGAGACGGCAGCCAGGTCTGACTGTGCCCCTCTCTTACAGACCCCATGATGGAGCTGACAGGCACTGACCCTTCAGAGCTCGACGGCCAGCAGGAGATGGAGGACTTTGAGGAGAATGCCTACAGCTATGCGAGCGTGGACAGCAGCGCCGAGGCCAGTGTCCTCACTGAACAGGCCATGAAAGAGATGGCCTACTACAACGTGCTATAGCGCAAGCTGGGCCACCCCTAACGGGGGCCAGGGGGCCAGGGCATGGGGGTGAGACCCATGGGCTGCAGGCTGCACCTCCTGCAGCCGAGAAACAAGCTACTGCCCCACTGTTCTGAGCCCTCCCTCCCCGAGTCATTTGCACCACTAGGGACCTTTAGACCAAATGGAGACTGTACTACTGGCCCCGGCTGTGAGCCAGCACAGGCCCAGGCATCCCAGCAAGGGAAGGAGAACACACGAGGCCCAGATCTGGGTCTCCCTGGCCTGCTTCCGTGGGGAGTGGGAGACGTGGGGCCACTGGGGACAGGTCACAAGGGCACTGGCCCTCGGGGTCTCTCCAGGCCCAGCAGAGCTCTTCAGGGGTCCTGACACTGGAAAAAGAGACCACTTGAGCCATGTCTTTTTCGTGGCCAACTCCTGCCTCTAAGGATGTCTGAGCTCCCCTCTGGCCAGTACTGCCCACCCCTACCTTGTCCAGGCCCCCTTCCCTGCCCTGTCGACGGACCGCCAGGCAGGGCACTCTGCCTTCTACCTCCCGGGGTCTCCCATGCGCTCCTCAAGCCAGGTGTGCATGTGGCCCTGGCCCTGGCCTGCAGGACAGCTGGGGGGCGCCCAGCCTGCAGAAGACCCCTGTCCTACATCTCTTTCTGGAAGTAGGTGTCCCTAAAGTGGATTGCAACACATGTCATCCACTTCGACCCTAGCTGGAGCGCCTCACCAGGGGGCCCCCACTAGGAACAAAGCCAGGACAGGCCCCGCGTCAGGCACACACTAACAAAACAAGAAGCATGGGGCAGGGCAGGGCGGAGTGAGGGCATCACGGGGGACCAAGAAGCGCTGTTCTTGGGGGAGGCCCAGGACCACCTGTCGGGGAGGGGGACCGCAGTCATTTCTTATTCCTCAGTGTCCACCTTGCGACGGGGATAGCCACGAGTCAGCAGCTTCCCGGAAAGAGCAACGTATTTTAAAAAGGAAAGTAAAGCCCACAGAGGGAAATCAAGGGTTTTTTTGAGCAAAGGGGGTCTTCTGAAGGTAATTTATTATTTTTTTCTTTCCAACTGTGTGTCACCTATGACCTTTTCTGATGGAGATGCATTTTCTTTTTCCAAGCGTAAGCTTCCTCGTGTGCTGTGCGTGCTTCCTACCCACCCACCCCGAGCAGCCTGGCCAGGCAGGACTGGGGCTCCATGGGGACTGTCACCCTGGCCCTGGAGGTGCAGCCGCTGGCAGCAGCCTCAGCAGGCTGGGGTGGGAGGCAGGAGAAGGCAGAGCTGGGAAGCCCTCCACCCCTGCCTGGCTCCTGCAATCGCTGACTTGCTCCGTCCCATGTCCCATCTTCGGCTGTCAGGGCTGCTGACTCTGCTCAGCCAACAGCTAGCTCCCTCGCTCGCCTGCTCTCTTCCCCTCTGTTCCCACGCCAGCTCCTGCCCCTGGAACCAGAGACGACAGGCCCAGGGCAGTGAAATAGCACATTCAGGAACTCTAGGGCACCCGGACCCCCGCCCACTTGCCTCCTGAGGCCTCAGTGGGGAGGGGCAAGCAGGGGTCTTCCCCAAAGGCACAGATGAAGCCACTAGCTTCAGCCTAGAAACCCGGAGAAGGGAACAGCCTGGGGTGGGAGGAACCAATCTGCAGCGCAGCCACCCCCAAGGCTGGATCCTTAAGTGAAGGACCAAGCCAGGCCTCAGGGTGACTGTGATCAGGACTGGGGTGGACAAGGTGGCCCAAGTATGGCTTCCAGACCCCGAAGCCCCACGACCTCCCAGGTGCCCGCCATGATGACCCTCAGGTGGCAGTGACCCCGTCACTGTATAAGACATTTTCTCCTGCTGAGCAGAAGGCATCATCCCCTGCAACTACCTCTTCCCACGTCTTTCTCCCCTGGTACCAAAAAGAACCCTGTACCTCCTCCTCCCTCCTGCCAGTGCAGTGGCCTTGGTCTTGGACACTGAAGGGAGAAGGTCTGGCCCCCAGGGTGGGGCTCTCCTTTCCCTCCCCCAGCCCCGCCGTCAGCACTGGCCCTCCGTGAGGTTCGATACTTGAACGCCCCCTGCCCTGTGCCTTGGACCTGGGCAAAGCTAGGAGGAGGAAACAGCACAACTCACAGTTTGAGCTGGGGGGTGGTCTCGGCAAAGGCTCCTGTCTGTACCCCTCCCTAACCTTCTCAAAAGAGGTGCACAGCCTCTCGGGTGACTTGGAAACTCCTGGACAAATTCCATTCTAACTTATTTTGACATGTATACAAACCAACTGTTTAGAGATTCCACTTGTGCAAAGCCCTACTGTGTTTTTATGTTCCTGTTTAAAAGAGAAGTTTACTTAGCAATAATTATAAATAAATGAATATTCTTTAGTGAGGTGACTGCAAATGCTTCTTTCCCCAGCTCTTGGGGACCTGGCCCTCACTCCCAGCAGGAACTCCCAGCAAAACTTCCCAGCCCCACACAGCAGGGCTGCACTCTCCAGGGCCCGGGGGAGGCTGAGACCATCCTCTGCACTAAAATGGCCCCCTGCAGAGCCAGGCGCCTACAGCCAGCTGCCCCGGGCCCAAGAGAGTGGTGTGGGCCACGGCCCCTGTATTCCCACCACTTGCAGAGAAAAGCTGCTTCCCCTCCCTACCCACCCACACGGTTTCAGGAAAGAAGCCAGCTCCCGATGCCAGGCTGGGCTTCCGAGGCTGCATTCTGCAGAGCTGCCAGCCCTGTGCTGGTGACAGGCAAGAAGAGGCAGGAAGCCTTGAGCTTCCTCCCAGGGGCTGGGCCTGCTGGAGCCAGCAGTCCACATTTCTTCTTATAGCTCTGAGAGTTTCAGGGCATTACTCAGGAAAAGGAAGCAGGGGGTCACCAGTGTGGATGGAGGGCTACACCCTTCCAAAGCCACTCAGTCTACCGCAATGGTCGGGTTTCAGGAGCCATAGGATTCCCCCCAGTATTCAGGAAAGGGATTTTGTAAGACGGGGTTTTGAGAGATGGGGTCTCACTCTGTTACTCAGGCTGGAGTACAGTGGTACAATCATAGCTCACTACAGTTTCAAACTCCCAGGCCCAAGTGATCCTCCCACCTTGGCCTCCCAAAGTGCTGGGACCGTAGGCAGGAGCCACCACACCTGGCGAGGACTTTATGAAGATGCTACAACTCTTCTCCAGGACATTTTAACACGAAAAAGTAGAAGCTTTGCAGAACTTACTATGCAGAGGACAGTTCTTTTGATTATATGTAGCTTTAGAGCAACTTTTATTTTTACTTTTTACATGGGGCTAAAGAACTTGCATAGAGCAATTTTTTTTTTTTTTTGAGACAGAGTCTTGCTCTGTCACCCAGGCTGGAGTGTAGTGGTACAATCTCGGCTCACTGCAACCTCCGCCTCCCAGGTTCAAGCCATTTTCCTGCCTCAGCCTCCCGAGTAGCTGGGACTACAGGTGCGCATCACCACGCCTGGCTAATTTTTGTATTTTGAGTAGAGATGGGGTTTCACCATGTTGGCCAGGCTGGTCTCGAACTCCTGGCCTCAAGTGATCCACCCACCTCAGCCTCCCAAAGTACGGGGATTACAGGCGTGTGCCACTGTGCCCGGCCAAGAACAATTTTTCACAAGCTTACTTTTCTAGTTTTGCCAATGCATGGTGAAAGTGAACCCACGCCTGGGAACCGCAGGCCTAGACAATGCGGGGCTCTCGTTCACACACACCCAAGCGCCGCCAAACTCAGGCAGCCTTGGAAAGGAGAAGTGTGAGGCAGGTGTGGGTAGGACCTGTTTTTAGTACCTAGAAAAAGGCTAAGAAAGTGGTCTGGCGATGTTTAGAAGGTTAAAACCAACGAAGAAAAAAATCAATGACAACCTATCAGCAACTGATTGACTCTCAGAATGGAGAACTGGACACAGAAACTGGATCATGCTAGAAAATTCCAGGGAACCCACAGGCCTGTGCCCTGAGTGTCCAAGAGCTCCGCAGTGGGACCCTGTGGAATGCGGGATCCCAGGGCTGCCTGGTCCCTTCCCCGCGGTGGCAGCCCCTTCCTGAGGTACTCTGGTCTGCCCCATGGGAACCTGCCAGCTCTAGCAGGGCCTCTGCCTCAGGGTCCCACTACCTCCTCCCCTCAGGGACAAACACAGCAGACAGTTTTGTGAAGAGCTTTTTAGTAGCTAAATATGGCACCATGTGTTCCAAGGGCAATATAAATTACAGTATGCAAAACATACTGACTGGCTGAGGTAAAACACACTGCTCCTGCCTCACGTCACCATGAGGGGAAACACACATATGCTTTTAAAAACATCTCGCTTATAAAAAAACATCCCCTAGAAAGGCCTCCAGAGAGGGGCTGTGAGGCTCACCCTCTGCCGCGCTCAGGAGGACCCGCCGGCTCGGCCCTGGCCCATCCACTGCAGCCATGGGTGGCGCCTCCCCCTACTGCCTGCCCAGGGCTCTGTCCAGGTTGCTCTTGATGGTGTCGAGGAAGTCCGTGGTGTTCAGGAAGTGCTCGTTCAGCTTCACACTGCAGAGAGAGCACCACTCACATCAGGGGCGGCTCTAGGCCTTGCCAAGGCCATCAGCCAGGCCCTTCCAGGGAACGGCCTGAGCTTGGGCATCAGAACAGCCATCTCCTGCCACCCAGGCTACAGGCCAGAGGCCAGCTATAGCCTCCTACCATGAGGCCACCGAGATTCGGCAGGCACCCGCAGCGTCTGTCTTTCCAGGTAACTGCTCTCCTGAGAGAAGCTGGGAGAGGGGTGTGGGCAGGGTCGGAAGGAGCTCTGAGTAGCCAGCCTCAGGGATGAGGAGGAACTCACTAGACCTGGTCTGCAGAGGCTGGCCTGAGCAGTCTCTCAGGGCTGTGGACATGTCCTGCCCCAGGCCCCCTGGCAGCTAAGCTGACTCATGAGGGGGACTTTAGGAGGGGTCCCCTGGCTTCCTCCCATGTGGCCCCAGGGTCTGCCTACCACCCCAGGCCACGCACTTGCTGAGGCCGTGAATGCAGCCCGCCAGGTCCTTGGTCATGGCTCCACTCTCCACCGTTTCCACGCACACTTTCTCCAGCGTCTGGGCAAACCTACGGGGATGGGGCAGAATGAGACCCCATCTGTGCAAGGGCAGGATCCAGAGCCTGTCCTGGGCAGCTCTGGCCTCTCCCTCCGTGCTCACCTGATGAGGTCTTGGTTCCCATCCAGCTTCCCCCGGTGCTCCAGGCCGCGTGTCCAGGCAAAGATGCTGGCGATGGGGTTGGTGCTGGTGGGCCGGCCCTGGGGACGGGGGTTGCAGGGGGATCAAGAGCCGAGCCAGCTAGCGAGGAGGCTGCCCAGATACAGCTGCCCGCCCCTGGACTCGTGGATCAGGCTCATCCTTCCAGCCCTCAGCCCAGTGGGCTTCGGGCCCCTGGGGTAGAGGGGCATTGTGAGGCCCCATGCCCTGCACTCACCTTCTGGTGCTCCCGATAGTGGCGGGTGACGGTCCCATGAGCGGCCTCAGCCTCAATTGTCTTCCCATCAGGGCAGACCAGGACGGACGTCATCAGGCCAAGGGAGCCAAAGCCTGGAGGGTAGAAAGCCTTTCTCTCAGGGCCTCGCCTCTGCTGGGGCCACCCAGCTGAGCCCTGCTGCCCTCTACAACCCAATATTGTAGCTGTCATAGTTTGTGGCTCTACTCAGCCTCCCCCAGTTGCAACTGGGAGGACAGGGACCATTCCAGGCCTCTTCACCCTGCTGTGGGTCTCCAGGGCCCAGCACAGGGCTGGAGGGCACTGGAGGGTGGCTATCACCAGCACATTAACATCCATCTGTGTCACCAGCTCCGGGCGCCCCACAGCCTGTGGCCCACAGGGCCCAAGACCCCACAGAGTCCTGTGGTCCCCCACAGCCTGCCACCCAGCCTGGCTCATGACCCAGAGGCACATTCAAGGAAAACAATAAAGCTGTGGTCAGCTACTTCCCAACAATCACTTTTGCAGCTGCTCTCTTAGGACACTTTCAAGTTTTTTGATTAATTTCTGAATGTTCCCAAATCCACATGTCAACTCCAGCAAACTTTTCTATTGTCAAGGACTCCAGGGCTTCAAAGGCACCCCCATGACACCAAAATAAGGATTGAAGAAAGAAAACGTGGACAACATCTACAGGAAAATGCTTTGTCTACGAATTCTAAGAATTTTGGCTGTGAGCAATCCCTTCTCCATTTTACCTGCACCTTCACACCATTCCTTAGACACTTAAGGTTAATTTTCATGCCTCTGCCTCATCTGCTATGGCGTTTCATCCTTCTATCCTAGATAGGAATTGTTCTGGTGAGAGGATCCCCACTGAACTTTCCAAAGTAAACCCAAAGATTTACACAAAGTAACAAGACTCTGCTTTTCATCAGAACCTGTCCTGGGCTTCCCTTTTCCCCGTACCAGGAGCTGCCCTGGTAAGCTTAGGTTTCTCTTTCACTCTCTATGTCCTGCCTGTTTCCCACGCCTACCACCTTTCCTGCCCTTGTTCCCAACACAATTGGCCCATTTCTCGCTGTTCTTCTTTAATGGTCTCACCTATTTTTTTTTTTTTTTTTCGGAGATGGAGTTTCACCCTTGTTGCCCAGGCTGGAGTGCAATGGCGCAATCTCGGCTCACTGCAACCTACACCTCCTGGGTTCAAGAGATTCTCCTGCCTCAGCCTCTCGAGTAGCTGGGATTACAGGTGCCCACCACCGCGCCCGCCTCCACGCCCGGCTAATTTTTTTTGCGTTTTTAGTAGAGACGGGGTTTCACCATGTTGGCCAAGCTGGTCTCAAACTCCTGACCTCATCACCTATACTTTTTACTGCAATCTGATGTCTTTTAGGACACCCTAGGGCTTGGAGGTTTGCAGGCTTCTCTGACATTCTCTTCCATCCATTAGGTTCACTATGCAAAATGCATTTGCTGTAGTTTAAAGAACCTCCAGTCTTGCTTGATCCCATTTTCCTACTGGAACCAAAGAGTCATGAGGCTCCATCATGGACTGGAGCAACCTTAGGGCTCACAACCTAGCCCTGGAGTTCCTGTACCCTCCTCTCTCTCTAAGAGCAGCCTCAGTCATACATCAGTCCAAACCTAATTTGTGATCCTCTCTAACTCAGATGCCAGGGAGCTCCTGCCCCCTGCTGTCCACAGAGGACCCTGCAATGAGTCCTGCTCCACTAGAGTTTTCTGCCAAAAAGGTCTGAAAATCCCTCCAGCCAGAGAAGACCAACAGTCCACCCCCACAGGGAGCAGCGTCCTCCCGGCGTACCCTGGGCCAGGATGTCTGACTGCACATCTCCGTCATAGTTCTTGCAGGCCCACACAAAGCCGCCCGAAGACTTCAGGACCTGAGCCACCATGTCGTCAATGAGCCGGTGCTCATACCAGATCTTATTCTTGTCGAAGTCGGTCTTATAGTGCCTGGGAGTAAAAAGGTCTGTTATGGGGAGAGGGCAGAAGGCTGACAGGTTGGGGATCCGTCCCTGAGCCTCGGAGCTGAGCCAAATGCACTCTAATAGCGACCTTCCCAGGGTAGGATGGGAACAGCATGGGGGGAAGGGAAGAAAGGCCACAGAGTACATGGATGAGGCTTTACTTGTCAAAGATCTCCTGGAAGATGTCCTTGAAACGCCCATCGTAGGCTTTCAGTATGGTGTTCTTGGTGCTCATGTACAGCGGCCATTTCTTCTGGATGGCATACTGGAAGCAGCTGTGCGCAAAACCCGAGATGGACTGCAGGGGGAAGAGACAGGGCCCTGGCGTGGTGCCCTAGCCTGGCGATTGCCGACAACCTCCCACCTCCCAGGGCAAGGCCCAGATCTCCAGGAACGGTACCCCGCCGCCCACGCGACTGTTTAACACCAGCCTCCGTGCAGTGAACACGATGTTTCTGCTGGCCCACCTCTCCCTCTCAACTTCCCAGGGGCAAGGGGCCCCTCAATTTTGCTTTGGAAAGCACCGCCTTTTCCCCAGTTCTTAGACTATGTGGCTGGGGCAGGGCTAATTCCCAGGCCTAGCGCTGGGGTTGACAGTGTGTCCCTGGCTTATCCCCAGGGCCTCTGTGATTGGCTTAGAGGTGGTCATGTGACTCAGCCTGGCATTGGCGCTGGAACCTTCTGAGGCATTCTCTTCTGATAGGGTAGCCAAGCAGGCAGGAGGACGCCTGGAGCTGTTCGTGGCCATTTCTTTTCTTTTCTTTTTTTTTTTTTTTTTTTTTTTTTCAAGAGATGGGGTCTCACTGTTGCCCAGGCTGGTCTCAAACTTCTGGTTTTAAGCAATCCTGCCTTGGCCTCCCAAAGTGCTGGATTACAAGTGTGAGCCACCATGCCCAGCCCTGGTGGCCATTTCTGCCTCTTTGCGGCCTAAGAATGAGGCCATTACAGAAGAAAGGAAAGCCACGAGACAGAGATGAAGAGACAAGCTGGGAGAGGAGGGGCCCAGGATGCCCGAGCCAGCCTCACCTCGTCGGTGTTGTACATGCCCACGCCCACGCCGCCTGCGGGGAAGTTGTACACTTCCCACTCCTTCACACCGCTGCCGTCTTTTGGGGTGAAGACCATTTTGAACGTGCCGGCCCGGTCTGCCACAAAGTCTGTGGCCTTGTACTGCAGAGACAAGAGGATGGCTAGGCCAGGAGCTGCGGTCGGAGGGTGCCCAGGTCAGTGGATCCCCTCTCCCACCCTGGCGTACCTGGTCGCCATGGGCGTGCCTGCCTATGGTGATGGGCTTGGTCCAGCCAGGGACTAGGCGTGGGATGTTTTTGCAGATGATGGGCTCCCGGAAGACAGTCCCCCCCAGGATGTTCCGGATAGTTCCATTGGGACTTTTCCACATCTTCTTCAGCTTGAACTCTGTGAGGACAGAGATAATAGTGGTCCCACTGCAGCCGCCACCTTTCAACCAGAATTTGAACCCCAAGCAACAACACAGCCAGACGGGGGTCCTAAAATTCTTCATGAGGAAGGCAGTAGAGTCTAGAGTGCAAATGTGTGTGGGCTCTGGAGTCTGCCAATTTTTTTTTTTTTTTTTTTTGAGACGGAGTTTTGCTCCTATTGCCCAGGCTGGAGTGCAATGGCGCGATCTCGGCTCACTACAACCTCTGCCTCCCGGGTTCAAGTGGTTCTCCTGCCTCAGCCTCCCGAGCAGCTGGAATTACAGGTATGTGACACCACACCCAGCTAATTTTGTATTTTTAGGAGAGATGGGGTTTCTCCATGTTGGTTAGGCTGGTCTCGACCTCCCAACCTCAGGTGATCCGCCCGCCTCAGCCTCCCAAAGTGCTGGGATTACAGGTGTGAGCCACCACGCCCGGCAAGTCTGCCAGTTTTAACGGTGAGGCTTACAAAAGTGGCTCAACCAAAGCTGTAAAAAAAAATTACTGGAAAAATAACTAGCCTAAGTGTTGTCGTGAGGACTAAATGAGCTCGTGTGTAAAGGGCCTAGAACGGTGCCCAGTCCATGCTAAGTGCTCTGTTGGCCATTATGATTCCCACATCACACATGGAGGGAGTACAGCCCAGGGGAAGGGCTTGTCTGATGAAGCCTGACAACACACTGCCCACTCCACATGCTCCGGTCCTGGCCCCAATGCCGCCCCAGTTCCTAAGGCTGTGACCCTCTCCTGCCTTGTCCATAAATGGGGATACACAACTCCCAAGGTTCAGGTGAAACGAAGAGCTCAGCACTCAAATGATCCCAGTGCTGTGGGCCAGGCATGACCTGCAGGACAGGGGCAGGCCTGGGGAGTTTGCAGATGTATCTCGAGTACTTTCCGCCAGCTCCCTCCAACTGTGGAAAGTAGGAAGAGAGAGCTCAGAAAACTCCTCAACCATCCTTTCTCGAATTATCCAAACCTGGCTCCTCTGCACACACACTGCTGTCACTTCATGGAACCCTCGAGAGCGGCCCCAATAGCCAAGGACCAGAAGCCAGTCCAGGCCTGGTGGGGGCACCTCTCAGTGACCCTGCATGACCGTGGGGACAGAGGCAGACCTGCAAGTCCAAACCAGTGGCAGGAGGGCAACAGCGATGTTCCCCAGAGGCTGCTGAGGCTCTGAAGGACACAGGCCTTACACACAGCACTCCTCTGCACAATCTCTCTGCACACCTGCCTGCAAGACTGTCCACACCAGAAAGGACTACTGCCCAAAGAAGCCATCCTTACTGTGACCACATCAGCATTACCTTCCTCCTCCTCCTCCTCAGCCGTGTCACCGATGACACCTACCACTGTCAGAGCCAGAGTGCAGCAGAAACACCACTGGCCTGGGAGATGGAAGACGTGGATTCTGTTCTCAGCTCTGCTGTGCCCTAACCGTGGAACCTGAGGCCAGCCCCTTACCCACGCCTGCCCCAGCCTCATCAAAGGTGACCTCTGAGGCCCCACTGTCCACTAGGCACACACAGGGAGACTGGCCTCAGGTGCAGTTGGCCTCAGGAAAGCCCCAGCTCTGGAGCCTCCCAACCTCCCAGTCCTGAAATGAGTGACATGGCCAACTGCCCCACCCCAAGTCTGGAGAGGCCGGTGGGAGAAGCCTGTGACCCTCCCTGGCCCGCCCACCTCCACACCCTCGCACCTTCCACACGGGCCTCATCAGGGGTGATGGTGGCACACTTGACAGCCACACTGTACTTCTGGGTGGCCAGTGCAGAATCAATGGTGACCTGGTCATCGGTCTGGTCACGGTTTGGGAGCCCGAGGTCAAAATACTTTAGCTGGATGTCCACGTGGGGCAGGATGAGCTGGGGACAGAGGGCCAGAGCAAGGCGTCACCCCAGTGACTCAGGGATATGACAACAAAGGGCAGGATGAGAAGTCTGCAGGCCATGGCAGGGGACAGTCAGTCAGAACAGGGACGAGTGAAGGCCAGTGGAGGGGCGCAGCAGAAAGCTGGAGTCAGCCATTTCTCAGTAGGGCCTGGCCAGAGCTGGCAGAGGCTGGGGCTCTGGAGAGAGGTTGGCAGGCCAGGCCACAGCCTTTCGGAGGGTTCTTCCCCCATTGTGCCTATCTGCCCCCCTCACATGGCCCATCAACTCAGCCAAACCCCAACCCCAAGTACATCTAGATTTCTCTATACAACTGGTTTCCTCTACTCCTCAAGTGCTTTGACATCTTACAGTCGGAAGTGACAGTTCTCAACCTTTGTCCCATGAACGCACACACAGTGTGAGGCCTTCCCAAAGACTACATGCTCTCCTGGACATACATAGACCACGGCAACTTTGGAGAAGCCAAGCAGCCACTCTGGGACCCCTTTGCCATGGTGGCTCGTCACAGCTGCAGGCTGGGTCACTGCCCTGCACACCAGCCCTGTTCCCCTTTCACTCCTTTTCAAGAAGTGAGGCAGAATGTAGGGGATCAAGATGGAAATGATACAGGATTAACCTTGAAGCTGCTCAAAGTTGACAGAACGTGTGGGATTTGGCACCAGCACAACACAGACTGCTGGGGACAGGCCCCCGCCTGATGACTTCTGAACAATTAGCGGACCAGATGTGAAAGAAGGGTAGACAGATGGGGAGAAACAGAGCTGCTGCTGCCCACCAGGACAACAGGGGGTCCTAGAGACCTGCAGTCCAGAAGACCCTGTGGGACAGAACACTCCCACCTGGAGAGCCGCCCACTTCGGGAGGGGCACTACCTTCTCCTTGATGAACTGCCAGATGATACGGGTCATCTCATCACCATCCATCTCCACCACGGGCTTCGCCACCTTGATCCTTCTGTCGGCATCTAGAAGCAGGGACACACAGCGCATCATGCCCCTGGGGAGGCTGGAGGGGGGCCCTCTCCTCCCGGCCAGGCCCGCCCTTCACCAGGAGATGGTGGCAGAAAGCCAGGGCTCCAGCTGCCCGGTGTCCACTCCCCCGTCTGCAAATCAGCTCCCTCACTGCTTAGAGTAGCGGTCCCCAACTCCCAGGCCGTGGACTAGTACTGTGGGCTCTGGAGAGAGGTCAGCAGACCAGGCCACAGCCTTTAGTGCAGGTCCATGGACTGTTAGGAACTGGGCCACACAGCAGGAGGAGAGCTGCAGGGGAGTGAGCACTACCACCTGAGCTCATGCCTGGGAACTGTGCACACGAGGGATCTAAGTTGCGTGCTCCTTATGAGAATCTAATGCCTGATGATCTGTCACTGTCTCCCAGCACCTCCAGATGGGGCTGTCTAGTTGCAGGAAAACAAGCTCAGGCCCACCCCCTCAGATTGTACATTATGGTGAGCTATATAATTTTTTCATTATATATTACAATGTAATAATAATAGAAATAAAGTGCACAATAAATGTAATGCACTTGACTCATCCCAAAACCATCCCTGCTGCCCACCACCCTGCCACCCGTGGAAAAATTGTCTTCCATGAAACTGGCCCCTGGTACCAAAAAGTTTGGGAACTGCTGGTTTAGAGCACCTGGATCCATCCATCCTTACTTACTTCCTTTCCTTTCTTTCCTTCCTTCCCTTCCTTCCTCCCTTTCTCTCTCTCTCTCTTTCTCTCTCTTTCTTGGCAGGGTCCTGCTCCGTTGGTCAGGCTGAAATGCACTGATGCCATCATAGTTTACTGCAGCATTGACCTCCTGGTCTCAAGTGATCCTCTGACCTCAGCCTCCCACGTAGCTGGGACTACAGGCGCATGCCACCACACCCAGCTATTTTTAATTTTTTTTTTCTGAGACGAAGTTTCGCTATTGTCCCCCAGGGTGGAGTGCAATGGCATGATCTCAGCCCACTGCAACCTCCACCTCCCGAGTTCAAGTGGTTCTCGGGCCTCAGCCTCCCAAGTAGCTGGGATTTCAGGTGTGCACCACCACACCTGGCTAATTTTTTGTATTTTTAGTAGAGACAGGGTTTCACCATGTTGGCCAGGCTGGTCTCAAACTCCTGACCTCAAGTGATCCACCTGCCTCGACTCCCACAAAGTGCTGGGATTACAGGCATGAGCCACTGCACCAGCCTAATTTTTAAATTTTTTTGTAGAGATGGAGTCCCACCCTGTTGCCCAAGCAGGCTGGACTCCCCACCCCACCCCCACTTTAATCTGGCTAGGTAGAACTACCCAAAAACATGCCCAGCCCACCAGTGGCCAAGAGGGTGGGGGCCAGTCTGGCCGGTAAGACCCTCTCCCCCGGAGTATGAAGGCAAAGGAGATCAACACAAAGAACGCCGGCTAGCTGCAGCTGCCTCATCCAGCACCAAATCAGCAGGTGGTTGTCCAGGGGCTCCTGCCATCCAGTTCCTAAGGAGGGCCCCGGTCCTCTTTTATGTATTTATTTATTGTTTAGAGTCAGGGTCTCTTTATCTATGTTGCCCAGGCCAGGCTCAGACTCCGGGGCTCAAGCAATCCTTGCACCTCAGCCTCCTTAGTAGCTGGGGCTACAGGCCCATGCCTAGATACTTCTTTTGTCCAAGACTTAGTTGTTTACAGTTTTCCCTGCAATTCTATAAGCTACCCTGTGTAGCTCATAATAAAATCCTCTCCAAGTTAACCAGTCACTAACTTTGTCTGTTGCTTGCGACCCAAGAGCCCTTAACTAACTTGCGGTGATAACGGAAATAGTATAAATAGGTATTGAGTGCCCACTATGTGCCTCACAGTGTACCAGTGCTGTACAATGTGACTCCATTTAATCCCAAAAACAACCCCAAGGAGGTATCATTACCTCCATTTTATTTATTTATTTATTTTATTTATTTACTTATTTATTTTTTTAGACAGAGTCTTTGGTCTGTCACCCAGGTTGGAATGCAATGGCGTGATCTCGGCTCACTGCAACCTCCGCCTTCCAGGTTCAAGCGATTCTGCTGTCTCAGCTTCCCGAGTAGCTGGGATTACAGGCACACGCCACCAGGCCCAGCTAATTTTTGCATTTTTAGTAGAGACGGGGTTTTGCCATGTTGGCCAGGCTGGTCTCGAACTCCTAACCTCAGGTGACCCACCCACCTTGGCCTCCCAAAGTGCTGGGATTACAGGCGTGAGCCACCACGCCTGACAATTATCTCCATTTTAAATGTGGAAAACTGAGGCTCAGAGAGGTTAACGGCTTACTGCCCAAGGTTACAGAGCTTGAAAACAGCAGAGCCACGAGGACTCTGACCCTATTCAACAGGAAGGACAGGCTTACAGCACCTGCGAATGGAACTCAGAACCCTTGATCCCAGCCGACGCAGGTCGGTCAGTCCTATCAGAGAAGCATCAAAGGACTCAATGAGGGGCTGATCAGAGGTCCAGGGAGACAATGGAGGGTAGGGGCAGGGGATGCTACTGAAGGAGAGTCTGACTCACAGGAAAACCCAACAGTCTGGGAAGTGAATTTCAAAGAAAACTCAGAACTGGCCACCTAACAATGAATCAGTACAGCTGCCTTGGACAAGGCTTGTTGAACCTCAGCCTGCAGCAGACAGGGGCACTGGGGCACCAGCCTGTTCCTCTGCCCACAGCCTGGGAAGAAGCAGCAACTGCAGAGCAGGGAACAAGATCTAATAAAACTTCAGTCACAGGGAAATCTCACCAGCTCAGCTGAGAGCTGTGCCCTTCCCCCAAAGCAGCACTCCTCAGCCTCACTTACAGCCCAATTACTCTTGTGTTACACACAGTCCTTAGAGAGGGAGTGATCTGTCTTCAGCTCCACTCTAGATTAGACACAGCAAATCAGGTGAAGGGAAGAGAATGTTTATTTGAAAACACTGGGTTGGGGCTGGGTGTAATGGCTCACGCCTGTAATCCTAGCACTTTGGGAGGCTGAGGCAGGTGGATCACTCAAGGTAAGGAGTTCAAGACCAGCCTGGCCAACATGGTGAAACCCCATGTCTACTAAAAATAGAAAAATTAGTCGGGCGTGGTGGCATGTGCCTGTAATCCCAGCTACCGAGGAGGCTGAGGCAGGAGAATCGCTTGAACCCGGGAGGTGGAGGTTGTAGTGAGCTAAGATCACACCACTGCACTCCAGCCTGGGCAACAGAGCGAGACTCCATCTCAAAAAAAAAAAAAAAAAAAAAACTGGGTCGGAAGAACTAGCAAGGGACAGAATACCTGTGAAAAGCAGGCCTAGAAACCACCTCGGCACATTTAAAACAAAAGTGATTAAAGCCTAACAGACCTCAAACAACTCATTTTCCAAAGATATGCAAAGAGTTTGTTTTTTTTTAAATCTAAAAATAATCTTAGAGATCATTTAGGGGGAATAATGAGACTCAGAGAGTGTGGTCTGCATCAGAGGCAAGATAGAACCCAGGTCCCTGACCCAAATGCAGTCTCTGGAAGACCCGTGGGTCAGATGTACAGAAGCAGAACACAAACACAGCCTTGGACTATTCCATTCCCTAGAGAACAAAAGGTGGCTGGCTGCTGGCTCTACTGCCTTTCCCAAGACGCGATGGGGATTTTGAACCCAATCTACAATATTCCTTCACTTTTCTCTGAAGCTTGAGTGGAAAGAGCTGCAGAACCTGCAGAAAGTCTGTTGAGCTGTTGCAGAGCTAGTTTAGTTCTGGGGAGCATCTCCTATGAGTTAATTTGAGGACAGCTAATCAAATTTGTTAAAAAAAAAAATGAACTATCATAATCAGGAGCCCTAAGGAGAGACTCACTTGGGGCCAGTTCTACAGGTTTCAGCCTCAGCCTGGGCTGCACGGTTGAGCTTCAGGCAGGCATGGCTAGGAGAGTTCAAGGTCAAGATCAAAGACCTGGTGTATCAAACCCTCAGAGACCACGGGACCTGCTTATTTACTCACCAGCAAGTGCTAACTAAGCACTTACCCAGTACCCCACTGGGATACTGAAATGCCTAAAACACAACAGTGCCTGCCCTGAGGCAGTGAATGTGGAAGGGGAAACCTACAGGTAACAGAGAGAGAGCAAGCAGGGCTGTCACCAAAGTCAGGAGTGCCCAGGCCTCCCTGGAAGCAAACATCCCAGGGGAGCTGAGAACAGCAACATGAGCCAAGACCAGCAGAGACTTGTTCTGCTTGTTCCAGGTAGTGGTTCTTAAAAAAATCTTAATCGGTGACCAAGTTTTAAAAATCAGTAAATCTCAACAATAAAACAAATAACTCAATGTTAAAATGGACAGAAGACTGGCTGGGCACCGTGGCTCACGCCTGTAATCCCAGCACTTTGGGAGGCTGAGGAGGGCAGATCACTTGAGGTCAGGAGTTCGAGACCAGCCTGGCCACAATGGTGAAACTCTGTCTCTACTAAAAATAGAGAAAAAATTAGCCTGGTGTGGCGACACACACCTGTAGTCCCAGCTATTTGGGAGGCTGAGGCAGGAGAATTGCTTGAACCCAGGAGGTGGAGGCTGCAGTGAGCAGAGATCACACCACTGCACTCCAGCCTGGGTAACAGGAAGACTCCATCTCAAAAGAAATAAATAAATATAATGGACAAAAAAATACACATTTCAAGTCCAAAGATGATATACAAATGGCCAACAAGCACATGAAAAGATGCTCAACATCACTAATCATCAGGGAAATGCAAATCAAAACCATAATGAGATATCACCCCACTATCCCCTCACAACCACTAAGATAGCTACTATCAGGAAAAAAAAAAAAACAGAAAATAAAGTGCTAGCAAGGATGTGGAGAAACTGGAACTCTTGTGCCCTGTTGCTGGGAATGTGAAATGGTGGAGCTGCTGTGGAAAACAGTATGGGTGTTCCTCAGCTAAAAGAAAAAGAATCACTGCCGGGCGCGGTGGCTCGCGCCTGTAATCCCAGCACTTTGGGAGGCTGAGGCGGGTAGATCACGAAGTCAGAAGATCGAGACCATCCTGGCTAACACAGTGAAACTCCGACTCTACTAAAAATACAAAAAATTAGCCAGGCATGGTGGCAGGCGCCTGTAGTCCCAGCTACTCGGGAGGCTGAGGCAGGAGAATGGCATGAACCCGGGAGGCAGAGCTTGCAGTGAGCCGAGATCGCGCCACTGCACTCCAGCCTGGGCGACAGAGAGCAAGACTCTGTCTCAAAAAAAAAAGAAAAGAAAAAAAAAGAAAAAGATTTACTATATGATCCAGCAATTCTGCTTCTGGATATACATCCAAAAATATTGAAAGCGGGGTCTGAAAGAGATATATGTATGCCCACATTCATAGCAGCAATGTTCACAATAGCAAAAAGTAGAAGCAACCCACGTGTCCATCACAGATGAATGGATAAAGACAATGTGATACAGTCCCCCCTTATCCAAGGTTTTATTTCCATGACGTCAGTTACCTGTGGTGTCAGTTACCCACAGTCAACCATAGTCTGAAAATAGGTGAGTACAGTACAGTAAGATGTTTTAAGAGATCACATTCATGTAACTTTCATTACAGTATATTGCTATAATTGTTCTATTTATTACTAGTTATTATTGCTAATCTCTTACTGTTCCTAATTCATAAATTAAACTTTATCATAGATCTGTATGTACAGGAAAAAACAGTATCTACAGGCCTTGCAGTTTCAGGTATTCACTGGGGGTCTTGAAATGCATCCTCCAAGGATAAGGGGGACTACTGTATCTACATACAATATGATTCAGCCTTGAAAAGGAGGGAAATTCTGACACCTGCTACAAAGTGGATGAACCTGGGGAGCATTATGGTAAGTGAAATAAACCAGTCACAAAAGACAAATACTATATGCTTCTACTTACATGAGGTACCTAGAATAGTCAAATTCATAGAAACAGAAAGTAAAAACGTGGTTGCCAGGGACGGGGGACGGGAAATGGGGAGGTATTGTTTAATGGGTAGAGAGTTTCAGTTTTGCCTTTTTTTTTGTTTTTTTGAGAGTTTCAGTTTTGCAAGGTGACAAACTTCTGGTGATGGATGGTGGTAATGTTTGCACAACAGTGTGAATGTACTTAACAATACTGTACACTGAAAAATGACTAAGATGGTAAGTTTTATACATTTTTTACCAAAATAATAAAAATTTAAACCAGTCAAAAAAAAATCAGGAGATTTTATATAAAAATCTAGAAATGCAGCAGGCACTCACTCATGGCAAGGATGGGCTGGGCTGAGGGCGGCCTCTCCCTTCATTCCATGACAGCCAAGTGCCCTCCAGTGTGGCCCAGGGCACTGGAGTTTGAGACCCCTGTCTGCTGTTCAGCCTGTGTGGCGGAGATACAGCCATGGTCTGCCCTTCTCTGGGAGATAAGTGGTGACAAGCTACCTGAAATACACAGAGCAGCAGCTAGGCCTCCCTGAAAACCTCCGAAGTGACAGCCACCACGAATCTTCAGCTGATGCATTGCACAAACACTGTCCTCTTGGCGAGAGTGCAGGATGGAATTACACCAGTCACCAGAGGCACGTTAGGCCGACTCTCCTCCCTGTCTGGGGCTCCTAGCACCCAATACCAAGTAAGGATTTCAAAACACATCCCTGGCTTCTTGCTGCTCCCAGCAGGAGGCTAGAGGTCCAGCCACATGCAGCCAGCCCCAGGTATAACTTGCTCCCTCCACATTCCTACCCATGCTCTCAGCAGAGGCTGCTCAGTCAGCATGTCCCAGCAAAGGATCAGAGAGTGGGGAAAGGTTCCAATTCCTGGGGGCTCAAGATGGCAGGACAGCAATTTTGTATATTTTATGTATGTATGTATTTATTGAGACAGAGTCTCACTCTGTCGCCCACACTGGAGGGCAGTGGCATGATCTCGGCTCACTGCAAGCTCCACCTCCTGGGTTCAAGCAATTCTCCTGCCTCAGCCTCCTGAGTAGCTGGGACTACAGGCGCCTGCCACCACACCCAGCTAATTTTTGTATTTTTAGTAGCGACCGGGTTTCACCATGGTGGCCAGGCAGGTCTCGAACTCCTGGCCCCAAGTGATCTGCCCGCTTCGGCCTCCCAAAGTCCTGGGAGCCACCGCACCCGGCCAGAACAGCCATTTTGGAACAAACTCTAGTAGTTTCCTTGGTGTCATCCTTCATTCCTTCCCTTCTCTCACATCCACATCCAAACCACCAAAACCAGAAGCCACCCTCAGACAAGCCCATCCTTGCCATGAGTGAGTGCCTGCTGCGTATCTAGATTTTTATGTAAAATCCCCTGAATTGGAAGCTTTCCCCACTACTGGCTCTTCCTTCAAAATATATCCAGAATCCAACCACTTCTTCACCATCCCCAGCGCCACCATCCAGGTCCAAGCCATCATCCTCTCTTGCCAGGTCCCTGAAGCTAGAATGCTCCTGATAAGATGGAAATCAGATAATGACACTCCTCTCAAAACCCTGCGAAGTAAAAGCCAAAGCTCTCAAAAATGGCCTGTGAGCCCTCTACAGACCCCACTGCCGAACCTCATCCCGTCACTCCACCTGGTGCCTGCTGAGCCAGCCTTCGCATCATCCTCTCTGCTCTTCCATCATGCCCTTGGCACCTGCAAGTCCCTCTTCCCCAATACCGAAAATGGCCTGCTTCCTCCCCTCCTCAGCGATTCCTTCAGTGAGGACTTTTCTGGCTGCCCTATACAAACTTTTGTGCACACACCTTTCTTGCCTGTTTCTCCTTAGCTCTTCTCTTTTTCTGGGGGGAAGGGGGAGGCAGGGTCTTGCTTTGTCACCCAGGCTAGAGTGCAGTGGCACAATCATACCTCACTGCAGCCTTGACCTCCTGGGCTCAAGTGATCCTCCTGAGTAGCTAAGATTACAGACATGCACCATTGTGCCTGGCTAATTTTATTTTTTATTTTTGTAGAGACGGGGTCTCACTATATTGCCCAGGCTGGTCTGGAGCTCCCAGCCTCAAGCAATCCTCCCACCTCAGCCCCCCAAAGTGCTGGGATTACAGGTGTGAGCCACAGTGCCTGGCCTTCCTTAGCTCTTGTACCCATATATCACACTAGTCAACGTCTATCTTGCTTACTGTCTGCCCCCTCCCACATCAGAATTTGAGCTCCTAAGGGTTTTGAAAGAGTCTGCTGGTTTTATTCCCAGCTCTATCCCCAGCACCCGGCATGGTGTCTGGCACAAAGTAGGAGTATACTACTTCTGTCAAAGACATAAATAAAGGTCAAGTTGAAGTCAACTCCATCTGTGGTCAGGGCTGCCCTGCCCTCACCTTCTGTTTCACTGAATGTGCTTCCTCCCCTCTCACCCATCTGGTATGCATTGCCACACAGGGGCCAGTGAGTTCTTACCAGCAGCCTGCACCAGATGTACACGGGTGGCATCTCTCCCCAGCAATGGGCCCCATGCCCTGAAGAAGCTTACAACCTACAGTGTACTAATATTTGCAATCTGCTGGTATTTTTAACATGGGTTTACAGAGTATAAACCCCAGGGAAGGCCACAGACCATGGCTTCCAGTAATCCGAGAGCAGTTTCCAGCACCTCATACCCTGAATGGAACCAGCCCAAGGGCCCTCAACTTCACACAGAAGATCTGGGAGCAGGCCTCAGCCACTCCAAAGAGGCTTTTCCTCAGTACCTACTAGGCCTAAACACAATCACCCAAATCAGCTCTGGCAGGGCAGCTAGGGCCTTATCTGACGTGGCAGAAAGATCTGCACACTTAAGGGGCAAGAATTAAGAAGTTTCTGGGTTAGGAGTGGAGTAAAGGAAGGCTAGATAAGTAATTCTCCCACTGAACCGTTCATAGAACTGGTCCCCACTGCCCCAAGCTCTAACTTACCAGAAACATCACCAGCAGTCGCTGGAAGCCTACAGCGTTGCAAAATAGGAAAAGATGCGTGCAGGAATTACCAGGCAGCAAAGACACGGGGCTCTTTTAGCCCAAAAATATTCTTTCCTTGTCATCAAGGGGAATGCCAAGTATTCTGTCTCCAGCTGCGTTGCCAGGTAACAAGCTGGCAGAGTCGCAACTGTATAGTCTGATGTCCAACTCAAACACCAAGCAATTTCCCCATTCATAACCAACCCACATGGGGCCTTCTAGAAGGACCCGCAACTGACTGCTTTTTCTGTATCCAAATTCAGGACCCTCAAAAGGGGCTTTGTGTTCCTGTTTGTGTGTGTTTTTCAGGTTGTTTGTTTTTCTTTTTTTTTTACCATCAAGGCAGAAAAAAGGGAGAATTAAAGAATGTAGCTAACTTCCGCCATATTTTTGCTGAAGCTGGTGTGCTATATGGGAATCTTTGGGTCCTGGGGCACTTGGAACCTGCGAGTTGTTGGGCAGATCCCTGAGGCAGATTCCCAGAGGTACAAAAGCAGACATGCCCCTTTCTCCTTGGCAGGGGAGGTAGGACTGGGGCCCAAGCCTCCCTACCCCCCAGCTCTAGTCAGCTGCTCCCACAATCCGGTTAACCATTACCTCCTCTGGCCAGGTCAGGGCCGGCGGGCCCCATCCCCTCTTCCTCACTCTCCTGGCTCACTGCTAGGTGCTCCTGGCCAGATTAGGATAGGGGTTTCCATGGCAACAGGCATTAGACAGGGCCAAGGGACCTACATTGTTCCCTGCCTTTTGTAGCTGTGTTGGGTAGCCAGGGTGAGGGGGCAGGCCGATGCCCACACGCCAGGCGAGGCAGCCTGTGTTGGTAACTGAGGCTTGGGCTAAGTCTTGCTTACTACGACCCGACTACTGTCTTCTCTCCTAAGCAGGGAGCTAAGGGTACCCAGAAGCCGTGGGAACGATTCCGCAAAGTGACATTTTGCGCGGGCTGCCAGGTCTCTGCGGCGAGTGAGCCAGGCAGGGAGGGCATGTGCCTGCCAAGGCAGGTCAAGTCAAGGAGAGGCCCCAGGATGGAGCCTCAAGTGCAGCGATGAAGGCGAAGGGGTGGGGGTGGGGGCGGCCAAACAAAAGGGGAAAATTAAAAAGGACGCTCCTCCAGCTGTCGTGTAAAAGGCTCCAAAAATAGCTGACGTGGGCCTGGTATCAGCGCGCGCCTGGCTGAAAAGGAAGGGGAAGTGCATGTCTCCCGCCTCCCAGCCTTTGTCTGAGCAGGGGCCGCGCCACGACCCTCCCTCTCGCCAGGAGAGCGCGCGGGGTGCTCCAGCCCCCCACGGGTGCTCGTCTCGTTCCAGGGGCGCAGGGCGGGCAGGCCACCCTTCGGGTCCGGGACACTCTCAGGACCCCCTCCCGAAATACCTAGGGGCGCGCGGCAGCCCCGAGCCCCCGCCCGCGCAGAACTGGCCGTCGCCCGGGCCACCAGTTGCCACCGTCCCTCAAATCCCCACCCCAGCGCCTGGCACGGCCGGGAAGCGCCGGGCGGGGAAGCGCGGAGCGAAGCTGTCCCCCGGCCCTTTGTGCGCCTGACCCCGCCGTCCCCGGGCTGCGGGCTGGCGGAACTTGCTCCCCGGCCCCAGCCTGGGAAGCCGCCACGTCGCATCTGGGGGCGCGCGCCTGCCTGGACCCTCCGCGCGGCACTCACAGTGGCGCCGCGGCTGCTCTTGCGAGGTGGGGGCTGTCAGGGCCGCCGGCGCCCAGGCCGGCCGCGAGCCTGAGGCTCTGCAGAGCGAGCGCACGACCCGCAGGTAGCCGGCCATCCCAAGCAGGAGAGCGAACAAGCAGGGCGGGAGAGGTCCGAGCGCGCGCCGCTCCTCCCGGCTGCCTGACCGCGGGCTAACGCTGGGCCTGGCGGGCGCGGGCCGCGCGGACACCACCGGGGCGGGGCTGCCGGGCCCGCCGCCCCATTGGGCCTTGCCGGGGAGGAGGCGGGGCCAGGGTCGCCGACGCGTCCAGCGTCCCGCGGGAGTAGGGACCCGGCGGCCAGGCCCGGCTGGTTCTTCTCTGGGCGCCGCTGAAATCCCGGCTCCGCAGGAGCTACAGGCGTGAGACCCACCGGGACCCGCGAGCGGGATCAGGGCTGGGGGATTAGCAGAGCCGCTTGCGAGGCTGACCCTCTCCAGCATGCCCCATGTAAACCTGGATGTCAGTTTCTGACGCTTTAGCTTAAACTCAAAGGCCAATCTGAGCGAACTCTTGCTTCCCTCGCCTGCCGGGCTGAACCCCAAGGCGCATTAGCCCAGTGCGACTGCTTCATTCTTGAGCTAAGACCACCGGCGGCGTCTGCGCCTCCACGAGTCCGCTGTAAGGTCCAGCTGGTGTAGAGAGAGTTGAAATCTCACTTTGGGCCGGGCGCGGTGGCTCACGCCTGTAATCCTAGAACTTTTGGGAGGTCGAGGCAGGCGGATCACTTGAAGTCAGGAGTTCGAGACCAGCCTGGCTAACATAATGAAACCCCTGTCTCTAGTAAAAATACAAAAATTAGCCGGGCATGGTGGTGCGCGCCTGTAATCCCAGCTATTCAGGAGGCTGAGGCGGGAGAATCACTTGAACCTGAGAGGCAGAGATTGCAGTGAGCTGAGATCATGCCACTGTACTCCAGCCTGGGCAACAGGCGAGACTCCGTCTCAAAAAAAAAAAAAAAAAAAAACCACGAAAAAAGAAATATGATTGGACCAGAAGGCCAATAACCTGAGTGGGGAAACCCAGCAAGTCCTGTCCGTGTAGATTCTTCTTGGCCTCTCTCTGCAGCATTCCTTCCTTCTGAGTACGGGGCAGGACTCTCTCTGGGATGGAGGGGTCTTAGGACCTGCAAGCAAACAAGGTATGTCAGATAATTTATGGCCAGTTTTTACCCAGAAATGTGTGGAAGAAAGTTAGAGTAATATTTTTGGGTTCGATGTCTGGCTTTGGGGAAGAAGGGCTCTGGTTTCTATGACCTGCCTTGAGGAAGAAGGATTCCAGTTTCTATGGCTGGCCTCGGAGGAGAGTGAGGGGCCAAAGACGGGAGGGAGGGAGAGGGTCAGAGAGAGCTGCTCCTGAGGACTGCATTTTGGGGTATTGTTTTCTGAGACCCTAGAGTAGTCAAACAGTCACAGTAGAAACAGTTCCATTTTTGCCTGTTTGCATACAAAAGATGGGTTGGTTGGTTTGTTTGTTTTAATTAAAAATAGAGATGGGGGGATCTCACTATGTTGCCCAGGCTGGTCTCCAGCTCCTAAGCTTAAATGATCCTCCCGCTCGGCCTCCCAAAGCACTGGGATTACAGGTGTGAGCCACTGCACCTGGCCACAAAAGACAGTTGTAATTGATTCTGCCACAAACAAAGTTTCTCTCTTCATCTGTTTTCTTAAACTAAGACACCAGCTGAGGGCTGGGTTTTATTTGGAAAAACATGACCTCTTTCCCTTCTCTGCTTTCCCAGTCACGCTAATTCACTCCAAATAGGAGCAACCTTTCTCTTCTGTGTTCTCAGCCCTCCCCTCCACTGCCTCACAGTCAACATTGCCAGGTGGAGCTGGGCCAGGAAGGTGACCTTCAACTAGTGACTTCAAAGCTCCCCTCACCAAGTCCTAGCCGGCAGAGCTACTACTCTGGCCCTGGGATTCAGAAGGCTGAGCCCAAGGGAGGGCTGCTTTTGGGCCCCCCAGAGTCTGAGGCCTCTGTCAAAGGCCTGGTCTTGGGCCAGCTTGTGCCAGAAAGATCCCTTATCCCTTGGACTCTGTTCAGAATTCTGTTGCTCCAGACACAAGTAGAGACCATGGAAGCCTCTGGCATTTGGCTTTCCTGCCAACCTGGTATTATTAGGTGCCTGGATCTCAATGTCCACACCTGTAAACTGGAAGACTGGACCCCTGAAGATCCTTCTGGTCCAAACAATCAGACTTATGTATGTCAACCACCCACACCGCCACCTCTGAAATGGTGGTAATGAAATTGCTGCCTCCCTACCCCCACCAAGGACTTGCCCCTTCCTCTGCATGTTGGACTCGTATCTCAGAGGCCTGGCCAGAGGCAGCACTGTAGGTGTGTTCCAGAGTCTGGTCTTTGCCTGCTGAGGGATCAGAGGGGGAGCACTTGTGTTCCTTGTAAGCACAGCAGCAGCTGGAGGCAATTGAGGCAAAATCTTTAAACTGCTTCTAACTGCCTGCCTCCCAGGGCCCCAGCTCCATGCCAGCCTTTGCCATATATCCCTGTTTGGTGAGGCAGCTGATGCCAGCTCCATTTGGCTCGTAGAGGTTACCACACTTGCTCAATGTCACACTACTGGGAAGTAGTAAAACTCCAGTTCAAATCAACATACCTGGCCCATATTCCATTACTGTTTTTTTGTTTTTTCCAAGACAGGGTCTCACTCTTGCCCAGGCTGGAGTGCAATGGTATGATCACGGCTCCCTGAACCCTCGACCTCCCGGGCTCAAGTGATCCTCCCACCTTAGCCTCCTCAGTAGCTTGGACAACAAGAACATGCCACCATACCTGGCCAATTTTTTTTCTATTACTTTTTTAAGGAGAAAGAGGGAGAAACCACAGCCCCTATTTATTGCGCTGGTCTGGAATTCCTGGTGATGGTAACTATTAGCCCTGAAAGCTGCTGCAGAGAAAGATGGTGTTTAAAGGAAAGGGGCTCAGATCCTCCCATTTGGGGTCAGTGGAATTGAAAATTTCCACCCCTCCACGTTTTCAATCAAACCCCAATTTGTCATTGAATTTAGGTCACGTGCAAGTTCCCTGTGGATGCACAAAAATTTGTATCACTCCATCCCCACCCTCTGGGAGCCAGACACACATGTATACAATCACCATAAACCCAGGCACAAGAGGAAAGTGTCTGCTGGGCGTGGTGGCTCACATCTGTAATCCCAGCACTTTGGGAGGCCAAGGCAAACTCCTTGAGCTCAGGAGTTTGAGACCAGCTTGGGCAGCAGAGTGAGACCTTAATCTCTATTTAAAAAGAAAGAAAGTGTCCCAAGAGGAGTGTAGATGACTCTTGAAGCATCTGGCAAGCACAAAAGCACCTCGGATGCAGGGGCCCCTGGAGAGCCTGGGGGAGGAGCATCCATCTAGCTGCCTCTTCAAAGAGCTCTAAGGTCTGGGGGGAGGCCGGACAGGACAGCTGGGAGGGGTCAGGGACTCACATTTCTTTTTCTTTTTTCTTTGGAGACAGAGTCTTGCTCTGTTGCCCAGGCTGGTGTGTAGTGGCAGGACTCAGCTCACTGCAACCTCTGCCTCCCAGGTTCAAGCAATTCTCCTGTCTCAGCCTCTCAGGTAGCTGGGATTACAGGTACGCGCCACCATGCCCAGCTACTTTTTGTATTTTGAGTAGAGATGGGGGTTTCACCATGTTGGCCAGGCTGGTCTTGAACTCCTGACTTCAGGTGATCAGCCCGCCTCGGCCTCCCAAAGTGCTGGGATTATAGGCATGAGCCACTGCGCCCAGCCTCCTTTTTTTTTTTTTGAGATGGAGTCTTGCTCTGTTGCCCAGGCTGGAATGCAGCAGTGTGATCTCGGCTCAGTGCAACCTCTGCCTCCCAGGCTCAAGTGATTCTCTTGCTTCAGTCTCCCAAGTAGCTGGAATTACAGGCACAAGCCACCGTGCCAGCCTTTTTCTTTCTTTCTTTTTTTTTTTTTTTTTTGAGACAGGGTCTCACTCTGTTGCCCAGGTTGGAGTGCAATGGTGCAGTGGTGCAATCTCGGCTCACTGCAGCCTCGACCTCCCGGGCCCAAGCAATCCTCCCGCCTCAGCTTCCCGAGTAGCTGGGACTACAGGTGCATGCCTGGCTAATTTTTGTATTTTTTGTAGAGACAGGGTTTCAGCATGTTTCCCAGGCTGTTCTGGAACTCCTGGGCTCAAGTGATCCTCCCACCTTGGTCTCCCAAAGTGCTGGCATTACAGGAGTGAATCCTATGGGGACTCACATTTCATCCAGCCAACATTCCAGGGCATTCGTTTTGTGGTGTGCAATAGGCAGACAGTAACATTTGGCAACAGTGGTGAGAGGGTATTGGGATAGAGCCTGGGGAAGGGAGACAAGAGTTCCGGAGCTAGGCCTGACACAGGGTGCTGGCGGAACCCCCAAGAGAGGCAGGACTCCAGAGATGGTGTAGAGGAGATAGAATCAGCAGGAATTGTAGCTGGTTTGACATGGGGCATGGCCGAGGGAGGAGTCAGAGTGACTCAGACTTCCATCCCTGGGGCTGGAAGA